>NC_081841.1:174047300-174725474 GCF_963259705.1 Myotis daubentonii | reverse complement strand
GTTTATAATCTGCACCATTCATTCCTTGTAACACGGTCTGGCTCTCCCTGCTGTCACTGACATGGCATTTGCAGCTTTACAGAGGACGCACGGGAAATTGTTCTTCAAATGATTAAAAAAAGAATAAAATGCTCACTTAAAAAAAAATCCGTGTTAAATGCTTCCCATATTTAGATTCCCAGATTCTTAGAAAAGCTATTTTATTTTAAATAATTTAGAAAACTGACATCTCCCATTCAAATTTGGTATTGTTGTAAGTATTCTCCACGTATGCGATTTAATGCAGATATGAAAGAAGTTACACAGAAGGAAAGAAAGGGGAGCAACAGAAAAATATGCTTTTCATTCCTTTTCTTTATTGACATAATCATGTTCATTCATATAATGAAAGATTCTGAAGACCATACTTTTAAAATGATTCCTACTGTGGTTCACTGGATAGTCAGAGACTATAAATATAACTAGTTGGTGGTCTCAGCTTTTTTTCTAAAATGTCTCATCTCAAGTAGCGATTTTCAGTTTCACTAATGTGTCCTTAACTTGCCTAGCCTTCTGGTAGTAGTATTTGGTAATAATGCCTACATAGGGAACCAAAGGAAGGGAAAGCATCGGATGTACATGACACCCAAACTGGACATAAAAATTAAAATTAGATTGTACCGTAAATACCCAAAGACAGATTAAAAAAACCAACAACAACAGCAAAAATCACAGTTTGATGGTGATTGTTTGTTTAGGAAAAAATGTCTAAATTGACTTGAAAAGCAAAGGGAAGTTATGTGTTACTCAAGCAAAATTGAGTATTCCTTTCTATTACCTGGATGTTAAGCAGACAGATTTGGTGGGTTTTTTGTTTGTTTTGTTTTGTTTTACCTTATTTCTCATATGTACAACCCTCGTGCACACATTAAATACGTTGAGTAAGGTGTAGTCATCAGATTAGAGATTTAAGTAAATTTGAAAGGCTATGGGATTGAGCCTGAGTTTAATTACATGACATTAACAATTATTTAAACAAGGAAAGAACTCATTGAGTCACGGAAAATAGCAGACATATTAATCCCTAGCAAACCTAATTAGATTTTGTGAGTTGTTGAATTTTACCTTTGTGAGCTCTATTAATTCTTCCTAGGATGGTTGCACATTTAAACAATTTGAGAATAGGCAGGGGTTACTTTCGTAAGGTTTAAAGATACAGTTAGAACCGTGGTCGGCAAACCGTGGCTCGAGAGCCACATGCGGCTCTTTGGCCGCTTGAGTGTGGCCACGAAGTTTCAATCGCACTGTACATGCACGCCCGCACATGGTATTTTGTGGAAGAGCCACACTAAAGGGGCCGCAGTTTGCCGACCACTGAGTTAGACCTTTGAAAGTTTCCAAAATAGTCACCACGCGTGTGTGTGTGTGTGTGTGTGTGTGTGTGTGTGTGTGTGTGTGTGAGAGAGAGAGAGAGAGAGAGAGAGAGAGAGAGAGAGAGAAGGCAGGGATTATTTAGAATAACTGAAGAAGAGAGAAGTAGCTGCTGTTTTAGTGAATTACAAAGATGGCTAGACTTAGAGAGTATACTCTTGTTTACTGGCTTATTTGTAATTTGCAACATATCTGGCTAATGGGACCCTGAAACAGCGCTACTCTAATTTTCATTGTCAAAACCAGGTTAAGTGCTACAGCACTAGACATACATTTCTAAGAATTTCAGATCAAATCCTCCGGTATTCATTAGCTCTGAGACCCTGGCAAGTCCGTTCATGTGTCTGCGCTACAGTTTCTTCACTTATAAATCGATAATAATACCAACGACTCAACAAATCTCACAGGATGATTGTGAGGTTCACAATGAGATCATGTATAGGATTTTAGAAAATTCTTAAATACCGTGCAAATGAAGGGATTTTACCCCAACTACCTAGAACCCTGGTTTCTAGGCGCAGTCTTCAGGATCATAGTCTCTTTCCACCTGTTTCTCTCCTTTTCATTCCCCTGCTGCTGCTGTGCCATACAGCTTCCCTTGCCAGTGCTTTTCTTAGTATCTAACTCAGGGTTTACAACAACTTTCTAGACCAAACACTTCCAAGATATCTTTAACTGACTGCGGTGCCAGTTATGAATTTATTGCTTCTCAGCTCCAAAGGCAAACTTCACTACCTGTTCTGACAGTCCATACTGAACTCTTTTTAAAAAAAAAACACATATATTTTTTATTGATTTCAGAGAGGGAGAGAGAGATAGAAACATCAATGATGAGAGAGACTCATCAATGGACTGCCTCCTGCACACCCCACACCAAGGATCAAGCCTGCAAGGTGGGCATGTGCCCTGACATGGAATCGAACCGTGACTTCCTGGTTCATATGTAAGTGCTCAACCACTGAGCCTTTACACTGGCCACACAATACTGAACTCTTTTTTTCGTGGTTTCTTTAAATTTTTTTTTAATTTAAATTCTTTATTGTTTAAAGTATTACATAAGTCTTCTTTTTCCCTCACTGACCTCTCCCCAGCTGCCCCCATCCCCCAGCACAGGCCCTCACCCACTCCCCACTGTCTGTGTCCATTGGCTATGCTTATATGCACACATACAAGTCCTTTGGTGGATCTCTTACCCCTCGCCCTCCTGAAGCATTTCTTCTTTCCAGTGTGCTTAATATAAATTTAGTCAGCAGAGGGGGTGGGAGGGGCATTGCAGGAGGAAAGGTGTAACTTTGGTGGTTCCTGAGCTGTGGTTTTACCTTTCCTTACTCCTGCTGCCTGGCTAGTCAGTGGTATGGTGTGTGAAGCCATGCAGTGCAGCTCATACCAACCCTGCACCAGAGCTCATAGTTCCCCGGGAACCTTGTACCCAGGGCTTGGGTGTGGTGGCCATCTTTCCGAAGCCCTCTCAATGTGGGCAGGACACACCCCAGGCCTCTCTCCTGCCACAGCATCCCCCCTCCCTTGGCACACTTCCCGCTAGCGGTAGCTCTCCTGTACTGCGAAGGCTTATTTCTTGCTCTTCTAGCGATGGTGGACCACCTCTGGCCCAGCAGTGCAGCCAGCTTCTCTGCCCTCCAGTGGGCTCCCATTACACCTTTCCCAATTAGGTGTGACCCTTGGACTTAGAAGGGGGCCCTTCCTACAAGTTTGTCCTTTCTTAAGTACTTTCCCTCAACCTTATTTTTTTACACCTTTATAGCTATTCTCCTAATTATTTACATTAAACTAGAGGCCCAGTGCATGAAATTCATGCATGGGGCATGGACGGGGGGGGGGGGGGGGGGCGGGGGGGGGCGGAAGTCCCTCAGCCTGGACTGCACCATTTCCAATCCGGGAATCCTTGGGGGATGTCTGATTGCCGGTTTAGGCCCAATCCCGCTGGGCCTAAATCAGCAGGTGGACATACCTCTAGCAATCTGGCACTGCTGGCTCCTAACCACTCACCTGCCTGTCTGCCTGATCTCCCTAACCACTCACCTGCCCGCCTGCCTGATCACCCCTAACTGCTGTCTCCTGCCAGTCTGATCACCCCTAACTGCTCTCCCCTGCTGTCTTGGTCGGCCCTAACTCTAACTGCTCTCCCCTGCTGGCCTGATCGCCCCCTAACTGCTCCCCTGCCTGTCTGATTGCCCCTAACTGCCTCTGCCTTGGCCCCCACCACCATGGCTTTGTCTGGAAGGATGACTGGAAGACATATTACCCTTTTATTAGTATAGATATCGCTTGTCTACTGTGTGATTGTTGTCTCTTGTTTGGGCCCAGACTAAAACATTGGTTGATGAAGTATCACATAATCACATAAAAAATCTGCCCAGCCTGTGTGGCCCCGTGGTTGAGTGTCGACCCATGAACCAGGAGGTCGCTGGTTCAATTTCCCCGTCAGGCCACATGCCTGGGTTGTGGGCTCGATTCATGGTAGGGGCCATTCAGGAAGCAGCCTATCAGTGATTCTCTCTCATCATTGATCTTTCTATCTCTCTCTCCCTTCTTCTCTGAAGTCAATAAAATCCTATATAATAAAGAGCTAATATGCAAATGGTCATCACGCCCTCATGCCATCACGTAGTTACTGCTCAGACACTCAACACTGGAGAGAGAGGAATGGGGACCAGCCAGGCTGCGGCCCGGGAGAGGGACAAGCCACCCGCCCATGGTTGCGGGTGCCAACGGCTGTGCCCGCAGTCTGGGAGAGAGACAAGCTGCCCGCCCCATGGTCGTCTGCAGCTGCAGCTGGCCTGGGTCCTGGGTGCCTGTGGCTGGCCAGAAGGAGGGAATCGTGGGTCCTGGGTGTGGGATGAGGCAGAGGCGGTTAGGGGCGATTAGGCGGTTAGGGCATCAGTTAGGGGCAATCAGGCAGGCAGAGATGGTTAGGAGTGATCAGGCAGGCAGGCAGAGGAGTTAGGGGCGATCAGGCAGGCAGGCAAGCGAACTGTTTCCAGCAGTCCCGGATTGCAAGAGGCAGTCAGACATCCCCTGAGGGTTCCCAGATTGGAGAGGTTGCAGGCTGGGCTGAGGGACTCCCCCCCCCCCAACCCATGCATGAATTTCATGCACTGGGCCTCTAGTATATATATATATTTAAAAATCTGATAGTCACAACAGTATCCTTAGTTATAATTCCTATTTATATTATACTTTAACATATTCATAACTTAAATCAGTCATCTTTTTGTGTGTCTACTAGCATTAGAAAAAATTTAATATAATGGCAACAGGCACCGGTGATGTAAATAGAGTTAGTTCTATGGATTTTGTATTTAATTGTATTCAAATTTCTACTTTGCTCTAATTTCCATAAGACTGACATTTATTAAATAATCCATAAGTCATAATTCTAAATGTTACTATCTCAGCTATTTGAACTCTTAAAATATTGGGAAATTGATTAAATAATACAATTCAAGTGGTCAAATATTTTTCTGTATAATATTGCATAACAAGGAAGTGTGTTTTTTTTTAATACCCAATAGTAATTGTTTATAATTTTGGCTATCTATCTCTGGTTGGAGGTAGGGTTGAATTCTATTGTACCAGTCAAACTTCTTTACATTGACCAGAAAATAATGAATTCTTCATGGGTAAAACATTTGATGGACCATTGTGTAGGTAACAGGAAAATACTATATGTTTTCATATCTAAGGTGCCATCAGAGGTAAGACACATACTTTAATTATTTATTTAATGTACAAACAGAGGAAAAGTGCTGACGTCAATTGTAAGACACTGTAAAAAGTAAAAGACATGCTGATTCTGAGGTGTTAAAATGTGAAAAAAATACCCCTTAGAATCAATGAAATAAGAAAGAACTCTAGGTAATTCTTAGGGATGAACAGTAGCCTTGGTATTGCAATCCTTCCATAATTATCAATATTTCAGTTGAAAGAAAAGTTATTCTCTTTTTATGATCATTATATTATACTTCTAAAATTAGAAGGTAGCTTGGTATGTTAGTTAATAGTCTATAGGGTTCGGACTTCTCAGGTACCATAGGACCAGGTCACATTTCAACACCCTGCCCTTATTTGTGACTTGGGTCTTGCAGAAACCCTGGGTGGGTTAGGCTACTGCTCTCAGACTGGCCTGCCACAATTTCCAGTGAGTGCCTACGGCAATTTGGATGTTTATTATTCCTAGTTCTATCAAGCCCACTCTTTCCCCTCCACTTCCTGCCCCTCAGATGCTGATTCCATCTGGGTCTTGTAGATCAGGTCTTTATGGTTTGAGCCTATGTGCTCACACTGTGAGGTTTGTGAAGTTTTGTCATAGGTGTTGTCCAAAGGTTGTTGGGTTTGCTATTTTCACTTGTCTGTCTGGTCTGTTTTTATGGATGAATTAAGGGGGATTCCAAAACTACATTATCACCACCGATACCTTATCAGAATAAGTCTATGCACGATGGAATTTATGAAAAGATTGTACTTATATACAAAATATTGTGCTCATGTGCATAGCTCTCTTTTGCAAAACAAAACACAACTAGAACAACTGCTTTAAAAAATGTGTTCATAGTTTAAATAAGACCAACAGAAATGTATACTTGGACGATATTGTTCTATAAACCAATTAATCTCCATAGAGTCTCTTTTATGGAACATTTTTATTTTTATTGTATAACCATTACTTTACATCAAAGGATGTTAAAATAAATAGCTGTACTTATTATAGTAATGTTCCTAATGGCATGCTTTCAATATTATTATGTCCTCTTAACAGGCATCCATAGGAAAAATTTCTCTCATGTCTCAGTGTCAGGAACTGTCAGGTATCTTCATTATCTAGATAACACAGAAACAAGTAACTTATGAGTATTTTTAGGGTACAGATAATTAAAATACAAGACTACTGCTTACTCTTAAAATTTGATTAAAGATGGAATTACTTTACTATTGTGGTATTAATATGAAACTCCTGTGAATTGCCTGCTTAGATAGTACTATTCAGCAGTATTCTTTCTTTAGTCTCTTTCTTGTCCACTTGTGAGACTTTTCTGCCTGGTGCTGATAATAAGAACCTGGAAATGAAGCACTAGAACATGGATAGATAAGATTCTAGTTTCTTAAGTTGGTGAAATGTCTTTATGTTTTCAATCATAAAAATTCCTGGCACTTCATCATGTCAAACAATAGGACATACTTTTACTTTCATTTGTTGGATTATTCCCCAGAAATGGGAATACTTCTTTAAAGTATTTCTTAACATCATTTATAGGACAATGTTTCTGTCTTTAAAATGTTTGGTTATTTCTATTTCGAATAGAAATATTTTTCTTCTGATTTTTAACTTGAGTAAGTGGAAGTTACAATTTTCTTTTCTGATTACATCCTTTGAAGAACAAATATGTTGACTTAAAAAATATATTCATTTAGGAATTTGATAAAGTAAAAAAATTATGAGATGTTTTGATTTTATAACATGCAAGCCTTAAGTCTAATACAGTCATGGGCCACTTAACCATGGGGACATGTTCATCATGTGTGAACATTACAGAGTTTATTTGCATGAGCTTGGTGGTACAGCCTTCTACACAGCTAGACTATATGGTATAGCCTATTGCTCTTAGGCTGCCAGCTTCTGTAGCCTATTACTCTACAAAACAACAGGAGGTTAAATCAAGCACAAGATAAAGTGATGGAATCAAGAGACGCAGTCATCAAGAGATGCATTAGGCTGCTGCTAGTATAACACAGCATACAATTTTACAGCAAAAATTTGTTTTTGATAAGTGAAAGAGCACACGCTAATGATAAAAAGTGCAGTATAATAAATACATGAACCAGTATCATGGTCATTTATCATCATGTTCAGTATTATGCACACGAAGTCCTCATTTAACATCACAATAGGTTCTTGGAAACTGCAACTTTACGTGAAATGACACATAACAAAACTAATTTCTCCATAGGCTAATTGATGTCAACAAGAGTTAATTTCCTAGCGCATATTTCTGGTCACAAAAACATCACCAAACTTCTAAATAAAGACCATAAACACTTCTAATTTTAAAGATAGAAATAAATGTGAGCTATCCATACCTTTAAGAACTATGAATAAAAATAAGAGAATTCCTTTCTAACCTACTTGTTCTAGTCCTGAGTGGTGGTGGGTGGAATCTGTCCCAGCAGCTCAGGGGCAAGGATATCCTTACAGGGTTCTCTCTCTCTCTCTCTCTCTCTCTCTCTCTCTCTCTCTCTCTCTCACACACACACACATACACACACACACTCACTCAGACTGGGGTCATTTAGACATACCAGTACACCTACTGGCACATTTCTGGGATAAGGGAGGAAACCGGAGTTCCTGGAGAAAACCCACAAAGACGTGAGGAAAATGCAAACTCCCCACAGACAGTAGCCTGGGCTAGGAATCAATTTTTTTCCCCCTCATCAACCTTATAACAAAATAACGTTTTTAAGGACCTGCTGTATTGTACATAACTGTATGTACTAGACTTTTATATGATTGGCAGCACAGTAGAATTGTTTACACCAAAATAGCCAGAAAAACGTGAGTAAATTTAGGGTGCTACTACAATCAGGTCCCTAGGAAGGTGTCTGAGGAGGGTGTGTCTTCTAGCTCTTGAGCAACTGGCTCCTCTTGGACTGCCCTAAGGGGTAGCAGCAGAGGGACAGACAGAGGAGGAGAGAAAGGAGGAGGAAGAGATGGAGGAGGAGGAGGAAGTAGTCCCGGAGGAGGATGAGAAGGAGGCTGGGGAGGGAAGGGGAAAGAGGGAGTCTCACATGAACGCCAGGAAGGACTCACCAGGCCACCTCACAGACACATTTCAGGGCTGCGCTATGATGTTAGGATGGCTAGGTCATCACTAGACTGCAGGAATTTGTCAGTTCCATTATAATCGTATGGGCCCACCATCGTGGCAGCGGTCTGTCATTGACTGAAATTTCTTAGGTTCAAAGTTTCCAGAAAGCAAACCTTGGAAATGAGGCTAATTTTAGAAGTACACTGGTTATAATCGTACAAGTTTTCAGATTTGTGTGAGTCTTCTGAATGCCTACCTAACTATATTGCTATTCTACTGTAGGGCAGTCATGACCCAGACTCTGGTTAAGAAGTTTAGGGAAGAGTTCCAGAGGCTGGGACTGGACTTGGTGAGAGCTTGGAAGGGCTTCATGTCTATGGGGACTAATGGTCAGGCAGAACAAGAATGCCGAAACAGGGGCAAAGGCAGGCCCTGGCCTATGAGACTAACTAGTAGGTCACCAGAGGGGCATTGGACTAGGACCCATAATGGGATCAAATAAATGTTCTCTGTCACAGATACACAATTATCCTCAGAACCTTGGGTTGGGGTGTAATTAGAGGCAGACATCACAGGAACCCAGTTATGAGACAAAAGATGAACGAGTTAGTAAATATGTGGAAGGAATAATTAACATAGTAGAAATAATGTGCCATTACCACATTTATACAAAATGAATTATTGAAGGAGAAAAATGAAGTTGTGATAGAAAACACAGGTCCCACTAAAAATAGTGATCCAAGAGTACACGTAGGAGGGACAGTTGTTTTTTTTTTTTTCTTTCTTCCTTTCCTTCCATAATTTGTCGATTTCTCAGTGAAGTAGCCTCTGCTTGACTCCTAACTTTGGCTCCAGGAGTTGGCCTGGTGACACACTTTGTTTAGTTCCTGGGAGGATAACAAAAGATCCTTCTTTATGAAAATTCAAACCGTCCAACTTTGGGAGTGTCCTAGTGTTCTCTCTGTGTGGGAATCTAGGCTGTGCGATTTGACTGATTTTTAGGGCACTAGGACTCCAATAAACCCATATCTGGGATTAAGTATAGTATAAGATTATTCGCAAGAGTCAAGTGAACTTATTGTCAAATAGACTCATTGTGAGAGCAAATCTAAAATAATTTAGGGACGTCTCATAAAAGAAAAAAATTGGCAGTTCTGCAATTAACAAAATCTGTTAGCAACACTCTGAAGGAAGGGAACAAGTCCTACCGGACAGTAGCATTTTGCCTCTCTGAAGATAATACTATAACTAAAACTATACTTACTAATTACTGAAACTTACTTAAAAGGAAAAGGTGTGTATTCGTATTCATGGAAATACAGTTAAATTCTCCTGGCATACTGTCTCTGAGCAAAAAGGGCATATCCTAGGAGGCCGGGCATTATAGGAAATAATAGGATAAGTGGGTTAACCCACCTCCTTACAAAAGAATTGATTATTAAGAATTTTCCCAAGTGATATCGCAGGTCTCCTATAATTCAAATGAAACTATAAAAATAAAAAAGTATTTCTTTTCTCTTTTCAAATAATTTAGAATTACACTACAGAGAACCCAGAAATATATAAGGTGTCCCCCAAAATGTATACATACTTTAACACCTGATAGCTCAATTTTGAAAATGAAATGTATTTTAATAAACACTGCCTTTATAATTATTCAAAGTGTGTGTATACATTTTTGGGGACACCATATAGTAATCACATACTGCCTTCACTTTGCAGGCAGAGTAATGGCATGGCTTTGCTGCTATCTTTCCTGTTGCAATTCAGTTTTATATTAAAACTAGTGTCCTGGTGCACAGATTTATGCACATTGAAAGGAAGTTAATTAGAAGGTGGCCAGCGGAGTGGGACTGGGAGAGACGGGCCCGACATGCCCTGGAGCCAACCTCCTGCTGTCCCTCCCTGGTTGTACCTGGGGAGGTGCCATGGCTCGAAGATCATCTGAGGAGTGAGCGGGGTCCCTCCAGCAGGTGGGATCCCTCAGCCTGGCCTGTGGGGATCAGGCCGAAACCGGCTCTCCAACATCCCCTGAGGGGTCCCTGATTGCGAGAGGGTGGTTCTTGGGTGGCAGACCCTAGAATCAGGCTCCCTCCTCCCTGGTTCTGGGTGCATCACCTGAGAACCGCACCTGCCAAGTCACTGCAGCTTGGCAGTTCCTGCACTGAGTGTCTGCCCCCTGGTGGTCAGTGCACATCATAGCTACCAGTCAGATGGTCAAACGGTCGGATAGTTGCTTAGGCTTTTATATATGTATAGGCTAGAGGTCCAATGCATGAAAATTTGTGCAAGAGTAAGCCTTCCTTCCCCTGGCTGCCGGCACCTGCTTCCCTCTGGCACCCGGCACCGGGGCTCTCGCTTCCGTCCTCTGGCTGCCGGCAGGCACCCGATATCCAGGCTGCTTCCCTCTGGCTATCGGAGGGCACTGGGGACCCGAGCTGCCTTCCTTCCGGCCCCAGCTTCATCAGGAAGGACGTCCAGTCTAATTAGCGTATTACCCTTTTATTATTACAGTAAATGAGAAAAATAACTACTGCTTTATTCTTCTTAATGCACTCTTTAAAAACGTAGTATCAGACTCCAAATTTTTAAATGTGTATTGTCTTTATAATTACACTAGAGGCCCGGTGCACAAAAATTTGAGCACTCAGGGGGGGTCCCTCAGCCCGGCCTGTGCCCTCTCGCAGTCTGGGACCCATCGGGAGATAACGACCTGCTGGCTTAGGCCTGCTCCCGGTGGCAGAGGGCAGGCCCAATCCCTAGGTTCAGCCCCTGGTTGGGCTCAGAGCAGGGCCGATTGGGGAGTTGGGGCGCCACCCCCTGTCATGCACAGAGCAGGGCGGATCAGAAGGTTGCGATGCCACCCTCAGTCACGAACAGGGTAGGGCTGATTGGGGGGTTGGGGCGCTGCCCCCTTGCCCCCTGTCACTCACAGAGCAGAGCCCATCAAGGGGGTTGGGGCTCCGTACTCTGTCACACACAGAGCAGGGTCGATCAGGGGGTTGGGGAGCTCCCCCCTGTCATGCACAGAGCAGGGCCGATAGGGGAGTTGGGGCACCGCCCCCTGTCACACACAGAGCATGGTGGATTAGGGGGTTGGGGCGCCACACCCTGTCACACTCAGGGCAGGGCCAATGGGGAGGTTATGGCTCTACCCCGTCACACACAGAGCAGGGCCCATGGGGGGAGAGGGGTTGGGACGCTGCACCCTGTCACACACAGAGCAGGGCCAATCAGGGGGTTGGGGTGCCACACCCTGTCACACACAGAGCCGCAGGGTGGTCAGGGGGTTGGGGAGCTCCCCCCATCAGGCACAGAGCAGGGCTGATCAGGGGGTTGGGGTGCCTTCCCCTGTCACGAACAGAGCAGGGCAGATAGGGAGGTTGTGGCCCTACCCCCTGTCACACACAGAGCTGCAGGGCCATCAGGGGGTTTGGGCACTGCCCCCTGTCATGCTGATCCTGGTGCCGGGAGGCCTTGCGGCTCCACTGATCCCGGTGCTGGAAGGCATATTACCCTTTTACTATATAGGATAGAGGCCTGGTGCATGGGTGGGTGCCAGCTGGTTTGCCCTGAAGGGTGTCCTGGATCAGGGTCAAGGTCCCCACTGGGGTGCCTGGCCAGCCTGGATGAGGGGATGATGGCTGTTTGCATCTGGTCACACCCCCTTCAGGGTGGGGGTCCCCACTGGGATGCCTTTCCAGTCTGGGTGAGGGGCTGAGGGCTGTTTTCAGGCTGGCAGGTGACTTAAGCTCCCAACTGCTCCTTTTTTTCATTATTTTTATTCTGGGCCAGCTTTAGCTCTGAGGCTTGGCTCCAGCTCTTAGGCCTCGGCTGCTGAAAGCAGGTATCTGGTTTGTTTGTGTTCTATAATCGAAACACTGTTTCAACTCCAGCTCTGAGATCCCGGCTAGCTGAAAGCAGGTTTCTGGGGTTTTGTTTAGCTTTTATATTTTTAACAATGTTTCAAACTGCAAGCTCAGAGGCTGGCAGCAGCAGGTGGGGAACGTTGGAGTCCTCCATCACTGAAGCAAGCAAGCCTCATGTTCGCTTCAAGCTGTCTGGCTGTTGGCCGCCATCTTGGCTGGCAGTTAATTTGCATATCACCCTGATTAGCCAATGGGAAGGGTAGCGGAGGTACGGCTAATTACCATGTTTCTCTTTTATTAGATAGAATTAGAATATAGTTTCATCAGGACAGGGACATTGTCTGTTTTGTAATTTAGTGTCTGAAATAGTGCAAGACACAGTAAGTAATGAATAAAGGAATCTATGGATGAGTGAATGAATGAATGTTCTAAGGAGTGTATTGGCTGTTTGTTCTACAATCCATGAAGGAAAATACGTGATACAGCACAGTGATTATAAAGGAGAAAAAGCTAAAAAAATTGTAGTCTTCCCCACTCCTCCTGCCCACCCCTGCCTCCCACCCCCAAGCAAGGTTCATGTAGTATAAATAACAAATAGAATCCCAATTTTTTCATGCCTCTGACTTCCATTTTTGGCTTATAATTGGCTTAAATTTTAAAATGTGGAATGTCTGTTAGTAGATGATATTACAAAGGCAATGTTTTTCAATTGATAGGTTATTAATATAAAGAGTTCTAAACGGAAATATGCCTTATATCCTGTAGTTTACAAGCTGAGTGTTTTTCCCAATAGTTATGAAAACCCACTTTCCTTATGGGAAATTTCTATAAGCAGGGAATAAGTGCATCATATGAGGCTTGAAGAAATTTTCTTTGATTATATCACTTCCTATTTTTGGCCTAGATTATTTATTTAGTGAAATGAAGTTAATGAGGTAAAAACTTTTCTGTATCTATATGCATACATAACATATGTACATGTACACATATTTCTAATATTGAATAACTTAATCAAAAGAAAATGAAACAATTTTTAATGCAGACTCAACACTAAATATCTCATCTTCGAGAGGATGCAGCAAAAGCTCATATTTAATTTCATGTCTTAATGAGATATAGTAAAGTGAAACATACAGATATATGGATATATACAGATATGCAAATGTGAAGTTTTAATTTCTTTTTGAGGTGTGTTTGAGCCCTTAGGGGAAATTAGGTCATGAAAATTTATTCCTTCATCAAAAGAGTTATAATAATTTTCCATTCTGTCCAAGAATGAATTTTCCCTTTGGATTGATCTGCACTATGTAAAGAAATATCTTGAAATATCTAATGGTATCTATGTACCACTGAAAAGTACCATCATGGTGTATGATTAAATAGCTCTTAACATTTTTTCAGGGGGTCAGAAAAACTTCATGATATTTTTCCCTATTTGTATGCAATTTCCATTTATAGTGAAATTGAACTAGGCATTTCCTCTACATATAAGTCAGATCTCATTTAGTCAGAGAACTAATTCAACTTGGCAGGATTTTTGACCACTATTAAAAATACATTTGGAGACTACACCCATCACCCAGACATTAGTCTGTAATACTATGCCATACTATAAGGAAGCAGGGCTCCTTGGAGAAATGGTTGATTCTTAGAGGAGAAAAATATAAGGTGGGCCTGAAATAAAAATCTTGTTATGCCACAAGGTAAGGAAGAACTAAAGAAAAAAAATAAGAAAGAAAATAAAATAAATACATGTGTTATAGGGCACAGGATCCAGCTTGAACAGGCTCCTATGGCCAAATATGGGAGAGTCTGAGTACCTAAAATTAGGTCCAGTAATTATAAACTAGGGAAACAACCAGCAGAACGTATTCATGCACTCAGTCGGTAGATAAATCGATGAGTGAAGAATGAATGAATGCTAGAGAAGGGAACCTCTTATAGTTGAATGCTTGTAAATGTGCAGGGAATGCTGAAGTTGGAAAATTAGCCTTTGCAATCATTGTGGTAAAAGTCTGATGAAGAAAGTATCATCAGTGGATCCTAACTCCAGGGGATCAGAATGTTTGCATGGTCTGAAAGGGTCTCCTCACAAACCGTTTTTTAGATACATGAGAAAAATAACCATCACATAATGGAGGACTCAGAGGACATTTTTATTAATGACCAAAATTAATATCACCAATAAGTGGCAGATGGACACTGTATGTCACTCTGAAAGGACACAAGGCCACCGATGCAGTGTTCGAACTGGAAATGGAGAGCCTGCGTCTAATCGAGGACATACCAGATAACCTACAATGAGAAAGGAACTATCGGAAAAAAGGAGGACTCTAATTTTTGAAAGTGTTAATGTTGTAAGAGACAATGAAAGGCCAAGGAATTTTTCCATTTCTAGCCTTCCTAAAGAAGGCTAATGAGGCTTAACAGCTAAATGCCATACCTGACTCTAGTCTGGATCCCGTATTAAAGGAGAAACTATCATAAAGGACATAATTTGGTCAATTGACAAAATTAGAAGAATGATGGTTGGCTACATAAAACTAATTTATCAATTTAATTGCTGAAATTAGTATTTGTACTGTGATTTAAGTAAGATAATATTCCCGTTCAATGTAGGAAATACATACTGAGATATTAAGGAGAAAGCTTCACAAAGTATATCACCCTCAAATGTTTCAGGAAAAACACATACTCATACACATACACAATCTAATGATAATGCAAATGGGATAAATTGTTAGCAGTAAGTGGAAAACCTGTGGATTTTTTTTTTTTTTTTTTACGGCTCTCACTTTTGCAACTTTTTATAAGTTTGAAATTATATCCAAATAAAAAGTTTTAAAAATATCTTTATATCTTAACACAGTTTTAAACTTAAACTCTGCTAAAATTATTTTAACGAAATAAAGCTTTAGACAAAAATGAAGCTTACTATATAAAATAATTCAAAATTTGAAAAGAAACAGCATGTAACATTCTTTTTATGAAGCATTACATTTTATTGGTTTTAAAATATTATTTTTAGATGATTATGTGTCATTTATATTTTTGTGTATTGTCTGAAAAACACTGATTTAAATATAGATGGAGCAACAGATCAATTCATAAAAGTAGATTCATTTAATATTCTTCTGAAGAACTAGTCATATTTTTAAAGGTTTTAAAAAGACACAGCTATAAAAACTTTATTTACTTTAGTTTTTCACTATTTATTTCACTTTTTCAAATTACTTACTATTGGCTCTGATGAATATAGTAATAATAATAGCTCTTATCTTAACCAAACAGAGGGTTGATGGTTGCAAAGATATTAAAACACAGCCTTTTTCTCCCACAGACACAAGATTCCCTTATCTGTTGTAACAAATACCTCTTCTGTTAATTGATATTTAGTTAATAAATGAATGTTTCTGTTCCATGATTTACATAAAAATATTTCAAATGACTCAGCTAAATGACATGCTGTGCTGACTCAGGGATGAAAGCCTTGATGTCATTCTTTGCTTGGAGAATATGAAAAATGAAGGGCACTCTGAAATATTTCCATCTCATTTTCAACAAGACACCTAAAGTATTGTCAATAGTGAGATTTTTGAAACATGTATCAACAGTGGCTAAGCCCTTTAAATTCCAAGTCATCCCACACCCCCAACATTAATGTTTTAAAGGACAGCCATCAGACTACATCATTGGTAGGCAAGTAATGGATTCATAGTGTTGCATTATTTATATACAGTTGTCATCACTCTGAAGACTGGTAATAAAAGCAAATAACACACATTTGCAATAACCAAAGTCCTTTTTACTTATGAAATTATATTACGAAGACTCTAACATTGCATATACACATAGTGAGTTTGTAAAGAAAATGCATTTGGATTCAATTAGATTATCACACAAAAGTTGGTAATAGTTGAGGTTATTTAATAATGAATTCTTTGAAAATATCTTGAAATCAAATCTGCCACATATAGCTAAAATTTGAAGCTATCTAATCTAATAATAGACAAACAGGGTATAATTGACCATACCTTCGCTACGTCTCCCATTGGCTAACCGGTGAGATATGCAAATTAACCACCAACAAAGATGGTGGTTAATTTGCATATGCAGCTGCCCAGAGCAGCGAAGGAACTGAAGGTGGCTCCAGCTGGAGAGAAGGCCTGGGTGCCGGGTGCCGGAGGAAAACCGGTGCCGGCAGCCAGGGGAAGGGAAGGCCTATTGCACGAATCTTTTTGTGCAACAGGCCTCTAGTCCTATATAAGAAAAGGCTAATACACAAATAGACCAAATGGCAGAACAACCGGACAACTGATTGCTATGATGTGCTCTGACCACCAGGGTCACATGTGGAACATGGTGGGCATCTGCTGTGGCGGGATGGTGGAGCAGGTGAACGGAGGGTGCCAGACCAAGGCGGGGTACTGGTTGCTGTCATTGGAGCGAGCCTCTGGTGGTTACTGAAAATTCTTTGCTCCCGCACGCCATGGTCCTGCCAGGTGCTCGCACCTGCTGCCAGCGCCGGCCCTGCTTGCACCCACTGCTGGCGCCCTGGCCCGGATTGCTTGGGGCAGTCAGCATGTGCAAGCCTGGCAGCAGGAGCAGGGCTGCAGGCAGACAGGGGACAGGGGACCACAGGGGGAGGGGTGGGTGGGGGCACAGAGGATGGGCCGAGACTCGCTCCTGTGCCCACCTCAGCCTCGCAGCCCACAGTTCCTTTCAAGGTGCACGAATTTTTGCACTGGGCCCCTAATTTCTATATAATCCAATCCATCAGATAATTCAATAAATAGCTCAAATATATCAATTTAGTTCTAAATAAGAAGTTTAACATTTATAAATATCCAGATAATTGGCAACATTTTCAGTTCATTCAGTACATTAGATTCTCAGAACTTATTCATCTTGTAATTGAAAGTTTGCACCCTTTGGTCAACATCTACTCATTTTCCTTTCCTTCCAGCTCCTGTCAACCACCACTGTACTCTATGTTTTTATGAACATGATTTTTTCTTTTTAGATTCCATATGTAAATTATCCCATTTGTCTTTCTCTGTCTGGCATATTTCACTTAGCCTAATGCTTTTCAGCTTCATCCATTTGTTGTCACAAATGGCAGGACTTTCTATAGATAAATATTTCATATATTTTAATATAGCTTATAATATATCAATATGTCAATATTATATATATTACATTTTTTTATCCATTCATCTGTCAACAGACTTATGCTGTTCCCATGTCATGGCTATTGTGAATAATGCTGCAATGAACATGGGAATGGAAATGTCTCTTGATATATATCTATTTTTTAATTAATTTATTTTTTGTTAATCTTCACTCAAGGATAACCTTCTTATGGTCCTTCAGAGAGAGTGGAAGGGAGGGGGAGAGACAGAGAGCGAGAAGCTTTAATGTGAGAGAGACATATCGACTGATTGCCTCCGGCACGGGCCTCCGACCAGGGCTAGGGATCAAGCCTGTAACTGAGGCACATGGTCCTGACTAGAATCGAACCTAGGACTCTTTAGTCTAATGTCCAATGCTCTGTCCTCTGAGAAAAACTGGGCAGGGCTCACTGAGATATTGATTTAATTTCTTTCAGTTATAAACCCTGAAGTGGGATTGCTGAATCACATGACAGTTTCACTGTTAATTTTTTGAAAAACTTTTGTACTGTGTTCTATAATGACTGTACCAATTTATATTTCTGCTAATGGCGTACCAGTGTTCCCTTTCTCCATATTCTCACTAACTTTTGTCCTCTCGACTTTATAATAGCTATCCTCACAGGTGTGAGGTGATATCTATCTCATTTTAGCTTTGATTTGCATTTCCTTGATGATTAGTGGTTTTGATCATCTTTTCAAGCAGCCCTTGGCTATTCGTATATCTTCTTTGGAAAAATGACTATTTAGTCTCTCTGCTCATTTTAAAATCAGATTATTACTTTTTGCTACTGAGTTGTATGAGTTCCTTATAAATTTTAAATATTAATCCCTAACCTGATTAGACAGATTGCAAATATTTTCTCCTTTTCTGTAGGTTGCCTTTCATTTTGTTGATTGTTTTGTTTTGTTTTTGCTGTGCTGAAGCTTTTTAATTTGATGTAGTCCTAGTTGTTCATTTTTATTTTTTATTTTGTTGCTTGTCCATTTGATGTCATATCCAGAAAATCCTTGCAAGACTAATGTAGCCCTAGCTAGTTTGGCTCAGTGGATGAAGCATCAGCCCACAGATTGAAGGATCCTGGGTTCGATTCTGGTCAGAGTGCATGTGGGAGGCAACCCATAGTTGTGTCTCTCTCACATTGATGTTTCTCTCTCTGTATCTCTTGCCCTCCCTCCACTCTCTTTAAAAATCAATGGGAAAATATTCTTGGGTAAGGATTAACAATGAGAGAGAGAGAGAGAGAGAGAGAGAGAGAGAGAGAGAGAGAGAGAGAGAAGACTAATGTAAGACTAATGTAAAGGAGTTTTTCCTGTTTTCTTCTATAAGTTTTATGATTCAGGACTTACATGATCTATTTCAAGTATTATAGTTTTATAGTGTAGTGTGAAATCAGGAAGTGTGGTGCCTACAATTTGTTCTTTTCCAGGATTGTTTAGGCAATTTGGATCAGTTTCCCCAGTGATCCTTTTTGTATAGTTATTTCCTTCCTTCCTTCCTTCCTTCCTTCCTTCCTTCCTTCCTTCCTTCCTTCCTTCCTTCCTTCCTTTCTTTCTTTTTCTTTCTTTCTTCCTTCCTTCTCATCTCTTCCCCTTCCTTCCTTCCTTCCTTCCTTCCTTCCTTCCTTCCTTCCTTCCTTCCTTCCTTCCTTCCTTCCTTCCTTTCATCTTTCTTTCTTTCTTTCTTTCTTTCTTTCTTTCTTTCTTTCTTTCTTTCTTTCTTTCTTTCTTTCTTTCTTTCTTTCTCTTCACTGTGTTGCAGTAGGTTCAGTGATTGAACTCTTTTTTAAAAAAATATATTTTATTGATTTTTTTACAGAGAGGAAGGGATAGGGATAGAGAGTTAGAAACATCAACGAGAGAGAAACATCGATCAGCTGCCTCCTACACACTCCCTACTGGGGATGTGTCCGCAACCAAGGTACATGCCCTTGACTGGAATCGAACCTGGGACTCTTGAGTCTGCAGGGCGATGCTCTATCCACTGAGCCAAACTGGGTAGGGCAGTGATTGGACTCTTAAACCCTCCCAGGGCTATTTTTGTTTATGAATGACTCTTTACATTTTATTTTTTCTGGGAGGACAAAGGCTAATATATCCTATTCTGCCATTTTGCTGATGTTACTCTGGGTAATGTAATAAGGACTGACACATGCTAAGACTTCCAAAGGTAGGAAAATAGATGAATATTATATTTATTACAGTGTCTAGTTTATTATAATAACTAGGGGCCCGGTGCATGAAATTCGTGCACTGGGTGTGTGTGGGGAGGGGAGTGTCCCTCAGCCCAGCCTGCCCCCTCTCACATACTGGGAGCCCTCAGGCGTTGACCCCCATCACCCTCCAATCGCAGGATCGGCCCCTTGCCCAGGCCTGACGCCTCTGGCCTAGGCATCCGGCCCGGGCAGCGGGGACCCGCAGCTGCAGCGGCCCCGCGATCGTGGGCTCCGCTTTAGGCCCAGGCAAGGGACCCCTAGCTCCCGGGACTGCCAGCTTCGACCATGCCCAGCTCCCATCGCTGGCTCCACCCCTACTTCCTGCTATCACTGGCCAGGGCGGAAAAGGCACCTGATTCTCCGACCATGGCTCGGGGGCAGGGCAAAGGCGGCCCCAGGGCCGCCTTTGCCCTGCCCCCCAGCTCTCAGCTCCCCCCTGGGTTTCCAATCACTGTCAGTGGCAGGGGGCTTCTTCCTGCTTTCCCTTTCGCTTCCCTGCTTTGTGCCTACATATGCAAATTAACCGCCATCTTGTTGGCAGTTAACTGTCAATCTTAGTTGTCAGTTAACTGCCAATCATAGTTGGCAGTTAATTTGCATATAGCCCTGATTAGCCAATGAAAAGGGTATCGTCGTACGCCAATTACCATTTTTCTCTTTTATTAGATAGGATAACTAGAGGCCCAGTGCACAAAAATTTGTGCACTCGAGGGGGCAGGGTGGTTGGGGTGCCACACCCTGTCACACACAGAGCCGCAGGGTGGTCAGGGGGTTGGGGAGCTCCCCCCATCAGGCACAGAGCAGGGCTGATCAGGGGGTTGGGGTGCCTTCCCCTGTCACGAAACAGAGAAGGGCGGATAGGGAGGTTGTGGCCCCGCCCCCTGTCACACACAGAGCTTCAGGGCGATCAGGGGGTTTGGGCACTGCCCCCTGTCACGCTGATCCCGGTGCCAGGAGGCCTCGCTGCTCCACTGATCCCAGTGCTGGGAGGCATATTACACTTTTACTATATAGGATAGAGGCCTGGTGCATGGGTGGGTGCCGGCTGGTTTGCCCTGAAGGGTGTCCTGGATCAGGTTGGGCATCCCGCTTGGGTGCCTGGCCAACCTGGGTGAGGGGCTGATGGTTGTCTGCAGCTGGTCACACTTCCTTCAGGGTGGGGTTCCCCACTGGGGTGCCTGGCCAGTCTGGGTGAGGGGCTGAGGGCTGTTTTCAGGCTGGCGGGTGACTGAAGCTCCCAACTGCTCCTTTTTTTCTTTTTCTTTTTTTTTATTCTGGGCCAGCTTTAGCTCTGAGGCTTGGCTCCAGCTCTGAGGCCTTGGCTGCTGAAAGCAGGTATCTGGTTTGTTTGGGTTCTATAATCGAAACACTGTTTCAACTCCAGCTCTGAGATCCCAGCTGGCTGAAAGCAGGTTTCTGGGGTTTTGTTTAGCTTCTATATTTCTAAAAATGTTTCAAATTGCAAGCTCAGAGGCCGGCATCAGCAGGCGGGGAACCTGGTTTCCTCTGTCACTGAAGCAAGCAAGCCTCATGTTCACTTCAAGCTGCCTGGCTGCCGGCCACCATTTTGGCTGGCAGTTAATTTGCATATTGCCCTGATTAGCCAATGGGAAGGGTAGCGGAGGTATGGCTAATTACCATGTTTCTCTTATTAGATAGGATAAATATGTATATATATATATATATATATATATATATATATATATACACACATATATATATATATACACACTGATGGATAGCTTTATATATGAAATATATCATATCTATAATAATAAAAGCATAATATGCTAATTAGATCTGACATCCTTCTGGTCATCCTTCCGGACAACCTTCCAGATGAAGCCAGGGCTGTGAGAGAAGCCCGGGTCCCAAGTGCCTGCCAGTGGCTAGAGGGAAGCCCGGGTCCCAGGTGCCAGAGGGAAGCTGGTGCCAGCAGCCAGGGGAAGGAAGGCCTACTCTTGCACAGATTTCATGCATTGAGCCTCTAGTATGTACATAATATCTATATATATAAAAGGCTAAGTGATCAACTGTATGACCAACTGGCCGGTACATATGACCCACACTGGCAATTTAAAAATAAACATTGGCTCACGCATGTGCGATACATATAAAGCTCTTGCTGCATTTGTTTCAATCTCTCATTGTCGATCGTGAATTTGGTTGACACTTCTATTACAGAGAAAGGGAGAATAGTGATACTAAAATATTTTTTCTAACTAATTTCTTTTCAATGTGCACGAATCGGTACACCAGGCCACCAGTATAATATGTGTATCATATATTATCCTATCTAATAAGAGAAACATGGTAATTGGCGTACGACTGCTACCCTTCCCATTGGCTAATCAGGGCGATATGCAAATTAACTGCCTGCCAAGATGGCGGCCGGCAGCCAGGCAGCTTGAAACTAACATGAGGCTTGCTTGCTTCAGTGACGGAGGACTCCAACATTCCCCGCCTGCCACTGCAGGCCTCTGAGCTGCAACTCTAAGCAACTATGTAACAAATATAGAAGCTAAACAAAACTCCAGAAACCTGCTTTAGTCCCAGGCTTCAGCCAGCAGAATTGCAACATTGTAAGCAAAGGCCAGAAACCTACTTTCAGCAGCGGAGGCCTAAGAACTGGAGCCAAGCCTCAAAGCTAAAGCTGGCCCAGAATAAAAAAAAAGAAAAGAAAAAAAGGAGCGGTTGGGAGCTTCAGTCACCCCCAGCCTGAAAACAGCCCTCAGCCCCTCACCCAGACTGGCCAGGCACCCCAGTGGGGACCCCCACCCTGAAGGATGTGTGACCAGCTACAAACAGCCATCATCCCCTCACCCAGGCTGGCCAGGCACCTCAGTGGGACCCCCACCCTGATCCAGGACACCCTTCAGGGCAAACCAGCCGGCACCCACCCATGCACCAGGCCTCTATCCTATATAGTAAAAGGGTAATATGCCTCCCAGCACCGGGATCAGCAGAGCCGCGAGGCCTCCCGGCACCAGGATCAGCGTGACAGGGGGCAGTGCCCAAACCCCCTGATCGGCCCTGCTCTGTGTGTGACAGGGTGCGGCGCCCCAATCCCCCCCCTCCCCCGACGGGCCCTGCTCTGTGTGTGATGGGGTAGAGCCATAACCTCCCCATCGGCTGCACCTAGGGATTGGGCCTGCCCTCTGCCACCTGGGAGCAGGCCTAAGCCAGCAGGGCGTTATCTCCCGAGGGGTCCCAGACTGCGAGAGGGCACAGGCCGGGCTGAGGGACCCCCCTCCCCCCCCGAGTGCACAAATTTTTGTGCACCGGGCCTCTAGTATGTATATAATATATGTACAATATATACATATTTATTTTTGTTTTGTTTGTTTTTTTGTCGTTAATCTGAGGTTATTTTCACCATTAATTTGAGAAAACCAGGGACGGAGGAGAGGGAGTGAGAGAGACATCGATTGGTTGCCTCCGGCACACGCTGAACCCTGCAACCCATGTGCATACCCTTGACCAGGAATTGAACCTGAGACCTTTGGGTCTGGGGTGTCGACGTTCTAACCATTGAGCAACACTTGCCAAGGCTCATTTAACAATTATTGCTCAAACACCTACTATGTGCCATCAAGAGTTAAAAAGCAACTCAACTGTAAGGAAAACATGAGGAAAAACCTCACAGGTAAATTTGGAGCACTTAAAGGAGCTTCTCTATGGATAATTTCTAGCGACCGTGACTTCTGGAAATGTTCTGTAACTGACATTTGCTAGATTGCTACTTGTCCCAAGCAAGCTGAAAAATGCCCTCTGCTGGAAGAGGCAGTCCAGTCTCTTTCCATGGGCGCCCTGAGGGGAACAGGTTTGGCCCAGGGAGGACCCAGTTTAGGGGCTGGGAGGTCAGTGTGAAGAAAGCAGCAACTTTTTAGAGGAACCATTCATATTGTTTTTCCTTTGAAACTTTACCCCTAAATTGCACTTACAATTTGGAAATTTTTCTTAGTTCCAAATACTTTGTTTTCATTTTTTGGAGATAGAAAACCATGAGAAATTTCAAGCTGGAAGGAAGAATGTGAACCTTTGGCTTTTATTCCATGAACTTCTGTCAGTGCTTGAAGTTATGCATATTTTTACTTCTGCCACTTATAAACTACTTAGGCATAGAGAATATTATTTTTAAGATTCACTGAAAAATCACATTGTTTTCCTTACTCTCTCTTTTTTAATCATGCATTTATTCAACCCATGTTTAGAAAGCAAAATAATTTCAATAAGCACAGCTAATCCTTTTTTTTTTTTTTTTTTGTCCACCTATACGTTTGAGGAAAATCTGTAAGTACATAATTTTTTATCTTTTCTTATTTTTGACTTTGTTTTTGAAGTCTTTCTTGAGCACCTACTATGTGCTGCTTGGAATAAATGATAAAAAGAGAAATAAGCTAGTCTTTGTGTGTAAGAGCCCATTATTTGCATAGTGCTATAAAAATGTTATATGATTCTTAGAAAATTGAAAATCATAACTGCTTTTAATAGTTTACAATCAATGTTATTTAAGCAAAGCTATCATAGGTTAATGATAATTTACATTAACAAATACTAATAGTATAACTAGTGGTCAAACTTCAGAATCATACGGAGGACTAGTTACAACACAGGTCATGCCCTCATCCCCAGAATTTCTGATTCAGTACATCTGGGGTGGAATAGAAGATTTTTGAGTCTGACAAGCTCCCAGATGCTATTGCTGCTGGTACCAGAAACATGGTTTGACTTCAATCGGGGCTCCACAAACTAAAGGCATGGACTATATCCAGCCAGCACCTGGGTTATTTTTTGTAAATAAAGTTTTATTAGAGCACAGACACACCCATTTATGTTTCCTATGGCTGCTCTTGTACTACTGTGACAAAGTCACATAGTGACAGAAGAGACCTTCTGACCCACAAAGCCTAAAATATTGACTATCTGGCCTTTAAAGGGAAAAAATACTGACTCATGATTTAAATTATCATTGTGGTTTCATCTGGGATTCTTGTTTGAAACTACACCTGTGATTTTTAATTGAATACTCTCTTTATAATCACAAATCTAAAGCAAGAATTACCTACTTACAGCTTTTTGGGGGTACACACTATGCTGTTTTATGGATTTAATAAACTGGTTCCAGAAAGCATTCACTGAAAAATAAAATAGAAATTTCTTTTCACTCCTTCAGAGTGTAGCTATGCCAGTAAGAAAAAGAAAATAAATACTACAGTTTAAAGGGTTAATTAGTTTGAAACCAGACCTAATGGTATTATTTGACATGTCAACTTAAAAATCCTAGACATTTTATATTAGCTGATAAGAGTTGGGAAGAAGATAGAGAGGATGGCAATTTTCTCTACCATTTTTCCCCCCTGAAATATATTGATACCTTTCTCTTCTCTCAAAATAAGGGTGTTTAGTCCTGGCCAGCTGGTTCAGTTGGTTGGAGCATCATCCCAGGTTTCAATTCCCAGTCCCAGCATGTTCAGAAGGCAACAGATCAATATTTCTCTCTATTTCCCTTCCTCTTTCTAAAATCAATAAACATATTCTCCACTGAAGATAAAAAAAATCAATGAAAACATATCCTCGGGTGAGGATTAATAAAATAAATAAATAAGGGTGCATAGAAAGTGCCTATTGAAATAGTATCAGAAATGAATTGAGTTCTTTATAAATTCATCAAAAACTTCAGAAATAACATAATCAGTATCTAAGGTTACAAATGATTCACACAAAAAAGGTAAGTGACCATTTTAATTTTTTTTCATGTTTTTCTCCAAATAAGCCTCTGTCGCAGATAGTTGGCTTTCTGCACTCCGCCGGCCTTTGATTTGGAACTGCATCATGTGAGCGGAGAGGCCGTGTGCAAACCTCCCTTTAAAAAACAATTATTTATGGCAGAGAGGAAGAAAGAGATAGAAACATCAATGATGAGAGAGAATCATTGATTGGCTGCCTCCTGCACACCCCCAACTGGGAAGGGAGCCCGCAACCTGGAACCGGAATTGAACCCGGGACCCAGTCCGCAGGCCGGCTCTCTATCCACTGAGCCAAACCAGCTGGTGCAGAACCTCCCTTTTTGTTTGGTGCAGATTCAAGCAGAGATGGTGAAGTTCCCGACTCCACAGCTGATTGCCTTCCCCAATTGCAACAAAGGTGGAGACAGGAGTAGGAGTAGTTCCTAGAAACTTAATCCGGAGCAGAGTTTTCTAGACCCTAGTCACTTAAAAAACAACTTTAAAATAGAAACAGTATCAGTTTTGTGACTTCTTACTATATATTTTTTCTTATGTTTCAAAACAAAGAGGTTTTTCAATATATATTCTACTGGGACATGAATTAAATACAAACGTGAAAGCAATAAAATTATAAAAAAAAAGAAAAAGAAAAGGAAGACATCAAACTTTAAACCACGGAGGATTGAAAGAGGCTTAGCATTGGCTCTTAAGCTCTCCGTAATAAGTTTGAGCGCGAGGAGCAACAAATGTATCCACAGTAGAAAACATCGGAATTCCAAAGGAGCACAACAGGTACCTGCCTATTGTAAGTGTAACTTTTATTATTTGAGATGCAAATAAGTCTAGACTTTATTATCCTGATGTGGACTGAATTGTGCTCCCTCAAAAGTCCTTTGTTGAAACTCTAGCCCACAATGTACTTGCATTTGAAGACAGGGCCTTCAAGAAGATGCTTAAGGTAAAATGAAGTCAGAAGGGTGGGACCTTAAATCCACAGGAGGGGGCTTGAGAAGTTTAAAAGAAGACATTCCAAAGATCTCTCATGTGAGGACACAGAGAGCGAGGGCATCTGGAAGCCAGAAAGATAGGTCTCACCAGAAACCAACCCTGTTGTGCCTTGATCTTAGACTTCCAGCCTTTGGAATGGTGAGAAAATACATGTCTGTAGTTTAAAAGATTGGTCTTTTGTTATGGCAGCCTGAGCGGACTAGTATGTGTCTGTTGTGCAAACACACCTTAGCAGGAATCAAAGGCAACCATTGTTTTTTGCAAAGGTGTTTGAAAACAAATCATGAATATTTTAAAGAAAGGCATCAGAATTTTTTAAAAATATATTTTATTGGTTTTTTACAGAGAGGAAGAGAGAGGGATAGAGTTAGAAACATCAATCAGCTGCCTCCTGCACATCCCCGACTGGGGATGTGCCCGCAACCAAGGTACATGCCCTTGACTGGAATTAAACCTGGGACCTTTCTGTCGACAGGTCTATGCTCTATCCACTGAGCCAAACCGGTCGGGGCAGAATTTTTATATCGAAATATATATAATGTTAGAGGGGGAGAAGTAGACAAACATGAAAATAACAGCATGACAAAGACATCCTCCTTGCCCTAAGGGATGGGAATTCAGTAGAGGAGACAGAGATATAGAGGAATAATTGCCATACAGTAGGATAGTATATCTAGTCTATCAGTTTTTTGTTGCTGCCATAACAAGTTACCACAAGCTAACAGGCTTAAAACAAAATGTATCTAACAGTTTGATAGGTCAGAAGTCTAACATAGAATCACCTCGCTAGAACCAGACCTTGGGAACCGCATTCCTTACTGGAGGCTGGAGGGAGGAATTTGCTTCCAAGCTGACTCAGGTTTGGAGGAATATTCAGTTCTAAGAGGGTCGGGCAAGATCCTTTTTTCATTGCTGGATGGCAGTAGGGGCCATTCTTAGCATTTAGAGCAGTGGTTCTCAGCCTTGGCTGCACATTAGAATCACCTGAGAATCTTTTTAAAATCCTGATTTCTGGGCCTCATCCTCTGGAAATTCTGTTTCTTTGTTACTAATGTTGTGGCCCCACGCCATAACAAAGAAACAGAATTTCCAGAGGGATGAGGCCCAGAAATCAGGATTTTAAAAAGAGTCCCAGGTGATTCTAATGTGCAGCCAAGGCTGAGAATCACTGGTGCAGAGACTGCCTGTGTTCACTGTCCCATGGCCCCCTTCATCATGAAAGGCAGCAAAGTCAGATCCAGTCCTTCTCACACGTCGAATCTGTCTGACTTCCTTTCCTGTTTCATCTCTCTTGCCTGACCCTTTTACCTTTTTCTCTGGCTTTTAAGATCTTGTGATTATGTTGGGCCTGCCCTATCTTAAGGTTAGCTGATTAGGAACCTTAATTCCACCTGCAGCGTCCCTTCACGGCAGAACCTAGATTAGAGTTTGGATAGCCTGTTGATGAGCATCTTGTGGGGAGGGTGAGCATCTCTAGAATTCTGACTCCACAGATAGTATCTGTGGGCATGTTACTTGGAGGTTACATTCAGAACTCTGCACCAGGTTGTCCAAGAGTTGCACTCAACCACTAATATTGTCATTGCGATGCCTGACACACCAATCTTTTTGCCACCACTGCGGTGGCTATTTTCAGCACCATGACTCCTATCACAGGAGGTTATTTAGAGAAAGATCATTTTAGCTTTACTCTTTTCTTTAGCAGCTTCCTTGTCCTGGGACTCAAGCAGGAGTCCTTGGGCATTTGGCCAGAGAGCAATCTGATATAAAAATACTGTGCATAATGTTTTCCCTGTGACGACAATCCTTTATCCTTGAAACCATCTTCTGCACATCTGTTTTCTCTCCTGAGAATGTGTTCTTCTCCAGAAGGCCTCCTGTTCTCATGTCAATAGACTCCTGCCATTCCTACCTTTTCATATAGATAGGTTTGCTGAGATATGTCCGAGTATTAGGATAAACAGAGATCCAGTTAATAGTGAAATCCTTGATAGACCATGCAGCCAAGATGGACAGTGCAATCTCCATTTTCCTCAGATTGTGTGTATAATTTGTTTGGACTCCCCATTACATGGTCTGTGAGAATTCAAAGCCCTCCCAATGGTTTGCACAATTTCCCCTCCAGCACACTTCCTCTTGGTCCTGCCTCTCCCTTCCCCTATATTCCTGTACTTATCAGTTAGGGCTTGCTTTCAGCAGTGTGTGACAGAAACCCAGCAGCAATGGCTCCATCAAATAGGGGATAATTGTCCTCAGTCTGGCTCTATCATGTCTTCATTGCCTCTGGTCTTTTCTTCTTTCTGCTCCTCCATCCCCAGTGGATAGCTTTTCTCCCTCTGGTTGCAAGATGGCTGCGTCACCTTCAGTGTCCCAACTGCACTTGCAATAGGAAAAAGGAAAAGGAATTGAAGAACCACCTACCTGACAAACCCCAAATCGCCAGCAGTCCTCCATGTGTTCTCCATTGGTGTGAATTGTTACCAGTCACACTTAACCCTGAATAAAACAGTGTTGTGTTAATTAAGAAGAGCGTATGGTTACATACTGAACATCAGCCGCGGCTGCCACAGTGAGTTTCTTCTCCCTTCTAATTTAAACCAACTTGTGCAAACTGGCCTGCCATTCATCAGTTCCCACCAAAGATCACTCCACACCAACATTTCAAGAGTTTAATACTTTTAAGGAAGAGCTGAGGTATCTTCCAGGATGGAGTTGTTTATCAAATGTCTTGCCGGCTCCATAGACTACTCTCTGTTACTGCTCATTTCCCATGACCTGGGCCATTCTCTCTTATACAGAATTCCTAAGATAAGTGCCTATGCCAGACATTAATACAGTAATTTTTCACTCTGCTACATACGTGGTGCATTGATGTAAAGAAATAGATTTTTTACAAAAAGGAAACATTCATGCTCTACATTTACCTTGTCAAATAATATTGTTTCCCACATTCCCATCACTGCAATCTTCAGGAAGTCAATATCACCATCCAAACTGAGGAAAACTGTTGTCATGCTGTAGTTTAAAACTAGTCGTGTGGACTTGAATAGATTTCTAGAATCCAGCAGGGTGGTATCAGCTTGATAGCACAGAGTATAAAGCTATTACATTAGAAGTTAGTAGACTGGCTCTCTCCCCTCTCCCCCTCCCGCGTAACAATAAAAACAAACTTTAAGGTCCAAAGAAGTTCTGAATTGTGAAGGTAAAAAATACTTGTAATCATCCATTGTTTTGCCAGAAAAGGAAATATGAGAAAAGGAAGAAGGAGATGGGAGGAGGGAGTTATAGAGAAGCAGGCAGGTAAGAAGAGGCAGAGAAGAAAGGAAAGAAAGCATGAGGAGGAGGGGGAGAACATGCAACCTAATCTGGCAGACAATTATAACCGAATAGTAGGCAAGACCAAAGGGAGAATGTAATTACCTCGCACTCTTCTTTTGGATGTAGGTAGGCAGTTCTGTCCTGTTTGTAAAGCCGCAGCAAAGGGTCAGTCCCCCGGGAGACTTGGGTACACTCACTTTCACTTTTCTGCCACATGACAGGATGTTCCTTTAACATAAAGGCACTAGTTCATGTTAGAGAATTTGTTCCTCTGTCATTGTGCTGGGGTTATCCTTGGCCACCCTTCCAAGAGGTGCTTTAGGAAACACCACCTCTCCAGGGGAGCTTTCAAACCTTTGCCCACCCGGTCCAGTCCGTCACAAATTCATGTTTCAGTTATGTGCTTTTTCTATGTGTTCTTATACTTCCTATGTTTTTTTTCTTCCAGATGTAACTTTATATACAGGTGTAATTATTCATTTTATAAGGTATTAGGTCAATAGTTTATTGGGTATATATTATAAAAGTATGCACTGTGATGGATTATAGGGTCAAAGATGAATGAGAGAGAGAGTTGCTTTCAAGGACTGAATAGTCTACCAGGGCAGATAAATAAAAGGAAAAGATAAATGCTATAAGATATGCAGACAATTCTATGGGAGCAAAGAGGAGAGTTATCTAAATAAAACTGAAGGAGTTAGAGATGGTTTTCCAGAGAAGGCTCCTAAGATAAGACCCGAAGAATAACAATCATCTAGCAAAAGAGAAGGTACAAGCGGAGGGTACATCATAGGCAAAGATATATGGCACAGGTTGGGCTGTGAGAAGTCAATGTGGCTGCCGGGGAGGGCTATCCTGGCAATGGTGGGCAAGGGATGTTTATTCATGATGGTTGTGTGTCCCAAGTTCAGGTTTCTACTGAGACCTATAGAAGCCATGAGAAGTTTTAAGTAGGTGTTTGACAAGATCATTCACACATGGATGCCACAAAAATGCACTTGTTTTTCCTTTGAAATATTGATTTAAACATGATACTGAATTAAAATAATATATGTTCTGTTCTGTCTTGTCTATTAGACTATGAATTTCTTAGAAGGCAGGGACAATGTTTTCTTTGTATCTCTTCACTTAGCAAAGCTTTCACACATAGTAGGTAGGCATAAATGTCTTTTGAATAAATGAATAAAAATATGAATAGGGGAAGTTGGATGAAAAGAAAAGTGAACTAGTAAAATATATTCGGAAATGTTGTTAAACTACAAACAGAATGGGAAAGGCTGATACTTCAATGTCTCTAAAAGCAAAACTGATGCTTCCTAATCCTGAAGATACTGCGGCTTGAGGCATGGAGCTATTTTTCAATGTCTTAAATCTTGAAGGTAAAAATACTTTTACAGTATGATGAATAGAAATTGTTAACAAATTTTGGCAAGTAACAAGATGAATTGTTAAAAAGTATTTTCTTCCTAATGCTATTATAAAATGCAAATACTACTATTATCATTAAACTATGATAGTTTAATCATTAAACTATAATATTAATAACACAATATCCTCCTATTCAATTCTATTTAATTTTATCTTAATCTGTTTTTTTATTGACATATAATTGACATATTCTATCCTGTTAGTTTCATATGTACATCAGAGTGATTCATCATGACTTATTTATTTTGTATACTTGCCCCCCGCCCCCCCCCCCGCCCAATTCCTTCCCCACCTCTGGTAATGACCACTTTGTTTCCTTATCTAGGAGTCTGTTTCTGTTTTGTTTTAATTATTTGCTTTGTTTTTCAGATTCCACATTTAATTGAAATTCTATAGCATTTATCTTTCTCTGACTTATTTCACTTAGCATAATACCCACTAGGTTAAAGATTTTATTCCTTGTTTGGCAGAATAATATTTTATGGTATATATATCTATATATAGAAAAGACTAAGCGATTATCCAACTGTTTCATCATCCAACCAGTAGCTACGGTGCACAATGACCACCAGGGGGCAGATGCTCAATGCAGGAGCTACCAAGCTGTGTTGACTTGGCAGCTATGGATCTCTGGTGACACACCCGGGACTATAGAGGAGGGAGCCCGATTCTGGGGTGCATCACCCGAGAACCACCCTCTTGCAATCCGGGATCCCTCAGGGGATGTCAGAGAGCTGGCCCGATCCCCGCAGGCCAGGCCAAGGGACCCCACTGTTGCACGAATCTGTGCAGCGGGCCTCTAGTATATCTATGTAAATAATGCAATGAATGAATATATATATATATATATATATATATATATATATATATGAATTAGTGTTTGTTTTCTTCAAATAAATACCCAGAATTTGTATTGCTAAATTATACAATAGTCCTATTTTTAATTTTTTGAGAAAAACATGATTTTCAATAAGGAAAAAAAAATCTTTGGTTAGGGCAGGGACATTTTTTTGAGATAAGTATTATACCTAAATTTTATGTAACATTTAGATTTCTAGATTTTACACGAGATATACTACCCATCCTGTTCCACTTTTAGGGTTGTGAAAAGGAGCAAGTAATAACCAGCTTCCATATTTGTAATCTACACTAATAAAAGACAAACATGCAAATTGAACATACCTTTTCTATGCCTTAAGCCACGCCCACCAGCCAATCAGAGTGACTATATGCAAATTAACCCAACCAAGATGGAGGCCGGCAGCCACGGAGTTGGAGCGAGCAGGAGCTCAGTTGCCCCAGTGGTGGAGGAAGCCAAGCTTCCCGCCTGCCATGGCCTGGCTCTGAGCTCCACTCAAGGCTACAAAGTTTCAATTATAGAAGGTAAATAAATCCCAGAATATAAAAAAAGAAAAGCAAAAAAGGAGAGGCTGGGAGCTTCCATCTCCTGGGGGGCTTGGCCAGCCTGAAAACGACCCTCAGCCCCTCACCCAGACTGGTCAGGCACCCCAGTGGGGACCCCCACCCTAAAGGGGGTTTGGCCAGCCTGCAAACAGCCCTCAGCCCCTCACCCAGGCTGGCCAGGCACCCCAGTGGGGACCCCCACCCTGAAGGGAGTGTGACCAGCTGCAAACAGCCATCAGCCCCTCACCCAGGCTGGCGAGGCAACCCAGTGGGGACCCCCACCCTGAAGGGGGTGTGACCAGCCTGCAAACAACCATCAGCCCCTCACCCAGGCTGGCCAGGCACCCCAGCGGGACCCCACCTTGATCCGGGACACCCTTCAGGGCAAACCAGCCAGCCCCAACCCATGCACCAGGCCTCTATCCTATCCTATATAATAAAAGGGTAATATGCAAACTGACCCTAACAGCAGAAAGACTGGGAATGACACACACTGACCACCAGGGGGCAGATGCTCAATGCAGGAGCTGCCCCCTAGTGGTCAGTGTGCTCCCACAGGGGAGCTCTGCTCAGCCACAAGCCAGGCTGATGGCTGCCAGTATAGCAGTGGTGGTGGGAGCCTCTCCCACCTCCTCAGCAGCGCTAAGGATGTCCGACTGCAGCTTAGGCCTGCTCCCTGCTGGCAAGTGGACATCCCTTGAGGGCTCCCGGGCTGCCAGAGGGATGTCTGATTGCCAGCTTAGGCTCAATCCCCCGGGGAGTGGGCCTAAGCCAGCAGGTGGTCTTCCCCTGAGGGGTCCCTGACTGCGAGAGGGCACAGGCCGGGCTGAGGGTTCCCCCCTGCGAGTGCACACATTTTTGTGCACCGGGCCTCTAGTCTATATAGAAGCCTAAGCAACCATTCGACTGTTCGACTGGTAGCTACAATGCACACTGCCCACCAGGGGGAAGACGCTCAATGCACAGGCATGGAAACATGCAACAGACTGATGAATCTCAGAGGGATGGGGGGGAGGCGGGAGGGCGGGAAGAGATTAACCAAAGATCTTATATGCATACCAGAAGCCCAGTGCACAGATTCGTGTACTGGTGGGGTCCCTCAGCCTTGCCTACGGGGATAGAGCTGAAACTGGCAGTCTGACATCCCCCAAGGGATCCTGGATTGCTAGAGGGCACAGGCCAGGCCAAGGGACCCCACCAGTGCACCAATCCGTGCACCGGGCCTCTAGTTTTATTTGTATTTCAGGAAGGGTAAATACATGCAAAAATAGTAATTGGAAAAAAAAATAGTAAGTGGAAAATGGCTATAATCTCTTTTAATTAACCATGACAGTGAGAATTCTAGTTATTTAAGACCAAAAATCTCTAACTAAGATTGAACCACATATTTGTTGTGCTAGAATCTTAAACTACAGGCCTAATTCTTAGGGAAAGAACAGCTTCAAGGTAACTAGTCTTGCAAACTCGCATTTATAAAATACAACAAATTTTATATAAGGTTATAATCTTTATTACAAGGACCTTCAAATGCTTTATGGGCAGATTAATCCTCATAACCTCCATTTGGGATATGGCAAGTATTGTCTTCATCTTATGGAGTGACAAATGGAGTCATCTAAAGGTCTTGGCTTGTCTCCAGTTAACAAACTGGAACCTGAAAGGGAAGAAAAAAAGCACCTTAAATCTGCTGCCTTTTCAGTCACTAAAACTTGGCAGCCATCTAGACGGTAAATTATAACATTTGTTCCCTCCTGAAATTTATTCATGGAAGATGTTTCCCTATTGGTAGATTTCAAAATGTATGCTGCTTAGGAAAGAAACATGTTTTTCTCTTCCTGGGATTTTCCCTAGTTGAATTTGAAAATGCTAATGGTAAAAAACAAAAAAACAAAATCCCACCAACTTTGCTGTCTCATTTAAAAAAAAATTAAATGAGTGTATCACTTAACAAAGTTTGTATTTTAAAAGCCTACTCTTCATGCTTTAAGTTATTATTCTTGTTTAAAAAATTAACTACTTTTATTAAAATGTCTATTAAATATATCATGCATTCATATAAAACTATAAATATGACATACATATGGTAAAAAGATATATGTATGCTGCAAAAAAATAGTAAAACCAACAACTCTATATCCACAACCCAGATTAAGAAATACATTGCCAATAACTCTGAAGCTCTCTTTCTTCATCCCCAGGGTTAACCATTGAATGATGTGTTTATCATTTCTTTGATTTTCTTTATAGCCTTACTGCATCTGAATGTATTGCCTAAACAACAAAAAACATATTGTTGAATTTTGTCTGTTTTTGAACTTCATATAAATGGAATTATACCATATGTATTCTTTTGTGATTTACTTCTTATGTCATTTTAACTCTAGTACTTAATTACATTATGTATATACTATAATTTATTTTTCCATTATATTGTCAATTGACATTTCTATTATTTCTACTTTCTTGCCATCACAGACAATGTTGCTATGGAAATTTCTGGAAGTAATTCTTATCTTAGCTTGAGTTCCCCCTAAATCTGCTTCTTGTATTAGATAGTTTATTTAGAAAGTCATCTGAGAACCAAGAATAAGGAACCAGGAATGTAAAACAGAGAAGGAGAGGATGTTGTCTGTAATGGATTGAATGTTTATGTAACCCCCAAATCTATATGTTGAAGCCCTGACCCTAGTGTGACTGAATTTGGAAATAGGGCATTTAAGGAAGGTTAAATGAGGCCTAAGGGTGTGTCCTTATAAGAAAAGGCACCAGAGATTTCTTCTCTCTCCCTGCCCTGGGAGGATCATCAAGCAGATGGCCCTCTAGAAGCCAGGAAGAGAACTCTCACCAGAAACTGAATCTGCCAGCATATTGATATGGGACTTTCAGCCTCCAGAACTATGAGAAAATGTATTCCTATTGTTTAAGCCACCCACTCTGGCATTTTGTTATGACAGTTTGAGCACACTAAGGCATTGCCCATCACAGTGAGTGAAGGCAGAAAGGCGCTCTGGCTGGAGCGAAGGCGGTGCCGGCAGCCAGGGGAAGGAAGGCCCATTCTTGCACGAATCTTCATGCATTGGTCCTCTAGTGTTTGTATAAAATAAGGGTCAAACTTCATTCTTTCACATGTCTATATCCAGAACCCTTTGTTGAAAACACTATTCTTTTTCCACTGAATTGTTGTGGCTCCCTTGTTGTAAATCAATTGACCATAAGTATGAGGATTTACTTAGGGACTCTCATTTTATTTCATTGATCTATATGTCAGTTCCACATTGCCTGAGTCTTTACCTTTGTTCTTCCTTTTCAAGATTGTTTTGGCTATTCTTGATCCCTTGCGTTTTAGGATTGGCTTTTCAATTTCTGCAAGGAAGCTAGTTGGGATTTTGATAGGGATTGCACTAAATCCATGGTCGGCAAACTGCGACTCGCTAGCCACATGCGACTCTTTGGCCCCTTGAGTGTGGCTCTTCCTAAGCCTTAGGAGTACCCTAATTAAGTTAATAACAATGCACCTACCTATATAGTTTAAGTTTAAAAAATTTGGCTCTCAAAAGAAATTTCAATCATTGTACTGTTGATATTTGGCTCTGTTGACTAATGAGTTTGCTGACCACTGCACTAAATCTTTAGATCAATTTGAAGGAGTATTGCCATGTTAACAATGTTAAGCTTTCCAATCCTTGAATATGGTATAACTTTCCATTTATCTAGGTCTTCTTTCTACAGTGTTAGTTGTTTTCACTATATAAGTCTTACACTTCTTTTCTTAAATTTATTCCTGAATAGCGAATTCTTTATATGCTATCAAAATGTCACTTTCAGATTGTTCATTCCTAGTGTACAGAAATAAAATTGATATTTGTATATTGATCTTATACCTATAACCTTACTAAACTTGCTTATTAGTACTAATAATTTATAATGGATTCCTTAAAATTTTATATGTGCAAAATCATGTCATCTGTGAATATAGTTTTATTTCTTACTTTCCTGTTTGGATGCTCTTTGTTTCTTTTTCTTGCCTAATTGTACTGACTAGAAACTTTTGTACAATACTGAATAGAATTGACAAAAGCAGATATACTTGTCCTGATTTCAACGAGAAAGCTTTCAGTCTTTCACCATTAAGTATGTTGGTGACTGTGGGTTTCTTGACAATGCTCTATATGAGAGTGAGGACATTCTGTTCCTCTCTTAGTTGGTGAGCATTTTTAATCATGAAAGGATGTTGAATTTTTGCAAATGCTATTGAAGCTCCTATTGAAATGATTATATGGCATTTGTCTTTAATCCTAATAATATGATGTATTACATTGATTGATTTTCATTGGTTGAACAATGTTGCACTCCTCTGTTATATTCCACCTGGTAATAATGTACAATCCTTTTTATATGTCACTGGATTGGTTTACTAGTATTTTGTAGAGAATTTTCCTGTGTACTTTCATAAGGAATATCAGCCAGTACTCTTTTTAAAAAATGAGATCTTCTTCTGGTTTTGGTATGAGGGCATGACTGAATTCTTAGAATGAGTTATAAAATGTTACTTTCTCTTCCAGCTTTTTGATGAGTTTGTTAAAGATTGTTATTCATTCTTACTTACACATTTAGTAGAATGTGAATTGTGAATAGATTTTGCCCACAGATGTTCAATCCATTATGGTACATTGGGTGTTGAAGTATGCATGTACTGTATTATTGTTGAATTACCTATATATCCCTTCAAATTTGTATGTCTTATGTCTTTTCTATTCCTTGTTTCTTCCATTATTACACTTTTTTGTGTTAAATAGATATTTTCTAACATACCCTTTTCATTCCTTTATTTCTTTCATATATAAAAATAAATACCTGTATTTATTTATATACAACCTCTCAGATTATAATTATCACCTTAATTTATAAAAATTTAGATTAATACACATTTATTTTCAATACTATCCAAAAATTTAGTTCCATATACATACATTCACTCTTCCCTCCATTGTGCTATTATTTCCATTGAAATTACATCTCTATATAAGTCCATCAACAGTTTCATCATTATTGCTTTATATAGTTGTTTTTTAAAAAATGTTAAGAGAAAAAATAGAAAAAAACAAAATACATTTATATTATCTTTTATATTTACCTTTTTTAAAAAATATATTTTTATTGATTTCAGAGAGGAAGGGAGAGGGAGAGAGAGATAGAAACATCAATGATGAGAGAGAATCATTGATCAGCTTCCTCCTGCACGCCCCACACTGGGATCAAGCCCACAACCTGGGCATGTGCCCTTGAGTGGAACTGAACCCGGGACCCTTCATTCCACAGGCTGACACTCTATCCATCGAGCCAAACCGGCTAGGGCACTTATATATTTACTTTTGTCAGTGTTCTTTATTCATGTGAATTAGGGTTAGTCTAATGTTCTTTTATCTTATCCTGAAAGATCTTTTCACTTTTTTTGTAAGGATGGTCTGGTAGCAACAAATTCTCTTAGTTTTGTGTTATCTGGGATGGCCTTAATTTCTCCTTTGGATTTTAAAAGTTTGTTTTGCTGGATATAAAATTCTCATTTCATAGTCTTTTTCTTTCAGCGTTTGAATATATAATCCAATTGCCTTGTGGCTTCATGACTTCTGATGAGAACTCAGACATTAATTTTATCAAGGATTCCTTGTACATGATGGGTTTCTTCTCTATTTCTGCTTTTAAGATTCTCTCTTGTCTTTTGACAATTTGATTATGATGTGTCTAGGTGTGGATATCTGCGTTTATCCTACTTTAGTTTTTTGAGGTTCTTGTATTTGTAGGTTAACGTTTTTCAAATTTGGGATGTTTTTTATCCATTGTTTCTTCAAATATTATTTCTGCCTCATCTCTAGTTTTCTGAGTCTCTGTTCCTTTTTAAAATGCTTTTAACTTTCTGTTCCTTGGACTAAATAATCTCAGTGGCCAATTTGCAAGTTTGCTTATTCTCTCTTTATTCAGTTTAAATCTGCTATTGAGACAACCTAGTAAATTTTTTTATTTCAAATAGTGTACTTGTTTACAATCTAATTTTCCCCACCAGAATGTGAATTCTTAAGAAGAAGGATGTGGTCAGATCATTTCTTTTTATCTCTAGCACTTGGTGTCTACAACATAGTGGGTGATCTGTGAATATATTTTAATTAGTAAGTAAAGTATATTAAATAAATGTGAAAAAAGGTTCATATTCAAATATTAAGTACCATGCAAACACAGATAGACACAGTAGATTCTCTGGGAATTCCTATATCATTTAAAGAAACTGAAACTTTTTATTATATGGAATTAGCTTTAGAACAAATAAAAAGGTAACAAAGTTCTTAATTTATTCTATAATAAATCTTATTCTATAAGACAGCATAGCATATTTATCAGAGTGAAAGCTTCTGAATGAGTCAGGCAAATTCCAATTCTTGCTCTGCTGTTTACTAATTGTGTAACTTTGGTCAAGTGGTAACTTTTAACTTAAATTTCCTCTCCTATAAAATAAGAAGTTATGCTATAAACATGAAATAGCATACAAATAGATGGAAAAGAATTGGCATAATTCTAGACATATAGGAAGCATACAATACATCATCTATACTAATAATAGAGGAATATGCAAATTGTCCAGGACGCCATCACAGTAACAGTAACAACCAAATAGCAGGCTGCATGGGGCGACCAGGTTGGCAGGAGGGGCAGTTAGGGGTGATCAGGCTGGCAGACAGAGGTGGTTAGGGGTGATCAGGCTGGCAGGCAGGTGAGCAGTTAGGAGCCAGCACTCCCAGATTGTGAGAGAAATGTCTGACTGCCGGTTTAGGCCCGATCCTGGGAATTGGGCCTAAACTGGCAGTTTTACATCCCTCAAGGGGTCCCGGATTGGAGAGGGTGCAGGCTGGGCTGAGGGGACCGCCCCCCCCCCTCCCTGTGCACAAATTTCATGCACCGGGCCTCTAGTATCATTAATAAAATGATTAGGATTCCACTAATAAGAAAACCATACATCAACCTCATCAATGTATATAGACATAAAATTCTTAAATAAAATGCTGTTTCATATAACTTAATAGATAAAAAATATTTCCTTATAACCAAATAATTTTTTTCCCAGAACTCAGGAATGTTTTAACATATGGGATTCTAATAATAGAACAAATTTCTTTGCTTCTGTTCTTTTCTCTACATTTGGTTGGTATCATGTTGATAGCACTGCCAGATTACTTCTCCTAAGATATTGTACACATTGCTTTGTTAATCTATAAGGTTCCCCCCTCCCCTCATAGTATTTGCATTATCTGTAGAATCAAATGCTTAATTTTAATTCAAGCCCACATCTATATTCTGGTTCTCAACATTTCCTTTATGTTTTTCTTCAGATATTTTCCCATGCTAACATTGGACCTGAAATAAAGTAGATCACCCTTCTCTTTCCAACTGTCTTATGCTTTATTCTCTCTTTGCTTTTGTTCATGTTACACCAGACACCTCCATGATTCCTTTGGATCACTTCCCTAAATCTTTATACAGTCATACAACAATTACATTTTTGCTGAATTTTCCTACTTTCACAGTTGATTGTCAATTTAATGCTGTTCCTACCTGAAGGACCTTTCATGTCCTTTCTTTCACAGATTGCAGACTTCTGTAGGAGAAAGGTCTAGTTACTTCTGTAGACTCCATGTGCAATGCTTCAGGTTACTGAGAACATATTTGCTGATTTTAAAACCATCTTTCTAAATCATACTTTGTAAAGGTTCAGACTTAGCTAGTATTCTTTTCCAATTATAGAGAAGCCACTTGTCACATTTTAGGGAACGTGATGTGCTCTAATAACATGCATCTGTTTCAAGTTATGTTCTAATATAAACCTAAAATTTTAAACTCTATGCTTGTTCAAAAGGTGAGTTTATCAAGGAGCAGATGTGTCTGTTCCACTGTATGATGGTTGCCATAGAAACGATCAGGGCTAAGTTATTAATTTGGTGATTTTAGGTAAGGGGATGAAGAAGTTTAGAATGATATACTCTATCTAATGTAAATATAAAACAGCAATTGTAAGAGAGAAAACTTAATGGGGGGGATAATTGCTGAGTTTCTATTGTCTTTTCTTTTTATCTGGTGCAGGATATCTGGAGTGAGGAGAGTGCTGAAGAGATTCTGTTTTGTTGTTGTTGTTGTTTTATATATATATCTACCACCCTTTTCCAGGAGTAGCTGGGTTTTTTTTTTTTGTAGTATATAGGACTGAGAAAAAAAAATGAAATGAGGAAACATTGGCTATCTCCTTTCAGAAGGAGAAAACCAAATGCTTTTGTAGCTACTGTATGTTACCTGACAACAAAAAAAGTAGAAAAAACTGTTCTGCTCTTAGCAAGGATAGAACAGGAATCTTGTAAAGCATCAATAATAATTGAGAAAAAATAAAATGGATGGCTAGTGATCTCTTATGTTTCTTGTAAAATTTACTTCTTTAAAATTTTACTGCTTCATTCAGTAATGGCTATGTTTCTGATATTATAACAAATTATTTAATGTAGACATGTATCACTTTGACCCTCTCTCAGATACCTTATGTTACAGAAATGTAGATATCCGATCATAAAGATTTTAGAAGCTACCACTTTTCTTGTGACAGTATATTTGAAACAAAAGCAAAGGAACTATAAAGAAATAAACAGCTTCTTGAATATTGAACTTGTGAATCTATTTCTATTAAGTCATAATGTCAACATTCAGCAATCATGTCAAGAATTCTATCTTATATTTAATCAGAACCCTTATATTTCAACCTTTATTATGCAGTGTGTCAGTGAAGAATTCATCCTTTTATCAGGACGGATTTACCATGCATAGATCCATTCCAAGGCCCTGGGAGGGATTCTAGCATAGTTTGCACATGCTCATATATTTTGTTATTTCAATTGCACTCAGTTAAAGTGCTATTACTTTGTGTTCATATGTAGTATGTATTCATATATATATTCATATGTAATAATGAAATAGAAATGTTCTGTACGTATTCTGTGACTACTGAGCACTTGAAATGTGGCTAAGGAATTGAAATGTTAATTTTATTTCATTTTAATTGATTTGCATTTACATCAACATTGCTGCACATTGCTAATAACTCCCATATTGGACACCACCGTTTATGCTCTTAGTCAATTCTGAGATGACTCCTTCTGTCTTATCTGTATCTCTATGTAGTTACTGAATGTAGATTTTTATGTCTTTATTTTTTTTTTTAAATATATTTTATTGATTTTTTACAGAGAGGAAGGAAGAGAGATAGAGAGTCAGAAACATCGATGAGAGAGAAACATCGATCAGCAGCCTCCCGCACATCCCCCACTGGGGATGTGCCCACAACCCAGGTACATGCCCTTGACCGGAATCGAACCTGGGACCCTTCAGTCCACAGGCCGACGCTCTATCCACTGAGCCAAACCGGTTTTGGCTTTATGTCTTTATTCATTAAAGTCCTAACTTATGACTAACATAACTATATTATTAAGAAGGTTGTGTTTTATTGTTAACTAGAGGCCAGATGCACAAAATTTGTGCAAGGGGCTCGGCCCTTGCCACCATGGCGGCTGCCTCTGCCTTGGCGTGGTGGCAGGCAGGGGCCTCAGCCTTGGCCCCTGCCACCACGGCTTTGTCTGGAAGGTTGTCTGGAAGGATACCCAGAAGGATGTCTGGTCTAATTAGTATATTACTCTTTTATTACTATAGATAATATTTCAAATTAAGCATTATTATATTCTGATGATCATGTGGACATTTTTATAGTCAGCTTCTTGTTTATTGTGTTTATTGTTGGCAGGTGCTGGAAAGCTTAGAAAGATTTGTGAAAATTTCTCTTTCAAACATGCTTTTCAATATGATAAAGCAACACATCTATGCTTTACTTTGGGGAAAAGATGCATAGAATGCACTCAATAATGCATTCTGTTTGCCTTAAAAAAGTTGTGCCTACTTGACAAAAGTTTGACACATTCAACAGTGACTTTCTGCTATGTCAGAATTAATTTTATAGCTATAGCCAGATATTCCAAATGTTCTACAAGTTTAGAGTGATACCTAAGGCAGATGCAGCCATGGCCTGGCCCCGGAAGGTGATTGTTTACACCCAAGAGCAATTCCTGGAATGTAACAGGAAGCCACACGTGACCACATAGCTGAGCTGGATATTTCTCCAGGCTTCCTGTTGGAGGAATGACTGTTTTTCATTGCCCTCCAGGCACAGAAGAAAATCATTCTGAAAACCATACAGAAGAAAATACTTATTTAACACAAATATGACTTCCCCATGTCTATGACTTATTATAGAATAATCTCTAGAAAACAATTACAACAGGAGTGGGAAACCTAAACAAAACTTCAGAAAAATCAAGAGCAGTCTAGACATTGAGGCCCAGGATACTGCAAAATTACACAGAAATTCAATATTAGTATTGAAATGATTTCTCAATCTTTAGACCCACAAAAGTGTACATAAGCCTATAAATTTGATTCAGCACTTTTTTATTGTTACTTCCTCTCTATTTTCATGATATCCATATGTTTTTGTCTATTTTTCTCATGCCACTAGAGTGCAATGTTCATGCAGTTGTTTTTCTCTGTGCGTACATAATGACAGATATAGGGATAAAACTGAAATAGGTCACCATCAAGATATCTTTTACTTTGTTTAATATGTCCTTAAGGCAAGTGAATGATGATATGCTTTTTCATTTTTTTCAATATTAGAATGAAACTAAGTACAAATGATGATATGTTTTTTCATCTTTTCAATTTTAGAATGAAACTAAGTACAAATATAGTGTACTATAGCCCTGATAAACATATATGCACCCAATGCAGGAGCACCCAAATACATAAAAAAACTCCTGGAAGATATCAAACGAGAGATCAACAACAATACAATCATAGTAGGGGACTTTAATACACCACTGACATCACTGGATAAATCCTCTAGACAAGAAAATCAGCAAAGAAGCAGCAATCCTAAATGACTCACTAGATCAGATGGACTTAATTGGCATCTTCAGAGCATTTCACCCCAAAGCCACGGAATACACGTTCTTCTCAAGTGCACGTGGGACATTTTCAAAAATAGACCACATATTGGGTCACAAGCAAAGTGTCCCCAAATTCAAGAAGATTGAAATCATATCAAGCATTTTCTCAGACCACAATGGCATTATATTAGAAATAAACTACAATAAAAACAATCCAAAAAACTCAAACACTTGGAAGCTGAATAGCATGCCATTAAACAATGATTGGGTTACCAAAGAGATCAAAGAAAAAATTTACTTAGAAACAAAACAACAACAACAAACAAACAAACAAAAAACACCACAAAGTAATAAAAGCCTTTTTGGAGGCCCAAAGTAAATTAATCTGATCTTTTGATTTTTAGATTCCTAACTTTTATGACAGAATTAGCAGTTTCTGTGAAAATATAATCTCTTTCATCAAACTTATATATGAATATAAAAAAAATCCTGGGAACAACCCAATGTTCATCAATAGGTAAATGTAGAAATAATTGTATTCATACAAATAAATATCATTTACATGAAAGGAATGCATGTCACAACATGGATGAATCTCACGGTAATTATGCTGAGTGAAAGAAGCCAGGAAAGAAAACATGTATTACTTATATAAATTTATATTTTTATTTGTAAATATAAATATATCGCTTACATAAATTTCTAGAAAACACATCCTACTCTATAGCGACAAGAATCAGATTAGTTGTTGCCTGGGCCTGGGGTATAATAGGATTTGGGAAGAGGTGTGTGAAGGAGGGACTACAAAAGACCAACAGCAAACTCTTAGTGGTCATGCCTATCTTAATTATCTTGTTTGTGGTGGTAGTTTCACAGCTGTATGTAACTTACCACATTGTGCAATTCAAACAAATGCAGTTTATTTTATGTCTGTTTTATCTCAACAGAACTGTTTAAAACAGATTTTAAAAATTAAAAACTAGTACTCTAAAATTTTTGACTACTCAGAAAGAAAGGCCTATATTCAATAATTTTTGCAGTCTCAGAAAGGAGACTAGGTGAGGTCCTAGTAAATGCTGAATAAAATACAAGAGATACCTCAAAGAAGCAAACAATCAGATTCCAAATGAGTGATGATGGAAACAAAGTGGGCAGGGAGAATAAAAGTAACAGATAGTATGGCCTCCCTGTGTCTGTGAATGGCATCAATCTTAATTTATTCGTTAAAGCAAAATCCTTGGGCACCCTCCTGGACTTCTTCTCTCCCTGCTCTTTCATCCAATGAGCTGCAATTTATTTTCTGTCCTATACTAGATATATTCTAAATGCATCTTATTTTTGTCCTGTTTTCCCTGACTCATCACTTACTGCTTTGGTCAGATCTAAGGATGTTTCCAGTCTATAAGTACAGTCCTGTGCAGCTTGAGGACAGCGTTCTTAGGTGATTTTGTCATGGCGACATCATAGAGTGCAGTTACACAAACCTAGATGGTAGAACCTACTACCCTAATTGTTTGTGCTATACTTCTATATTTCTGGCAGTGTGGTAGGTTTGTTTATACCTGCATCATCACAAAAATGTGAGTAAATGCAGGGTGCTGCTATAACAGGGTTCCAAGGAAGATATCTGACTGGGTGGAGTGGGGGAGCTTTCTGGCTTTTTGACCACTGGCTCCTCTTAGGCTGCCCTTGGGAGGACTGACTGAGGGATAGGTGGAAGAACAGACAGGGGGGGAGGAAGAGGAGGAGGAGAAGGAAGAGAGGTAGGGGTGAGTTCCACAACAAAGTCAAATAGGACAGGACAGGCTACCTCGAAGACACATCTGTAGCCAGTGCTATGATGTTAGGATGGCTACCAGGTCACGAGGTGATGGGATCACTGTGTATATGCGTCCATCATTGTGAATCAACCGTAGGTGGTGCACGACTAGTTTCTAAGTAGTATTGAAACCCAGGGTCCTTATGACTTTGATGAAATTTAGCTTTAAATCCTAGCTCTAGAAATCATATCTCTCTTTCTATCTATACCCCTTAGAGACCTTGCCTTTTCCCAGGGTAATCAGCAACCCCCGAGGCAGCAGAAGACAGTAGCCTGGACCTGACTAATGATGAGGATCACAAGGTCCAGACCTCTGGCAGGCTAAGGATAACATCTTGACTTAAGTTATGTTCCAGAGGCTGAGCCCTGAGATGGAACCATCCCCCTCCCCGCCGGCACCCTACCCCCCCCCCCCCCAGCTACTTTCCTGTGAAACCAAATAGAGGGACACTGAAACCAACATCAGAACTGTCCTCAAGACCCGAAGAAATAACTGATTACTCTTAACTCACCTCTGATCGATCAGCTCCCAGCACAACCTTGAGCCCCTAACCTAGGGTGTCTTATGACTTTGCCCTATATAATCTGTAATCTACACGCCATCGGGGGAGTTCAGGCTTTTGAGCGTTAGCTTCCCATTCTCATAATCAAATAGCCAATATTTCTCCACTGCAATCCTCAGTGTCTAGTTTTTGGCCCTGCTTGAGCCGGGTGACTGAAGTCTTTATGTTCTCTAAGTCTCTCTGTTTCCAGTCATCTTTCCTTCCAATTCATCCTCTATGTAACAAAGGGGAGCAGTTACCTGCAGGGGCCAGGAAAAGAAGCACCTCCCAAAAGCAAATGAGAGAGAGTTCCAGATGTAGGAGGCCAGGTGACAAGAGCTGTGGCCTTTGGTATCAGAATACAGCCATTCTGATCTATGGCTTGGAGGGAAACAGGGAATACTGACCTCATATTCTTCTTCTCCCCTCAGTCCCCTGCTCATGCCTCCTATTGGCTAACCCCAAACTGAGAGCCAGGGAGCCCATAAAGGTTGGCCTTCCAGGGCACAGAGCAGGGTGGAAGAGGGCTTCTCTTCCATCTCTCTCTCTCTCTCTCTCTCTCTCTCTCTCTCTCTCTATATATATATATATATATATATATATATATATATCTACACTAATAAAAGAGAAAAATGGTAATTCGCATACGACGATACCCTTTTCATCAGCTAATCAGGGCTATATGCAAATTAACTGCCAACTAAGATTGGCAGTTAACTGCCAACAAGATGGCGGCTAATTTGCATATGTAGGCGCAATGCAGGGAGGTGAAAGGAAAAGCAGGAAGAAGCCCCCTGCCACTGACAGTGATCGGAAACCCAGGGGGGAGCTAAGAGCTGGGGGGCAGGGCAAAGGTGGCCCTGGGGCCGCCTTTGCCCTGCCCCCCAGCCATGATCGGAGAATCAGGCGCCTTTGCCACCCTGGCCAGTGATAGCAGGAAGTAGGGGTGGAGCCAGCGATGGGAGCTGGGCACGGTCGAAGCTGGCAGTCCCGGGAGCTAGGGGTCCCTTGCCTGGGCCTAAAGCGGAGCCCACGATCGCGGGGCCACTGCAGCTGCGGGTCCCCGCTGCCCGGGCCGGACGCCTAGGCCAGAGGTGTTAGGCCTGGGCAGGGGCGGAGCCTGCAACCGCGGGGAGCTGGGGGTCCCCTGCCCAGGCCTGACACCTCTGCCGGAGGCCTCAGGCCTGGTCAAGGGGCCGATCCGGTGATTGGTGATCGGAGGGTGATGAGGGTCAACTCCTCTGGCCGAGGCATCAGGCCTGGGCGGGGGGCTGAGCCGGGGATTGGGGGGATATGATGATCCCCTTGCCCAGGCCTGAAGCCTGGGTCAGAGGCATCAGGCTTGGGCGGGGGGTGGAGCAAGCGATCAGAGGGAGATGGGGGTCCTCTGCCCAGGCATGATTCCTGGGTCAGAGGCCTCAGGTCTGGGCGGGGGCCAGAGCCAGTGATCGGGGGGAGATGGGGGTCCCCTGTCCAAGCCTGACACCTCTGGCGGAGGCGTCAGGCCTGGGCAAGGGGCCGATCAGGCGATCGGAGGGTGATGGGGGTCTATGCCTCTGGCCGAAGCATAGGCCTGGGCTGGGGGCAGAACCAGTGATGGGGAAATGAGGGTCCCCTGCTCAGGCCTGACACCTCTGTCAGGTGATGGGGGTCAACGCCTGAGGGCTCCCAGTATGTGTGAAGGGGCAAGCTGGGCTGAGGGACACTCCCCCCCCCCACACACACCCAGCGCACAAATTTCGTGCACCGGGCCCCTAGTATGTATATATACTAGAGGCCCAGTGCACAAAAATTTGTGCACTCGGGGAGGAGGGGGCCATTCCCTCAGCCTGGCCTGTGCCCTCTCACAGTCTGGGACCCCTCGGGAGATAACGACCTGCTGGCTTAGGCCTGCTTCCGGGTGGCAGAGGGCAGGCCCAATCCCTAGGTGCAGCCCCTGGTCGGGCTCAGAGCAGGGCCAATTGGGGAGTTGGGTGCCGCCCCTGTCATGCACAGAGCAGGGCGGATCAGGAGGTTGCGATGGCACCCTCAGTCATGCACAGGGTAGGGCTGATTGGGGGGTTGGGGTGCTGCCCCCTGTCACACACAAGGCAGGGTCGATGGGGAGGTTGCGGTGACACCCCTTGTCATGCACAGAGCAGGGCCAATCAGGAGGTGGGGGCGCTGCCCCCTGTCACTCACAGAGCAGGGCCCATCAAGGGGGTTGGGGCTCCATAGCCTGTCACGCACAGGGCAGGGTCGATCAGGGGGTTGAGGAGCTCCCCCCTGTTACTCACAGAATAGGGCCAATAGGGGAGTTGGGGCACCGCCTCCTGTCACACACAGAGTAGGGCGGATCAGTGGGTTGGGGCACTGCACCCTGTCACACTCAGAGCAGGGCCGATGGGGAGGTTATGGCTCTACTCCGTCACACAAAGAGCAGGGCCCGTGGCGGGGGGGGGGTGGGTTTGGGGCCCCACACCCTGTCACACACAGAGCAGGGCTGATCTGGGGGTTGTGGCGCCTTCCCCTGTCACGAACAGAGCAGGGCAGATAGGAAGGTTGTGGCCCCACCCCCTGTCACACACAGAGCCGCAGGGCGATCAGGGGGTTTGGGCGCTGCCCCCTGTCACGCTGATTCCTGTGCCGGGAGGCCTCGTGGCTCCTCTGATCCTGGGGCTGGGAGGCATATTACCCTTTTACTATATAGGATAGAGGCCTGGTGCATGGGTGGGGACCGGCTGGTTTGTCCTGAAGGGTGTCCTGGATCAGGGTGGGGGTCCCCACTGGGGTGCCTGGCCAGCCTGGATGAGGGGATGATGGCTGTTTGCATCTGGTCACACCCCCTTCAGGGTGGGGGTCCCCACTGGGGTGCCTGGCCAGTCTGGGTGAGGGGCTGAGGGCTGTTTTCAGGCTGGTGGGTGACTGAAAGTCCAAACCTCTCCTTTTTTTTCTCTCTTTCTTTTTTTTTTATTCTGGGCCGGCTTTAGCTCTGAGGCTTGGCTCCAGCTCTTAGGCCTCGGCTGCTGAAAGCAGGTATCTGGTTTGTTTGGATTCTATAATCGAAACACTGTATCAACTCCAGCTCTGAGATCCTGGCAGGCTGAAAGCAGGTTTCTGGGGTTTTGTTTAGCTTCTATATTTGTAACAATGTTTCAAACTGCAAGCTCAGAGGCCGGAAGTGGCAGGCGGGGAACGTTGGAGTCCTCCGTCTCTGAAGTAAGCAAGCCTCATGTTAGCTTCAAGCTGCCTGGCTGCCGGCCACCATCTTGGCTGGCAGTTAATTTGCATATCGCCCTGATTAGCCAATGGGAAGGGTAGAGGAGGTATGGCTAATTAACATGTTTCTCTTTCATTAGATAGGATATATTTATATATATATTTATATATATCTTAGAGGCCCAATGCATGAAATTCATGCAAAAGTAGGCCTTCCTTCCCTCCCCCAGCTGCCAGCACTGGCTTCCCTCTGGCACCTGGGACCCGGGATAACCTCACAGCCTCAGCTTTGTCCAGAAGGTCGTCCAGAAGGATGTCTGGTCTAATTAGCATATTATGCTTTTATTATTATAGATCCTCATTTAATCCTCTCAGTACCACTGAGAAAAATATATTATTGTTATTATTTTACTAATAAGAAAGCTTATCTATTTATATATATTTTATTTTTTATTTTTACTTTTTATTTATTTTTAAAAAAATTCTTTATAGTTTAAAGTATTCCATATGTCCCCTTTTTTCCTCCATTACCACCTCCAGCTTGCCTTCACCACAGGGGTTCACCACCCTTTTGTCTGTGTCTAAGCTTATCTGTTTTCACAGTGGTATCACATTGTATACACAGAGTCAATAATCTTATATGAATTCACTACTGGTAGTGAGGAAGATAGGAGGTGAAATGACATTTTAAGTAATATGAATGATTCTACCTATTAACACTAGTCCATTCTTAACACTAGTGAGAAATTGGATTTTACTTTGTATGATGTGCTCCTTAAACACACACCAGCTAATGTATCTGGTGCTTAATGAAAGAAACACAGCAGAAAGAAAACAAGCGATTATGATTTACTAAGAGGTGCTTGTTGTTTTCTAATGTGACTCAGTTCTCAAGGGGCTTGCTAGGGAAATTTTTGTGTACCTCATTTCCATCCCATTCACTCATTTTAAACCTAACCCTTTGATAAGATGACTCTTCTCTTAAGAATTAGAGTATAGATGAAACACAGGCTGGTTAGAAAAGCCTATCCTATCTAATAAAAGAGAAACATGGTAATTGGCGTAAGACCGCTACCCTTCCCATTGGCTAATCAGGGTGATATGCAAATTAACTGCCAGCCAAGATGGCGGCTGGCAGCCAGGCAGCTTAAACTGAACATGAGGCTTGCTTGCTTCAGTGACAGAGGACTGCAACATTCCCCGCCTGCCTTGCCGGCCTCTGAGCTTGCAGTTTAAGAAACATTGTAACAAATATAGAAGCTAAACAAAACCCCAGAAACCAGCTTTCAGCGACCTGGAATCTCAGAGCTGGAGTTGATACAGAGTTTCGATTATAGAACCCAAACAAACCAGATACCTGCTTTCAGGAGCAGAGGCCTAAGAACTGGAGCCTCAGGGCTAAAGGTGGCCCAGAATTAAAAAAAAGAAAAGAAAAAAAGGAGCAGTTGGGAGCTTCAGTCACCGCCAGCATGAAAACAGCCCTCAGCCCCTCACCCAGACTGGCCAGGCACCCCAGTGGGGACCCCCACCCTGAAGGGGGTGTGACCAGCTGCAAACAGCCATCATTCCCTCATCCAGGCTGGCCAGACACCCCAGTGGGGACCCCCACCCTGATCCAGGACACCCTTCAGGGCAAACCAGCCAGCCCCCACCCATGCACCAGGCCTCTATTCTATATAGTAAAAGGGTAATATGCCTCCCAGCACCAGGATCAGTGTGACAGGGGGCAGTGCCCAAACCCCCTGATCGCCCCGTGGCTCTGTGTGTGACAGGGTGCGGTGCCCCAACCCCCCACCCCATGGTCCCTGCTCTGTGTGTGACGGGGTAGAGCCATAACCTCCCCATCAGCCCTGCCCTGAGTGTGAGAGTGGCAGGCCCCAACCCCCTGATCGGCCCTGCTCTGTGGGTGATAGAGGGTGGCGCCCTAACCCCCTGATCTGCCCTGCTCTGTGTGTGACAGCGGGCGGTGCCCCAACTCCCCTATCGGCCATACTCTGTGAGTGACAGGGGGGAGCTCCTCAACCCCCTGATGGGCCCTGCTCTGTGCGTGACAGGGCGGAGCTCCCCAACCCCCTGATGGGCCCTGCTCTGTGCAAGACAGGGGGCAGCACCCCAACCCCCTGATCGGCCCTGCTCTGTGCGTGACAGGTGGTGGCGCCACAACCTCCCTATTGACCCTGCCTTGAGTGTGACAGGAGGCGGTGCCCCAAACCCCCAATGGGCCCTACCCTGAGCATGACTGAGGGTGGCATCGCAACCTCCCGATCTGTCCTGCTCTGTGCATGACAGGGGGTGGCGCCCCAACTCCCCAACTGGCCCTGCTCTGAGCCCGACCAGGGGCTGCACCTAGGGATTGGGCCTGCCGTCTGCCACCTGGGAGCAGGCCTAAGCCAGCAGGTCGTTATCTCCCAAGGGGTCCCAGACTGCGACAGGGCACAGGCTGGACTGAGGGACCTCCCTTCCCCCCGAGTTCACAAATTTTTGTGCACCAGGCCTCTAGTATGATTATAAAGTCCTTGCTTTTTAGTAGTATCGTATATAGTCTCACTCAATAAAAGGTTAAACGCTGCCCACTTTTTTTCTTGCTTCCTGCAGAATTGGGAGGTTGAGATTGTTTCTCCTTTCCTCTATTTGCTGTTATTTAATATTTCTGAGTGACTGCAATTTGAATGGCAATGGATATTTTATAGATCTTGCCATTGTTTTTTATTAGCATGTTCTTTATGAAAGGGTAAACTTTAAGTAGTATTCATATTTTAGTGTTTAGAAAATGTCAACTTTTCTATTGGATATAAAAAATTATTTCCATAACATAAAATATATGTCAGAAACATTTCTTAAATGTTTTCAAGACAAGTAGCAATTGTTTTCTCTTGCTGTTAATATTCTTTGTCAAAACATTGTGCAGAAATATTTAGTGCTCATAATCTAACATTGTTGGAAATTCAAATACATTAATCTTGTAACAGACACTACTATTTTTTAAAGATACTTTTCATGAATAATATACTCTAGCTTCAGTAATCATAGTTTGCTCTTTGAGTCCACTGATCTTCTTTAAATTTTTTCTTCTAATCTCCTAGTGTAAAACACATAAATTTATATCATTACCACTTATTTGAAGGTGTTATTTTCATATTAAATAGGAATTACATATAATTTTCTTATTTGTATCTTGAGGATGCCTCAAATGTACCCCGCAAATAATAGACATTCAGTAAACGTTGAATGAATGAATGAATTTTCTAGATGACAGGAATAAAGATTTATTCTGAATTTTCATTAGTTCCACTTATAATTGACCTAGAAAAAAACCCATAATGTTACATGGAGATGAAATACACTTCTAGTATATGGAGTTATGATCATTATAACTTATACTTAAAATAAAAGTATTAATTTTAAGCAGAAATAACAACAAAACAATCAATGGCAAAAAGCACAAATTGGGCTGAATCAGTAGCAGTATTGTTGCATTTGTTGTGCGTAATAGGTTTTTAACAGTTTTTGAGTTAGCATTTTAAAGTTATATTATTTGACATGAAAATTGGGGTTTCTGAATTTTCTTAAAATCTGAAGACAAGCCAACATTGCCTCTATTCCTAAAGACAACAATAGTCTTAGCGCCCTTTAGATCTGGCTTTTGAAGCTTTCTAGTTCACCCCTTCCTGCATATCCACTCGCAACCTGCTGGACTCATCATTTATACCAGTCACCTTGGGCCTGGGGGTGAAGGAAAGGAGTCCACACTGTATAGCTTAAGGGGGTCAGTTTTGATAGTCTCAAGTTCTGATAGTCTTTCCTAGAATGAGTCTGCCAGAGAACCTGCTGGAGTTCCCAATAACCCTCTTCCACATGGGAAAGAAAGTCCTGCCCTCTCCTAATCCCAAATCTAACCGTGGAGTCAGGTTCTGTGGTATAAAATCTAGGGGGTTTGAAACAAAATCCAAGCCTCATTAATGATTAACCAAAGCACTGCAGACTTCAGAAACTGCCTGTCCCTCCTGCCCTATGTATATTTGGGTTCCCAGCAAAGGCTGGCATTAGAAATGACTTCTATTTGTGAGGCTTCAAATTTGGATAACTTCTAGAACAGGGTGGTGAGAATAATGGCAATTTTTATTTAATTTAGTTGTTTGTTAATTAATTATTTAAATGTATTGGACAAATATTGGCTTTTGCGGGAAATTCTCTTCAGTATGCAACGAAGGAGCATTTATAAGAAACACTGACCTCTTTTTAAAAAAAATAGCTTTCTGTTTAGTTTGTTTTTTGGATATAAATGTAAAGTTACTTTAAAAAGTGTAAATGTCAACATTAATTGTTAATATTTCAATATTAAGTGTTACTTATTTCATATTGCTACCTGGATTTGATTTTAGTAATATATACACAAAAATATGTAATCATTAAACAAAATTAATGCTTTTGTTCTGATTTTGATAGTTGATTCTTATTTTTAATTATTTTCCAAACCTGAACACCATAATTCAGTTTGTGCATACTCACATATTGACTAGTGTTACAATTTTAAAACTGCTCCTACATAAACAATAAGATAAGGTAATCACCTATAAAGTAGAACAAAATCCCCATTTTCTTTAAGGGCAGATTTGGAGTCTGAGTTGCTCCTGCTCTTCATTCATTAATTTCTAGCCTAGTGATTATTTTTTTAATGAAATTATTTTCTTAATTAAGTATATAGTGTTCCACTTTCAAAAACACATATGGTGCCCTAGCTGGTTTTGCTGAGTGGATAGAGCATCAGCCTGCGGACTGAAGGGTCCTGGGTTTGATTCTGGTCAAGGGCACATGCCTAGGCTATGGGCTTGATTCCCATTAGGGGGCGTGCAGGAGGCAGCCAATCAATGATTCTCTCTCATCATTGATGTTTCTCTCTCTCCCTTTACCTTCTTCTCTGAAATCAATAAAAATATATATTTTAAAAAATACATATGGTAACATATTAAAATGCTTAATTTTTACAACAATGTAAAAATTACAGAATAGAAAGTGAAAAAAAATTAACTTAAGTAAGTATAGAATTATTTATACAAGTTCTTAATAACCAGTTTGTGTAAATTATTGACAACAATAAAAAAATTCAGTTGTTTAGTGGATCTTTTAAAATTGTCTTTTTTAAAAACATAAACTATATCCTCAAACTTACTTGACATGTTCATAGACCTTGATTTGAAACTATTCTGTTTGTCCTGAACATCAGTGTATCCAGAGGAAACAGTGGCTTGCCTGTCAGAGTATGAATAATGCAATAATCTAGAATTGCCTACGTTTCAGCCAAAGATGGAAGCCATTGAATACAAGCAGAATTTATGATTTTGAATTCAGACTGTTTCAGAAATCTTTGCAAAAAAACTTTCTTAATGACCCAAAGGTCTTATGATTTCTGTGGGGATAATATCTAGCAAGCAAATCCTAAAATTTATCTCATATTTATTCAGCTTCATTATCAACTATCACTTTTTTGAAAATTACCCTAAAATCAAACATAATCTGTCCTGCATCTCAATGAGTAACAACTCTTGGATGTGCAATCTCATCTCAAGCTCATCATCTTTCTCCCTCTCTGGACTTCTTTACTTTTCTCAAATGAACAAACTCTATTCTCTTAGTTATCCTGGCTTGAAAATTTTCCTATCTGACTTTTCTCCATCTCCTCCAAATCCAATAATAAGAAACTGACAATTATTTTTTCTTGTCATTGATACCTCATTTTAATTCCCACTGTTATTATCTTGGTCCCTGAACTCATTACTTCACAGCAAGACTATTTTAATAATTTCTTAGCTGATCTTTCTTGATCTTGTTTCTAGCTCCGCTAATATTTTTTTATAAACTACTGCTTTCTCTGCTCAGTTCATCTTTCCTACTCAAAATCCCTCAAGATTTTCCACAAGCAACAACATAAAATTAAAATTTCATAGTCTATCATTTAAGATCCTTCACTACGGACTCCAATCTATTTACCTTACCTCCAGGACTCATTCGATACTTTTGAGAGTTACTCTGTGCCAAGAACTGTGCTGTTAACCTAGCACATAAAGATGAGTGAGTGTGGTCTTTCCTTGGTCTTAACAAGCTCATGGTGCTTCTCAGTAAGAGCGCATTAGCCAGTAATGCTTTCCATGACTCCATCTATAATTCCACGTGCTTTTTTTTTTTTAAATATATTTTATTGATTTTTTTACAGAGAGGAAGGGAGAAAGATAGAGAGCTAGAAACATCGATGAGAGAGAAACATCGACCAGCTGCCTCCTGCACACTCCCCACTGGGGATGTGCCTGCAACCCAGGTACATGCCCTTGACCGGAATTGAACCCGGGACCCCTCAGTCCGCAGGCCGACGCTCTATCCACTGAGCCAAACCGGTTTCGGCTTTTTTTTTTTTTTTTTTTTTTTATTCAATGACTAGTTCACTTTTCATTTTCTTCATGAAATCTTCTTTAACTACACTAGTCCATTTTGGTTTCTTCCTCCTCTGAAATCTGATCTCATGGTATTTGTTTATGATAATTTAGATGAATTGTTTTCCCCTCTCCCCTGGCTTTATTGAGATAATTATCATATAACATTATGTATGTTTAAGGTGTGATTTGATACATGTATATGTAGCAAAATGATTCAATAAAGTTGATAACAATAAGGTTAATTAAGACATGCACCTCCTCACATAATTACAATTTGTGTGTGTGTGTGTGTGTGTGTGTGTGTGTGTGTGTGTGTGGTGAGAATATATAAGATCTACTTTTTAGTAAATTTCAAGTAAATAATACATCAGTGTTAACTGTAGTCACCATGTTGAATATTAGTTCTTGAGAGCTTATTCATCTTATTACTAGAAGTTTGTCCTCTTTGATATCTCCTAATTTACCCCCAATCCTGAGTACTGGCAACTGCCATTCTACTCTCTGTTTCTATGAGTTTGGCTTTTAAAATTCCAAATGCAAGGGAGATTAAATAGTATTTGTTTTCCTCTGTCTGACTTAGTTCACTTAAGTCCATCCATCATGTCATAGATGGCAGGACTTCTTCCTCATGGCTGAATAATATCATATATACATGATAATGTACATCTATACTAATAAAAGGGTAATATGCTAATTAGACTGGGAAACCTTCCAGATGTTCTTCTGGACAAAGCCATGGTGGTGGGGCTGAGGTAGAGGCAGTTAGAGGCCAAGAGGGGAAGGCAGTTGTGGGTGATCAGGCTGGTGGGGGGCAGGGCCATTGGGGGTAAGCAGACCATCAGTGGGGGTCAGTTGGAGGTGATCAGGAAAGCGGGGGGGTCAGTTTGTAGTGAGCAGGCCAGTAGGAGGACAGATGGGGATGAGCAAGCCAGTGGGGAGGGAAGGTAGGGGAGAGCAGGCCAGCAGGGGGGTCATTTTGGGGGTAGGCAGGCCGGCAGCTGCGGAGGGCAGTTGGGAGCAAGCAGACAGGCAGGCAGAGTGGTTAGAGGCAATCAGGCAGGCAGGCAGGCAGGCAGTTGAGTGGTTAGGAGCCAGCAGTACTGGATTGCGAGAGGGATGTCCGACTGCCAGTTTAGGCCCGATCCCTGTAAACTGGTAGTAGGACATCCTTTGAGGGGTCCCAAATTGGAGAGGGTGCAAGCCAGGCTGAGGAACGTACCCTCCCCCGTGCATGAATTTCGTGCACTGGGCAACTAGTATCATATATAATCTATATCCTATCTAATAAAAGAGAAACATGGTAATTAGCGTACGACCGCTACCCTTCCCATTGGCTAATCAGGGCGATATGCAAATTAACTGCCAGCCAAGATGGCGGCCGGCAGCCAGGCAGCTTGAAGCTAACATGAGGCTTGCTTGCTTCAGTGACAGAGGAAACCAACGTTCCCCACCTGCCATGCTGGCCTCTGAGCTTGCAGTTTGAAACATTGTTACAAATATAGAAGCTAAACAAAACCCCAGAAACCTGCTTTTAGCCCGCCGGGATCTCAGAGCTGGAGTTGAAACAGTGTTTCTATTATAGAACCCAAACAAACCGGATACCTGCTTTCAGCAGCCCAGGCCTAAGAGCTGGAGCCAAGCCTCAGAGCTAAAGCTTGCCCAGAATTAAAAAAAAAAAAAAAAAAAAGGAGCAGTTGGGAGCTTCAGTCACCCGCCAGCATGAAAACAGCCCTCAGCCCCTCACCCAGACTGGCCAGGCACCCCAGTGGGACCCCCACCCTGAAGGATGTGTGACCAGCTGCAAACAGCCATCATCCCCTCATCCAGGCTGACCAGGCTGACCAGGCACCCCAGTGGGGACCCCCACCCTGATCCAGGACACCCTTCAGGGCAAACCAGCCAGCCCCCACCCATGCACCAGGCCTCTAGCCTATATAGTAAAAGGGTAATATGCCTCCCAGCACTGGGATCGGAGCCACGAGGCCTCCCGGCACCGGGATCAGCGTGACAGGGGGCAGCGCCCAAACCCCCTGATCGCCCTGTGGCTCTGTGTGTGACAGGGGGTGGGGCCACAACCTTCCTATCTGCCCTGCTCTGTTCATGACAGGGGAAGGCGCCCCAACCCCCTGATCAGCCCTGCTCTGTGCCTGATAGGGGGGATCTCCCCAACGCCCTGATCGCCCTGCAGCTCTGTGAGTGACAGGGTGTGGCGCCCCAACCCCACCCCCCCACGGGCCCTGCTCTGTGTGTGACGGGGTAGAGCCATAACCTCCCCATCAGCCCTGCCCTGAGTGTGAGAGTGGCAGTGCCCCAAACCCCTGATCGGCCCTGCTCTGTGGGTGATAGAGGGCGGTGCTCCAACCCCCCGCCTCCCCATGCGCCCTGCTCTGTGTGTGATGGGGTAGAGCCATAACCTCCCCATCGTCCCTGTCTTGAGTGTGACAGTGGCGGCACCCCAACCCCCGGATTGGCCCTGCTCTGTGGGTGATAGAGGGCGGCGCCCCAACCCCCTGATCCGTCCTGCTCTGTGAGTGACTGGGGGGAGCTCCCCAACCCCTGTGGGCCCTGCTCTGTGCGTGACAGGGTACGGAGCCCCAACCCCCCTGATGAGCCATGCTCTGTGCATGACAGGGGGCAGCGCCCCAACCCCTGATTGGCCCTGCTCTGTGCGTGACAGGGGGTGGTGCCGCAACCTCCCCATCAACCCTGCCTTGAGTGTGACAGGGGGCGGTGCCCCAACCCCCTAATCGGCCCTACCCTGAGCGTGACTGAGTGTGGCATCGCAACCTCCCGATCCGCCCTGCTCTGTGCATGACAGGGGCGATGCCCCAACTCCCCAATCGGCCCTGCTCTGAGCCCGACCAGGGGCTGCACCTAGGGATTTGACCTTCCCTCTGCCATCCAGGAGCAGGCCTAAGCCAGCAGGTCGTTATCTCCCAAGGGGTCCCAGACTGCGAGAGGGCACAGGCCGGGCTGAGGGACCCCACCTCCCCCTGAGTGCACAAATTTTTGTGCACCAGGCCTCTAGTATATATATAAAAGCCTAAGTGACTATAACTACTGGTCAACCAAACAACTGGTTGACCAGTCTTTATGACACGCATTGACCACCAGGGGGCAGATACTGAATTCAGAAGCTGCCCCCTGGTGGTCAGTGCGCTCCCATAGCCAACCTCCCATGGCCAACCAACCTCCTGTGGTCCCTCCCCCGCGAATGGATGGCCCCCGCATCAGTCCTGATTGCTGGCCAGGCAGAGGAACCCTACCCGTGCACGAATTCATATATAATAATACTAGAGGCCTGCACGAAAAGATTTCTGCAATAGGCCTTCCCTTCCCCTGGCTGCCGACACCGGTTTTCTTCTGGCACCCAGGACCAGGCCTTTGCTCCAGCAGGAACTGCCTTCAAACCTTCGCTGCCCTGCCCAGCCGCCCCGGGTTGAGTCGCACACAGGATGCCCGCTGCCCCGGGTCACAGATAGCAGGCCCAGATGGCGGCGGGGCAGGTGGAATGGCGCTGCCCCGCCCTGCTTGCAGTATGCAAATTAGCCGCCATTTTGTTGGCAGTTAATTTGCATATCGTGCTGATTAGCCAATGGGAGGTGTAGCGAAGTTATGGTCAATTACCATGTTTGTCTATTATTAGATAGGATCAGATGCATATATGCCACATTTTCTTTATCCATTCCTCCACTGATGGATGCAAAGGTTGTTTCCATATATTGGCTACTGTGAATAATGCTGCATTGAACATGGGGATGCATATATATCTTTAAGATAGTGATTTTATTTCCTTCAGATATATATCTAGACCAGCCGTGGGCAAACTATGGCCCGTGGGCCGGATCCGGCCCGTTTGAAATGAATAAAACTATTGAAAAAAAAGACCATACCCTTTTATGTAATGATGTTTACTTTGAATTTATATTAGTTCACACAAACACTCCATCCATGCTTTTGTTCCGGCCTTCCGGTCCAGTTTAAGAACCCATTGTGGCCCTCGAGTCAAAAAGTTTACCCACCCCTGATCTAGACTATTGACCATTTGTTTATCTTCCCTAGAAAGAAATGTCCATTCAGGTCCTCTGCCCATATTTTAATAGATTATTTGTGTTTTGTTTTTTTTGAGGGGGGCTTTGCTGCTGAATTGCATGAGTTCCTTATATATTGTGGATATTAACTCTTTATCTGATATATGCTTTGCAAAAATTCTCCCATTTTATAGGCTGCCTCTTCACTCTGTTGATTTTGTTATTGTACTTATGCAGACGTGTTTTAGTTTGATGTAGACCCACTTGTTAATTTTTGCTTTTGTTACCTGTGCTTTCAGGTGTCATATTAAAAAAATGGAATGTGATATTGTGCCACATTATCTATTTCTGCAAAAATAATTTTAAGGAGAGAACCAAGATGGCGGCATAGGTTAACGCCGGAGATTGCTGCCTCGAACAACCAATTCAAGGGTACACCTAAAAGACGGAACGGACATCATCCAGAACCACAGGAAGGCTGGCTGAGTGGAAATTCTGCAACTAGGAGGAAAGAGAATATCATACCCAGACTCAGAGGAGGCACAGTGCTGAAGTGAAATACTGAGGTGCGGAATGTACGTGCGCGAGCGGGCTGGCGGCAGAGGGCACGGTTGTTGTTTTCAATCGGGAGGGAGTTTCAGACTCTGAGCTCCAGATCCGGGCGAGTCTCTAGGGACCCAGACTCAAACGGGAGAAGAGGGACTGTCTGGCTTCAGTTGGAACTCAAAGGCAGCTTTCTCTCTGAGGTTTGCAGCAGTTGCTGGGACTCTGTGAGGCAGAGCCCCTAGGGACGGAACTGAGAGCAGCCATAACTGCTCAATCCGCCTGCCCTTTTTGATCCCTTGTGACCCGCCCCGCCCAAGCCCTGCACAGAGCCATTTGCCAGATAGCCTCAGGCAAAGGCTAGATTAGCACCTCCCCAGAGGACAGAAGTTTTCCCACTGCAGACACAGCTGACTCTCACAGCCAGTTGGCCTGGAGGTCAAATCCCCCCAGTATTAACTACAACAATCAAGGCTTAACTACAACAGGACTGCGCACAAAGACCACTAGGGGGTGCACCAAGAAAGCATAAAAAAAAAATGCGGAGACAAAGAAACAGGACAAAATTGTCAATGGAAGATAAAGAGTTCAGAACCACACTTTTAAGGTCTCTCAAGAACTGTCTAGAAGCTGCCGATAAACTTAATGAGATCTACAAGAAATCTAATGAGACCCTCGATGTTGTGATAAAGAACCAACTAGAAATTAAGCATACACTGACTGAAATAAAGAATACTATACAGACTCCCAACAGCAGACCAGAGGAGCGCAAGAATCAAGTCAAAGATTTGAAATGCGAAGAAGCAAAAAACACCCAACTGGAAAAGCAAAATGAAAAAAGAATCCGAAAATACGAAGATAGTGTAAGGAGCCTCTGGGACAGCTTCAAGTGTACCAACATCAGAATTATAGGGGTGCCAGAAGATGAGAGAGAGCAAGATATTGAAAACCTATTTGAAGAAATAATGACAGAAAACTTCCCCTACCTGGTGAAAGAAATAGACTTACAGGTCCAGGAAGCGCAGAGAACCCCAAACAAAAGGAATCTAAAGAGGACCACACCAAGACACATCATAATTAAAATGCCAAGAGCAAAAGACAAAGAGAAAAATCCTAAAAGCAGCAAGAGAAAGAAACTCAGTTACCTACAAGGGAATACCAATAAGACTGTCAGCTGATTTCTCAACAGAAACTTTGCAGGGCAGAAGGGAATGGCAAGAAATATTCAAAGTGATGAATACCAAGAACCTACAACCAAGATTACTTTATCCAGCAAAGCTATCATTCAGAACTGAAGGCCAGATAAAGAGCTTCACAGATAAGGAAAAGCTAAAGAAGTTCATCACCACCAAACCAGTATTATATGAAATGCTGAAAGGTATCCTTTAAGAAGAGGAGGAAGAAGAAAAAGGTAAAGATACAAATTATGAACAACAAACATTCATCTATCAACAAGTGAATCTAAGAATCAAGTGAATAAATAATCTGGTGATCATAATAGAATCAGGGACATAGATAGGGAATGGACTGACTATTCTTGGGGGGGAAAGGGGTGTGGGAGATGCAGGAAGAGACTGGACAAAAATCGTGCACCTATGGATGAGGACAGTGGGTGGGGAGTGAGGGCGGATGGTAGGACGGGAACTGGGAGGAGGGGAGTTATGGGGGGAAAAAAGAGGAACAAATGTAATAATCTGAACAATAAAGATTTAATTTAAAAAAAATAATTTTAAAACAAACAAAAACAAACAAACAGAATTGAACTCTGGTTTCAGCTCTGACTCTGGTGGCATAGATGGGACTGTCATTCCCCAAGTTCTTGAGTAGGTTGGACTGGTCTCTGATTGCTGCTGGAGAGGCTAGAGCTGACTATAGGGCCTTTTTAAGATTTCCTGAGGCACAGATGTGAGTGTTTCCCTCCTGGTCAATGTGCCATTGTGACTGCTCACAGGACTGCTCATGGATTGGAACTGGAGGGGCCCTTTCAGGATCTCTGAGAATGCAGACAGCTATGTCCTGTCCTGAGTTCCTGGGCTGACAGGCCTGATGGTGGACTGTGGCTGTGATGGGGTTGGGTCATCCTTCAGGGTCTTTGGGGGTGCAGTCTCCCACTGGAACCCTGGACCCTCAGGACTTCTGGCAGGCAGTGGCTGTGAGGGGGCTTGAAGAATAGGGCCTGTTTAGAATCTCCAGGGTGCAGACAGGAGTGCCTCCTGCAGGGTTTCTGTGCCAGCAAGACTGTTCACATCCAGGGGCTGGGATGAGAGTCCACTTACAGGCCTTTTCAGGACCTACAGCTTAAGGGCTCCCAGACCATGGCAGAGAGGGGCTGGAGCTGGTCCACTACCACTTTAGGGCCCACAGCAGAACTGAGGTCCCTATGTGGGTGGGACTGCTTCCCTTGGTGTATGGTGCCGGTGATGGGACCCACGCTAATGGGGCTGTGGCTACACCCTCAGAAGTACAGAGCTGTTTCTGGTCTGTAGCCTTGACAAGAGAGTATCTCCTCAAGGGTCCCTGTGCCAGCAGGGCCAGTCACACACTATGGCTGGGAAGAATTGGAGCCCAGTTGCCTGGTCCTTTCAGAATCTTGACAGACTTCCTTCCAGGGGCTCCCAGACTGGCCAAGAGGGGCTGGAGCCCTTCCAGGGGCCACTTCAGGGTCCACAACTGGACTGAGGTCTGTGTGTCTGTTACACGATATAGGGGTGAACCTGACTCCTTCTGGGTCCCTTAGCCTGTGATGCTGATGACAGACCCAAGGCCCAGTGGACTGGAGCCGAGCTCTCAGGCATGTAGAGCTATTTCCTTTTCTGTAGCCGGCACCGAGGTTGTGAGTCAGCCACCTGGTTATGAAATGCTTCTCAGAATGTCTCTCCTCAGACTTGGACTGCACTGGGTTTCACAGTCTCCTACCTGGATTCCAGAGCTCCCACTTTTGTCCCTGGACGTGTGCCAACTTATTGCTGTTGAGGCAGGGATGCAGGTGAGGGGCGGCTTAATTGGCCATGTTGCTGATATCACTCTTCCATAGCCTGGATGACTTGCTCTTAACCAGAGGCAATCCCCCCCCCAACACACACACATCCCATGGGACATTTAGCAATGTATGGTGACATTTTTATTAGTCATAGCTGAGAGGTGGGTGCTACTGGCATCTAATGGATAGAGCCAGTGATGCTAAACATCATAAAAAGTACTGAGCAGGCTCCACAACAAAGAATTATCTAGCCCCGAACATCAGTATTGCTGAGTTGAGAAACCCTGATCTGTGTAGTTGTTTGTATCTGCATATTAACCTTTTCCCAATTATGCTGCTAGCTTATTGAAGTAAAAAACATTTTTTTCACCTTTTTAAAAACATAAGTATAATAGGTTGAATACTGCCCCCCCACTCCCCCCCGCCAACGTTATGTCAAATGTCTGGAACATGTGAATGTTGCTCTATTTGGAAAATGGGTCTTTGCAAATGAAATTAACGTCTGAAGATGAAGAGGGCATCCTGGTTTATTCAGATGAGCCCTAAGGGAACCCACAAGTATTCTTAGACACACAGAGGACACACAGACAGAAGTGGAGGAGGAAATGTGAATACAGAATCAGAGGTCAGAGCGACCAGGCCACAGCCAACACACAGAGAAGGTGACAGGAAGGCAAAGGCAAAAATTGGAGTGACATGGCCACAAGCCAAGGAATCCGAGAAATGCTGACAGCCACCAGAGGCTCAGAGGAAAGGAAGGATTCTCCCCTAGGACATGCAGAGGCAGTGCAGCCTGCCAGCACCTTGATTTCAGATTTCTGGCCTTCAGAACTGTGAGCGAATACATTGCTGCTATTTTAAGCCATCAAGCATGTGGCAGTTTGCTATGGCAACTAAGACACATAGTAAGTACAAAGCCTTACCCATAGTAGGTATTTAATAACTATTTCATATTTTTGTTAACCCTCACCTGAGGGTTTTTTCCTTTAATTGTTGAGGGAGTGGAAGAGAGAGGGAAAGACAGAGAGAAACATCGATGCGAGAGAAACACAAAGATTGGTTGCCTGTTGCATGAGCCCCCACCTGAGCCCGCCCTGGGGAGAAGCCTGCAACCAAAGTACATGACCTTGATGGGAATCGAATCTGGGACCCTTTGATCCATCCGCAGGCTGACACTCCATCCACTGAGGCAAATAGGCTAAGACATAAATATTTCATATTTATGATAAAACTGTCTTGCTTCTTTGCAGAAGTTTAATTATGCCTCCTTACAAAGTCTAATCAAATGCATGTTGTAACCTCCATACAACTTTCCTCAATGCTACCATATGTCACTGAACTACTAGACATATTGACTCATTATGAATAGAACACTACCCATAGCAGAGGTCACACTATGAGTATCAGTTGTCAATGTATGAGAAGTAAGTTTATTCAAGTCATTAATTTACTTAAAATATATTCCATATGGATGTACTCAACTGAACTTATTAGGTATAAAATACAATGTTTACACATTTTATATAATTTAGAAACTAGCTGTGGTTAATGTAGCTTGCAGCAACATCAGCTTTAATCTCTAGATGGCACTATGTTATAAGGAATCAACCAGAGATCTGATAGTGCAATTTTCATATAATTGCTTCTGGAAATGAAAAACATTATCCTGCTAAAATCTCCCAAGGAATTATATGCAATGCAATGAAAGTTCTAATTTACTAAATATTGATAGCTTCTAACTTTTATTTTACTGTGTAATAAGGAAAGATAATGGAGAAACTGAGTTCCTAAAACATATTAGCCAACAGTAAAGAATATATCAGAAAAGTTCATTTTCATTCAAGATTTTTTTTTATTTTTCTGTATGTATTTTGTTGGAAAATATATAAACAATAAATGAGACAGCTTAAGTTTCTCATATGAGAATATCCAGGTAACTTGAGATTTTATCTTTGATAGTTACAGGTGAAGATTAATAACCTACTCTTCATTTCAGCTTAAAATATAAACACGTTGATATATTTGTTCTTTATCCTCATTATTGAAATTCTATCTTCAGCCTCAGGAGAGATGGGGCAAAGCTACTTATATCATATTTTCCTTTATTCTCTTTTTTACATTCTGGACCTCTCTTTTGAAGAATATTATTTGACCTTGAGTACCAGTTACTTGTAGGGATTTAAAAAATTCTTCTGTATTTCTGAAAGCTTTATTAATTAGATTTCTTCTATTTGCATATGTGGTAAACGCATTTAGCCACTCAGTCTCTCATCTGCCAAGCTGGTGTGGCTCAGTGGTTGAGTGTGGACCTATGAACCAGGAAGTCACGGATCAATTCCCACTCAGGGCATATACCCAGGTTGTAGGCTCGATCCCCAGTGTGGGGCATGCAGGTGGCAGCCTATCAATGATTCTCTCTCATCATTGATGTTTCTCTCTCTCCCTCTCCTTTCCTTTCTGAAATCAATTATATATATATACTAGAAGCCCAGTGCATGAAACTGCGTGAGCCGCCAGCCTCTGCCCCGCCCCGCCTCCGGGAGCCACGAGTTGCCCGACTTTTTGCAGCGGTACCTCCAGTCTGCACTGAGGACATTGGGCAAGATGGAGGAGGAACACGTGGTGATCTTCCTAGTGAGAGACACTGCTTACCCTGGACCGCTTTTCTAGTTCCACATTGTGTCACAAAATCAGTTATTTTAAAATCTGATCTACTGCCTCAGTCCTACCCCCTTGGTTTGAATTTTCCGCTCCGGGAGCCGTGAGCCGTCTTGCCCCGCCTTCGCCCCAACGCCAGGAGCCGGGAGCTGCCCCGTCCCACCACCGGGAGCCGCTGCTCACGGGCGGTTGTGGGGGGGGGCGGGGGGACTGAGAGGTGCTTAATGCACCTCATGGTGACTGGTCGTTTGGTCGTTGTGGTCATTAGGGACACTGGCTTTTTATATACAGACAGTCCTCAGGTTATGTCAGACTCAATGTATGTTGTTTCATGGTTATGTCACCATCTCCCATATATATATATATATATATATATATATATATATATATATATATATCTCCTATCTAATAAAAGAGAAAAATGGTAATTGGCGTACGGCGCTACCCTTTTCATTGGCTAATCAGGACTATATGCAAATTAACTGCCAACTAAGATTGGCAGTTAACTGCCAACAAGATGGCGGTTAATTTGCATATGTAGGCACAATGCAGGGAGGCGAAAGGGAAAGCAGGAAGAAGCCCCCTGCCACTGACAGTGATCGGAAACCCAGGGGGGAGCTAAGAGCTGGGGGGCAGGGCAAAGGCGGCCCTGGGGCTGCCTTTGCCCTGCCCCCCAGCCATGATTGGAGAATCAGGAGCCTTTGCCGCCCTGGCCAGTGATAGCAGGAAGTAGGGGTGGAGCCAGCGATGGGAGCTGGGCACGGTCGAAGCTGGCAGTCCCGGGAGCTAGGGGTCCCTTCCCTGGGCCTAAAGTGAAGCCCACGATCGCGGGGCCGCTGCAGCTGCGGGTCCCCGCTGCCCGGGCCGGACGCCTAGGCCAGAGGTGTCAGGCCTGGGCAGGGGCGGAGCCCGCAACCACGGGGAGCTGGGGGTCCCCTGCCCAGGCCTGACACCTCTGCCAGAGGCCTCAGGCCTGGTCAAGGGGCCGATCCGGTGATTGGTGATCGGAGGGTGATGAGGGTCAACTCCTCTGGCCGAGGCATCAGGCCTGGGTGGGGGGCAGAGCCAGGGATTGGGGGGATATGATGGTCCCCTTGCCCAGGCCTGAAGCCTGGGTCAGAGGCATCAGGCTTGGGCGGGGGGTGGAGCAAGCGATCAGAGAGAGATGGGGGTCCCCTGCCCAGGCATGAATCCTGGGCCAGAGGCCTCAGGCCTGGGCAGGGGCCAGAGCCAGTGATCAGGGGGAGATGGGGGTCCCCTGTCCAAGCCTGACACCTCTGGCGGAGGTGTCAGGCCTGGGCAAGGGGCCGATCAGGAGATCAGAGGGTGATGGGGGTCTACGCCTCTGGCCGAGGCATCAGGCCTGGGCTGGGGGCAGAACCAGTGATGGGGGGAAATGAGGGTCCCCTGCCCAGGCCTGACGCCTCTGTCAGAGGCGTCAGGCCAGGGCAAGGGGCCGATCCTGCGATTGGAGGGTGATGGGGGTCAACGCCTGAGGGCTTCCAGTATGTGCGAGGGGGCAGGCTGGGCTGAGGGACACTCCCCCCCGACAGACACACCCAGTGCACGAATTTCGTGCACCGGGCCCCTAGTATATATATAAAGAAAGTTCTGTCATTTTGTATGTACATATGTGCTTTATGTTTTTTTCTTATTTATTTACCACAAGTAAAGGTCAGGAATTGTTATCTTTCTTTTAATTTTTTTTTACTGTTTCACTTCATAACAGCTATTTATATGCTCCATGTGAGTGATGTAGGTGCTTATGTAGGTGGGTTCCGACTTATGGTGAAAATCGCATTACATTGCACTGTAGGAATGGATCTCTGATGTAACCTAAGGACCTACTGTATATAGATACGAGGGGCCCAGTGCACTAATTCGTGCACATTGAAAGGAACTGTGGCCCACAAGTCTGCAGTGGGCACAGAGGCAGGTCTCAGCCCATCCTCTGCACCCCTGCCTGGCCCCTACCGCCATGGCCCCCAATCCCCTGTCTGCTGGCAGCCCACTCCCACCACCACCACTCCTATGCGCTGATGGTGCAGGCCCTGCTCTCACCCGCTGATGGCGGGAAGCAATTGGGGCTGGCTCCAGCAGCAGGGGTGAGCGGGGCCGGTGCCATCAGCATGTGCAAGCGGTGGCTGTTGCCCCGAGGAGCGATGATTGGGGTCGGCAGCTGCTGCTCACACCTGCTGACAGAACCGACCACCCGGCGCGGGCAGCGGGTGCAAGCGGTGGTCTGGTGCCAGCAGTGGTTGTGAGTGGGGCTGGTGCCGGCAGCAGGTGTGAGCACCAGGAGGGACTGTGGTGCATGGGAGCAAAGCTTTTCAGTAACCACCAGAGGCTCACCCCAATGAAGCAACTGGCACCCTGCCTTGGTCTGGCACCCCCATTTACCCGCTCTGCCATCCAGCTTCTGCCAATGCCCACCATGTTCTGCACTCTACCCTGCTGCTGACACCCACCACATTCTGCACATGCCCCCCTGGTGGTCAGCGCATGTCACAGTGACCAGTCGGTTGTTCTGCCATTCGGTCTATTTGCATATTAGGGATATATATACATATATAGAGAGTCTTTTATTTTTGTCTTCTTCACTTTCAAAATATTTTGAACTACACATAAAGTACTTTTTTCATTTATTGTTTTGTATTTTAATGATTGTCCTACAGATATTATTTTCAGGGGAGAGGGAGGAATCCTGACTTATTTACCTTTATGAAAACGGTATGTGATCCAATTCAAAGAAAAACAAATAGCTTGTTTGTCAATTGTTTCTTTTCTTGAGCCTTTAAAAAAACACTGAATGCCATTGACCTGAAATAGAAAATGAGATTACCAAATAAAAACAGACATAATTTTCTTGATCAGATCAATGATTTGGGAACTAAATATGTTATTAAGTAAAATTTGGGGACATTCAAAACAAGTTTATTTGAAATTTTCCATTTTTTACAGACAAATGAAAAACCAGTCTCTATTACCACTCCTATCAATTTCACTTCTTAACTTCTAGTCTTTCTTGAGATTTCAACTTATGTGCCAATTCCTTCAGGCACAATTCTTTTTTTTTTTTTTTTTGTTAGCCTTCACCCGAGGATATTTTTTCATGATTCTTAGAGAGAGTGGAAGGGAGGGTTAGGAACACAGAGAGAGAAACATTGATGTGAGTGAACACATCAATTGGTTGCCTCCCACACTTGCCCAGGGCTGGGATGGAACCTTCAAAGGAGGTACATGCTCTTGACCAGATTCGAACCCAGGACCCTTCAGTCCAGGGGCTGATGCTCTATCTACTGAGCCAAATCGGCTAGGGCAAGGCACAATTCTTGATCTTTAGGGAGACTTCATCTTTTTGTGTTCATAAGCACACTGTCTTTCCCATATTATAACACATTTGTTGGAATTTCATTGCTTATTTCTATATCTATGTCTTTTATCATTTTTAAAATTTTCACTTACCTTATATACCTAGCACCTGGGACAGGACCTGCTGCATCATGACCACATAGGAAACCCCTGTGAATGAAAGTTGAATGTAATTTAAGAATAAAAGGGAGCCCTAGCCCGTTTGGCTCAGCAGATAGAGCATCGGCCTACAAACTCAAAGGTCCCAGGTTCAATTCCGGTCAGGGCACATGCCCGGGTTGTGGCTCGATCCCCAGTGGGGGACTTGCAGGAGGCAGCCTATCCACCATGATTCTCTCTCATCGTGGATGTTTCTATCTCTCTCTCCCTCTTCTTTCCTCTCTGATATCAATAAAGATATATTTTTTAAAAAAAGAATAAGAGGGAAACTTTTACATCATTTACTTTACAAATATGTTGGGATCTTACTATGTGTCAGGCACTGTGCTAGACATCAGAGAGGGAGCAGTGGGCATAACAGACGAATTCCCCTGCCTTTATGGAGCGTCCATTTTTAGTGGGGTGAAGACAGGCAAGTAAAGAAACAAACACACAAGTAAACCAGTGAATATAACATAAAAGGTATGTAAAAAATAGCTAAAGGTATTAATAAACAAATAAGCATGTAATATATCAAAATGAGACAGGTATCCATTTATGGGTACTTATCCGAGGAAACCCAAAACACTAATTCTAAAGAATATATGTACCCCATGTTTATTGCAGCATTATTTACAAATGGCTAAGATATGGAAGCAGCCCAAGAGCCCATCAATAGATGGATGAATAAAAAAGCTGTGGTACATATATACAATGGAATATTATCTGGCAATACACAATAGTGAAATCTTACCATTTGCCACAGAATGAATGGACCTGGAGGACACTATGCTCAGTGAATTAAATCAGTCAGAGAAAGACAAATGCCATATGATTTCACTTATATGTGGAATTTAAAGCACAAAATAAACAAACAAAATTGAAATGGACTCAGACACAGAGAGTGGACGGTGGTTACTAGAGGGAAGGGGGTTTAGAGACTGGGTGAAAGAGGTAATGAGTTTAAGAAGTTCAAATTGGCCATTGCAAAACAGCCACAGGGATGTGAAGTGCAGCGTAGGGAATATAGGGAATAATATTGTGGTAGCTATGTATGGTCGTCGTGGGTAATATCGGGGGAACACTTTGTAAAGTATATGATGGTCTAATCACTATGCTGGACATCTGAAACCAATACAAAATACTATTGAAAGTTAAAAAAAAAATGAGGCAGGTAAATGTGATAAAGAGTATTCAAGGTGGCTCCAGGAAGGCCTTTCTAAGGACTAAAATTGAGGTGAAATGGCGAGGGTATCTTGCTTATTTGTGGTAGAACATTTTCTCTGGAGGACAGTTAAGGCAAAGGGCATGAAGTGGATGCTTGCTTGGCATGTTCCAGGAATCCGAATGAGGCTGGAGCGAGTGAGCTAGAGAAATGAAATGTGGTTGGCGATGTGGCTAGAGAGGAAACCTGGCGTCAGATAATAAAGGACCTGGTGAACCTGATAAGGATGTCAGATTTTTTTTTTTTTAGGATGGGAAGTCTTTGGACTGTGGTGGTGGAGTGGGAGGTAGCAGGAAGTGGTCAGATTTGGTTTGCATTTGAGTTAGAACTGTGAGAATTTGCTAAAGGAATACATATAGTGTGAAGGAAAAGGAAGCATTTAGGACGAGTGCAGGATTTTTTATCAGAGCAACTGAAAAAATGGAGCTGACACTTACTGAAACAGATCAGAAGTGGAAATTTAAAAGCAGATGTGGGACAGGGAAGCCTTTGCTTTTCAGGTGGGAGGTAAAGCAGCATGTGTTTATGCTAATGGAATAATACCCTAGTGTGGGAACTATTGAAGTGCGGAAAGCAGGGGCTATTCCAAAACTGTTCCTTGGTTCTGTGAGAAGGGTTGCGATCCTAGACAAGGGAAGCAGTGGTCTTAGATAGTTCACCCCAGGAGCAAGGAGGAAGGATGAGGGTAGAAGTTACAGGTGCAGAATGATTTGTAGCTTGGAAGCTGAGAACACGTGGAGGCTCCGTTTGGTCTGCTTTTGATTTTTCTGCGAAATAGAAATCAAGGTTATCCGTAGCGAGGAGGGGTGTTTGAGGTTGGAGGAGAGAGGTGAAGGTGTGATTGGTAAGTTTTTAGCATGAGATGAAGAATGTGTCATCTATGACATTATTCCAAAAATCTAAAAAGAATCAATAGCAGTATAGTCATTGTGATGTGGTTATATTTTCAAATGAACAGACTCTAAAGCAAAAGCTAATAGTTTACCAAGCAAGTTGTCAAAGCTTGATATTTGATGTCAGTTGAAATAGCATGATTTGAATCTATATGTATAAAAAGCCAGTAACCAGAGTGCCATAATGACCGGAAGGACTAGTCTCTATGACGCCCACTGTGGCCAGTGTCCCGGCCTGATTGGGGGGTGGGGCCGGTGGCCAACTTCCCATGGCTCCTCCCTCCAGCTGGCTCTGCCCCTGATAGGCAGGCCCTACCCCTAATCTACCTTCCCACCCCAATAGGGGTTGGGGCTGGACGGCCAACCTCCTGCAGCCCCTCCCCTTGACCGGCTTTGCCCCTGAAGGGCTCCCACCACCCCAATTGGTGCACAGCCCCTCTCCCCAGCTGTCTCCACTCCTGGTTGCCATCCACTACCCCAATAGTGGGCGGGGCTGACCAGCCAACCTCCTGTAGCCCTGCCCCCGCCTGGCCCCACCCCATATCGGCCCCTCCACCCTGATTAGGGGCGGAGCCTGATGGCCAACTTCTTGTAGCCCCTTTCCCTAGCCAGCCCTGCCCCTAGTGGGCCCCCACCAACCTGATCAGCTCATGGCCCCTCTCCCCAGCCACCTCCACCCCAGATTGTCCCCCCTACACCAATCGGGGGTGGGGTTGGCTGGCCAATCTCCCACGTCCCTGCCCAAGCCACTGACCCCCGATTGGTCCCCCATACCCCATTTGGGGGAGGGACCAGTTGGCCCACTCCCCACAGCCCCTCCCCACAGCCAGCCCCACCCCCAATCGGCCCCCCCCACCCCAATTGGGGGCAGGGCCTGCTGGCCAATCACCCGGGGCCCCTCCCCCCAGCCGGCCCAACCCAGATCAGGCCCGATTGGGGCAGGCTAGCTGGCCAACCTCCCACAATCTCCTCCTCCCGACAGGCCCGGCTGTGATCTGGTGACTGAGGCCGGGCTGGCTGGGCCCCATCCATGCACAAATTTGTGAACTGGATATTGAGGTTAGTTTTGCCTTTTTTCCCACTTGTGTTCTATTGAGAGAGTTGCTTACATTTACTTAGCTGTAAAAGGGGCTATAATATATGCTTCCCTGGACTTTTGTGAGAAATAGCGTAAGTTAAAATAATAATGTAAGTTAAAATATTTTCAAAGTATTAAAATGATATATCAATATAAGAGTTTATTATTTTATTGTTGTTAATGCAAAGAAAATATTGTGTGGGTCCAAATATATTGTACGTAATCAAATATTAAAAACAAAATGCTAAAGGTCAACATTTATGTGGAAAGAATAAAAGTTGGTAATGAGATTTATAAGGATCTCAGCTCAATAGGAATGATATCTTAAGGACCTTAGGTTTAATTAATAACTTAAGTCCATGGTCATCTATTTTATCTTAGTATGACACCACCTCATTCAACTTGGTGTTGTTTCCCATTTGCTTTTCTGGCCACTCCTTGTTGGAGATGGTGAGTTAAGCAACTTCTCTAAGAAGTTTCACCTTTCGTCTCCTTTTGAATACCCTTGAGTCCTACCAGTATTGCTGATGATGATAACATTACGTGTCCCAACCTTAGTTTCTAGGTAGAAGTGAGCTGGCTTCCAGATGTATAGGTCTAATGAGCTGTACTTGTAAAAATTAAGAATCCTTTAATCCCAGATATAATATTCTAATTAAATGATAACATCTCTTTTGAACATCATTTACAGTAATATGTTGATCCCTAGATGATTTAAAAAAGAATGGATTTAATTTCTTTACAAAGTAATCATTCCATGTCATTCACAAAATTCAATAAATATTAGATGCTGAGAGAATAATTTTATAGCAGCTTGCTATCAGCAGTAAGAAAGTGTAAGCAGAATGTATTTAAAATCTATGAAACTCATTCTTTATGTTGGATAATGATTTTGTATCTGTACTTTTAAGCAACTGATTGATCAATGAATTGATAAATATACAATATTCGTGAGGTGCTAGTAGAAACTATGACCTAGAATAGCCATTAGCCTGGTGGCCTGAGTGTAGGTTCTAAAGTAAAAAAAAACCCAAAATTTGAATCCCAAATCCTCCACTTAGTAGCCATGTAGTTCTGAAAAAATTAGTTACTTTCTCAGTCTCATTTTTTAAAAAAGAAAAAGGCAACCATCTGTGAGTCAGACCAATTGTACTAAAGCTTTACATGAATTATTTCACTTAACCTTTATAACATGTACTAGAGGCCCGGTGCACAAAATTCATGCATGGGTAGGGTCCCTAGACCTGGCCAGCAATCAGGGCTGATCAGGGCCTTCCAGCTGCTGAGTAGGGCCTCCCTTCCCTGGCTGTTGGCTGCTGTCCGGGGCCTTCCTTCATTCCACGCCACCACCTGTTGGTCAGCGCACATCATAGTGAGCGATCGGCCTCCCATTCAAACTCCCACGGGGACAATTTGCATATTAAGCTTTTATATATATAGATATGAGAGGCCCGGTGCACAAAAATTTGTGCTCTCGGGGGGGGGGGGAGGCGGGTCCCTTAACCCGGCCTGTGCCCTCTGGCAGTCTGGGACCCCTTGGGGGATGACAACCTGCTGGCTTAGGCCTGCTCCTCAGGGGATTGGGCCTAAGCTGGCAATCAGACATCCCTCTGGCAGTCCGGCAGCCCTCAGGGGATGTCCACTTGCCAGCGGGAAGCAGACCTAAGCTGCAGTCGGACATCCTTAGCGCTGCTGAGGAGGCACGAGAGGCTCCCACCACCACCGCTATACTGGCAGCCATCAGCCTTGCTTGTGGCTGAGCAGAGCTCCTCCATGTGGGAGCTCACTGACCACCAGAGGGCAGCTCCTGCATTGAGCATCTGCCCCCTGGTGGTCAGTGTGTGTCATAGTGACCAGTCATTCCCAGTCTTTCTGCTGTTAGGGTCAGCTTGCATATTACCCTTTTATTATATAGGATATGAGACAAGTATTATTTACCTTGTATCTTGCTCATGAGGAAACTAGATTGGGAGGGCTGTATGGATCTTGATTAAGATCACACATCAACCCTGGCCGAGTGGTTCAGTTTGGTTAGAACATTGTCCCACACACCAAAAAAAGGTTGTGGGTTCAATTCCCAGTCAGGACACATACTGAGGTTGTGGATTCCATTCCTGGATCAATATTTCTTTCTCACATCCATATTTCTTTTCTCTCTCACTCTTTTCCTCTCTCTCTAAAAATCAATGAAAACATATCCTCAGGTGAGGATTTAAAAATCCCCACAAGATCACACATCAAATCACTGGCAGAGGTAAAAATCTACTGGTAGAGCCCAAGCTCTTAAATATTAAATTAAACTGTCTCATTCATTAATAAACATCATGGAAATATCAGACCTTGTATAAAAACATCAGAAAGTATCTAAACAACATTGGTTCCCAGCCACCATTCTACACTCCTATTACATACCAGGGATGGACTGAATTCTAAATGGACTCCCAGTACTATACCCTGTTCTGTATATTCCCTGGGATTGTAACTTATGTTACACAGCACCGTGGACTTTATTAAAAAAAAAAAAGATTATCCAGGTGGGCCTAAGGTAATTACATAAATCATTAAAAAATTTGGGTCTAGCCCTGACTGGTTTGGTTCAGTGGATAGAGTGTCGGCCTGTGGACTGAGGGGTCCCAGGTTTAATTCTGGTCAAGGGCATGTACCTTGGTTGTGGGCACATCCCCAGCAGGGGGTGTGCAGGAGGCAGCTGATCGATGTTTCTCTCTCATCGATGTTTCTAGCTCTCTATCCTTCTCCCTTCCTCTCTGTAAAAAATCAATAAAATATATATTTTTAAAAAATTTGGGTCTAGGGGTCAGAGACAAAGTCAGCGGTATTCAAAGTGGGAGAGAGATTTGACCCAAGAGATTCTCCATGTCTAGCTTTGAAGTTGAAAGAGCTGCATAGACTCTAGGAACAGAGAGAGGCACTGGGTGGACTCTAGGGGTTGACAGCAACCCTCAGCTGATAGACAGAAAGAAAATAGGGATCTCCTATAACAGTGATGGCGAACCTTTTGAGCTCGGTGTGTCAGCATTTTGAAAAACCCTAACTTAACTCTGGTGCTGTGTCACATATAGAATTTTTTTGATATTTGCAACCATAGTAAAACAAAGATTTATATTTTTGATATTTATTTTATATATTTAAATGCCATTTAACAAAAAAAAAATCAACCAAAAAATGAGTTCGTGTGTCACCTCTGACATGCATGTCATAGGTTCGCCATCACTGCCCTATAACTTATAACCTATAACCACAAGGACTTGAATTCTTTTAGTATATGGAATGAGCTTGGAATTGGATTAGTCCCTGAGAGTTTGCAGATGAGAACTCAAGGTGGTCCAAAATCTGGATTTGAGCCTTGTGGGACCCTAAACAGAGAAAGCCATGCCTTGCCATGCTTTTAATCTACAGAAATGTGAGCTAACAAATGGGTATTGTTTTAAGCTCTTGTGTTAGTGGTAGTTTGTCATGTAGCAAGACAAAACAAATACAATACCTCAGAGGTTGTTGTGATGGCCAAGTACCCAGTATGCCTACTTAATGATTAAACCATGATAACTTTCTTGGTAAGGCATTAATTTTAAGTCAGATTTTGTTAACTTGAGAATGGAGAAGTGATAGAGAAGAAAAGATGCAAAAGAGTGAGTGGTATGGGAAGCTGAACTGGAAGAATGCCCAGGTGTGCTGAACACAGGAGGAGGTGTTGTGTTGGAAGCACCCAAGTGGATGTTGAGGATCCTTAGCAAGTTCAGACTTTAGAACTGAATTTCTCAGAATGGCTTTAGGGCTTTTCATCTTTATTTCCAACGTTACCTTTCCACCCTTAGCCTCTTTATTCCTCATCCAATCATCCACTTCAGTCAGACCCATTTCCCAACTGTCTTGCAAGTGTGGACTCACTTATTCCACTTTCTGGGTGCCATTATTTTCCTCTTTGCCTGTCATATTTATGATATTTGTCACTCTACCTCACATAGGTTCCTTTTTTCTCTGAACTCTGTCAATATACACTATTTGTATCACTCATTCAAACACAATGTTTACAAACCATCTTGTGTGGTCGTAGATGTCTCATGGGTGACTGTCTTAATTTTCCAAGATTATATATTCCCAGATGATAGCTATGGTTTCTCTTTCATTTATAGCTAACCTCATGCTTTCTACAGAATAAATAAATAAATAAATAATAAAAAATTTAATTAAATTAGTCTTAGTTTCTTCTGCACTGATCACATTTTAAATTAACTAACAGTTATTGAGGGCTTGTTAGATTTTAGGTTGGGGGACAAAAGGTGAGGTAGGCTAACTCTGTCTTCAGAATTATCTCACATTCTAATAGGGAATTGGGGCACATGAATTACTCTAAAGTAATATTATAAATATATTATGCAGCGGATTTTGTAATTTACTTCTGCTTTCAATCCAATGATTAGAGGAGACGGGTTCTTATGGTTGCCTTTGATCTTGGCATGGTTTTTGTCAGAAGAGGCTGTTGGTTCAAACAAGGATTTTATCATGATACATGCTACATTAGTTTCATGCTTTAGCCATTGAACACACTCAGATAACTAAAAAACATTGCAGCAAAGCCACATTTTAAAGAACTTTGCTATAGCATGGATCCAATTATTCTGGGTAAATAACCTGTCTGATTAGATGCCCTATTGTATATTCATTTGAAAAGTGCTCTGATCCAGAGCCAGTTAATTAAAAATCTATTTTCAACCTATTTTATTTACTTATTTATTTTTTGTTTCAGACAAATATGCTCTTTCCTTATTGTGAGCAATTTAAAGTTTAGAATATTGGTCCTTCAGAAGCATGTTGTAACCTAATTATTAAATTCTGTTGCTTTGACAATAGCTACAAATAAAAGCAAATATCTTCCACATAACACTTCCTAAAAAGGCAAAAAGAGGAAGAGTGAAAAGCCCAGTTGACAAATTGCCATCGGTCTGCACTAGGGCACTTTAGTACATCATTCAGTATCACTGAAATGTAAAGGAGCTTTGTTAGAATTTAAAAATTGAGGACTTGGATTCCTACCCAGTTGCAATAACACAGGGTAGCATTGTTAGTTCTGATTCAAGTGCAACTGATCAAAAGGTTATTGAATATTCCTTGTCTCTCTGCCAACCCTGAATGTCTTCTCCCTGACTGGAATATTTGGATCCTGCTGTTGTTCATTAATGCTTATCTTACATTCCATTCACTATCATTATCTACCTTTCCCAGTAATTAGCTAATTATTTTCAAGATAATTAGTTTAACGAAAGTGTGCAATAAGAATCTAAGTGATATTGTCATGACCTCTACATGCAGATTAAATAAAAAAAAGAACACACAAAATAAACAACAAGGGACATTTACAATATCATGTATGTTCAAAGGATATTCTTTTACTGAAATATCTCAAATAAACGATGTCTCCTTTTGGGTTGCATTGCTCCTTGGGAGAATATAATGGTATGTTGGGTATTAGAGATGTGGACTAACTCTTTCAAGCCACAGGGGCAGGGCAGCTTTTTGGCCCCTACAGATATAATGCTTGTTGCTGTTTATCTTATTTATGAGTTTCTCAAATACAAATATATAAATACTAGAGGCCCAGTGCACAAAATTTGTACACTCAGGGGAGGTCCCTCAGCCCGGCCTTCACCCTCTCGCAGTCTGGGAGCCCTCGGGGGATGTCTGCCTGCCAGCTTAGGCCACTCCTGCTGGGAGCACAGTCAGACATCCTTAGCACTGCCGTGGAGGCGGGAGAGGCTCCCACCACCGCCACTGCACTCGCCAGCCATGAGCCTGGCTTCTGGCTGAGAGGTGCTCCCACTCTGGGAGTGCACTGACCACTAGGGGGCAGCTCCTGAGTTGAGCTTCTGCCCCCTTGTGGTCAATGCGCATCATAGCGACCAGTCATTTCACTGGTCAATTTGCATATTACGCTTTTATATATATAGATCAGTGATGGCGAACCTTTTGAGCTCGGCATGTCAGCATTTTGAAAAACCCTAACTTAACTCTGGTGCCATGTCACATATAGAAATTTTTTGATACTTGCAACCATAGTAAAACAAAGATTTATATTTTTGTTATTTATTTTATATATTTCAATGCCATTTAACAAAGAAAAATCAACCAAAAATCATAGGTTCGCCATCACTGATATAGATGGAGAAATTTAGAAAAATTAAGTGAAATAATGTTAGATTAGTAAAGTAACTTTATTCATGGAGGCAACAGAACCATACTCATAGTATTTCACCATTTTAGGAAAAGAGCACACAATTAAGTTGAACATACAGCTAAATGCTTATACATTATCTAGTGATTTATTTTCATTTGTGTGTTTATCTATTTATAGCAATGTATGTACATATATATGTATGCATGTCTTTATCAAACATGGCACCTTTTTAAATGCAATGCAAGAAAAAATTGTATATTGAAGATCTTTCTACCTTTAAAGAGGTTACTATCTTCTTAATGACTGCCATGAGAATATGCCTCTCAGTCCTCCAACAGCAGTAACTGACCAAGGACCTCTGTTGCTGGGCTCTTCAGTCCATTGCTGCCATATTTTCACCAAGTTCTCTCTTTCTAGAGGTTATTTCCAGTTAATCGCTAGCGCGGTTGAGACACTGAGGCAGGTCTATTCCTGGGAGACTTGGGACTCCTGTGCCAGCTGCCTTTGGCTCGAGGACTCCTCCTGAATATTTCTGGACCTTCCTCTGACGGCATGACAATCTAGGATGCTTCTATCTGACCTTTCTTCCTATTCTCTTTCCTTCAGGATCGGACTTGCTTGCTTTGGATGGTTTTCTCAGCCTTTGCCAGCATGCTCCCATTTTTTTCACAGGCATTTTTCCCAATAAAAATCTTTGCACGTTTAATCTTGTCTTGACATATTATTCCTGGAGAATTCAGCCTAACACCCTGATGATGAAATCCAGTATACTCAGGGAGAATCAAAATCAACATTATCAGTAAGTACAAAATAAGAGGCAACAAAGAATACATTTGGAAAGGTCACAAAAAATGATAAAGGACTTGATTCAGAGAGTAAAGGGAGACTGATACAGAAATTAGGATGCATAATATGTTTTATTACAGTAAGCATTCTAATTGAGTGGAGTACAGAAGAATTAAAAATAGGATTGAGCCTTTTATTGAAATCAGGTTATAGAGAACCTTGAACATCCTAATAAAAATTTGGCCTGTTTTCCCCCCTCCATATTTCTTCCTCTGAAAATGTGACAGCAGAGGGGCTTCAAAGATTTGGGAATGCTGGCCACCATCTGGTGCTTTCTCTTTCAGTCTCCAGGTATAGAGAGAGGGATGACTAATATGTGGTGGAGTTCAGCAGCCCAAGCCCAAGCAAGATGAAAGCTAGGAAGAGAAACCTTAATACTATGTGGGATTTGGGATTCTAACACCTTGATAGTTTCCCGGTGAGCTAAAGCATTCCACATACATGTGCAACAAATACTGCTTTTGAAACTTGAATTTTAGTTCTGTACCAAGAACAGGCTAGCTGTTGCTGATTTCTCCCTCCTCCTCCTCCTCCTCCTCCTCCTCCTCCTCCTCCTCCTCCTCCTCCTCCTCCTCCTCCTCCTTCTTGTTCTTCTTTCTAGAAACTAGGTTACAATTAGCAGTGTATAGGCCAAATTTGAAAGGTTTTGTTTGGTAACCCAAGGCAGGTTTTGGTTGGCAAAGATAGCACTTAAAAGAAACCAGAAATTTAACATCCAAATCTCAGTTATGACTGGATTTTTTATTTGCTTATCTTCACCAGAGGATATTTTTTCCATTGATTTCTAGAGAGATTGGGATGGGGGAAGGGAGGGGGAGGAAGGGAGGGAGGGAGGGAGAGAGAGAGAGGGAGAGAGAGAGAGAGAGAGAGAGAGAGAGATCTATGTGAGAGAAATACACCTATTGGTTGCCTCCCATATTTGCCCTGACCAGGGCCAGGGATGGAGACTGCAACCCAGGTACATGCCCTTGACCAGGAATCAAAACTGAGACACTTTCATACTCCGGCCAATGCTCTAACCACTGAGAACATCAGTCAGGGCTCTCTATGACTGTTTTTGATAATCACTAATCAGTTTATTTGGCTAGATTTTCATTCCTGTATGATTACAAAAGTGGAGTTGAGTAGCAACTACTCCATTTAGATAGAGCAAGAGTTCTCCCATGTGCTGTAGTTCCTATACCACTGTACAGTCTAACATCTGGTCCTTTCATTTATAGTCCTAACTAGTGTTTGTAACCTTTTGGGTGTGTGACCCCCTCCTACATTGAAAACTTACTTTCTAGATCATACTGTGACAAGATCTAGAAAGTAAGATTTAAATGTAGGAGGGGGATCACACACTCAAAAGGCTGCATGGGCAGCGTGTTTTTACTTTTGGGCTATAGCTTTGTCTATGAATTAAAACAGCTGAAATGCATTGGATCCCAGGAAATTTCGCTGTGAGACTCTTCTTATCTGACCAAGACATCGAAGAGGTATGATTTTTCTACTAAGCACCAAGAAGATTAATTTGGCAGCAGTGACAACGGAACTTCCATGCAGTTAGCATTGAGTCCAATGGTTGAAGTCTTGCGTTGAGGAGTAGTCTTGTCCTGTCCAGGTGAGGAGGAAGATTAGGCCTTATTTGAGGATATTTATAAAAGAAATTACAATAGACCACACCTCCAAGCTTGTATTCTCTTTTTCTTATTCCCTACATCCAAGCCATTAAAACATACTCCAAGTCTCACCTTTTCATTGCCATTTAAAAGATTCCATCTTCACCTCTCCTCCTAGATTATTAGAATGATTACCAGCAACTTCATCTCTCTGTTCAGTCTACACACAAGAGCCATAATCAACTTTTAAAGCATAAAGCACATCACTCCTCCCCTTTAATCTTCTGACCAACAAAAGGCTCAAACTCCTTATCTTTTTCAGTTAAGTTGTACACAATGTGGCCTTTACACTTTGATTTTATTCTTTTCATTCGTGTCTTTGCTGACTCAACATAGTATTAGCTTTTTTTCCATTTCAAACCCATTCTCATCTTACTGTATCTCTACTTACTCTATTATCTTTCTGGATTGTTCTTTCCTGTCATGTATCTAAACTGAATGTTTGTTGCTATCTAGATTTAAATGGTGTCTTCTCAGAGACTGTGATTACCCAGTATAAAATGGCCATGCTGTCACTCTATTTAACCTTACCGTATTTTAATTCTCTCCATGGCGTTTATCACTTTTGTGGCTGTTTTGTTCATTTTATGGCTCTTCTGGTAGAATACAAGCTTCTAGGGAATAAAAGTTCTTTGCTTATGCAATTATTTTATTTATTATTTATGTATTTATGTATTTATGTATTTATGTATTTATGTATTTATTTATTTATTTATTTATTTATTTATTTATTTATTTATTAGTTAATTGATCATTTTTTATGCTCCCTATCCATCAGCCCCTTCTAGTTTTCTATCCTTGGTTTTGGTGATAAATTTTCTTGACTATCATTTTAGCAACTCTACGGCAAATAGCTCAGGCCTCTTTTTTTTCTTTCCTTTTTTTTTTGGTTTTTCATCACACCATCCTGACAAGTCATCATTCCTGGATGAATCCAACTTCTACACTCTCTGTGCCATTATTCTGCCTGATAAGACTTGCTGGAGAAAATTACATAACTGAGAAGATTAGTACCATTATAAATGTACAGTCATCACTTTGCCTGGGACCTCAACACTGCCTGGTAATCTTAATATATTTCCCAATAGACTCCTGCTCCTGCGTGCCGTGCCACACAATTATCTCAAAGCTTCACCCTCCCATTCGCAGCAAATGAGCCTATCCTCAACCTCATTAAAAAAAAAAAATCCAGAGAGAGGTTCTTCCTCAACTTTCCACCACCAAACCTAGAAAACTTCCTTTCTTCCTTTGCTCCTGCCACTGGCAGAGGTGTTCCTTTCTTGCATACGGCCATGCCCCGTATTGTTGTTGTGGAGAGTATCCTTTCCCCTTATCAGGATCCTGTGCTATTTCTTTTTTTCTATGTACTTACCTGATGCTTCTCTTCTTACTGGCTCTCCCTCACTCATAGTTCTTGCTAGGCTACTATCTTTCAGTTCCTGGCAACCTCTCTTTCTTTCTCTCTCTCTCACTTGGCATTTTCAGCATATTATTCACACTTCTCATTGATCCCACTCTCACCATATCATCTGGTTTATTAGTGTTCCTTTCAAATTTCAGTTCATATCTCAGTTCTTCCAAGTGGCCCTTTCTTTTCGCACACTATATTAGGGCCTGTATTTCTGCTTCCATCATATTCTGACTTTTCTTCTGCCTTATACCATCATAGTTATAATTATTTATTTAGTATCTGTATTCCTTGATCCACTGAAAGCTCCATGAGAGAAGTGACCACAAGTGTCGTGTGAACAACCCTATACTTTACCTTCTACAGTGCCTGGCACAGCACTGGTATTCAGCTATTTAAAGAATGAATGGTTTCCTGTCTTACATTTAAGTCCTTTATCCATTTTGAGTTTATTTTTGTGTATGGTGTAAATTGGTGGTCTAGTTTAATTTTTTTTGCATGTATCTGTCCAATTTTCCCAACACCATTTAGTGAAGAGACTGTCTTGACTCCATTGTATGCTCTTGCCTCCTTTGTCAAATATTAATTGAGCATAGTGGTTTGGGTCAATTTCTGGGTTCTCTATTCTATTCCATTGATCTATATGTCTGTTCTTGTGCCAGTACCAGGCAATTTTGAGAACAGTGGCTTTGTAATATAGCTTTATAGCTGGTACTGAGATCCCTCCTACTTTGTTCTTCTTTCTCAGGATTGCTGCAGCTATTCAGAGTCTTTTTTTGTTCCAGATGAATGTTTGGAAAGTTCATTCTAGGTCTGTCAAATATGCCATTGGTAATTTAATGGGGAGTGCATTGAATTTATAGATTGCTTTGGGTAGTATGGACATTTTAATGATGTTGATTCTACCAATCCATGAAAACATCTGTTTATGTCTTCCTCTATCTCTTTTTTCAGTGTCCTGTAGTTTTTTGCATATAGGTCCTTTACCTCCTTAGTTAAGTTTATTCCTAGGTATCTTAATTTTTTTGGTGCAATGATAAATGGGATTTTTTTTTTTACAAAATCTCTCTGTAAGTTCACTATTGGTGTATAAAAATGCCATAGATTTCTGGGCGTTAATTTTGTATCCTGCTACATTGCTTAATTCATTTATTAAGTCTAAACACGTAGGATGGGAAACCACAAAAATTTTAGAGGAATCCACAAGCAACAAAATAGCAGACATATATCATAGCAATATCTTCACCAATACAGCTCCTAGGGCAATGGAAACTAAAGAGAAAATAAACAAGTGGGACTACATCAAAATAAAAAGCTTCTGCACAGCAAAAGAAACCATCAACAAAACAATAAGAAAGCCCACTGCATGGGAGAATATATTTGCCAATGTTATCTCTGATAATGGTTTAATCTCCAACATTTACAGGGAACTTATAGAACTTAACAAAAGGAAGATAAACAACCCAATCAAAAAATGGGCAATGGACCTAAATAGATACTTTTTGAAAGAAGACAACCAGAAGGCCAAGAGACATATGAAAACATGCTCAAACTCACTAATCATCTGAGAGATGCAAATCAAAATGACAATGAGGTACCATCTCACACCTATCAGAATGGCTATCATCAACAAGTCAACAAATGACAAGTGCTGGTGAGGATGTGGAGAAAAAGGAACACTTGTGCACTGCTGGTGGGAATGCAGACTGGTGCAGCCACTGTGGAGAACAATATGGTGTTTCCTCAGAAAACTAAAAATGGAACTTTCATTTGACCCAGTGATCCCACTTCTAGGAATATATTCCAAGAAACTAGAAACACCAATCAGAAAACATATATGCACTCCTATGTTCATAGCAGCACAATTTACAATAGCTAAGATTTGGAAACAGCCTAAGTACCCATCAGCAGATGAGTGGATTAAAAACCTGTGGTACATCTACACAATGGAATACTACACTGCTATTAAAATGAAGTAACTCCTACCATTTGCAACAGCATGGATGGACCTGGAGAGCATTATGCTAAGTGGAACAAGTCATTTGGAGAAAGATAAACATCACATGATCTCACTCATTTGTGGAATATAATGAACAACACAAACTGATGAACAAAAATAGATCCAGAGACAGAGAAGCATGGATCAGACCGTCAAACCTCAGAGGAAAGGCAGGGGAGGGTGAGGGGAAGGGGAAGAGATCAATCAAAGGACTTGTATGTAAGCATAACCAATGGACACAGACACTAGGGGGGTGAGGGCATAAGAGGGGAGAGTGGGGGGCAATGGGGGGATAAGGACACATATGTAATACCTCAATCAATAAAGAAAATAAATAATTTTAAAAAACAGAAAAAAAAAAGAATGGATGGATGGATGGATGGATGGATGGATGGATGGATGGATGGAGGAGAAGGAAGAGATAGAAGATGAGAAGGGGGGAAAAAAGAAAGGAAGATGAAGGAAGAAGGACATGCCAAAGAAAAGCATAACCTAAATCCTGGAGCTGCTTTGGCTAAGGCATTTATTTCATGGCTCCTTTTGCTAGAGCTGTCCCACAGCTCCCAACAGATGGGAGCCTCTTCCCATTAGGAAGGTGCTCCGTACTCACTGCATTATCTGTGTGGGCAATAAGCACCTGATGATGCCCATCAAAAACAAGGTGGCTTCACGTTGCTTCCAAACTATTGACCTTCTCCAGCTTGGTGTGTCGCATCCTCCATCTCCTCGCGTTATTATTGCCCAGTGACTCTGATGTTGATTTAGGCTTCCTTGATGTGGATTGGGAAGGGGCAGGGGGAATGTTGTGCTTTTCTTAGTGGTCATAATATACCCTTATGGTGAGGTTTTGGGTACGCTTTGCTGGGATTGGAAAAATTAGAGTTTGAAGGTGGTAGTCTGGGATAATAGTTAGGAAGGTCTTGAAATTGAGAAAAAGGGTCTAAGGATCTAAATTAGGTAAGAACTCTGACTTTATATTGTTAGATTATGTGTACACTATTGATTATTAACCTACAGTTTAAAAATAACTAACGAGAGAGGACTAATTCAAACAGGCATGTACTTATGTGTTTCCACTGAGTGACAGCTGAGAAATGAGTTAAATTTTAAAAAGCTAATTTGGACATATCAAATTGTGTTCATGAGTAACAACAGCATTGCCTTTAGTAAAGGTGAGCATATAAAAATATTAGCTTACTATTTAAATTAATAACTAGAATTAAAAATAAATAAAATTTAATCCCTTAATAATTCAATTATAATATAATAGAAGTCTCTTAGATAAATGCCATGTGAATTTGATTTTCCTTTTATAATCCTCACTATGTCACATAAAGAATAGCAGATGACAAAAACAGATGGACTTGTGTTATCTGTTCTTGCTTAAAACCTTCTCTAACATTTATTTTGGGCCATGTTCATAAACATAGGATATGGTAGAACTAACTTACATCTGTTTAAAATCCTTGGTAACTTCTGTTAAAATTTATTTTAGTAAGTTATAATATGGCAAAGCCTTTTTATTATGTGCAATATTCTATCTACTTTAGAAATAAGGTTTGAGATTTATTTTAATACTTTTAGATAACTAAGTTCAAAAAATGAAATGTGCCTTAACTTGAGTTTCATATTGATGAGTGTTCCTAAGAAAAATCATTGTACATGATAGTTTCAGTTCATGGAGGAAATAGGAGAAATTTATGGAAAGAATCTTGCTCTAATTAATGATTTCTGTAGCTCTTTACAATTTTCAAAGCATTTTAGAACTATCATTTTCATTCTCTATCTATGCTTTACTATTTTGGTAAGTAGCATTTTCTTTAATTGAACAAAAGCAATCTACTTTGTCTCTAGTAGCTTTATTAACTCTGAGAAAAAAAATGTAACCATGTCTACTCTTTACTTGGTAAGAGTCTGCCTGATTTTAGTTAAAGTAACCATGAGGAAACACCTTCAACAGTGTACCCATACCTATAAATTGACATGTGTCAGATGGTCTCAAGGAATTCTTCAATAATTTATCTTAATTAAAAGAATAGGACTTTATATATTTATTGATTAGGTTATTGAAAAAAATATTGAAACCTAATAAAATTTTCATCTAGCCCAGTTAACGTTTACAGAAAAGTATTTATCATCATGATGTATTTAATAAATATATTTAGTTGTATAACCAAACAGCAAAAAGAAATATGCTTTCTGAAATAATAATCATAACTTTCTGAGTATTTTCTGACCTTTTTATTACATTAGAATAAATTAGATGATTTTTATTTTATTTTAAAAAGCTGAATTTAGAAGCTGAAACTGTTCTTCTGGCCTGTTGACTCAGTTGGTTGGAGCATCGCCCGTACACAAAAAAGGTTTCTGGTTCAATTCCTGGTCAGAGCATATATCTAGCTTGCTGGTTTGATCCCCAGTTGGGTAGCATATAGGAAGAAACCAATTGATATTTCTCACATTGACGTTTCTCTCTCCCTCACTCTCTTTCTCTCTCTTCCTCTCTCTCTAAAATCACTAAATATATTTGTGGGTGAGGATAAATAAATAAATAAATAAATGCTAAAAATTGTAAGCCTCAGAGCAGCTTCTGTAGAGACAGTTACATACAGAAAAGTGTTAGTGAAATATACATTCACCTTTCAGGCAAGTGTATGTGAAAGGCTATCTTTTCCGTAGGAGTCATTAAGGACAATTCCTTGAATTATGTCTATGCCCTAAGATTATTGGGCCAGCCCACTGTTTCCAGGATGTTGTTCAGTTCTGGGGTTCCAGTGAGGTCCCTGAGAGTCTCCTCAGAGGGGGGGAGGGTGGTCAGAGTGGTTGTTCTAGGACTTCTTTTCCAAACTTCCCCATTCTACGGATCAACTGTGTTCTGATGTATTTAATTTATTGAAGTCTCTCCGAGGATTTTTAAATTTTGAAATGATTTTTGCTATTAAACACAATAATCACAATACAAAAATAAACAAAGTGATCTTTTCTTAATCAAGGATGTTAAAATGATGAATTGGATCCACAGCTATCAAATAAATCTGCCATGATATTTTGAGCACTCAGACAGTGGCTTCAATTTTAATTCTATCAAAGAATCACAGTATAGTCCAGTGATGGTGAACCTATGACACGCATGTCAGAGGTGACAAGCGAACTCATTTTTTTGGTTGATTTTTCTTTGTTAAATGGCATTTAAATATATAAAATAAATATCAAAAATATAAGTCTTTGTTTTACTATGGTTGCAAATATCAAAAAATTATTTCTATATGTAACATGGCACCAGAGTTAAGTTAGGGTTTTTCAAAATGCTGACACGCAGAGCTCAAAAGGCTCGCCATCACTGGTATAGTCCCATTATTTTTTCTAGGTTATTTTGGTATAATATACTAGCCTTAGAATATTTGTAACATGCTCGTCCCTTAATTTTTAATGATCTTTGAAAATCCTCATTGTAGAATTCAACAATTTGCTAACAGAATTTGTTAATCAAAGCCTTTTCAGGATAATGCAAGATATATAAATTAGATATATAGCCGTAACCGGTTTGGCTCAGTGGATAGAGCGTTGGCCTGCGGACTGAAAGGTCCCAGGTTCGATTCCGGTCAAGGGCATGTACCTGGGTTGCGGCCACATCCCCAGTAGGAGGTGTGCAGGAGGCGGCTGATTGATGTTTCTCTCTCATCGATGTTTCTGACTCTCTATCCCTCTCCCTTCCTCTCTGTAAAAAATCAATAAAATATATATTTAAAAAAATAAATAAATTAGATATATAAATGCATTAAAATAATGTCAAGTCAATTCTACATGACCAGGGACAGCAGGGAAGGCTTTGCTAGCAGCTAATGTGATCCCGAAGCATATACCTGCTTGCCAATTATTATAAGCAACAGCTGAGGATGTTCAGAATTGGGTTGGAGAGAAACTTCGTAAGTCAAATGAAAAATGATAATTTAAAATATAAGAAGTCAGGATTTCCCAACCATGAAAGGAAAAGATAGGTTGAGACATTAAAAGTAGTGCTTTCATGCGTATTAAATGTTTTCATTTTCTAGTAGCTGAGGCTAGAAGAAAGCCTGTGTTACTCACAGGCCTACCTACTTATATTTGCACCAATGTGTTTACTTCCAGCTCTTAATGATGGCGCTGCAGCCCTAGAATTCAATAACGCCATTAGATTAACAATGTCACCCAGAGAATACATTAATGTCAACCTCTATTGCTCTGCAGAGAGCCCTCCTCATTCTGAATTCCTGTGAAACACCTTCCCTCTTTGCGGGGTGGACAGTTCTGAAATATTCAGTTCACAATGGAAAAAGATAAAGAACTTCGACACGATCCATTTTTTCAGGCCAAAGAGAAATAGAGCTGAATGTCTCTCAAGCTTGTGATAGGTGACCTTTGTTGTCTGACAGGAGAATGAAAAACCACCCATTTTTGTATTTGGCTTAATAAAGGTATGCGAGGTAGCAATGTTCAACAGCCAAAACTGATTGGTGATTTTCTTTCTAGATGACCCATTAAAAGTGGCTGAAGATAATGAATTCATCCATCACTTATGACTAAGTGTACTGTCCCCTGCATGCACTCAGGATAATAGCGTCTTAGAATGAAGGGTATTAAAATCATCAGATAAATCTAACATTACTGGGCAAAGTCATTTCACAGTGATCACTCAGAGGTCATCATTATGCACATCCATACCAGTTTCCAACTGGTCGAGGCCCAAAATTGGAGAAGAAGAGGGCAGGATAAGAAGCAATTTCTTTCAAGTGACATCAGTATTATTCAGCCACTGGGTTGCCCAGCCATTTTCGGGGGGTTGGGGGAGGAGGAAAGGAAAAAGAAAAAGGAGAGATAGTGATTGGATTGTTTCTCAGTTCCAGTTTGGTAGCCATTTTTTTTTCTGTTTTTCATAAGGTTGAATCTTTATATATTAGATTGATATTAAGCCGCATGAAGGTATGATCTGTACACAGAATAGGACTGAAATGGCTGAAGAGCAGGAGGATTTACACAGTCTCAGGAGAAGCTGTCTGGTGTAAGAGTGTGGACTTTCTATACTTCATTGTGGCCTCTGTTATTTACTGCCTGGATAAACTGTGCACAAGGTATTTAAGCATTTTTTTTAGGTATTTAAGCATTTTATGCTTGGTTTTCTCAACTATAAAAGGAGATAATAATATTAGCTACCTAAGAGAGTTTGAAGTGAAAAGTAAATATATTTATATACATAAAGTTTATTATAGTGCTTAGCACATAGTCATCAACAAAGGTTATTATTATTACTAGGGGCCCGGTGCACGAAATTCGTGCACTGGGTGTGTGTGTGGGGGAGTGTCCCTCAGCCCAGCCTGCCCCCTCTCACATACTGGGAGCCCTCAGGCGTTGACCCCCATCACCCTCCAATCGCAGGATCGGCCCCTTGCCCAGGCCTGATGCCTCTGGCCTAGGCGTCCGGCCCGGGCAGCGGGGACCTGCAGTGGCAGCGGGGGGTGCCGCGATCGCGCGGGCTCCGCCCCTGCCCCTGCAGGATGCCTCTGGCTGAGGCGTCCGGCCCGGGCAGCGGGGACCCGCAGCTGCAGCGGCCCTGCGATCGTGGGCTCCGCTTTAGGCCCAGGCAAGGGACCCCTAGCTCTTAGCTCCCCCCTGGGTTTCCAATCACTGTCAGTGGCAGGGGGCTTCTTCCTGCTTTCCCTTTCGCCTCCCTGCATTGTGCCTACATATGCAAATTAACCGCCATCTTGTTGGCAGTTAACTGCCAATCTTAGTTGGCAGTTAATTTGCATATAGCCCTGATTAGCCAATGAAAAGGGTAGCTTGTACGCCAATTACCATTTTTCTCTTTTATTAGTGTTGATTATTTAGCTGTTCTGACTAGGAATCTGGAAAAAAAGGGTACTGAATAAATGTGTTTTGTGTGATGACTTTTCTTGATTTTCTCTGTTTTTCAAATAATTGCTGCAAATACTTTATAAACCAGCTTGCATTTGTTTTAGAGCCTTCTATCAGGTTTTAGAGTCCTCTTCATCAGAAATTATCCTTCTTTAACCCAACTACCACATACACTCAGGAAACTTGGGATCTTCAAAGCATAATATTGGACTTCGCTTATAGTGGGGGGTGGGAAAGGGCAGGCCAGTGAGTCTAGAGTAGTCAGAAACCTCTGGGATATGAATGGTCCTGTTTTATTCTTCCACAATGGGAGACCATAAAAAGACAGGATCTGGAGTGTCACTCAGCTGAAACCTCTGATGATTATTCATTATGGGTGACTGCTGTTATGGTAAAGGAACATGATGGGATGAAATGGATGTTGGAGAAGATATTACAACCAGTTTGCCTATGATACAGAAAATTTCTCTCTGTAGAGTAGATTTTGGGTAGGGTAGCTGCTTGCAACTATGGTTAGAGAATTTCAAGCAAATCAAGCAAACTGGCTCCTGTTGACTCTGAGAAGCCATCACAAAGTCTACAAAATAAGCTAAATTCCCCTAATTTTTTTCTTTTTCTCCTGGGACCCTTTAGGAGGATCCTCGTAAGATCTTTTTTGAAATTCCCACAGGGAATGTGCTCATTTTTCTTATCATCAGATTTACAGACTTCAATTGATCACTGTGTACATTGTAGATTTGCTGATGAAAATTTTTGCTTATTTGTAGCTCATCTTTCTTAAGAAGTGTTTATTTAATGCCAACTGACTCTCTCTGGTTAGATCCTGGGATGACTAAATTAGACATAATCCTTGCCCTCAGGGATCTCATAGTCTAATGGGGGAGGAAGACCCTATGATATGACTATTTGGTCATTTAAGCATAAAAATTGCTATAGAAACTGAGAGCAGGAAGAAGCTAGTTGACCAAATAATGAGTTTTAATGAGCAATTTTTATAGCCTTGGCTTAAATTCATTCATTTAAATGAAGTTCATTTAAAGAGGCAGATGGTTACAAAAATTAAAATATCCCTAGACTGTTTCCCTGATTTAACATATCTTGATAGAACTGAATAAAAATGAGACTTCTTTAATGTTTTTTATATTGTGGTACTAGAGGAGGTGATCCTAATTCAGCAAGGACTTATTACTTCTAGGCATTCTTGGTCTCCATGTTTGCATTTTGATTCTATTAATTTTTATAAGACAGCCACAGCATTCTCAGCACAGTCACCAGTTATATAATTTCATTGACTTTCATTCTTAAAAAGCAACATTGGCACATCCAACAGGGATAAATATTTTTGGTGGAACTGTAGATCAGAAGAAATCATTTTAATTCATTACTCACCATGCCCCTGAGCTATAATCCTATTGTATAGAAGACACAACTAAGAATAAACCCCTAATGTCATAAACTTGGATATATAATTTAAGGTACTTAAGGCACTTACCTAAATTCTATATTTCACAAAGATTATTGTTCCTTCCCAAGGTATACTGAAATGTAAAAGATAGGGAAAGTATGCTATTAAATGTCTTGACCTGATATCTAATTTAATTACATGCTTACAAGTCCTGTAGACCACTTCTACTAAATTATATGCGTTTGAATACTTTAAAAATAGTCTAATTTTAATTAGACAGCAATACATAAAAAGTCTAACAGAAATTTGATTTCATTTAGTATCCGGATCTATTCCTCCTTTCCTCTAGATACTTGTAGACTATACCTCTTCCCATTAGCATGACCACTTTTTCCTCCCAAACACCATCCCTGAAATGAGTTTGGTGTCCCCAACTTAAAAATTCATTATCACTTGTATGGATAATCTTTTATTTTTCATTGTGATAAAGTGTGCCTTGTCACGCTCATGCTAAAAGGGAACTGGTAGATAGCTAAATCTGGAGGAGTGACTTAGAGCTGGAGCTGATGTGTATTCTGCAATCAGTGCATCTGTGGAATTGCTGGGAAGGAGAGGGGGAAAGGTGAGGAGGCGGAGAGCAACTGCCTTCTTGGAGTTTAATGTCTATGAGAATGGTACACACTTAAGAAGCTGAGGGAGTGGGAAATGGGAAACTGTGCCCCAGGAACCATGAAAGATTACCGAAAGGGGAATCAAAATACCATCAGCATACTTAATTTGACTTTATAAATTTTTTCTAGAGCTTCTGGCATGTGCAGTTAAGCCACTCATTTCTACATATAAAGGACAGATGTGTATTTTTATTATTATTACTATTATATTACATGAATATTTATGGTTATGTCATCCTAAAATATGTCTTTAAAGCAGAAATAAATGAAACTCATTTTATTACTTTATTGAGTTTAAGGTCACATCAATTTGTTTAATTTATATTTAGCCTTGAGGAATAAAGTTGGATGATATGCTTCAGTGGTAATACTACTTTTAGTATTTTCTATCAAAAGATGAGAAAAAAGATCACTTTGGAAGGATGGGTTTGAATAAATATTTAGTTTTATTTATAAAGTCTACAATACACATTTGCAGCATCAAAATATAAACGAATAGAAAAGAACAGTTGTAACTTTCAATTTCTTAAATATAACCAACCTGGAGTAGGGACAGGAAGATAAAAAGTCGGTAACATTCACAGTGACGTTCCTCAATTCAAATCTTCAATTTTATGACTATACTTCTTTTGGATTGCATGCTTTATTTGTTATTCTTCTTATTTTGGAGATAGAAAGGAAAGCATGCATTATGTAAGGAAGTGTAACAAATTCTGAAACTCAAACTGAGAGTTGGTTAGAGAATAGCAGGGATCAGGAATTCTGCTGTAATAATGTGGAGCTAAATGGGTCTTTGTTCTGTTCCGCTACCATTTCTCCATGATTCAGACCTAATATCTACTTTGTGCATTCAACAATGATACATATCAAATGCAATGTGATATTCTCCACATGAGGTATCATCCCTTTACATTTTCAAATTTAATGACTCTCAGTCATTGCAAGAATGACTTCCTGCCTTTCCTTGGGGTTCTTCTATCATAGCAACGCTAAGACACAAAAATACTTATTCAGCAAAAAGAGTTAGTTCTGATTATTGCTACAAATGAGCAGAAAAACAACAACAGGGAAACTGTCTCAGTCTTCCAAGCTCAAGGCTAAATAATCCTTTTTTGTAATTTAGATGTCACTGCCATATTTGATAAACCTTACCGCGCCTCTTACATGGCCGTGCAGTGAAAGCAGCATGGGTGTCTGGAACAGGGTGTGCAAGCACCACAAGAAGGCAGAATTGCTGGTGCAAGATGAGGTAGTGAGGTTATCGGTTTCCCTGCACAACTGCATCTCCTCAAGTGAGGAAAGAGGCACAGAATTGACACTGAGCTTTCTCTCCTTGGACTTTGAACATTATTGTATCTTAAAAACCCGATATTTAATATAACACAATATGATATGCTATGATATGGTATGATATGATATGATATGATATGATATGATATGAATCTTCAGGATATACTTAGTGTGAGAAAATGAAATAAAAATATCAAGACTGCCATGGCCAGTTAGTGGCAATAGGGGAATTATTCCCATAGTGGGGGAAACATTTTTGTCTCCATCTCTCAGATGGCCTTATTTGCTGAGGTTAATTTATTTGTATTCCTTAGGTGATTGTTAGCTAATTTCTTCATAAGGATCACGAGGAGAAGGGGTATAATAATTGAAGGGGGAAGAGAAGAGTTTGAACATAAGCTTGGTCTGCTTTCTAGTTTTGTCCAAAATTGAGACAGATCCAAGGACTAGAGACAGATCCAGTGTTCCTTCCCATCTCCAGTTCTCTATTATTCACATCTTAGGCACACTTTGTGCATCCAGCCATCATACACTCCAGACACAATGCTGTATTTCCCAAGCCTTCTATAAAGCCTGTTTTCGTCATGCTGAGAACTTTTGCTTTCTACGAAAGTGATTCTTTTAGTTAGCACCTTGAATATTCCTTTTTCTAAATTCTTGCTTTGAAATGAAGAACTGCTTTGAACACTACAAAAAAAAAATCTACATAGAGAACAGGACTGGGAGAAAAACAGAGCCTTGTAGCCATCTGCTGGTTTGGCTATCCTCATACAAATTGGAAAAGCTTCCATTTTTCCTTTTTTTGTAAAATTTAATTTTGAAATCATATAAATGTGTTAAGTAGTTTAAAAGCCCAATGTTAAGATAACAATTTCTATCCCAAAGTTAATGAAATATGTCTCTAAAGTTATATGATTGATTTCACTTACCTTCTAGTATATACAAATCCAAATAAATGTTATCAAAATACAAATACATGAAGGCAAGCTTTATTGTTATTCTAATGATAGTATTATTTCCTACAACTTTTTAGATAAATACTTTTTCATTTGGCTTCAGAACTGAATTAAGACTAAAAGTTACTCTCTTGCCTTTTTGTTTTTTAAACTTCTCATCAGAGTCGGAGCAATATACCTCCTGACTGTTTTCAAAATTCAAATCTGTTATTCACACAGATTTTGTCAACTTTGCATTTTTCAAGTTATTTTTTTTTTTTAGTTTCAAAAGCAATTCATGATTTTAGGTTACATTGGCAGCAATAGAAAAATACCTAAAGCCTCCAATGGAAAGAAATATTATAAAGGACAACACTTATTTGTGTTTATGACATGGAGCAGGTTTGTTTTTAAAAAGTCACTTTACTTAATGTCACACTCCATATATCTGTTTTCAAAACCGATGTGATTGATGGGGATTAACTTTGGATGTTAGAAAAACCGCCCTAACTGAGATTTTGTTTGTTTTCTTCTTTATTGTTGTGAGATTGTTTATCAGGTGCTTTGAACCACCTCCCTATTCTCCTGTAAAGATGCCAATTCCTGACGCTCAGCAGAAAAGCAGTTAGCAGATGTTAAGAGATTCTATCCTGAAAGAACAAGACTCATGTTTGACCTTTAACATCTATACAACTTTCTTGAAAATTAATTTCTTTTCTTAAAAATGTTTATTTCTTATTTTTTTAATTTATCAGGGTGACACTGGTTAATAAAATTATATAGCTTTCAGGTGTACAATTCCACAATACATTATCTCTTTATTGTATTGTGTGTTCACCACCCCAAGTCAAGTTTCCTTCCATCATCATTTAACCATTTATTCCCCCTTTACCCTTTTCTACTCCCCGCCCCACCCCCCACCCCCATTTCCCTCTGGTAATCACATACTGTTGTCTGTGTCTACAAGTGGTTTTGGCTTTTTTTCTTCTTCTTCTTAATCCCTTCACCTTTTTCACCTAGCCCCCCCTCCCTCGCAAACAGCTGTCAGTCTGTTCTCTGTCTTTATGAGTCTGTTTCTATTTTTTTGTTCGTTTATTTTGTTCATTAGATTCTATGAATAAGTGAAATCATGTAGTACTTGTCTTTCTCTGACTGGCTTACCTCACTGAAAATGAATTTCTAGGGTTTTTTTTGTAAATGGATGATACACAACCCTTATAACCATACTAGTTAGGGATTTGAAATCTATAGTAAGAAGCTCTTAAACATTTGGAAACAAAATCAGAAGCAAACCCCCTTATTAAAATGGAAACTAATATTTAATATATAAAGAAAGTTAGCCAACTGCACAAATAACACACTGAAGTAAAAATAATACTATTAACTCAACACATTTAGGAAGACATTTGCATATGGTTTAATGATAAAGTTATGTTGTTTTAATATTTCAATACTATCAAGATCATCACAGTCATGGAATGCAGTGGTTCCAAATGCCAGTCAATAGATAGGCTGCATCAGAGTGACCGGAGTTTTAAAATTATTCTAATGTAAAAATTTTTATATAGTTTCTAGGACTTTGATTTACAACTACTGAATCAAAATTGGAAAGACCAAAGAATCTTTAAATTTAAAAAGTAGTCCAGGCGATTCTGATGCAATTTGACTATGGACTGCATTGTCTTAGATAAACTATAGAGTGGAATAGATTTTAGAGATGAACGACATATAATCCCTGCTTTATGGATCCCTGTATAAAGGGACAGGGGTTCAGATTGGGAGTTACCAAGGAGGCAAGCACCAAAGAGACAGGAACCTGAACAATTCTGGAGAAATCAGAACGGACTTTTGGAAGTGATGCTTAAGCTGAGTATATAGGATATTAGATTTGTACTTATAGTGTGTCTCCTATAGTTCTCATAGATTTGCACATATAGCGTCTCACCAGGATAGACACTATATGTGCAAATTATAGGTCTTTGAAAGAATATGTGCTTGGGGAACTTCAGGTAATTCATAGGATGGGAGGGAAGAGCTGAGAACATCGAAGAGGCAGGGGACAGATTTGAAGAGCAGCATCTGTCATACTAAGGAGCATTTATTTTATTCTGCATGAAGTAGATGCCATTGAATGATTTCATACATAGAAGTGACACGATCAGGTTAGTGTTTTGCACATGCTGTTCTGAGGGCAGTGTAGTGGGTGATTTGGGCCTGAGAGGGGCCAAAGCCAGAGCAGGTAGGAGGCTATCGCAATAAGCTCCGGTAAGAAATGAAGAGAGACTGTGGCTGCATGAGAAAAGAGGAGGGGACATCTTGGTCAAGTCATGAGCACTCCTTAAGGATGCAAGAATTACTGTGAATAATTCTAAAACATTTCCACCAAGGCACCCCATCAATATAGGCAAGCAGTTGAAACCTTTAGGGTAATAGCAACTGAGCCCTAAACGTCCCAGAATAAGCCCCACATTTCTTTGAATTGTTACACGCCATCTTAAAAATAATGCTCAGCCTGCATTCCACATAATGTATGCATTTACTTTTGTAAAATTTGACGTGATAAATAATACATTATGATGAAGATGACAAGGGCAGGAGGATCTTCCAGGAAGATTCATTATGTTTACTCTATGCCTTCATATATTTCCTGGTATATGTCATTGTCCATGGGTGTCCTCATATTCCACTTTGAAAAGCACAGAATTTGTCCAGCATTAAAGAGGCAGAATTAGAGAATGTGAGTATGAGAACTGGGAGGATGAAGAGTTTAGTAGGATAATTCCCAAGTTTCTGACCTGGGCAATGTCACTAATACTGGCTGGGAATGGTATGCAAAGAGTTCCCTTTCTTTCTTTTTTTAAAAAATATATTTTTATTGATTTCAGAGAGGAAGCAGAGGGAAAGAGAGATAGAAACATCAATGATAGAGAGAATCACTGATTGGCTGCCTCCTGCACGCCCCACACTGGGGATCAAGCCTATAACCCAGGCATGTATCCTGACCGGGAATTGAACCATGACCTCCTAGTTCATAGGTTGATGCTCAACCACTGAGCCACACCAGCTGGGCAAGGGGAGAAAGGGAGACAAGGAGAAACAGTTTTGCTGGAGAGGTGATGGGATGATGGATTTCATTTTGGCATGTTGACATTGAGTTGCTTGTAGGACACCTGAAAGGAGGTAGAGATAGACCAGTCAATCCTCTGGAGAGACACCTGATCTAGAAATACACAGACTTTAGTTGAAAGTGTATTAATGCCTTGAAATAATCTTTCCTGGTGCTAGGGGTGTATTTAATAATTGCTTGCTGAATAATTCTAATCTGTTAACCTCTCTAGTTTTCCAGTTTAGTACTTGAAAAATTAAGCAATCCTGCTCCGAGACAGTAGGGGTCAGTGGATGTCACCACAGGGCTAATTGGAAGGGAGAAGGTCTAGTCTCCTTGGTTGAGTCATGAGCAATCCTTAAGGACACTATCCTCTGCTTTGTGCTCGCTGTATTCAGTAAAAGGGAGCATATGAAAAACACAAGTGGTGACAGGGAACTAAATGACAGAAAAAGATAAGAAACAAAAGAAAATACAGGTGGAATGTAGTAAGAAATAAGCAAAATAAGCGACTTAAGAGAAAGTTCAAGTGAAATAAACACAAAAGTAGAATTAAAAAAATTAAGTTCATTAAATTACATAATGGATATAAAAGATAAACAGACTTAAGTAATATATTAAGTAATGCAAACAATATATTTTAATCAGAAAATTTTATTGTGACTTTCTTACTCTAAAAGATATTCATTTTAAAAGGAAACACTTGAAAAAAATAGAGATAGGCAAAATAAGTCATTCATAATTTCATCTTCCAGGAGATAACATTGCTAACATTCTGGTAAATATTCTTCCAGGTTTTTATTTTTCCTATACATATGCTACCAACATGCTATATAGGGTGTACACCACAGAAGTCTATAATATATGTGCACATTTAGAATAAATATTTATATTACAAAATTATATATCTATAAACAAAGATTATAAATCACAGATATTCATGTACACATGTTAAATATAAACTTTTAAATTCTAAGAGAGTAGATAATAAAACTAAATAAATTAAAAGTAATAATATAAAATAACTAAGATAAGTTTAAGTTCCATAGCTAATGTCTTCAGGGTTGTTAGGGCTCTTAGAGTTAGGATCCCTTAAAATATTCCCTGGGCCTCCCTTCTTAGAGTTATATTTCCCTGCAGGGAATCTTTAGCAGATGTCCTTTGAGCTGAGAGCAGAAGGGCAAAGGGCATGACCCTTGCCCTCTCTCTGGGTCCCTGTATTCTCCTCTGCAGCTGTTGGAGATGCTTATCAGCTTTCAAAGGCCGCCTGCAGGGAATCCCTGCTGGGTACCCACTGACACATAGAAGTATCCTTTCTTTGGGGAGTCTTTCTCCCACCAGAAGCCAATCTAACCAACACGTGTTTAGCCCAGGACAGTGTATAAAACCCTTTTATATGCACCATCTCATCTGATCTTCACAACAACCCTGTGAGGCAGATATTATTTCTTGACCTTTTTTGTTTTTTTTAGGGGATTAAGTCACTTGCTTAAGAACACAAACAGCTAGTAAGAGGTGTAACTAGAATTCAAACCTACATCTTTGACTCCAAATCCTGTGATCTTTGCTCTACATTTACAGAGCCACCCTTCTGAGTGAATGGATAAAACGGAGATTCTGAGTTTCTAAGGCTGATAACCACAACTGCACCAGTTATGCCTCCTCTACCTTGAGATTTCGAGTCTCTTTGGAGTATCTTATAAAAGGTCTGTATGGATTTCAGTAAAAGCATCATAAATATTTATTGGAAAATAGACATATTTTATACTTTGAGAGTCTTTACAAAATGTGCCAGAGTTAATCTTTCTTAGAAGTTTGATTCAGATGTATGTTTTCTCTCCTAAATCTCAAAATCATATTCCTATGCCTTTAATTAATAAAACAACACATTAATAAGGCCTTACCAATACAGATATCAACTTACAAATTTCAATTGAAAAAAGTAAGCTATTGAGATAAGGGCAAAATGTAGACACAAAAATGAGAAGACACAGAATATTGGGCATTAAAAGGCCTCTGAGTAGAAGGGGAATAAGCTTCCAAGGTGAGCATGAGGAAATCTCATTTATAAGTAACTATGCCTAGTGTTTCCCCAGTTGACACCTGCTATTTTTGCACTGTCTTTATGAAATACTTGGAGCTATTGAACATATGACAGATTAATCAGATCCTTCCACTTAGTCACTTGCCCTCTACTGCCCATTTACAAACCACTGTTTTCCCCAGTATATTAATGAATATAGAAAAAGGCATCCAAACGAATGAATTTAAATGCAGAGATCAAATTATCTAGGATAGTCATTTTTAAACCTGTAATGCAGCTGAACCCATTCTTTAAACAAATACATTGAGGCCCAATAAATAAGACAAAAGCAGAGCTGGTGTCATAAAGTTGGGGGGCTGGAGGGCAAATTGCCTGCTCCTCAGGCCCTCTCCTCCTTCATGGCAACCTTTAGACCTCTCTGTTGAGGGGATTTGACCCCTAGTATTGAAGTGGGGTGAATTCTCCAGTTTTATTGTCTATAATACAATAAAACAACAAGACATAGAATACAATCTATATGTGTCACCTATAAATTGCAGAACTAAAAAGCAGAACATGGGGCAGTAAGGGATCTGGTTGGTATATAAACTCAGTGCCATAAAACGGGAAGTGGGAAAACCAACCTGTGTCTAGTAACATTTCTCTCTATTTTTCTTTGAAAATTTTCATTGTGAACATAATTTCCTGAAAGAATAAATGTTCTGTCATTTTTAGAATTTAAAGAATGGGATGAATAACTTTTAAAATACTGTAAATTGCATTGTCTCTCTTTGATTTGTGGCTTAGTTCTACCATCCATCATGATGTTAGGAGATAGAAAGAGACTCTTCACCATCAATCTGTTCTCCTGCTCTTGTCAGTGCTTATGTCCTTAGATAAACATAATCTCTTTCTATTATTTATTTTTCTGAAAAGGTTTGAATAAACTGAAATATAGAAGCTTTTATTTTATGCATATTTAGAATTAAATGACTTTGGAACTTCTTATGGTCAAAGCTTGGCAAATCAGAAATAGAAAATATTATACATATATAATAACCTTTAGATGTCTTTGCTTTCTACTGAACTATAAGATATTGTATGATTTTATATGTTTATAAATCACATGGTAAGATTATTTATGAGGCTTTGTGAAAACTATATAAATTTAAAGTGCTCTTTCTATTAAGAATACAGATATTTTTTTCACTGAGTAATGTTTCATACTCAGAATTCTTCTGCCTCTGTGTAATAGTTAGAAATCATGAAAAGTGTTTTAACTGAATTTGAATCTGCCATTGTTTTTTATTTCTCATTGTTAGATAATTTTAAAATTTACCCTTATATGGTATATAGTTTCTTTCTATATCCAACCACATTCTTTATTCACCTTATTTTCCTGATCTTGACCTTTTTAGGCATTCAACTTTTCCAGAACATGAATCCAATTAAACATCTCTTAAAATATTCATGGTATACACCAAATATCTCTGCATCTTAGAGAATCTTATAAAATGCTTAACTATTCTCTCTCCATAATTATCTCATTGAAAATCAGAAGTACTCTAAAGTGATTTTCATTCATACTGACTTAAAAGGCCTTTATACACACAAGAAAAGTTAGAGATATAGATATATAATATGAAATGTCTAGTTTTTAAATAGTACTGTCAGAATAACTTGTTTAGAGAACTTGTAGAATATGGAACACAAGAAAGAGAGTATGAATTGAAGAGCAAACAATTCCTGTGGACCACACAGACTTCTCTTAAGGAATTTATTGTATGAGAATATACAAAATGTTATGTTGACTACATAAGAGAGAATTCTATCTATCATCTATCTATCATCATATATCTATCTATTTATCTATTTATTTTGAGTTTCATGTTTTTATATGCAAAGTTAGTTTGACCATGAAATTTTATTCTTTAATGTATTCTTTTTTTATTAGATGGTCTGTGTGAACTTGTTGCTAGCCTTCTCCTTTTAGGTCCTCACAGTGGAGATGGTAATTCCTAAGATGTCTACATTAAGGGGGTTGTTAAAATAAACTTAAAATAGATATGAAAGTAAAAAAGAACATAGATTATGAGTTCATTTCATGAGACTGAATGAAACAAGATTGCTTTTTTTCCGCATACAGATGAGTGTTACATCAACGTGCACATTCTGAAATAATCCAACCTTTCTGAACCTTTCAAAGTTCTAGCTTTCCAGAAGAACATAAAAGAGAGAAACTAGCTCAATATCATTGAGGGGAAAAAAGGAACAGATTCAAACTTGAACTTAAAAGTTCAGTTGAGAAAGTCTTAATATTGAAGTACAGTTCTCTTCTCAAGCTGGGCACACTGACTAAGCCCCCTTCTTCTGCAACTTCTTGTTCTTATGGCAGAAGGTGTAGATAATCATGTGGCCCTTTGTGATGCTTTTGTTTTGCATGTAATCACATGGTTATGGGGTTTTGTATGAGAATTTCTGTCTAAAGCTAACCTTTATTCCTGGTGTCATATATAGTTCCTTTTAAGACAATTATTACAATTACTTATGATTCCTTAATGTGCGGATTTGTAGAACAGTAACTGCCATCTCTTACTTTCTCAGCTTCCACTTATAATGTTTAATAGGCTTCATTTTTTACAGAAGTTTTAGGTTCACAGCAAATTTGAATTAAAAGTACAGAGAGTTCTCATGTGCCCTGGTTCCCACATATGTACATTCCCTCCCACTACCAACATCCAGAACCAGAGTGGTAAATTTGTTACAACTGATGAACGTATAGTGACACACCATTATCACCCTAACTCTATCATTTACATTAGGGTTCACTCCTGGGGTTGTACATTTTATGGGTTTTGATGACTGTGTAATGATATAAATTTACTATTAAAAACTTAGAGCACTATCCTAAAATTTTTCTGTGCTCCACCTACTCTTCCTTCTCTTACCCCTAGCCCCTGACAACAACTGATCTTTCCACTATTTCCATAGTTTTTCTTTTTCCATGCTGTATTTGAAATCATACAGGAGATAGCCTTTTCAGAACTACTATACTTTTTAAAAATAGAAATTTATTTGTAAATCATAGGATTTATTTCTAGATTGATGGCTATTTTTAAGACTAAAAAAAAATAGTAACCACTATAAAAATATACATATTTTGTCAGGGGTTATGATGATTTTGTTCTTTGCTTGTGGATGTACCCAATTTCAGGGGTCATTTCCTGACCCTGAAAGGGGTAATTTATTGTCTTGACTCTGAATGTGTAGTTTCTCTGCTTCCTGTTTCTGTATTCTTTGACAAGAAAGCTGCTGAGAAAAGAGGCCAGTAAAGACAAAATATTTGAAAAATGGTAAAATTTATTTTTCTATGCGCATATGCTTTTATGTTAAAAAAGAGTATCCTGAATCCTACCAGGTTTATAACTCTTTAACATATTTCCTGCCTTATTGGAATTTAGAAGATCTGAAATTCTCATAATGGTTGCTTCAGGCTGAAATTTTAATTACTTATTTAGGTAAGCCTTACTGTTCTTCTAAACAACACTTTGAATACTTTATGAATGTGACTATTCTGGCTACTGTAAAATAAGGTGACAGGTTTTTTGTTTTGTTTTGTTTTGTTTTGAGAAGTAACTATTATCAATGTTAGCTTGTGGTAATTTTTTCTCTCCTACATAGATGGTGTTAAGGTCTCAGAATGTGAAGTCTTAAAGTCACAAAATAATAAATTTATTTTCCTTTGAGCAGCCAGCCAAGTTTCCATGTCACAATTTGTCAACAATCATTATAGTGAAAACTGCTTAAGAGAAGGCCTAGAAAACTGTGGAAAGAAACAACATATGTGTGACTTTTGCTAGCTGTTAATTCCCAAGTGTTATATATAGATGCTTAAAGCAAAACAGTGAAAACATTTAAAGAGAGGTGGGGTACTGAAGGGACAAGAGCATTAATTGTTTAGAGTCAAATTCAGTTCCACTGTAGTAATAAAAGTGCCTTAAACTTTGTTCCAAGTATTTATAATGGTGATCATTTTATATTTTGATGAAAATTTTGTTGCTTGGTCTTCTTTTTATCAACAGAATATCATTTGTGTTTGAGAATAATTTTAAGTGCTGTGTGAAATCAGGAAGTCACAAAATGAAGGGACATTATTACCTGAAGAGAAAGTGGTTTAGGAAGCTTGTCAATCACAGTCATGACTAAGGAACCACTTTGGTCACCACTTCCGATCCTTACTAGCCGTTATGTGGAGATGGGCAGGTGGTGGCACCCACACTTGATGCCACACTAATAAAAATTGCTCAGGGTTGGAGAAAAGGGAGATGGATCAAAGATATGTGTCTATATAGTGTGTTTAATTTTTAAAAATCAATTTAAGAATTACTTGTAAAATATGGTAATCAGTCAACCTTAAAATGCAGATGTTCTAAAATGAAAAATATACTTTATGAAGGTCACATAAAAATAAATAATGTTAAACTATATTAAAAAAAGAAAATGGATTTCTAATCTAAAATAAGTCACCTAGAGTTATATGATGACTAGATAAGTAGATTGACTGATACATATGGAAGGAATAGATAAAACATTCAACACACACAAAAAAGTTATGTCTAGACATATTTTTATGTCTTATCAAAATATAGTCAAAAGGTTAGGCATGTGGAGGTGTGGTCTAACACAGCTCACCTTTTAAATGGTTGTTAAAAATTTGGGTGTTCCCCCCAAATCTCAAAGTATGAGATACCTTTACAAAGACCATTACTTACTACGGATCCTGGCACTTGTCCTGTTCTTTCTTTTAAATACAACAGGGTGAAAATTTGTTATCTTAATATTTGGCACTAGAATTCCTTACAGGGAAGTACTGTTTTTGTTTAAACAACATTCACTGGGGCAGGTGAGACCTGAGGATATTATTATTTGCATGAGTAAAGAAAAGAAGGCATTTTAGGGCTTCTGTGATCCAGATAGGGAGAAAGAAGGAATGGAGAAGGTGGTGGTAATGAAGTGAAGAGTCAGAGAAGCTAGAAACATTAGAGTCTGGGTACTACATGGGTTAAATCTGCTGGAGCAGATCTTAAAAGTTCTCATTTCAATAACAAAAATCATAACTGTGTAGCGATGAACGTTAACTAGACTTACTGCGGTGATCATTTTGAAACCAAAGGTCCTTAATGATGTTAATTACATTTAATTTTAAACCCACTTTCTAGAAATCATCTCTTTCTATATATGTGTACCCCTCAGAGACCTACCCTTTCCCTTGGATAACCAGCAACCCTCGAAGCAGAAGACAGTAGCCTGGGTCTGACTAATGATCACAAGGTCCAGACCTCTGGCAGGCTAAAGATAGCATCTTGACCAAGTTATGTTTCAGTTCCTGAGCCCAAGGGTGGATAGACCCATTGGCTGCTTTCCCATGAGACCTGACAGAGGGATGCCAGACAAGAGCTCAGAGCTGTCCTCAAGACCTGAAAAAATTATTTATTACTCTTACCTCACCTCTAACCAATCATTTCCCAGTACTACTCAGAAATCCCTAACCAAGATGTCATGTTATTTCCTGCCCGGTGTGGCTCAGCGGTTGAGCGTCGACCTATGAAACAGGAGGTCAGAGTTCAATTCCTGGTCAGGGCACATGCCTGGGTTGCAGGCTCCATCCCTAGTAGGGAGCATGCAGGACACAGCTGAGCAATGATTCTCTCTCATTATTGATATTTCTATCTCTCACTTTCTCTCCCTTCTTTTGTTTTGCACTCTGTAATCTGTAACTTACATACCATCAGAGAGTGTAGGCTTTTGAGCATTAGCTTTCTGTCTCCTGGCTGGCACCATTCATAATAAAATAGCAAATATTTCTCTACTGCAATTCTCAGTGTCTAGTGTTAGGCTCTGCTAGTTTTGGGTGGACAAACTCTTTCTGTTCTCTAGTGATCTCACAATATATGCAAATATAAAATCATTATATTGTACACCTGAAACTAAAATAATGTTATACATAATTATATTTCTTTAAAAGAAAAGCCATGAGACAAAGAGCATGAAAAAATTTCAAATGGAGTCAGAGATTGTATCAGAAGAGATAGTGAGAATTTAAGACATCTCTTACCTCCTTCATTCCCAGGAATCTGAATATATTTAAGGAAGGTTTTAAATTTTCACAATCCATGAAATGGGAGTTTGAATTAATCATTTAGATTTTAAGGAGCCAGGAGACCAGATGACATTGTGGTTACATAATAAAGTGTGATCTCTTCCATGATTGTGTATAAAACTTCAAAAGGGGCCTCTTTGCCCATGTTTTCATTGGATTTCCTTTTTCATATTGATATGTTGAAATTCTTTATATATTATGCATACTAATCCTTAGTCAGTTTACATGCAGCAAATATTTCTACTTTCTGGCTCTTACTTTGTTGCTTTTATAGTATATTTTGATGAACAGGAGTTTGAAAGTTTAATAAAATTTATTTTTTTATTTTAAATACTAGGGGCCCGGTGCACGAAATTCGTGCACTGGGTGTGTGTGTGTGGGGGGGGGAGTGTCCCTCAGCCCAGCCTGCCCCCTCTCACATACTGGGAGCCCTCAGGCGTTGACCCCCATCACCCTCCAATCGCAGGATCGGCCCCTTGCCCAGGCCTGATGCCTCCGCCAGAGGTGTCAGGCTTGGACAGGGGACCCCCATCTTCCCCTGATCACTGGCTCTGGCCCCCACTCAGGCCTGAGGCCTCTGGCCCAGGAATCATGCCTGGGCAGGGGACCCCCATCTCCCTCTGATCGCTTGCTCCACCCCCCGCCCAAGCCTGATGCCTCTGACCCAGGCTTCAGGCCTGGGCAAGGGGACCATCATATCCCCCCAATCCCCGGCTCCACCCCCCACCCAGGCCTGATGCCTCGGCCAGAGGAGTTGACCCTCATCACCCTCCGATCACCAATCACCGGATCGGCCCCTTGACCAGGCCTGAGGCCTCCGGCAGAGGTGTCAGGCCTGGGCAGGGGACCCCCCCCCCCCCTCAGTTGCAGGCTCCGCCCCTGCCCAGGCCTAACGCCTCTGGCCTAGGCGTCCGGCCCGGGCAGCGGGGACCCGCAGCTGCAGCGGCCCCGCGATCGTGGGCTCCGCTTTAGGCCCAGGCAAGGGACCCCTAGCTCCCGGGACTGCCAGCTTCGACCGTGCCCAGCTCCCATCGCTGGCTCCACCCCTACTTCCTGCTATCACTGGCCAGGGCGGAAAAGGCGCCTGATTCTCCGATCATGGCTGGCGGGGGCAGGGCAAAGGCGGCCCCAGGGCCACCTTTGCCCTGCCCCCCAGCTCTTAGCTCCCCCCTGGGTTTCCGATCACTGTCAGTGGCAGGGGGCTTCTTCCTGCTTTCCCTTTCGCCTCCCTGCATTGTGCCTACATATGCAAATTAGCCTCCATCTTGTTGGCAGTTAACTGCCAATCATAGTTGGCAGTTAACTGCCAATCATAGTTGGCAGTTAATTTGCATATAGCCCTGATTAGCCAATGAAAAGAGTATCGTCGTACGCCAATTACCATTTTTCTCTTTTATTAGATAGGATAGTTTTATTGATTTCAGAAAAGAAGAGAAAGGGAGAGAGAGAGAGAGATGGAAACATCAATGATGAGAGATAGTCACTGATTGGCTGCCTCCTGCACCGCCCCCAACTGGGTCGAGCCCACAACCCAGGCATGTGCCCTGACGGGAAATCTAACCATGACCTTCTGGTTCATAGGTTGACGCTCAACCACTGAGCCATGCAGCTGGGCAAAAGTTTAATGGAATTTAATTTATCAATATATTTCTTTATAGTTTAAGTTTTTAGAATCTTAAGAAATCCTTCTCAATCTGAAGTCATAAAGACATGCTCCCATAATATCTTCAAAAATGAACAAATTTTAGTCTTCAATCCATCTAAAATTGATTTCTGTTTATAATGTAAAGTATGAATACAATTTTATTTTAATTGATTAGGTCGGAACCTACCAACAAAGAATCTACTTTCAAGTGTCCATAGGACATTTACAAAATAAACTATACAAGAACATAAATAGAACTTCAACATATTCAAAAAGTAGAAAATGTACCAGTCACATATTCTGAGCACAATAAATAAAGGTAAAAATTTACAACCAATATTTAAACATTATATATATATATATATATAGATATAGATATAGATATATATAGATATAGATATAGATATTGATATAGATATAGATATATAGATAGATATAGATATATAGATATAGATAGATATAGATATAGATATATATCGATCTATCGATCTAGATAGATAGATATATATCTATATCTATATCTATCTATCCATCTATCTATCTATCTATACACTAGAGGCCCAGTGCACGAAATTTGTGCATGGGGGGGGGGAGGGTCCCTTAAGCCCAGCCTGCACCCTCTCCAATCCAGAGCCCCTCAGGGGATGTCGGACTGCCGGTTTAGGCCCGATCCCTGGGCCTAAACCGGCAGTCAGACATCCCTCTCACAATCCTGGACCACTGGCTTCTAACCGCTCACCTGCCTGCCTGCCTGATTGCCCCTCACTGCCCCTTGTTGGCATGGTCGCTTCTAACTGCCCCTGCTGCAAGCCTGATCACCCCTAACTGCCTCTGCCTGCCAGCCAGATTGCCCCTCACTGCCTCCCCGTGCTGGCTTGGTTGCCCCCAACTCCCCCCCCCCCTTTCCTGCCCTGCCGTCCTGGTCGCTCCACACAACCTGTTTGGTCGTCTGTTCGGTTGTGATGGTTGCTTAGGCCTAAATTTTTCCAGAATGGAAATCAGAAATTTAAAATAATCTACTTAGGAAATAGATTTAGACAGATGGTAGCCAAATCTATCATTTAAGCAAAATCATAGCCACATGTTTCCATTATTGGGAGTTAATGAAAATAAATGACTAAAAGCTTAACACAAGAAGTCAAAAAGGAAGCATACATTTTTCTGAATGATAAGAAATAAAGAAGAATGAAAAATTTAATGCAGAAACACTAGATGAATAGAAATGATAAATTTAAAACTAAGTTTTATCAATTTTTGTGAGTCTAATAAAGAAAGAGAAAATAAAAATGCACAGAATCAGGACTAACACAATACATATTAAGGGTGACTATATTAGTAAATACTTTAAAAACTCTGTTAATATGTTAATATAAAAGTGGCCTTTCATGTTTTGGAAAAACATAATCAAAATGAGCACATCAATAAGAAGAAAAAGTGAAACTTAAATGCTAATAAATTATGAACATTAAATGTTATAGCACATGCCAAAGCATTATTTTTAAATGTTATCACCATGACACATGGTAAGAAATACATTTTACATCATAAACCTTTACACAGACACAACTATATGTACAACTGAAACACAAAAAGCAACCTATGGAATGGGGAAAAGTACTTGCAAACCATATATCTGGTAAAGGGTTAATCTCCAAAACACATAACTCAATAATAATAATAATAATAAAAACTAATAACCTGTTTACAAATGGCCTAAGTACTTGAGTAGATATTTCTCCAAAAAAAAGGAAATGTGGATAAAACCACAATGAGATATCATTGCACACCTGGCAGGATGGCTATCATAAAAACAAAACAAAACAAAGACAACAGTATTGGGGAGGGTCTGTAGAACACTTTACACTGTTGGTGGGAATGCACAATGATGCAACTGCCATGGAAAACAGTCCAGAGCTTCCTTAAAAAATAAAAAAATAGAACCACCATGTGTTTTAGCAATCCCACTTCTAGTACTTTTCCAAAAGAATTGAAACCTGGGTCACGAAGAGATATTATTGCTCATTATGTTTATTGCAGAACTAGTCACAATAGCCATGATTTGGAAACAAACCTAAATGTCCATCAACAGACAGAGAGAAATAGATAAAGAAAATGTGGTATATGCAAACAATGGGATACTATTCAGACTTTAAAAAGAAGGTAATCCTGCAATATGCAACAATGTGGATGAACCTTGAGGACATTATGCTAAGTGAAATAAGCCAGTCACAGAAAGGCAAATACTGCACTGCATGATTCCACTCATAAGAGGTATTTAAAATCGTCACACTCTAAGTGGTCCACACATAATCTAACTGTAAATTCATGGTCCCAGGTGTGTGGATCGAGGTTTTCACCCACCCTGTTTGGCTACAGCCATAGCAGGATTAGGCTTGTCTGCATATGTGGAGTAAAAGCACCATCATAGATCTGTATTACTGGCTTCATACGGTTGTCACCTAGTATTTCGGACAAACCAAAATGGTACATTATTGCTGGTCAACAGACCTTAGCTGGGTACTCCTCAGCAGACCCTTGACATTAAGGACCACACAAACACACGCACTTCAAATACTTCCTTTTTCCCAGCTGGCCACCCACTTCATGTAAGTTCTGTAACCATAAAACCAGCTCAAAATGGTCTGAGTTGCTTTGCAGAGACAACAGATCAAAACCACAAGTTATGCATCTGAAGCATGTGCAGAGGAGAGAACTCTGACCACCAGCTGCATGCAGAACCAAAGTTTCACTGCCTCCCCATCCCCACAGAACCAAAGGACCAGAACATAACTAGAACTTGAACACCAGAACCCTTTCAGAAGCAAAGGGTCTGTTGCCCAAGGGGATCCTGTGTTGATGCCCCTTACCATAACTGGCCAAACTCCCACGTCCTCCAGTTAAAACTTGCTTTACCAGTGCTTGTGCATACCTGTTCCCCCCATGACCTTAAAACCAGCCCTGAAACCTAAATCAGGGAATTCAGGCTTTTGAGCATTAGATTTCCATTCTCCTGGGTGGTGCCATCTATCTACACTAATAAAAGAGAAAAATGGTAATTGGCATACGGCGCTACCCTTTTCATTGGCTAATCAGGACTATATGCAAGTTAACTGCCAACTAAGATTGGCAGTTAACTGCCAACAAAGATTGGCAGTTAATTTGCATATGTAGGCACAATGCAGGGAGGCAAAAGGGAAAGCAGGAAGAAGCCCCCTGCCACTGACAGTGATCGGAAACCCAGGGGGGAGCTAATCGGAGAATCAGGTGCCTTTTCCGCCCTGGCCAGTGATAGCAGGAAGTAGGGGTGGAGCCAGCGATGGGAGCTGGGCACGGTCGAAGCTGGCAGTCCCGGGAGCTAGGGGTCCCTTGCCTGGGCCTAAAGCGGAGCCCACGATCGCGGGGCCACTGCAGCTGCGGGTCCCCGCTGCCCGGGCCGGACGCCTAGGCCAGAGGCATTAGGCCTGGGCAGGGGCGGAGCCTGCAACCGCGGGGAGCTGGGGGTCCCCTGCCCAGGCCTGACACCTCTGCCAGAGGCCTCAGGCCTGGTCAAGGGGCCGATCCAGTGATTGGTGATCGGAGGGTGATGAAGGTCAACTCCTCTGGCTGAGGCATCAGGCCTGGGCGGGGGGCGGAGCTGGGGATTGGGGGGATATGATGGTCCCCTTGCCCAGGCCTGAAGCCTGGGTCAGAGGCATCAGGCTTGGGCGGGGGGTGGAGCAAGCTATCAGAGGGAGATGGGGGTCCCCTGCCCAGGCATGATTCCTGGGCCAGAGGCCTCAGGCCTGGGCGGGGGTCAGAGCCAGTGATCGGGGGGAGATGGGGGTCCCCTGTCCAAGTCTGACACCTCTGGCGGAGGTCTCAGGCCTGGGCAAGGGGCCGATCCTGCGATTGGAGGGTGATGGGGGTCAACGCCTCAGGGCTCCCAGTATGTGAGAGGGGGCAGACTGGGCTGAGGGACACTCCCCGCCCCACACACACACCCAGTGCACGAATTTCGTGCACCGGGCCCCTAGTATATATATAAAAGCCAAGCGACTGAACAACAGAAGGACAGAAATGACCAGAATGACTGGTTGCTATGATATGCACTGCAGCAGCCAACTGGCCTGATCGGGGGCCCGATTGGGCCTCTCCCCCAAAGCTCCCTCAGTCCCTCCCTCAAGATGTCCCCACCCCAATCGGCTCCCCCACCCCAATTAGGGGTGGGGCCGGCTGGCCAACCTCCTGCAGCACCCCAAGCCGGCCCCACCTTCGACTGGCCCCACCCTCCTGCATCAGGGGTGGGGCTGGCCAACATCCCATGGCCCCTCCCCCCCACCGGTCCGGCCCCAATGGCCCCCATCGGGTGGGCTGGCCAGACCCCACCCATGCATGAATTCGTGCACTGGGCCTCTAGTTCATAATAAAAGTCAATCTTTTTCTACTTCAATTCTCTGTGTGTAATGTTTGGCTCTGCCACCCCAGGGTTGGACAAACTCTTTCTGTTCTGTAACAGTTCCTCTAGGAATATTGATAGTCAAATGTAAAAAATGCACAAAATCCAACTTTTAATGTTATATACAGAGAAAGATCTAATTGCTACTGATTTTTAAACCAATTAAAATTATAGTATAAAAAACTTGATGTCTACAGTATGCTACTGATTTTACTTATATAATATTTTAAGGACAGATGAAGTATAATATTCATCCCTAGGAGATATTTTGTACTAATTGTTGTAGTTTTGTTTGTTGTTTGTTTGTTTTGAAACCTATAGAGTTTGGGTGACACTTCCCTCAAGTGAGAAAAAAAATTATATCTATATCGATATCGATATCGATATCGATATCGATATCGATATAGATATAGATATAGATATAGATATAGATATAGATATAGTATTTTTAAAATAAAAGAACTGTGGCCCTGGCTAGGTGGCTCAGTTGGTTGGAGCATCATCCCATACACCAAAAGTTTGTGGGTTTGATCCCCAGTCAGGGCTCTTATGGGAGGCAACTGACCAATATTTCTCTCTCTCTTTTTCTTTCATATATATATATATATATATATACACACACACACACACACATATATATATACATATATACATACATACATACATACATATATACATATATACATACACGCATATATACATATATACATATATACATATATATACATACACACACACACATATATATATATATACACATATATATATATATATATATATATATATGTATTATTGATTTCAGAGAGTAAGGGAGGGAGAGAGAGAGATAGAAACATCAATGATGAGAGAGATTCACTGATCGGCTGCCTCCTGTACACCCCACACTGGGAATGGATCTCGCAACCTGGACATGTGCCCTTGACTGGGGTCAAACCTGGGACTCTTCAGTCTGCAGGCTGATGCTCTATCCAATGAGCCAAAACAGTTAGGTAATCTCTCTCTGTTTCTTTATCTCTCTCTAAAATCAATAAAACATTATGGGGTGAGGAAAAACAAAACAAACACTGCGGAAAAGTCAATCAGTTTTCCTGAGTCTGTTTATCTTTAAAATAAGGGTTGGATCAGGTGATCGATAAAATCTAAATTTATGGAATTCCATGATTCTAAATTCTGGAAATTAATTTTTATTTTCGTCTTTGCAATTTAGTAAAATTGAATAACAATATTTTTCAGGGATGTAGTTAATTAATTAGTGTACCACTTGCAAAGGTTCTTCATGGCACAAACCTGAATGTTATTATCACCAATATATTGTTCCAGTTCTAATTTACTGGGACTGAGAAATCGTAACTATTTTACAAAGAAAAATCCCGTTTTCACTAGTTATTTCACTTAATACTTTATTCTAGAAATGTAAGACTTCCATCAGGTAGGTAGCATTAATATTTCAGGTATACATTTGCACCATGTGCAGTGTCTGTCACTTTTAAACTGTGACTTTGAAGAGCTAACATTAAGACATTTATGATAGCCACGTCACTTTAAAGGTGGAGGGGGAGATATGAATTTCCCCAGTCCTCTTGTTTTGTAAGTGAAGAAATTGGGACTGGTACAATCAGCATCTTAAACGGTAAATTATTGAATTTAAAATTTTCAAATTACCAAATAGGAATTCAAGGGGCCCTGTTTTATATTTTTATTCCATTTGTCTGCTATTTAGAAGTACTATAGTTAAATAAGTTTATATCCCATTAAAAATTTAACAAAAGGAAGATAAACAATCCAGTCAAAAAATGTGCAAAGGACTTAGACAGTTTTCAAAAGAGGACATACAGGAGGCCAAGAGACATATGAAAACATGCTCAAGTCACTAATCATCCGAGAGATGCAAATCTACTAGGTGCGTTGTAGATCCAGCTCCTGACATTGCTCTTACCAGCTCTTTAATTTAGAGTAAATTACTTAACTCCCTGTAGTCCAATGTCCTACTCTAAAATAGAAACAATAAGATCTATCTTGTAGGATTGTAGAGAGTATTAAATGCGATGATGTGGGCGCATTGTGCATTTAGGTTATAATGAATAGAAATCCACTCAGACCAACTTGGGTAACAATGCATGGGCTAGTTCAGGAGCCGGAGGTAGCCTGGTTCTCTGAACAGCACACCCTGAGGATCCACAGAAAGAAACCAGCTGGCTACAGGCAGGACCTGAGTTGTCTTCTAGAAGCAGAAATTCCTTTGCTTTTTTTCTAGTGTTGTACCGTTAGCATTCTCTCTGGTCTCTGTCCCTCTGTGTTTTCTTTTACTTCCTCTATTACTAAATCAACAGATTGTGTTCCCAAACTTATTGTTAAAATTCTCAGAAAGAGGAACTGATAGGTAATCATCACTTTCTCTTTTTTAATAAGTTTATTTATGAATTAGGTTACATACCCACTGCCATTGCACCAAGAGGAAATGAGAAGGATTTACAAGTTAGAGAAAACAGCTGCCTGCTCGACTGCACAAACTTCGAATGAAAAGTTTCTGCCACTTTTGTGCTATACACATGACCTGAGAAAATTTTTCTCATCAGTAAATTACGTACAATTCAATTGATCTAACCATTTTTTAGTGATTTAGTAAATTCTTTCAGAGTAATCTTTCTGATATTGCTGCCACAAAAATCCATATGTGCTTTTTATAGAATACTGATATAATTTTTTATTTTAATTCCACTCAATCTTAAAATCAGCATCTTTTTAAAAAAATATATATCTTTATTGATTTCAGAGAGGAAGAGAGGAGAGAGAGATAGAAACATCAATGATGAGAGAGAATCATTGATCGGCTGCCTCCTGCAAGCCCCCTACTGGGGATCGAGCCTGCAACTCAGGTATGTGCCCTTGACCGGAATCGAACCTGAGACCCTTTAGTCCACAGGCTGACACTCTATCCACTGAGCCAAGCCGGTTAGGGCAAAATCAGCATCTTCAATGGTAAATTATTGAATTTAAAATTTTCAAATTACCAAATAATAGGAATTCAAGGGACCCTGTTTTATATTTTTATTCCATTTGTCTGCTATTTAGAGGTACTGTAGTTAAATAAGTTTATATCCCATTAAAAAATTAACAAAAGGAAGATAAACAATCCAGTCAAAAAATGGGCAAAGGACCTAAATAGACAGTTTTCAAAAGAGGACATACAGGAGGCCAAGAGACATATGAAAACATGCTCAGTCACTAATCATCCTAGAGATGCAAATCAAAACAACATTGAGATACCATCTCACACTTGTCAGAATGGCTATCATCAACAAATCAACAAATGACAAATGCTGGAGAGGATGCAAAGAAAAAGGAACCCTCTTGCACTGCCGGTGGGAATGCAGACTGGTGCAGCCACTGTGGAAAACAGTATGGCGTTTCCTCAAAAAATTAAAAATGGAACTTCCATTTGACCCAGTAATCCCACTTGTAGGAATATATCCCAAGAAACCAGAAACACCAATCAGGAAGGATATGTGCACCCCTATGTTCATAGCAGCACAATTCACCATAGCTAAGATTTGGAAACAGCCTAAGTGCCTGTCAGCAGATGAGTGGATTAGAAAATGGTGGTACATCTACACAATGGAATACTACGCTGTGGTAAAAAAGAAGGGATTCTTACCATTTGCAACAGCATGGATGGACCTGGAGAGCATTATGCTAAGTGAATAAGCCAGTCAGAGAAAGATAAATATAACATGATCTCACTCATTTGTGGAATATAAAGAACATCATAAACCGATGAACAAAAATAGATACAGAGACTACAAAGCATTGAACAGAGACAAAGAAGCATTAATCAGGTGCTCAAACCTCTGAGGGAAGGTAAGAGAGGGTGGGAGTAAGGGAGAGAGATCAACCAAAGGACTTGTATGCATGCCTATAAGCATAACCAATGGACGCAGACAACAGGGGGTGAGGTTGAGGGCGTGATTGGGGGCGTGGGGGGAGATTGGGGGATAAGAACACATATGTAATACCTTAACAATTAAGAAGTAAGATATGAGCATAAAAATAATATTAAATGTTCATTTCAGATGAGATTGGGCACATTCAGGGTGGATAGCCATCAAATGTTCATTTCAAAGAAGTTTATTAGACTTTTTAATATAAATTTTCTGGGGTCCTAATTCTTTTGATTGTTATCTCTGATAATCATTATCTATTTACCTACCTATCTATAATTGTAAATATATCTTCTGCATTGCACCTTTAGAGTATCTGTAAGAATGCAGTGACCTTAGTTCTCCAATACAGTTTGTTTTTGCTTCTATCAGATACCCAACGAGTATCAAATGCCCACGTTATTGTTGTTGTTAGTATCTTGACTTAGGAATTCTTAGATAAACTGATAGAAACAAAAACCCATCTAAGGTGCTGGACATTGTTTTAGATTTCCAAGGGAAATTTATTGTCTTTTTTCTCCACCAAAGCACCAAGTTTTTTTGTTATCATGTTGAGTTGGTAAGTGCATTTTTTCTAGTCCACTTTCCGATGAAAGTGAAACATTATGAGGTCCCAGATTTATGTAGGGGTTTCAGTTTTAACTTCCTACTTTGCATGGGCCCAGGGCTCTGTTTCTTGTCCCTCCTATATATTTAAATTCAAGTTGTAAGTGCACGAAAACTGCCACATTAGCCACTCATAGGCAAGAATACCTTCCTGTCAGTATTTTCACTTACTCTATTAGTTCTCAAGTCTTATGTTTCTGACTCCTGTGTAGTTCCCTTTCTTGGACTTTTAACTATGGAGTTAAGTGAATTTTATCCAGTATTACTAGATATTTGGTCTAGATTATTTCTAGTCTATCATATTCCACCATCATCATAATATGTTATATAGTTATTAATGACTATTCTTTTAAATGCTCAAAAAACCCCCAACAACATCAAACAACAAATGAAGCTTTAACATTACCCTTTCTTAGGCAAAATGCCATTTTCTTCCTTGGCTTCTATCTGGAAGTGGATATAGGTGTAGTAATAATTCATTGACTTCTTAGTATGTACTCAGTGCTTCAACTACATTATTTATGGAACTCGCACACGAAAAACCTGAAAGGTTGAGTTTATATGCATTTTGTAGGTGAGGAATTGAGACTCAAAGAGGCTAAATTCCCTAAGGTCACATTGTAGGCAAATTGCACAGGCCGTATGTCAGTGAAGGTCTATTTGATGCATTACTCCTTGTTCTTAAACATTTATCAATATGGTCCACTGAAATAACTACTTTTAAGAGACACTACTTAATATATATTGTCTGACATGCTTGTTTTAAAAATATTTGACTTTAGAATATGCTACATATGTATACACACATCTTTATATTTGTTTATTTAAATGATGATATCTTCCCATTAATATTTGGCTGTAGAACGCACTTTATGATTTAAAAAATCTTCTCTCTTGTAATGTTTCCCAGTTATTAAAATTAATCAACGCCTATTTTTCACTAAGTACATTATAAATATGTTCTTTCATTTACTCATATGACAAGGCAATAGTCCATGATTTAACACAATTGTTTACAGGATAATGCCCATGATTTTTCAGCCTGTCACTCAAAATCTTCATGCATTAGTCTCACTCAGTTATCACTAACCTTCCCAAACATTGTTCTATGCTTTTGGAGTGAAAGAAGAGGTAGAAAGGTTCGCTAAGTGTGTCTCCTCTGATTTAAATTTAGTAATTGGATGGTTTAGGGCCAGTTGCTGAGATAGAAAATGCAGGAGGTAAGGACCAAGATTGAAGACAGAAAACAAAGACAAATTTAGTTTTGTACATAAGTTTTAGCTATGGGAAATGGTGATGTCTAGGAGGCAGTTTGGTTCTAGTGAAAAGGAGAGAGCTTTAAGGCCTATCTTTCAAATCACAGTGAAGTTCTTGGCCTCTAAATTGCTATTTTATAGTGTCCTGATTCTGTGCCTTGCTCAGTAGGTGCTCTCTGCCTCGCATTAGAATCCAGGGAGTTATTTACATGTTAATTTCATGTATTTCAGAACACCCCATTTACCCATGTCTTAGCACTTATCACATTGTATACCATTGCTTGTTTGTACTGAAATGGCCTATTTAATTTTCTGCTCTTTCCACTGGACTATAAGTTCCTGGAGAACAGAGAAAGCTGTCCTGTTCATTATTATAAATGGTACCTGGTGTTAAGTACATACTTGTGGAATAGATTAGTTAACTACTTCCTAATTATATCTACAATTCAATATGGGATTACAAAAACACATCAGACAAGGAAAGAAGCCAGACAATTGTTATGAAACAATGAGTAGTAAAAAGTAAGGACATTCTCTATTGACTAATCTAGGAGGAATTATGTAAGTATAAGCCCTCATGAAATGTAATTCCTTGGCATTATTTCTTATTAGGTAGCCTGAGAATGAACTGGAGGTAAACTCACTCATTTCTGCTCTTATTGTGCTTTAGTGCTCTACACATTCTAGTTTCTTGTTCATTTTTCACAAGGTTAAAAGGGTTATTTGGAATAGTACAGAGTGTTCCTCCATTGCTATGAAAGGAATGCATGTTGGTAACTCCCATTAGCATTTATCAAAGTTTACATGTACCTAACTCACTATAAACAAAATGCTTCAGATTCACATTACTTCCAAACCTTGTTTATCATTAATAGCACCACTATTTAAATAATACAAAAATGTACATGCTTTAAAACTATATTAGTTATTGTGAAATGCCAAGAAAGGTAAAGTTTATGTAGCCTTCCACCTGCTCAATGCCTGTAAAATCATTTCTGCTGGAGAGACTGAATTGTTTTCCATTATATTAACATTGCATGAATAAAAATCCAAGCCTTCTAAATCACAGGTTTCATAAGGTGTTGATTGGCCTGGAGCAGGATAAATTTAGACAAATATTTATGGTGCCAAGAGTTGTGTATATAAATATTCTTCCTTGAAAATGTTTTCAGTGTACTGTTAAATGGCCAAGGTGATATAACTTAATGGGTAAAGTAGTGAACAGAGAGCCGGGGGTCACTGAGTTTGAATTTTTTCTTCATTCCCTCTTTAATATATGCTCCTGAGCCAGTTGGACCCTTTCAAAGTCAAATTCCCACTTTCTGAAATGGGGAAAAATTAACCATACAGTTGTTGGGACATGAGGGCAGGGTCCATGGTTATAGAAATTCTTTAAATATAGAATTATTATTAAGAGGCAGAAATTTATAGCAATGCTATTTATGTGGAAGTTGATTTGCATTTATTATAGTTATTCACAAGACACTTGCAAACTATTTGTAATAATACCAGCTACTATCTATGGCAGGGGTGGGCAAACTTTTTGACTCAAGGGCCACAATGGGTTCTTAAACTGGACCGGAGGGCCGGAACAAAAGCATGGATGGAGTGTTTGTGTGAACTAATATAAATTCAAAGTAAACATCATTACATAAAAGGGTACAGTCTTTTTTTTTCAATAGTTTTATTCATTTCAAACGGGCTGGATCCGGCCTGTGGGCCGTAGTTTGCCCATGGCTGATCTATGGACTGCTTACTATTATTCATACACTGTTGTGCTTTTATTCTCCATTTATATCTATATAATAAAAGCCCAACGACCATTACCATGAAACAACTAGAATGACCGGTCGCTATGATGCACACTGACCAGCAGGGGGAAGACACTCAATGCAGGAGCTGACCCCTGGTGGTCAGTGCACTCCCACAGCTGGAGCACTGCTCAGCCAGAAGCCAGGCTCACAGCTGGTGAGTGCAGTGGCAGTGGCAGGAGCCTCTCCCTCCTCTGCAGCAGTGCTAAGGAGCAGCGAGCTGAGCAGTAAGGAGCGAGCAGGCAGGCATTTAGGAGTGAGGGGTCCTGGATTGTGAGAGGGTGCAGGCCCGGCTGAAAGACCCCCCGCCCTGCATGAATTTCATGCATCGGGCCTCTAGTCCTATCTAATAAAAGAGAAACATGGTAATTAGCCATACCTCTGCTACCCTTCCCATTGGCTAATCAGGGCGATATGCAAATTAATTGCCAGCCAAGATGGCGGCTGTCAGCCAGGCAGCTTGAAGCGAACATGAGGCTTGCTTGCTTCAGTGCCCGAGGACTCCAATGTTGCCCGCCGGCCTCTGAGCTTGCAGTTTGAAGCATTGTTACAAATCTAGAAGCTAAACAAAACCCCAGAAACCTGCTTTCAGTGGGCCAGGATCTCAGAGCCGGAGTTGAAACAGTGTTTCGATTATAGAACCCAAACAAACCAGATACCTGCTTTCAGCAGCCAAGCCTCAGAACTAAAGCTGGCCCAGAAAAAAAAAAAAAAAAAAAGGAGCGGTTGGGAGCTTCATTCACCCGCAAGCCTGAAAACAGCCCTCAGCCCCTCACCCAGACTGGCCAGGCACCCCAGTGGGGACCCCCACCCTGATCCAGGACACCTTTCAGGGCAAACCAGCCGGCCCCCACCCATGCATCAGGCCTCTATCCTATATAGTAAAAGGGTAATATGCCTCCCGGCACCGGGATCAGTGTGACAGAGGGCAGCGCCCAAGCCCCCTGATCGCCCTGTTGCTCTGTGTGTGAGAGGGGGCGGGGCCACAACCTCCCTATCCACCCTGCTCTGTTCATGACAGGGGAAGGCGCCCCAACCTCCTGATCAGCCCTGCTCTGTGCCTGATAGGGGGGAGCTTCCCAACCCCTGATCGCCCTGCGGCTGTGTGTGTGACAGGGTGCAGTGCCCACCCCACCCCCCCACAGGCCCTGCTCTGTGTGTGACAGGGTAGAGCCATAACCTCCCCATCGGCCCTGCCCTGAGTGTGACAGGGTGCGGTGCCCCAACCCCCTGATCCGCCCTGCTCTGTGTGTGACAGGGGTGGTGCCCCAACTCCCCTATCGGCCCTACTCTTTGCGTGACGGGGGGAGCTCCCCAACCCCCTGATCCGGCCTGCTCTGTGCATGACAGGGGGTGGCGCCGCAACCTCCCTATCGACCCTGCCTTGAGTGTGACGGGGCGGTGCCCCAACCCCTCAGTCGACCCTACCCTGAGCATGACTGAGGGTGGCATCGCAACCTCCCAATCCAGCCTGCTCTGTGCATGACAGGGGGTGGCGCCGCAACCTCCCTATCGACCCTGCCTTGAGTGTGACGGGGCGGTGCCCCAACCCCTCAGTCGACCCTACCCTGAGCATGACTGAGGGTGGCATCGCAACCTCCCAATCCAGCCTGCTCTGTGCATGACAGGGGGCGGCGCCCCAACTCCCCAATCGGCCCTGCTCTGAGCCCGACCAGGGGCTGCACCTAGGGATTGGGCCTGCCCTCTGCCACCCGGAAGCAGGCCTAAGCCAGCAGGTCGTTATCTCCTGAGGGGTCCCAGACTGCGAGAGGGCACAGGCAGGGCTGAGGGACCCCCCTACCCCCCCCGAGTGCACAAATTTTTGTGCACCGGGCCTCTAGTATATATACAAAAGCCTAAATGATCGTTATGACTGAATGACCAAAACAACCAGAACAACTGGTCAACCAGTCGCTATGATGCACAGAAGATTAATGCAGGAGCTGCTCCCTGGTGGTCAGTGCGCTCCCACAGCCGGCCAGCAGTGTCAGCTTCCGACATCTGTTCCTTCTGTGCCAGGCCCAGTGACCTTCGCTTCCTCTCCTGACCCTGCTGGGGCCTTCAGGCCCTGGGCTGGGACAGGGAACTGGGGGTGGGTGGCAGCAGATGTGGCCCCTTTCCCAGGGTGGCCCAGTGGCCAACCTCCCATGCTTTGTCCTTCCCCCCCGGCCTGCAGGCCCCGATAGGCCCACAGTCCCTCCTCCTATCCCTCCCCCCAGCTGGGAGGCCCTGATCAGTCTGGCCCTGATTGGCCCCAATCTCCGGCCAGGCCTAGGGATCCCACCCATGCATGAATTCGTGTACCAGGCCTCTAGTTTACTTATAAAAAACCTTTGAAGTAGGTATGATTGTTCTCATATTAATTGGATTAATATTACAGGATGTGATGGGCCTAACATCGCTCAGTGTGAAGATGGTAAAACCACATTAAAAAACCCTGAATGTGATTCTGAAGTCCAGGAACTGGGTTCTTACCCTCTAGGCCCCATTCTTCCAAGCTTTGCAAATCAGGTGTTTGAAACTTAGAAAGGTCAAGCAGTTTGGTGAAGATCATCAGCTCCCATGCGGAGCTGGAATGAAAACCTGGTGTGTTTGACAAGGGAGCCCTAGCTATTACTATTATTGCCTCTCTAATATTAATGTGCTTGCTATCTTTTGCACCACCTTTCTCTATTGGCTTACTGGGATAATTGGAGTCAGTGTTCTGCTGAATGGCCTGACCTCTCTAATCTCAAAAAACCAATCTTGCTAATGAATTCTACTTTATTAGACATGAAGGTGGATTATGCATCAAAGGTGGAACTGATTGCATTTAAATATTTTTGGAATTTCGTTCCTTATTGCTTAAATGAGGGTCTAGGATGGTAGAATTTCTAGGTTTTCAACTTTCATTATACTGTAACTTCTTTAAGTGTAGTAAAAATGATTTATCTCATCTAGGAAGGCTCTGGTGCCTAAGTTAATGTCTGGAGCTTTATAGATATGCAAAAAATATTTGTTAACTTCTAATGAAGTTGCATTAAGTTCTTTGATTTTAAGACTAATTCAGATGGATTTTCCACTTGATTTTTAATGCTTATTAAAATGGCAAGTATATTATTTCTTTTATAAGATTAAAGTAATTAAATATAATGGTGAAATGATTTACTTCAATTGTTTACTATATCTTTGTTTATGAGATGAAAAACATGAGAGGCCTGACTAATCTACAGATTCACTTAACACCATCCTTTTTTTCCAGATGAAGCTGCCCAAACCAGTGAGGTCATCTTGCTAAGACTTTAAGAACATACAATGTGCCTTTCCCAGAAAGCATAACATAGTTAAACAATAAAGCTCCAGGTAGTGGCAGGCATAAGGTATGATGATCATCATACGAGGGTAGTTTTAGAGAGCCCAAGGATTTCAGCATAAGTGGATTTATTCCTAATTCTGATTCTACTTGCACACTACTGCCTTATATGTAGTCAAAGAGTGTTATGATTGCTTCTAATGTAATAGAGTTTTCTCTAAGCATGCTTTTGTGTAGGTAAGGGAAATATGGAAAGTCTCTTTAGAATCGATTTACGTGTTGCCAGGAATGTCCATTACAAGCAGCAGTTATATTTGAGTTTCTGTCCTTTATGCCACAATATGGGCACCTTCCAGTTGGCCCCATTGTGCCTGCAATCGGCAGAATAATGGCTATCTAAAGACGTCCATGCTCTAGTCCCCAGAGACTGTGAATGTGTTACTTTACATGGAGAAGGGACTTTGCAGATGTGATTAAAGGCAGATTATCCCGGATTATCTGTGTGGGTCCAATCTAATCACGTGCCTTAAAAGTGTAGAATCTTTCTTGGCTGTGGACAGAGATGAATGTGAGAAGGACTCAATTCACAGTTACTGCCTTTATTTTTTAATTAATGTAAAGTTTATATACAATATTATATTCGTCTCAGGTGTACAACCTAGCGAGTGGACATGTATAGACCTTCTGATGTGATCACAATAGTAACCATCTGTCACCATGCTAAGTTATTACCATATTATTGACTACATTCCCTGTGCTGCACACTATATAGCTCACGGCTTATTTATTTTATAGCTGGAAATTTGCACCTCTTATCCCCCTTCTCCTTTTTCACTTACCCCCGGCCCCCTCACCTTACTGCCTTTCTAAAAGGTCACAAGCCGAGGAATGCCAGCTCTCAAGCAACTAGACTCAGCAAGCAGAGATTCTCTCCGAGAGCCCCCAGTCCTCCTGCTTTTAGCCTGGTGAGACCTGTGTGGTATTGATGATCTATAGAACCGTAACACCTACATTTGTGTTCTTTAAGCCGCTAAATATGTGGTAATTTGTTACTGCAGCTATAAGAAACTAATATAGATTCACTGTTCATGATCTTTTCTAAGTTATTGCATTGAGATTTATCAAGGACTACCTTCTGAGGAGTATCTATGATCTACTGGGTATTATGCTTAGCTGTGTGTATGTATAAGCTTTATGCAATAATGAGCCTTAAAAAAAAGCCCAGCTATATTAGTGTTCCTATTTCACAGATGGGAAAAGTGGGGCTTGAAAAGTTTAAAGAACTTACATAAATTACATATCTAGTAAGTAAAATAACTATTATTTGAAATCAGGCTAATCTGGAGTCAAAACCCACACTGGGTCAACTATACGGTGCACATGTGAAATGGGAAGGATAGAGTTTTCTTTATCAGAAGAGTTCAAAAACAATGAAGTTCATAGAAAAGCAGATCTTTAGTTATGTTAGATGCCAAATCATTTTCTCTGGAGCAGTGCCTGGTATATTATCAGCACTCAACTTACACTAATTAAATGGCTGAATGATCATTGTTGTTGAATAAAATTACTAGGTATAGGTATATATTATTACATTTATTATATTTCACATATATGTTACATTGTACTGTACATGTGCATGTATAGGAATCAGCATTTTTTCTTTGTAGAAATAGCATAGAGATGTTATTCTTTGCTACCAAAATCAAGGATTCCAGTAGATTTCTTCTGCATTTATGACATTTGAAGTTATAATTGCCTATTATTTTTAAAGTAGGTCATTTGTGCTTTATTTTTATATTTAACATCAGCAAGGAAAGTATATTTAATAAGGTAAAGAGATTAAAATGAAGGAAATCTATAGACATTTTGGCATAAATGTTTTTTTTCATTGAAGTATTAAAAATTACTGAATAAGGCAAAGGAAATTATGTGACCTTTGTTTTTCAATCAAACTGTTTCATTTTATGTTTTAAATTGCCAGTAAAATAGTCTTGGCTGGTGTAGTTCAGTTAGTTGGAACTTTGTAGCATACACCGAAAGGTCATGGGTTCAATATCCAGTCTGGGTACATACCCAAGTTTTGGATTTGATCCCCAGTAGCAGTGCATATGAGAGGCAACCAATTGATGTATTTTTTTCTCTCTCTTTCTCCCTTCCACTCTTTCTAAAAATCAGTAAAAACATATCCTTGGGTGAAGATTATAAAATGAAATAAAATAAATTGCCAGTAAATTTAGAAAGATAACAGCATCTAATTAAACTATGTTCTTTTCATTTGAAAAGTATTCATCAATATTTAAACTCAAAGCTATGAATAATAGTGCAACTTTATTTATTAGTTAAGCTTCATTCCATATTATTCCATTTTTAAATGATTATTAAATGCCCGAAGGAAGAAGTAGATGTGAAACTTCAGTTTCATAAGTAAATTGGTCAAAACTTTAATAACCAGAGTAACATGTTTTTTTTTTATTGTTTAAAGTATTATACATGTCTCCTTTTCCCCCAATTGACACCCCCCGCCACTCCCACCCCCGAGGGCAAGCCCCCACTGCCCCAGTGTCTGTGTCCATTGATTATGCTAATATGCATGCATACAAGTCCTTTGACTGATCTCTTACTACCCCCCTCTACCCGCCCCCCCGTCCCTTGTCTTTGGAGGATCTATTTTTGTTCATCAGTTTATGTTGACAATTATATCCCACAGATGAGTGAGATCATGTGATATTTATCTTTCTCTGACTGGCTTATTTCGCTTAGCATAATGCTCTCCAGTTCCATCCATGCTGTTGCAAATGGTAAAATTTCCTTCTTTTTTTTTATAGAAACATAGTATTCCATTGTGTAGATGTACCACAGTTTTTTAATCCACTCATCTGCTGATGGGCACTTAGGCTGTTTCCAGATCTTAGCTATGGTGAATTGTGCTGCTATGAACATAGCGGTGCATATATCCTTTCTGATTGGTGTTTCTGGTTTCCTGGGATATATTCCTAGAAGTGGGATCACTAGGTCAAATGGAAGTTCCATTTTTAACTTTTTGAGGAAACTCCATACTGTTCTTCACAGTGGCTGCACCGGTCTGCATTCTCACCAGCAGTGCACGAGCGTTCCTTTTTCTCCACATTCTCTCCAGCACTTGTCGTTTGTTAATGATAGCCATTCTGACAGGTGTGAGATGGTAACATTGTACTGTTCATTTCCTTCCAAATATTTTATATTAGGTCCAACAAAGACTCCCAAGTCTATTTTGTTAATGAGAAAAGTTGTTTTTTATCTTTTTATTAAAATGACAAAAGTTAAAATTTGGCAACAAAATATTCAGAGGAAATGTAGAATATCTTACATTTAGTAGAAATTTATTGAAGAGCTATGAACAAGATACTCAACCAGGAACTAAAATATTTTTAAAATACTTAGTTTTGACATTAATAACATGCTAATTTATTTTAAATTTTGATCACTGTAATTAACATAATTATACACATACATGCATATAATATAAAAATACATAATTAATTACATAGAACATATTGATGCCAGATAATAAACAATTTATTTTATTTTATTTATTTTTTATTGCTTAAAGTATTACAAAGGGTATTACATATGTATCCATTTTATCCCCCCGCCCTAGACAGTCCCCTAGCCTCCCCTATCACCCAGTGTCTTATGTCCATTGGTTATGCTTATATGCATGCATACAAGTCCTTTAGTTGATCTCTTACCCCCCTACCTCCTGCCCCCCAACCCTCCCCGGCCTTCCCGCTGCAGTTTGACAATCTGTTTGAGGCAGCTCTGCCTCTGTATCTATTATTGTTCAAAAGTTTAGAATGGTCTCTATTGTCCATGAATGAGTGAGATCATGTGGTATTTTTCCTTCATTGACTGGCTTATTTCACTTAGCATAATGCTCTCCAGTTCCATCCATGACGTTGCAAATGGTAAGAGTTCCTTCCTTTTTACAGCAGCATAGTATTCCATCATGTAGATGTACTACAGTTTTCTAATCCATTCATCTACTGATGGGCACTTAGGCTGTTTCCAGATCTTAGCTATGGTGAATTGTGCTGCTATGAACATAGGGGTGCATATATCCTTTCTGATTGGTGTTTCTGGTTTCTTGGGATATATTCCTAGAAGTGGGATCACAGGGTCAAATGGGAGTTCCATTTTCAGTCTTCCATAGTGGCTGCACCAGTCTGCATTCCCACCAGCAGTGCACAAGTGTTCCTTTTTCTCCACATCCTCTCCAGCACTTGTCGTTTGTTGATTTGTTGATGATAGCCAGTCTGACAGGTGTGAGATGGTACCTCATTGCTGTTTTGATTTGCATCTCTCGGATGATTAGTGACTTTGAGCATGTTTTCATATGTCTCTTGGCTTTCTGAATGTCCTCTTTTGAAAGGTGTCTATTTAGGTCCTTTGCCCATTTTTTGATTGGATTGTTTATCTTCCTTTTGTTAAGTTGTATGAGTTCCCTATAAATTTTGGAGATTAGGCCCTTATCAGATATGTCATTGGCAAATATGTTTTCCCACACAGTGGGTTTTCTCGTTGTTTTGTTGATGGTTTCTTTTGCTGTGCAGAAGCTTTTTATTTTGATGTAGTCCCATTTGTTCATTTTTTCTTTAGTTTCAAGTGCCCTAGGAGCTGTATCAGTGAAGAAATTGCTTCGGCATATGTCTGAGATTTTCTTGCCTTTGGATTCTTCTAGAATTTTTATGGTATCCTGTCGTACATTTAAGTCCTTTATCCATTTTGAGTTTATTTTTGTGTATGGTGTAAGTTGGTGGTCTAGTTTCATTTTCTTGCATATATCTGTCCAATTTTCCCAACACCATTTATTGAAGAGACTATCTTGGCTCCATTGTATGTTCTTGCCTCCTTTGTCAAATATTAATTGAGCATATTGGTTCGGGCCGATTTCTGGGGTCTCTATTCTATTCTATTGATCTATATGCCTATTCTTGTGCCAGTACCAGGCAGTTTTGAGAACAGTGGCTTTGTAATACAACTTTATATCTGGTATTGAGATCCCACCTACTTTGTTCTTTTTCAGGATTGCTGCAGCTATTCGGGGTCTTCTTTTATTCCAGATGAATTTTTGGAAAGTTCGTTCTAGATCTCTGAAGTATGCTGTTGGTATTTTAATGGGAAGTGCGTTGAATTTATAGATTGCTTTGGGTAGTATGGACATTTTAATGATGTTGATTCTACGAATCCATGAACACGGTATGTTCTTCCATCTGTTTATGTCTTCCTCTATGTCTTTTTTCAACGTCCTGTAGTTTTCTGAGTAGAGGTCTTTTACCTCTTTAGTTAAGTTTATTCCTAGGTAGCTTAATTTTTTTGGTGCAATGGTAAACGGGATTGTTTTTATAATCTCTCTTTCTGATGCCAGATAATAAACAATTTAAATGCAAATAGTTCACATTGAAGACTTTAAGGATAATTCATTTGTGTTTTATACAACAATCTAAACTGTAGCACATATCAGATATCCTGATTAGCTAATTTAAACATTTTGTAATGACAAAATAGTCAGAGCCTTGGGAATGGAGGTGTGTCATTTCAGGAGAGTGAAAAATAGAGGAAATTTTAGATGGTAACATAGGAAATTTAAGACAGAGTTCAATCATGGAACCCAATCAGATCCATGAAGTACTCAGAGGACAGTTATTAAAGTGGAAATAGGGCTTGGAGCACAGAGTATGGGAGTTGAACTGCATATGGTTAAGCACTTCCACATACCGGTTGCCAGGAAGAAGTGGTTTAGAACAAGACAGGAAAACCAGAATTAGAGACCATAAAAAAGCGAATGCCAAGGCAACTAGTGGCAACATACATTTGCTTTTCTCTTCTGCTATCTCTGCTGTCTCTGAGGAACAATTGTTTCTCTGGATTTTCAGGGCGATCCCCCTCTGTGTGAGTACAATAATCTCATGGCTCCCACCTCCCACCTCTTCTGGGACATTGCTTCCTAATTAGCTCTTCTGTTTTGCCATCTTTATCCTCACTCTTTTTACCTCCTTCCTCTTGATTATGATTAAGTCAATTCTATTCATGAAAACTCTTCTCTAAACCTTCCTGTTACTTTTAAAGGGGATCTAGTTCATTATTTTTATCGACCTTGCATATTTTTTTCATTCCCCATAAATATCCAGACACATTTAACTAAAAATACTTTATCATTTTCCGTACCCTTGCTTTGCATAAACATTAAAATAAAGTATTGTATAGCTTAATTATGCTTTGCCATTTACTTATCTCTGGTTTCCGTGAAGGAAAATTCTACCATTTTTAGCTCCTGGTCTTAAAATAACTCATTTTGAAATGCTGTAAAACCTTAATGAAGATCCAAATTCATATAAATTATTTAAGCTATAATTTCCTATACTAAACAGTCATTAGATTAACATACATCCTTAGATCTCATTCCAGCTGTACCAAATTAGCTTTTTTGAGTACTTTTAGCTTATGCTTTTGAGCAATGCAGAAACTATTGCTTTTCTAAGATGTAGTCTAAGGTTGCAAACAGCAATTTGACTTTAAAATGCCATTTAGAGTGTTTCCTTCGGTTAGTATTCATGTAATTAAAACTCAGTCTTTCCCTAAGAATTATTGGAATTTAAAACATCGCCCACTTTTCTCATTTACAGATGAGGAAACTGAAATATAGAACATTTGGATGAGGTGATCCGAGTTTCAAAAAGAAGTCTGTGTTTTGAGACGCTCTCTCTCTTCTTTCTTCTTTCCTTCAAGAAAGCAAGTGGGGCAGGACTGTATTTGTTTGGCTAGTAAAATGCCTAAGGAAAAAAGATCAAACAATTGAAATAATGGCATTTTAAAATGAAAATGTTAATTTAAAATTACTTTTTAAATTAAAAAGTGTCTAATAACACATAAGTTACAGTATTTGTTTATCAGGGTATTCGGATTTTATTTTTCACCCTTTTTCTGAGTGTTTCCATCTCCAGAAGATGTAGCAACATGGATGAATCATCTTCATTTGCTCCAATAAATGCCTCTTCTTTTTCTCATATTTTCCCTCTCCAGCCTCTGGATTTGGGTTTTCTGTCTTCTGTTTCTATCTCACATGTCTTAGAGATTCTTTCCACACACTTCACTCTGCTAGTTATTAACATTTCCTCTCTGACAATTCCTTATTTCTCTTCTCTTGAAAGGGTAACCCTGCTGCTGTTGTTACTTCTTTAGATTTCCCTCGGATCGCTCCTTTGGCCAGCTACCCAATTCCCAGTTTGTAGGGAACCTGTTGATGGCAATATTTCGTCCCTCTTTTTTTGAACTCACAATACTCAGAATGCTATTTGCATAATAATGATGGTCAGTTTATTGTCTTTATAAATGACCCTTCATCTGGTGATCTTAATGCAATCTATGTGCATAAATTCATTAACAGTTTCAATTTTCCCATGATGTGGTGAATCAGTTTGTTTTCCTTCTCCATGAGTGAAGGGGAAGTCAGTAGAGAAGACAGGATTTAGGACTATGGTTATACAGAAGCATGATGCGGAGACAATCTTTAATTGGACAGGCTTTGGGGAACAATATTATAAATCTATGTCAAAAGTTTAGTTGACTTCACTAATTTTGAGAAAATTATATTAAGTGGAGTAAATTACCAGAATTTTTATTTTAAGAAATTCTACTTTCAGTTTCCCTTCTTCTTCTGGCAGTTTTAGATTCAGACAAGGCATTTGTGAGTAGTAAATCACTCTCTTCTGGCCATTTCTTAAGGTGGGTTCAATTTAGTCTGGAAGTAGGAGATAGTGCCAGCAGTGAAAAAAAAATGTAGACAACTGCAGAGGAAGTTCAAGCATGGGAAGAATAAAAGATTCACTTGTACCCAGTTTTGGTGGGACGCTGCAGATACAGCCATCCTTCTCTGTTTTCTCTCTTCCCCTTTACACTCTGTTACCCTTTCCTTCCTTCCATTTATCCATCCATCTATCCATCCATTATCAAACATTTGATTTATCGCCAATCTTTTCTTGGGAATGGTTATATAAATAAAGCACAACCATAAAGAGTAACTAGGTGTCGTTTAGTTCAGTGTAATGTGATTAATTAAACAATAGAAATAATACATGCTCTGCATGCAGAGAAGCCACAGCTGACTATGTACAAGGAAATTGGGGAAGCCATCCCAGTGGATGGGATATTTGAGTTGGGTATTAAATACTAAGAAAGGGCTTATCAAGGTGAAAAGAGCTCTGGGAAAAAAAAAAGACATTTCCAGGAGAGGGAATGGAGAATAATATGTGTATGGCACAACCTGGTAAAAAAAAGCATTCTAGAAGTTGGCAGTGAAAGATTAGAGAAATCGCTTGGCATGCCATTCTATGAGATGGTACTAGTTTCAAGTTGGACATAATGAAACAGCTACATTTGCTATGAGTTTCCTATGTATTAGGATTCTTTTGTTTAAAAGGCATTAATCTCTGTAGTGCTCAAAACAGATACATAGGGTGAGGAAACAGACGAAGAACTTGTCCAAAACCATGGAGCCTGTGAATAGTCGTGTAGAATTTGATCACCCTCAGGGCCAGGATGCCATTCATCACATAACCGTGTGGACCTGTGCAGTGACCCTGAACCATCCCAACCTGTGCCAGAGTTGCTCTTGGCAGAGTTATACATTATCACATCATTAAACGAAGAAAGCCCTCGTGTATCCTTGAAACAGGCAGAACTGAGGGGACAAGTATGTGGGGAGAACATCAGATTCTCAATGGGATGTGTAACAAAAATAACTATGAAGGTTAGGGACCACTACACAAAATGATCAACTTTAATTATTGGATGGATATTTCTGTTTTGGGGAGAGGAAATAAGGGTAACAAAATAAGGTAATTTTCTCAAAACATGGACAACTCTTACTTATATAATACCCCAATGTTCAATTTCAATTTGTAGTAAATGATTCAGGGGAATAGACTTCTCCAAGTGACCTTTTCCTTGTTTTCTGTCTTTCATGGAATCTAGAGAGAGTCTGGGCTTGCAACCCCCGCCCTCCTTATTCTTTCTTATATAGCCACAGTTTTGAAGCTGTTTTGAGGAATACAATACTGATTCTTTTTTTTTTCCAGAGTGTGTACTTTCAATATTCCAACTTCAAAATGAGAAGAGCCTGAGATCTAAAAACATTAGCTTGCAAGTTTTGGGGGTTGTTTTTTTTGCGCTCTTCACATTAAGCTTGTGATTAAAGGCCCACTGGAGGGCTGTGTTCAGTGTCTAAAGTGAATGCTTTAAATTTAATGATATAATCAAAATAATTTTTCCCCAGAAACTACTATTGTGCTTATTTGAGTGGATTCCAGTGCAGTTGTTTTTCCTTTTATATTATGCTTTGTGTATAAATATGAATGTGATGTTTTACTTCATGTACAATAAGTATCCAGCTAACAATCTACTTTGCCTATTATTTATCTCTGTCAGGATGAATGTCTGCCTTTTTCTCAATCTTGGTTCATAGCCATTATTCTAATAATGTTAGATCTGCATTTTAAAAATTCCACGTGGAGTTGCTGAAAATTGCTTAGAAGTGCTTCGTACCTGAAGGTTAAATCTCAAAGAATTTTGGTCTTGCATCTAGCAAGCTAAATTGCTCCCAGCACCATTATATTAATTAATGTCAGGTCAAGCTATTTCCTTTTCTTTGTGCTCAATTTCAAGTACCCCAGCAAGTGATTTTTGGCTGTGGCAACCACAAACAGATTTGAACAGTAGAGGTTTGAATAGACTCAAACCACTTGCTATTCTGAAAATAGGCACTTAGTTACACCTTAGACAGTATTGTATCACTTTTAACAGTAATTCATTCAAGTCTTTTTTAAAAAAATTGGTTTGAAATTGCTTAGATACCATCGTTGCCTCTTTTCCCTAGATACCTGTGTAAATGTTGTAGGAAGGAATTGGTCTATATCCAAAAACAGGCCTAACCTGGAATGATCTTCTGCCCTTTGCCAACTGTGACCATACCTTTTCTTATCAGCCTCAGCAGGGCAGCAGGGGAGTCCGAGCTGAAGACAAAGGGGAGTGTGCCACGTGGGTAAACCATGGCGAGTTCACCTAGGCATCCTCTGTTCTGGCCCTGATAGTATGCCCAGTGCACTGTTCAAGTTGTCCTTCCATATGCCGCCTGGATCTGGGCAAAGCCATGTTGTAGGCCCACTCAGAGTGTGACAACTGTCCCTGTGAAGCGGATTAACTGATAGTCAGCTGTGGTTTAGTCATACTAACCAAAGTAGCCTTACTTTTAGGAAGGAGGACGATCAAATGAGCTTGAAGCTATGAATTGAATTCTTCCAGGTATAAAAATACATGTGGCTATCCTATATAATAAAAGCGTAATATGCTAAGTGCCCTACCCTTCAATCAACCATTCGACCAATCACTATGATGTGCACTGACCACCAGGGGCAAATGCTCTGACTGGTAGGTTAGCTTGCTGCTGGGGTCCGGCTGTTTGGGACTGGGCAAGATGGGCCAAACACGCCCTGGAGCCGCCTTCCCACGGTCCCTCCCTGGCCCTGATCCTGCACCGGTGGGGTGCGTTGGCCTGGCCTGTGCCCTCTCGCAATCCAGGACCCCTCGGGGGATGTCAGAGTGCTGGTTTTGGCCTGATCCCCACAGGCCAGGCCGAGGGACCCCACTGGTGCACAAATCCATGCACTGGGCCTCTAGTTATAGCCATAATTAGCTAAGAATTGCTCAACCATGTCAACTGCAATGAGGACATAATTTTTGGAAGTCTTATTAAGAGACTATCATTAGCCAAAACCTTGGATGTTAAAAAATGCAATAGTATATAAAATATTTTAAATTTAAGTAAAGATCAAATAAACATGTGAAAACCATAGGAGCTTTTGAGGAAGAGACAAGAATCTTTAACCTACAAATATATAAATTACAATAAGTAAATTTTCTTTTTTATCTTTTACATACTAGCTGAAATTTGTTAACCTAAGGTCACCCATTATATGTATACCCAGCAGTAATTTTGAATCAGGTATTGGGGAATAACACAGGAGTGTTAAAAAGGGAAAAATCTATAACATTTACAGTAATACATACATGCGAATGTGCAAGCAGACTGTGCCTCTTTTTATGCATCCTGTACCCGATTTTACCTTCACATTGTTGGCTTTCTTTAGCTTCTGCATTTTCTTTTGATATATTTCTAAAGAAATGTTTTATCCAAGGGGGAAAAATGTTTTATTGATATACTTTTTGAGAAGGGGGAAAACCTGAAAAATCTAGAGATTTAAATAGAAACGTGAATAAATTTTTGATTATATCAAGAGAGTTTTACTGTCACTGCTTTGCAATGTTTCGTCTTATACACTGTAGGAAGTTATAATAAATCAGTTTTTATAATGAGCCACCATACCCTGAAGCCAAAGGTGCCTGGGGCAGGACCGCAACGTCAGAGAGTCTAAGCCCCCTTTGCTTTCTAAAATCTATCGCAACATGATTGATGCAGTTAAAGGGTCCTAGTTGTTAATACAATTTGTGCTGCCGTTTCTGTTATTCATTTTGGAGGACAGCACTAGGACATATTCAGTCTAAACTAAATTTGGAGTTTTCCATTGGGCATTAGATGGCAGTATTAATCAAGACATTTAGAGCTGACTTATGTTGCAGCTATTCCTAAAGGTACTCATAATTCTCTTAAGAACATTTCATGAAATAGTTATTTACCCTGAATTTTCTATTTCTGCAAAGGGAAAGTACAAAATGAACTGCAGGTCTGTTTTTTGTAATATTTCGTGTTTGATATTGACTTTAGCTTCAGGGACTTTGCTAAAAGACAAGTGACTTTATTTTCAGCTGGATATTTCTAAATTAGGTGTCCAAAATACTTATTTTGCAAATTTTAGTTTTTCTCTTCTTGTGACTGTAACTGCCTATATGTCAATGATTAAAATCTCAAAGTTAGAGAATAGCCAATCGTGTTATTTGTCATGGTCATGTGCACTCTCACTTAAAAGGTGCCATTTGAAAGGGCGTGGAGGGCCACCTGTACCTAGAATCCCTGCTCAGCCACGTATTAGCTGTGTCTATGCTCAACTGACTGAGTCCCTCTGGGCCTAAAATTCCTCACCTGTAAAATAGTACTAATACTAGTTTCTGTCTCACAGTCTTTCGGTTGAGGATTGAGTGAATTCTTCTACGTAAAATGCTTGGAACGGTATCTGGCCTATAGAAACCATTACACAGATGGCTTGCTGGTGAGGGGGTGGGGGATGCCACTGGGTCTGTATAATCATAATTGTCCCAAGAGTGTGTTTCTATAAAATCAGTCTGCTTTTTTCTTTTTTTCTTTTTCTTTTTTCTGGCTCAAGTGCCTTGCAGCACACAAAATATTGGGAATGACATTTGTAAAAAGTGAGCTCTCTTGGCTGCTGTCGCCAGGCAGGTTGACGTTCAATGGAGCCCAACAGGCGGCATCATGGTTTACAGGACACACAATGGAGGGTTCTTTTCAGCACGGACCCAACTGGGAGGTGATTCTTCCTGCCGGAAATGTCATGGAATCAGGTTCCCCAGCCCTGCAGCCGAGCGCAGCGCAGGCCACAGATCTGGCAGCACACACAAGTGCCAGGCACGCCGCCCTCCGAGCGGAGCTGGAAGCTGCAGGACACACATTCCCAGAGAGAAGCCCCTCGCGGGGACGTGAGTAACCCTTGGCAGACATTCAGAGGGGCACTTGGAGGAGAGTCGGACGATCATTTACCCTGGTCGACAAAGACTTGGATGTTGAAATGTGAACTTCTGAGATATTGCAGATAACATCCGAGAATTCTCAGCGCCGGTGCTGGGAGGCATCCGACCCCCACGAAGGGCAGAATAAGGCCATTGTGAGGGGCTCCGAAGATGGCATCTCAGAGATCAGAAGGGAACTATAGATCAGATGCTTAGCGTCATACACAGCTAATGGTTTTCACCAGTTCTCAGGGAGGAGAAAGTATATTTTTCATGATATGCATGGTTTAAAAAATATAGCTAACATTTTAAAATCTAGGTACATGCCAAACACTTTATTCGCATGATTTCATTTAATCCACAGTAATGGAAAGGTATTCTTTCCTATTAGTTCCTCAGGAGAAAACTGAAGCTAGATGTTAAGTAACTTGCTCAAGGTAATTTACTGGCAGTGCATAAGTTAACTGATTAGTAAAACTGAGTGTGTCTTGTGTTATGCCAGTTCAGTCATTGTCTGTTAAGTGTAATTTTAAAGATATCTTTGGGTTGATACAGATGCAGTATGACTGAAAGGCTTTTATCTGATGATCTTAGTAAAAGTGCTGGGTCCCAAGGTAGATAAACAAAATAAGTATTAGCCTTTATAGAATACTACCTTAAAGGACTGACTGTGGTTTGGGTGTGCTATGTGTATATATGTGTGTCTGTATACACACACACACACACACACACACACACACACACACACACACATATATATATGTATAGTTATGTGAATGTCTCCATTTATGTATATGCCTCTTGCCTTCTTTATGTCTGTTATAGCATCTAATAAAATTAAATATAGGATAATTTTCATCATTCTAAGTTTGGGATTTCAGGAACTCTAGACATGACAATGTTTCTGTTATATTTTATTTATTTATTTTTAAAATATATTTTTATTGCTTTTAGAGAGGAAGGGAGAGGGAAGAGAGAGAGAGAGAGAGAGAGAGAGAGAGAGAGAGAGAGAGAGAGAGAGAGAGAGAAATATCAATTAGTTGCCTCCCGTATGCACCCCAACCGGGGACTGAACCTGAAACCTGGGTATGTGCCCTGACCTGGAACCTAACTGGTAACCTTTCAGTACACAGGACAATGCTCAACCAATTGAGCCACACCAGCCTGAGTCACATGACAATGCTTTATATCTTTTCATTTTCTAAAATATAACATTCACTTCAACATTTAAATTTGAACTTGCCTGTCCTTATTATTCCCATTCATCTATCTTATCAACATCAGATTCTAATGTTAATATCTACTAGTGGAAATCAGGCTTTTCACTTAAACATTCCCAAATTAACCTTTCTAATAGAGTTAAAGACCTCATTTAGGAGGGATTTTTTATTTTTATTTTAAGTGATCTGAATGAAAGTATCATTTTAGGTCTCCTTGACATCCTCTTTTATCTTACGTTCCATAAAATGTATCAATAGCATTTAATGAAGCTGCCAGTGGTGTTTTCCCCAGTATCTGACACTAAAGGAAAAAAAAAGGGACTCATCTGACACAATGTTTGGATATAATGTCTGAAACCACTGTTTACAAGGTCCATTGATGTTTACAGCTCTGCCACTTTCCTTCATGGTCTGCAAAGCATTTTAGTTCAGACTGAGTTATTCTTTCATAGCAACCAATTTTCTCTAGTGTGGCTATTTCTTCAGTTTAGAACACTCCAAAGGGAGTTCTGATGTCTTCTTGTGAAGGACGAGTAATACATTAGTGTTGCTGGGCAGCAGAGCCCAGTAGACTGTGATTTATTTGTGGTGAAAGCAAAGATGTGCATCCTTAGCAAGTGGTATCATAGATGACAATATCCAGTTTCTGCTAAACAGTTTGAAAGCTTGTTCTATTTGATAATCTGTTTCCTATTAACAAATCTCAGTGTCTCTATTCCTGCTCATACTTTTTGCATGAATGTATACATACTAGGGGCTGAGTGCATGAATTCGTGCACCTTGTAAGGAACTGTGGGCCACAAGGCTGCAGTAGGCACAGGTGCAGGTCTCGGTCCATCCTCTGCACTCCCCCCAGCCCCCACCACTGCAGCCCCTGGTCCCCTGTCTGCTGGCAGCCCTGCTCCATGGTGCTGGCCCTGCTTGCATCGCTGAAGGTGCAGAGCGATTGGGGCCAGCACCATCAACAGGTGGGAGCGGCGGCTGCTACTGCCCTAATCACCCCTCAGGAGCAGGGGGAGGTGGAGAAGCCCTCAGGAACTATCAGAGCCTTCAGCCCCCGCTCGCACCCGCTAATGGTGCTGAGCAATTGGGACCTGCACTGGGCAGCAGGTGTGAGCAGTGGCTCTGGCGCTGGCTGTGGGTGTGAGCGGGGCCAGTGCTGGTAGGGAGTGCGAGCAGGGCTGTTGCTGGCAGCAGGTGCGAGAGGTGGCTTCTGGCCCTGATCTCCCCTCAGGAGCAGGGGGAGGTGGAGAAGCCCTGAGGGGTGATTGGGGCTGGCAGCCACCACTTGCACCCGCTGATGGCGCCGAGTGATGGGGCACCAGCAGTGGGTGCGAGCAGCGGCTCCAGTGCTGGCAGCAGACGTGAGCGGGGCCAGCACCAGCAACAGGTGCAAGCGCTGGGTGGGTCTGTGGCACGTGGGAGCAAAGAATTTTCAGTAACAGCAGAGGCTCGTCCCCATGACAGTGACTGGTGCCCTGCCTTGCTCTGGCGCCCCCGCTCACCTGCTCCACCATCCCACTGTGGCTGATGCCCACCATGTTTGGCGCACGACCCCTTGTGGTCAGCGCACATAATAGCAACCAGTTGTTTGGTTGTTCAGTTGTTCTGGTTGTTCCGTTTGTTCTGCTATTCAGTCTATTTGCATATTAGCCTTTTATTATATAAGATACTGGAAAATGTGATTTGGATGGAGATAGAACTTGGGCTAATTGACCTTGGTTAAAACACACATATGCAATTTATATAGAATGAGCAGAACACTTACTCATTAAAAAACTTTCTGTATAAGATGTCAAGCAAGGCTAGGACTACAGTGAGTTAAGAGATGTCCCTAAAGAGTAGGGCTTGCAGGATCTTGAGTCAATGCCTTCTTAAAGTCAGAGTCTCAGGCATCTCTCTTGACTTACCTGGTCCCTTCCCTAGAGTCAAGGACTGTGAAGGATCTAAGATTTTATCCTATTTGCAAGCTAACATGTTAGCCTGCTACACTTTCCAGGGTGCTGGCAGAAGACACAGACTCCTGGGTCAGAGACTAAGGACTTTACTACTAATGGCATATCAAGGAGCCTGAGTTTCGTGTTCGTTGTTAGCCCCTCTTGTCATCCAAGTCTGCTCTGTGATGTCGAGCAGCCCAGGAGGATGCTGTGTATTAAGTGAGTTTACAATACTGCTCAGAAATCTCAAACTTAAAGAGTATAGTGGACCATAATTAAGCCTGAATTTTGTCCCACACTAAGAGGTTTTCTTTATTATTCTGCACAGTAAAACCAAACAAAGCAAAACCCTGTCCTCTGCTCTAAGGGAAATTACAACTCTGTCTTTCAAAGGTGTTCACTATACAAAGATACAAAGATACTCTGGAACAAAAACTGGGAGTAGCTCTGCTCGTACCATATGTATTAGCATGAGAGGCCCACAGAGAATTGTATCTGAACACAATGTTTTATGAAGATTAAATGAGGACGTGTGTCTAAAGCATTCAGTCCAGATTGGGGAATATAGGAGGAGCTCAATAAAGGATTGCTTTTGATTTCTCCCTTCCCACTCTGAAGCATGCTACCACTTACATCATTGCCCTAAAGCCAGAGGGTTAATTGAAGGTAGGAACCACATTTTGTTGCTCTTACTATGTGGATGGAAGAATATTTTCAGACGATTTCTGACCAGTTTATTTCTGCATATGAATGCAATCAACATCAAATCTTTCTGTCCACTGGCGACTACTGAGTTCATGTGAATCGTTATTTTCCACTTCAGGTTCAGACCTACACAGATCTTGAATCAATCCTTACCAGGTAGGCCATGTTTTAATAGTCTTGGTCTGCCATACTTACTGATGCATATCTATTAACCTGTATGGATGGACGATAGATTTCTGGTCAACCTCTTTGCTCTCTGATCCATTCCCCACCCTTATCACACCCTGCTCTGTATAGTATGGGGCTGACTGCTTCCACCTGCATTTCTATACCTCCTTTGACAATCAGCTTCCACTTACATTTAGTCAATGGGACACAGAGGCAGGAAAAGGAAGGGGAGCCATGGGATTTCTCCCCCCCCCCGCCCCCAACACTCTTATTTTGGATAGATTTCTGACCATTGTTGCATCTACCCGGTGATGCCAGCTCTGCTGGTCAGTACCTCCTCCATGGTTCTGTATTTTGACGGGCAACCCTAGCTCTTATGCTCCAATAACATGATCTCTTTCTTCTGTTTCTCCAGTCCCACAGGACATAGTATGCCCTTGCTGTTGTCTGGATGTCCTCCCTAATTCCATACTTGCCCCTTTTACTCTGTGGAACTATCTGACATGGGTTCTGTTTCTTGAATGGTCTATAATTGATATAGTGAGATACCCATATATCTTCCCAATAAGTAATTTTCTCCTAGCCTCCTCTAAAGTAGCCCAGTCTTTTGATCATGGTTCAGTCGTCAATTCTTTATTGCATTGGTATTATTTGGTTTTGGAAAACAATGTGATTTAAGCTAGTTCAGTAAAGGAGAATACATTATAAGGTTGTTGGAGACTCTCCCAATAACAAAGATTGGGACATACACTTGCTTGATCTTATCTGCGCTAAGAGCTGACTTTCTCAAAAGGGGGATGGATTTAATATGATTTCTTGGGATGCTTTTTGTGGAGGAGGTTCAAAGAAAAGTAATATTCCAACCTCGAAATTTTGTGACCTATAAAAGAGGGAGACATTTCAACATGAGAACTGTATGAACGTTTACAGTGCCAACAAGAGGTGGCTCTGAGAGGCCCAACTTGCTAAAAATATCTGATTATGAGAGCAGGTGCCATATGTTTCTGCTGTGGAGACCCTTACCTTAGTAATAGGCACCCTTCCCCCCAAAATGACCCTCATGACCTTCTGGAAACATCCAGCAAATTAATACCATAGGGATATTAGGGTGAAATTAGTGCATCCGGGTGCCCAAAAATATATAAATAACTGATAAGATAGATTGAAATATAGGACTTGACCATGGGGCATACCCTGTATATATGTTTTCCTTATGTATATCTTTTCTCCTGCCATATTTTTAAACAAGTGCATCTTGCTTAGGAAAATGTCGTGCTAAATAGACAGAAAAACAACCAATAAAAGTTTGAAGCAAAAGTTGTATATGGTACTTGTATGTCGTTAACAAAATGATGGTCTTCACTGTCTTTATGGTGACTTTTGCTATTTGGTAGTGTTCTAAACATTTTATTTCAGCATCTATACATACTTCAATCCCCTAGGCAGCTTCAATCTATACTTTCAGACATTCATATTATTTTTATAAGGTAATATTGTCATTTGTAGATTTTTAAAAATTACTGTGCAAAAGACACAAGTTAATGTGTTTTTACAATTACATGCATAGTTTTTATAATTTCACTCATATGTGGAATCTAATGAACAAAATAAACTGATGAACAAAATAGATCCAGAGAAGCATGAAACAGTCTGTTAAATCTCAGAGGGAAGGTGGGGGTGAGTGGGTGGGTGGGAAGAGATTAACCAAAGAACTAGTATGCATGACCCATGGACACATAATGTGGTGAAGGCCTGGGGCAGGGGAGGGTGGGTTTGGGCTAGAAGGGTACAATGGGGGAAAATGGGGACATCTGTAATACTTTTAACAATAAAGATTTTTTTAAAAGAATTTTTTAAAAGTTTAAAAATTTTTTAAAAGTTTTAAAAAGTTTTTTGAAAAAACCACACCATAAAACAAAACCAAACAGAACAATTACATGCATAAGTGAGACTTCATGTGATAGCTGCCTCCAACTGGATTTACCTAGGTACTCTAGGTAATGTCAAATTTCTAGATCATAAAAATACCAAGGTTTCACTGTAGTAGATCATGTGGGTGTTGTTATACCTGCTATGACTTTAATGGCAAGTAAATTGACTGGATGGCAGGAAATGACCTTGAAACATGGCCATTAATTCCAATGAAATTAAGTTTGAGGAAACAAACTTTTGTTTTTGAATCAATTACATGTTGTTGTTTGTTTTTTCTATTTCTGAAAAAGGCTACCCTATCTCAAAATGATTATCTTTCCCCAAAATTACAATATGACATTTTGGGGAGAAAAAAAAGCTTCTTATTAAAATATATAACACTATGCTGAAATACAATAATTTTACATTAATTCTGGATGAAAAGTCACACATTTTAAAACAGATTCAATGCTAAATGGAGAGCAACTTGTGAACATATCTGTTATTTAATATCTGTTATTTAATTTTTTTCCTTTTAACATAATTATTTTTAGCCTCACTACAGCCAAGTAGAATTAGTAATGGCTGTCAGCCAGGACCCATAAATAGCATCACTCAATAGAAATGGATGCTATAATTCTGGCTTTTAAAATTGAAATCTAAGCATACACATTTAGTTTTCTCACCTTTTGAGGAGTGGTGACTAGGAAGGTGACTCTTTTAGGTGAAGAAATAACACTAACAGTCACCAACAATAACTGCAGTGAAATGTTTATCCTGAGTGGCTAAAGATATACTCCCATTTTATGCAGGGTTACATGTTGTGTCAAAGGCAGACATTCTTTCCTTTAAAATTATATATATATATATATGAAATGTTTACTATTTTGGATGCCCCAGAACATTTATTTTATCAGCCTCCTCCCTATCTGACAGTTGGTACAGTTTCTCCAAAATACCCAACCTAGCATATATGCAGAGAGTTGGCACTTATCGTAGAGAACTATATATAGGTATTTTAAAAATAAAACACTTTTATGGAGTACATACACATTTAAGGACCTCCTGTATGCCTAGCACAGTACTTCAGGTGATAAATACGAAGATAAATATGGCTTCTATTCTCTGTCCTTAAGGAGCTTGGGGAAGCCAACCTATTACACACAAACAGCCTGTGTAGACAAAGAGCTGCTGCGTGGCGCCCTCCTTCTGGAAGCTTCTTGGTGTAAAGCAGCAGCAGATCAGCCCTTTTTCTTCTTCTGGCTTTTTACTTGCTCCCTTCCTTTCTCTGGATCGAGTGGGAGAAGCTGGGCTACACAGAAAAAAAACAAAAACCTCTGGCCTGGAAAGGAAGGCGCACACCAGGGTGTGTGTGTGTGTGTGTGTGTGTGTGTGTGTGTGTGTGTGTGTGTGTGTGTCTCCTGTTGGAAACTTGCTCAGTGCCCAGTGCTCAGCCCTAGCCTTTAAATTCTCAAAATGTCACCGGTCCACTCCTGGGAAAGATGCTCGGGGAGGGGGAGCAGGCACTGAGGCCGAGGAGATGAGACCAGTGGACTCACACAGAAGGAACACCACTCTCCATATTCCACTTGATGTTGGGCTCCCTCTGTAACTGCTGTAGCAGATCTCTCTGGTAGCAGAAGCTGGGCTACGCAGGATTGGGGCAGATTCCGTCTCATATTGGGAGATACTCTGAAGAGAAGGAGAGTCTGTCTTTTAGGCAGATCAGCCAGAGAGAGGATAAAGGAGGGGGAAGGACGTTCAAGCAGAGGTGATCTCATTAACAATGATGTTCTCACGTGGGCCTGATATTCAACCCCCTGCATCTCTACTGCTCCAGCCATTTTCCCCCTGATTATCCAAGAAACCTTTATAGAGTTGTCATTTAGTGCTAGCACACATAAATATAGTTGGCTTTCCATATCCCCAGGTTTTGCATCCACAGTTGGAAATCCACAGATGAGGAGGGCTGACTGTATGCATTGTTCCATGCCATTTGTGAATGTTTGGTACCCACGGGGTTTCGGAACCAATGCCACACTTATACCAACTGAGGGGACAACTGAGTTTGGGGGAGTCAAAAGTTACACCCAGACTTTACTGGGCAGGGGTTTGTTGGCACCAATAACCTCGACCCCCTTCATTGTTCAAGGGTGACATGTATTCTCTTACTGGTAACCTCAATTAGGAAAAAAGGTAAAAGTCAGGGGTATGGTTTTCTTTATTATTTCTTATGAGGCCCAGTTTTGGGTTGCTTATTATATTCTCTTTTATGTTTCTTTAAAAAAGTGAAATAGAGAAATATATTGCTCACAGGTCTTGGAGGAGGTACACGGGGCCTTGAGGGGCTACAGGGTGGTGGAGGGGGAGGGGAAGGCCGGGTGCAGGTAGAGCAAGCAGCAGAACCTGGAGCTCATCTTTATTAGGGTCCACAGGGGGAGCGCTTTGGGGTTCCCAGGCTAAGACATGATCAGCCCATTGAAACTAAAAAGAGTGGGGTTTGGGTAAGCGCCATGGGGTCACCGAGAGAGTCATATCAAGAATTTAGATTTTTGTTGTTGTTGTTTTTGGATACGAAGCTTTTTTTTAAAATGCTCTTTTTTTAATGTCCACTTGCCTTCTGAGTATGGGAAACTACTAGTCCACTTTTGGCCCAGAACATGCCTTCCTCTGGAGCACTGCAACCATGTTTGCTGAAGACAGTGGGCTGTAAAGCTTACTGAATGGTGCTGTCTGTGACCTAGGTACCATTGATGTGAACAACTGGTGTGCATCTTTCTTATTTGCATCTTTCATTGTAATGTATTAAATCAGGTTAGGTCTAATGTGTTAACACACCAGTGTAAATAAACACTGACAAATTGGCCATCCCCCATTGCACATAGGTTTACATGTCCTTTCTGCCCTTGAAAGGAGATGGATGACTGTGTGTTCAGAAGCACATGGGTGTAGCATTGCTCTAAAGCATTTTGTTGTTTGATCACCCAAATTCCTTGCTTCGCATGATTCCTATCAATGTTGCAAGAACAAAAGCCAATTCCTTACTTTGCCAATCCATAGTTGACTTTGCTGCTCCCTTCATATATGAGCAGTTACAAGAGCTTCTTCTATAAGAACTTGGGATGATGGTAAAAATAGGCCAGGGGTCAACTGGAATGATAGCTTCCATTTCTGCAGAAACTATTAACACCAAACCAGAGACATGGTTGGATTGACTACAACCAATTTGTGTATAGAGTGTTTCTGAATTCCTTTTCTTGGCCGCACTCCCCTGTCCGCCCCCGGGCAGCAGCAGGAAAGGGCAGAGTGATCTTGGGGGCATCAGCCGTGTTGTGAAGTCTCAGGCCACTTCTATCTCTGCGGAAGCTCCTAGTATGCCAATTGGCACGTTCGATTAAGGGTAATACATCTCCTTTTGTTTAAGTGACTGGTGGTTGAGACGGATGGTTGCTTTCATATTTGATAAGCCTATAATGGGGAAAAGCAAACCGTCATGGTCTGGAGCTGAGCAATAGGGCCATAAAGTAAGATTTAGACCAAATTTGTTAGCAGCCAAGCCCATGCTGGATACAGATTTAAACTTCATTTTTATTCATTAGGAGTCCTGCGCTTACTGTTATTTTACAAGCAAAGATTTATAGCTGTTTAGGTATATAATGTTTTCATGCAGCTTTAGTGAAATTATGTTTGCTGCTGCATGGAATTCTTCCCAGCATTCTAAAATTAAAGCCATTCTTTGGTAATTTTCGCCTCCTCTCCTCCTCCCCCCGACTGGAGAGACATTCTAATATGTTTTTCTGTCATTTAATGAAGCCAATTGCAATTTAGGGCAGATTTATTCTAATTAACTTTGGTGTCATGGATTCCTTAAAGAATGAGCCCTTGGGTCTGACAGTAGGAAAATAAGATTTGATCTCTGTGCCTTTTTAGAAGCTGTGAAGCTCATGAAGCTGTTTGAAGTTTATTATTTCATTGAAAAGATTTTGCTTTTTAATCTATTGCCTTGTGTCTCTAGGGCCAAAAAAAACCCTAAAAAAAACAAAAAACCTTTGACTAACTATGTGGATTTCTGGGGCAGGTAAGAAACTTCTTGATATTCTCTGTTTACTGGTAATGGAAAACCATATCTATGTTTTGAATGATGGGATTAGAGAACTTTTTTTATATATAAATTTTTATTGATTTTGGAGAGGAAGGGAGAGGGAGAGAGAGACAGAAACATCAATGATGAGAGAGAATCACTGATTGGCTGCCTTTTACACCCCCCCCCCACACACACACACACACACACACTGAGGATCAAGTCCGAAACCCAGGCATGTGCCCCTTACCGGAATCAAACCTGGGACCTTTCAGTCTGCAGGCCCATGCTCTATCCACTGAGTCAAACCAGCGAGGGCTAGAGAACATTTTTGCAGAAGGGGTTAGAGCAGTGATGGTGAACCTATGACACGCGTGTCAGAGGTGACACGCGAACTCATTTTTTTGGTTGATTTTTCTTTGTTAAATGGCATTTAAATATATAAAATAAATATCAAAAATATAAGTCTTTGTTTTACTATGGCTGCAAATATCAAAAAATTTCTATATGTGACACGGCACCAGAGTTAAGTGAGGGTTTTTCAAAATGCTGACACGCCGAGCTCAAAAGGTTCGCCATCCCTGGCTTAGACCAAGGCTATCTGATACTAACTGAAAACCAGATTGAGGATCATTGCCTCTGTTTTTGCCTTCAGAGTATCCATTGCAAACAGTATTTTTATTGAAGGTTTAGCATGGCCAAATGAGTTTTTCAGGTAAACAACAGATATATATATATAATGAATGAATGGGGGAGTGTCTATGTACTAGTATGCGTGTGTATTGGACTAGGCTGGCAGCGAGGAGCCTGAGCACCGCTCCTGGAGGAATTGTTCTAACACCACTCTCACTGCACCTTTCTTTCTCCTCTTCCAGTTTCTCATGGGCCATCCCATTTCTGTCTCTCAGGGTGTCCAGAATTTGAACACCTCCCACCTCTGTGTGCTTTTCCTTACAACCCCCTATCAAACTCTCTGTTCCATCAAGTAAGCTTCTGCTTTATTTCCTGTACACATCATGCTTATTTCTCCTCCCACCAGAAATCGGGCCTATATTAGGTTTACTTGACTAATGAATGAATAATTAAATGATTCCCGACCCAAGTGCTTGCTCAGGCTGATTCCTGAGAGATCTGGGATGAAAGGAAAGGACATTCACACCCTCTCACTGTTTAGCTTCAAAGCCTCAGCGCTTATCTCCTGTCTCTCTTCCCTCTTGAAGTCTTCCTTGATAATGGTCCAACACTTTTCTTTCCCTTAATTAATCCTGAAGGTACCTATTATACATTTTGGTACTTAAGTTTATGTTTAATTTAGCACTTTACTGAACAGCTTTTTATATTGTTTGATTTTCTATTTCATAGTGGGTTTTAACTATAACAAAGAGTTTTGAGTGCTGGGACCCTGCCATTATCTTTTATATCCTCTAAGAAACTTAGCACACACTATGAAACACATAATACATGCTTAGGTAAGTGAAATGAATTATATTGATTAATCTCATTGAATGTGATCAAGTTGTGCTATTGCTACAATTCAATTCATCACCTGCCTGTCTCTATCATTACCACTAACCAATATATCACATACACCACAGAACCAGTAGTCTATTGGAGGATTAATTTTAGGTGGTTTGTGATTCTTTGCAAAAGAATAGTTATTCATTGCAATTTCCACTCGACCCACTTACCAACCACGAGAAACCACCATAAACAGTTGCAAATGTTCTGCCCTCTCAATCCTGGGCAAGGCCCTGTTATTAAAAAGCTGCTCTGCATTTAATGACTGCTCTGCCATTGATGAACTGTGTAACCTTGAACAAGTTATTGAATTTCATCCTTGTAAATGATAATAATCATGTCACCTTCCAAGGCCACTTTTGAGATTAGTAATAATGCCTATACTAGTCAACATTTATTGAGATTGCTATTTTTCTGGCAGTGTGCTCTGTCTATAAGCTTTCTTCTTTAATTTTTACATCTTTGGCAAATACTAGATGCTCAGTAACAAGGTCTATTATATTTCATACCTTGGCTGAAATGCACACTGAGTCAGACTAAAGATTTCCAAAGACTCATTTTTTCATTTCCCAGGGTTGGAGGAAGGTTTAATAAAGCCTGAAAGGCTACTATCAGGTACTTGTGTCCAAAAGCCAATGTAATGGTTGCTCTGAATGGAGGCCAAATGCTGGATCTTGCCATCTCATCCCCATAATGGCCCTCGAGCCAGGGATGCTTGCTCTCACAACAAAGTCTGGCTCGGGAGAGAAGGGTACTGCCCTGAACTGCTTGTGAGCTGATTCACACTATAGTCCAGTAGAAATGGCAAATCAATTTCATTAGGCACAAAAAGAACTCACTTATGTAAACTGAAGTGACACTTCAAGGATAGAGAAGAGTAAAATCTGAGTGTTATAGCAGGTCTTGTTCCGAGCTAAACACTGAATGATGGGACTTAGCTTTCCACAGGAGGGATTTAGATTAAACTCAAGTAAGAGTTTCTTGATTGTAAAGGTTTTGAGCTATTGGCGCATAGAAACAACAGAACTAAAAAGAACTTACCTAGGGGTTTTATGTTTTTCTGCACAGATTTTACGGCATGTCCAGGAGGCAGAGAAATGAGATGGAGACCTCAATCAGTAACTTCCCAGAATACTGATTTCTTTCTCTCTCCCTTTCTAAACCAAGATTATATCTTAACATATATTTCTTTTCCACTTTCAACCAGTTACACATTAGGCTTTGGGAGGGTTGAGCCTGGAGATGGGTGGTTTTGGAAAATTCTGCAAATCATTCCATTGTGTAGATGGGGTTGGGAACAGATCCCAGAGACTAGCAGAGATTGTCTGCAATCTTTTGATGGGATTCAATACCTACCTTAATGTTGTCCTGTTTACTTCCAGCTTGTAGTTGCATCTTCCCTTATTTTTGTTTTATTTTTTTATTTTAATCTTCACAGGAGTCTATGTCTTTTATGATTTTAGAAAGAGATGAAGGGAGAAGGAGAAAGAGAGAAACATCACATCTCAACCTGGTCTGGAACCTGCAACCTGGGTGTGTGCCGTGATGGGGAATTGAACCCATGATCTTTAGGCATCTGGGACAATGCTCCAACCAAATGAGCCACACCAGCTGCATCTCCCTTTTTGACCTGCAGGTTCCTGGCTGAGGTGAATGAAGGAAAGCTCTTCACCCATTGGTCTTATGATAATTTTATAAAGTTCCTGAACGGAATGATTTTTTTTTTCCTGAATGGAATGATTATCTTGTTTGTTTGTTTGTTTCTTTTCTTTTCTTTTTTTTTTTACAGAGTTTATGATTGTCACATCTTCTATTAACTCCTTACTGAAACCATTCATGAGAAAATCAGGGCCAGTTGTAGAACTTTTCTATTATCAGAAGCTTCTGCCTACTCATAGTTCAGAACAGTCATTGAGATAATAATCAAAGGCATTTTTATGTGCCAGATTCATTAGCACCTTCATTATACAGATACAGACAGTGAGGCCCAGAGAAGTTAGTAACTTGTCGAAGGTCACACAATTATTGAGTGGTAGAGCTTGATTCAAAGCCAAGATGGTCTTGTCTCCAAACTCATGCTCATGAGGGTGGGATCCAGCTACCAGAGATTGATTGCTAAGTGGTTAGCAATATAAAAACGGGCAGGTCTCTAATCCTAGAAAGAGCTATGAGAATAATGTATTTTTTTGTATAAGTCGCTTTTTTTTTTCTTCTAAAATCGTTAGACTGAAAATCCAAGGGGCGTCTTATACACAGAAGTCAGTCAAGGAGGGAACTGGGTGAATGTGTAGCTGCCCGTACCTTGTCAAACAGGCTTCCTCCAATCACAAACCTTATTGTTACTGACATCAGCTGATGTCGTAATTGGAGGTGGAGGTGGAGAGTGTGCAGATGCAACAGGGACTGGAGTGTTCTGAGCCCATAAAGATGTCAAAAAATAAAAAGATATATACTGGTAAGTGATTGTCTTACTCTGCAAAATTCAAACTGAAGGTAATCAGCTATGCAAAAGAGCATGGAAATAGAGCTGCAGAGAGACAATTTGGCCCTCCTCCCACTGAGTGTATGATCAAACAGTGGAGAAAACAGCAAGAACAACTCTTCAAGATGCCCAAAACAAAGAAGGCCTTAAGAGGAAAACCAGCAAAATATATAAAATATTGATTTCTTAATTTGGGGTTGAAAAAGTGGGGGGCATCTTATACATGGGGGAGTCTTATACGTGGGAAAATACATATCCCACCCCCCAATATGGAACTCAAGAATACAGAAAAGACAGAATTCTTCTTATTCACAAGGTAGCAGCCAGAGATCATGGCTCAGTAGGAGATAACCAGAAAAGGGAAAGCAGCCAAGATGAGAGGATGCAGAAGGCTTACATCAGGATTTTCCTCAGCTTTGGAGGAAGAGGAATCAAAAGATGAAGAACTCGCAAGGCATTTGTGGCAGGCACCACAGTGAGGGCGAGTGGAGCTGCACAGTTTGAGCGGTAGGAGTTGCTGATGTTGTATGAGCACTTGCTCATCTTCCAGGCAACATAGTAAGCAAGTGATAGGCAGTTTTGGGTTTGTTTTTTTTTTTTCATTTTGTCCTCAGAATAACTCTATGAGATGAATGGCATTTTAATTTCAATTTTAACTATCACCAATATGAAGCTGTAATAAATGTATCCACATTCAAAGATAGTAAATGTTATAACTGGAATTTAAATCCTGGACTTCACTCTCAGCTGCCTCCCCGCCCCCCCCCCCCTGCCGCGGTTATTGTCTCCATGGTCTCCTACCCCCTCCACTTTTCATGAGGGGAAAATCAATCAGGAAAACAAAATTCTGTCTGTTTCCATTTATTAATCCAACTAAGTTAGCTTGATAACACTGCCAAACAGTCTTTATGGAGATGTTTTTATGTGTCTTCTTTGGTGGGAGGGTAGAGAAGGGGCTTCTGTCTTTGAAGAAATCGCCCTCTGTGAGCTGTGGTAAGGGACAGCAATTTGTAGTCTCCCTCTCCCTCAAAGTGATCGTGTGACTCATGCTCAGCCAAGGAGATGTTCTTGTCTAGGACTTTGAATCTGCAGGGAAAAAATGACTGGTGAGAAATGTTGCACAGTGGGGATGGATGCATCGGAGGAGCTAGTCCTGAGTGCCCACTGCGAGTGCTGTTAATCAGAGCGCACCCTAATCAGGCTGTTCAGTGGCGGGACTTAGGCTGCCTCCCCTTCCTTGTAGGCATCTAATTCTGAGACTCATTCCCCAGTTGCCCCCCCCCCCCCGTGTCCCACAAATCGAGTCTTGAGATACTGCATATCCTTTAGTAATTTTTGTTTGTTTAAATTTGAGTTCATCTCTGTTGCTTGCCACCAGGAACCCATACTGATACTGACTGTGACCCTTTAGAATGGGCCAATTATATGCAGAAACATACAGATGCTTGGTACACACAGGTTTTTTTTCCTTAATTGTTATCTTACATTTGAGTTCCCCGGAAAATCTTGGTCATATTATAGAAAAGGTTCCCGCCCCCCTTCTCTTTTAATTCACTTAAATTTAGCTCACTCTCAAACTTCTTTTTGATCTACTTTTCTGGTTTATTCATTTGACTGCTTCTCCAGATTCCTTTCCCAGCCAGGTGGGCCACATATGGAGTCTTTAATACTTCCGTCAGCTTTCTCTCTCTGGGTGTTCTGCGCCTCAGCCTCCCTAATCATAACCATGATTGCCTTGCACTTTTACAAGGCATTTGCTATTTAATTTATTTAGCACACCGTTCAATTAATGACTTAGTCACAGTCAGCTGAAAGGTTCTGCACTACTCCAATTTGGAAATAAAAAAAGAAGTGTTGCCTTTTTAAAAAAATCTCTTAATTGGTTTATATCAAAACAGAAAATGAGTATTTTAATTTTTTTCCTCGCTGTTGTATCTCCTATGACCTCGAGTTGTTATACTATGTTTTTCTTGCATCAGCACTTCTAAAGCTTCAGGGTGTTCATGGACTATCTTTGGTTATTATGACCTTGACATAAAGAACTACATTAGCTCTCTTTGAATAAAGTAAACTAGCAAAGAGGAAAAAATAGGCTAGTTAAAACCACAATTAACATAGCTGCCTTTGTCTCTAAGGAAGTGGCATAATTTTTCTCTGGAGGCTTTTGTTTAAGAACATACTGACTTGTCTGACCTTGGAAGCTAATACTTAAGTGATTTTTAAGGGACAACAAAACAGAAGATTGGTAAATTGGCTGCAAATAAAATGAAGAGCATTTGAATAGTGGGAGCTACCCAGAAGTGAGAGGACCAGATGGGGTTATACAATATGATAGGAGGTTGCCCAAGTAGGACAACTATTCTCTAGAGATGGAGATGGTTGAGGGACTTATGTGGATGGATGGAATGTCCAATATTGGATTTTAAGTGGTTTATTCCAAATCTTCAGTAAAGAATTTTACACATCCCTTTGATTTAATGACTTTCTGGGGTATGAATTGGTGGGGGTGTTGATTGCTACCCAAGAGGTCTCACATGGGATAAGGACATCAGCTGCAGAGAGGAAATAACTCAGTCATAGACGTGAAACAGTTTCTCTTTCTCCAAATGGATCAGAGGAAGGAGCACTCTGAAGGAGGATATATTGAGGTTATAATTGTCACTGCATAGCCAACATTTTGGGGAAATAAATTGACCAGCTGGGAAAGCAGAAAAGGAGACCCTAGAACAGCTATAGCAGAGAGAGGAACAGTTCAATGGAAAAAGGCAGAAAGAAGCATGGGAGCGTCTCCTGTTCCCCCGGCCTTTTGAGAAGCTGACACATGCTGAAATGTCTATCACTCCCCAGTAAGTATAGCTCTTAAATGAATAGCCAGGTGGCATTAATTCTGTTTAGCACAGTCTAAAATCAGGTGAGCATGTTCAAGGTATTTTCCTCCAAGATGATTAGTCAATTGCAAATGTATATATGAATATTCAAACATCTAACAGAAATGTAACTAAGCGTTTTTAGGATGTATATTTCTTAGTGGAAATGTTTATGTAATGGAAATTATCTTCCTATAGATGATGATGGAGAGGATGTGGTTTACTCCTTTACATTCATGTTTATGATTTCAAATACACAACATCCAACAGTAGACAAAAATTCTTAATATAATAGGTCTGTTAATCTTTCTATGACTGAGAATAACTTTTAAAAAAGTGTGGTTAAATTCCATGGAAATAATCCCCCAACTGGAATTTGGAATTTCTAATATCTAGACTAGAGAGCTATAATGGTTGGGAGGGAAGAGGTAAGGGCCTCTTAGAGAATTAGGATAGAAGGAGAATGAAGAGGAAGATAGAATGAAGAAGGAGAAAGATGCTGGGGAAAAAAACAAAGTTGATGAGATTTACTTTTTAAAGCATTTGAAATAATATATTCTTTCCAATTTGCATCTTGGTTGGGATGAATTCTCATCTTCAGGAGGTACTGGAAATAAAACTTCTATTTGAAAAGTAAGAATGGCTATTTTATTCTAAGCTAACCCATTACATTATGCAGCAGCTGATCAATAATAATAAAAATCTATGCTGTAGTAATAGTATATAGCCACCACCAGAGAAAGTCAACAGGTAGTTTACAGTTATATTGAAATAAATATTTTGGTTTAATGTTGCTGTACTTGAATGCTGGAGGTTTATAAAGCAATTCAGAACAAAGCATTCCACACTCAGTTCAGGCTCAAACTTAGAATACAGAATTTTATCATATTTTTAAAAACACGTAGATTCTGGTAGGATAATGGTGGCTATTTAGATCTGAGTCTCCCTATACCTTCTCTGAAAAAGCGATACATATAAAAAATGAGAACAAACAAACCATTTGTAATCCACATGTAAAGTAAGAGATGGTGTTATTACCAACTTAAATTACCTATATATATAAAACCCTAATATGCAAATAGACTGAATGTGGAACAACCAAACAGCCGAACAACCAAACAACCATTGCTATGATGTGCATTGACCACCAAGGGGCGGGCTCAGAACATGGTGGGTGTCAGCAGCAGGTGGCAGAGCATGGAATATGGTAGGCATCAGCCGCAGTGGGAGGGTGGAGCAGGTGAGCGGGGGTGCCAGACCAAGGTGGGGCGCCAGTTTCTGTCATCGGGGTGAACCTCTGGTGGTTACTGAAAATTCTTTGCTTCTGTGCGCTATGATCCCACCAGCCCCGCTTGCACCCACTGCCAGTGCTGGAGCTGCTGCTCGCACCTGCTGCTGGTGCCCAGTGCCACCCCGATCACTCAGCGCTGTCAGCAGGTGTGAGCAGCGGCTGCTGGTCCTGATCGCCCCTCAGGGCTTCTCCACCTCCCCTTGCTCCCAGCAGAGGCCCCACTTGCACCCGCTGCTGGTGCTAGCCCCAATCGCTCCGTGCTGTCAGTGGGTGCAAGCGAGGCCAGTGCCATCAGAGTGTGGGAGCGGCTTCGGTGGGGAGCGGGACTGCCAGCAGACAGGGAACCAAGGCCGAGATGGGAGGGGCTGAGCGGGCATGTGGAGGATGGGCTGAGACCCACCCTGGTGCCCACCGCAGCCTTGTGGCTCACGGTTCCTTTCAAGGTGCACGAATTCGTGCACTGGGCCCCTAGTATGTAAATAAAGAAATAAATAGTGCCTTGGCTGGTATAGCTCAGTTGGTTCAGCATCTTCCCATGCACCAAAAGGTCACTGGTTCAATTCCCGATCAAGGCACATGCCTAGGTTTTGGACTGAATCTTTCTCATGGGGTGTGTGAAAGAGGCAGCAGTTTGATGTCTCTCTCTCTCTCACTCTCTCTCCCCTTATCCCTTCCTCACTATCAAAAAATAATAAATAAAAACATATATTTTTAAAAAAGAAGTAAATAAATATTTGTTAATACTATAATAGCCAGTTCTGAAGCTCACAGTGGAGTGGATAGTCATATGAACAAGCCTGGCATGGATAAGGTCTCCCCCAGAAAGAGCTGCTTGAGTCTCTCTCTGAAAGAAGGTAGTTAGATATTTTCAACAAAATATTTCCCCCCTAATATAGATTGCTGTGCTGATTGAGGACTTGGTGGAAAAAAACCAAAAAACCTTTATGCAAAAAAATGATTAACAATCAAAAACATTTCTCTTTAGTGTGAATCCTAAGGGAAAAAGACACCTACTAAGAAGTGCTCTTGGTGGCTAACTGGACAATAAAAAAAAAAAAAAGCAGAGACTAGCAGCCATTTCCACAAAGGGGCCTCTCACCCAAACTGTACTTCCTGGGATACTCTTTCAACTAAGGCTCTCCCCCCATTCCATAAGAGTTGTGCAGCTTCGACCAACCAGAATGGCTCTATTCTGATCAATCAGAACAGTGCCTTTTGGACCAATAAAATGGGGAGGATTTGGAGCCCTTATTTGCATGAGGACAGACCAATCAGGGACTTCTGTCCATATAAGCTAGCTCCCCTCTGGTTTGGGGAGCAGATTTTCCCTTTCCACTGAAGACTGCATCCCTCCACCCCGTCTCTGCCTCACCCCAAACCGGGTATTCCTATTGGAGTTGAATTGGCAGCAACAACCATTGGTTGACATTAGTTAGAACATTAAAAGCAAGCCAGTATAGTGAAAGGAGAGAAATCTAATAGGATATAACCAAAGGGGACCAGATAAAAATCCCTGTGCAAGTTTGACATCACCAAACAATAAGGGAAGTGTGTGATTATCAGAGTATGGATCAGGAAGGACTTTAAAAATATTTTCCAGCTTTACTGAAATATAATTGGCAGGTAAAATCGTATCTATTTGTATGTTGATTTAATATATGTATACTTATGAAATGTACATTACCACAATCAAGTCAATTAACATATCCATCACCTCAAATAGTTACCATTTTGTGTGTGTTTGGTGAGAGCACTTAAGATCTACACTTCCAGCAAATTCCAACTATACAATACAATTTTATTAACTATAGTCATCATGCTATACATTAGATTCATAGAACTTGCTGATATTATAACTGAAAGTGTGTATCCTTTGAGCAACATCTCCTCATTTCCCTCACTACCCAGCCCCTGGCAACCACTGTTCTACTCTCTAGTTCTGTGAGTTAAACTTTTTTAGATTCTACATATAAGTGAGTTCCTACAGTATTTGTCTTTCCATGTCTGGCTTATTTCATAGCACAATATCCTCCAGGTTGTTGCAAATGTCAGGATTGCTCCCTTGTCATGGCTGAATAATATCCCATCCTAGGAAGGACGTTTTATGGGACAGTAACAGGCGAGGGCCCAGCCTTGGTGCCCAGTCCACAATCCCTGCTGAGAGCCCAAGGAGAAGCAGCTGTCATGGAGGATCCTCATTGTAGTTGACATAAATATAACTTCTGTCACCTGCAAGACAAAATCTGCTTGTCAGTTTTCAGGTAAAAACAGCTATTTCCTTCCCCATTAGTGGTAGGCTCACTGATCTATAAAACTTCCTCTCAGTAATTCTCACAGATCTAAACAGAAACCATGGTGGTTTTTCTGCTTACAACCCTCCCTTCTCAGTCTAATAGGTCTTTTCTCTCTCTGGGTTGCAGCTGTGATTTCCTTCCAAGAAGCATTTCCAAAGCCTAACCCCGTTCCCACTCCCACCCACACCCCACTGCTCATCATCCAAAACTGTTTTAGTTGACTTTTTCTGTATCTGGTGTTGACTATACTTACCCTGCTCCTCACCTTTTATTTATAGTATCCTGTTTACTTATCTTCTCCTAGAATGTAAGCTCAACCTGTTGATTTTTATGAACTCAGCGTCTATCATTGTGATTGGTACATTGTGTGTGTTCAGTAAATATTTGCTAAGTGGATACTTTTGTTCTTCTCCACAAGAGAAGAAATTGAGTAAAGGGACTGAAACTTTCTGAGAGGTATACTAAACCGTGATACAGCTGGGCTCACTCTTTCATATGCTATGTGCACAGGAGTCAACAGAATAACCGTCTATACTACTCTCTGGTGAGACATTCTACTTGTATTTTTCAGTGAATTTAGGCCATCTAATCTAATCTAATAATAGACAAACAGGGTAATTGACCGTACCTTCGCTATGCCTCCCATTGGCTAATCAGCAAGATATGCAAATTAACTGCCAACAAAGATGGCGGTTAATTTGCATACATAGGTGCAAAGCTGAGCAGTGAAGGTGCTGAAGGGGGCTCCAGCCAGAGCAGCGAAGGTCTGGGTGCCGGGTGCCGGAGGAAAACCGGTGCAGGCAGGCAAGGGAAGGGAAGGCCTATTGCACGAATCTTTTCGTGCAACAGGCCTCTAGCTCAATTATAAAGAAAAATAACTGGAATGACTCTCTGCAAATTTTACCCCATCGTACCTGGATTACACCAATTGATTTGAGTATCTCACTACTTTTTCAATATCTGACACCCAATATGGCATTTCCACTCCCAGTGTAGCCACCAGCATCATTTGGATTTTTGTAAACTCCTGCAGAAATAGATTTTAAATTATGAACAGATAGCTCTGCTTCCTGTTACTTCATCCAATATCTACCATACGCTGCAGCTACTTCAAACTTCCCCTAGCACATGTTGCTCTTCTAATCAAGAACCTACAGTGAGTGACTCTTCTCTGTATGCTCATCTTATTGACAGTGAATAAAATTATTCAAGTTACTTCTACATTTTTATTTTGGTTAATCCTCACCAGAGCATATTTCCATTGATTTTTAGAGAGAGTGGGAAGGAGAGAGAGAGACAGAGAGAAACATTGATGTGAGAGAGACACGTAGATTGGTTGCCTCCCACAGACTTCCTCCCCAGGGATCAAACTTGCAACTGAGGTACGTGCCCATGACTGGAATCAAATCTGGTGCCCTTCAGTCCACAGGCCAACACTCTATCCACTGAGCCACACCGGCTAGGGCAGTGGTTCTCAACCTTGGCTGCACATGAGTATCACCTGGGAATCTTTTTAAAATCCTAATTCCTGGGCCTCATCCTCTGGAAATTCTGTTTCTTTGTTACTAATGTTGTGGCCCCACCCCATAACGAAGAAACAGAATTTCTGGAGGATGAGGCCCAGAAATCAGGATTTAAAAAAGATTCCCAGGTGATTCTCATGTGCAGCCGAGGCTGAGGCCACTGGCCTAGGGCTTCTTTACATTTTTAACCTTCCTCTTCTTTTCTTAATAATTAATCTTATTGAGGTGAAATTCGCACAGCATAAAATTAACCATTGTACAGGAGAACCAAGATGGCGGCATAGGTTAACGCCGGAGTTTGCTGCTTTGAACAACTACTTCAAAAGTGAAACCAAAAAACGGAAGGGACATCACCCAGAACCACAGGAACGCTGGCTGAGTGGAAGTCCTACAACTAGGAGGAAAGAGAAACGCATACGGACACTCAGAGGAGGCGCAGTGCTGAAGTCAAATTCTGAGGTGCGGAGTGCGCGGAGCGGGCTGGCGGCGGAGGGCGCGGTTGTTGTTTTCAATCGGGAGGGAGTCGCAGACTCTGAGCTCCAGATCCGGGCGAGTCTTTAGGGACCCAGACTCAAACGGGAGAAGCGGGACTGTCTGGCTTCAGTCAGAGCGAGTGCAGCTTTCTCTCCGACCTTTGCAGCGGGTGCTGGGACTCAGAGAGGCACAGCCCCTGGGGACAGGACTGAGAGCCGCCATAACTGCTCTCTCAGGCCCACCCAGTTGATCCTGTGCGACCCGCCCCGCCCAAGCCCTGCACAGAGGCATTTGCTGGATAGCCTCAGGCAAAGGCTAGATTAGCACCTCCCTAGAGGACAGAAGTTCTCTCACTGCTGACACAGCTGATTCTCATAGCCACTTGGCCTGGAGGTCAAACCCTCCCTGGAATTAGCTACAACAATCAAGATTTAACTATAAGACTGCGAACAAAGACCACTAGGGGGTGCACCAAGGAAGCATAACAAAATGCGGAGACAAAGAAACAGGACAAAATTGTCAAAGGAAGATATAGAGTTCAGAACCACACTTTTAAGGTCTCTCAAGAACTGTTTAGAAGCTGCCGATAAACTTAATGAGATCTACACGAAAACTAATAAGACCCTCGATCTTATATTGGGGAGCCAACTAGAAATTAAGCATACACGGACTGAAATAATGAATATTATACAGACGCCCGACAGCAGACCAGAGGAGCGCAAGAATCAAGTCAATGATTTGAAATGCGAGGAAGCAAAAAACATCCAACCGGAAAAGCAAAATGAAAAAAGAATCCAAAAATGCGAGGATAGTGTAAGGAGCCTCTGGGACAGCTTCAAGCGTACCAACATCCGAATTATAGGGGTGCCAGAAGATGAGAGAGAGCAAGATATTGAAAACCTATCTGAAGAAATAATGACAGAAAACTTCCCCCACCTGGTGAAAGAAATGGACTTACAGGTCCAAGAAGCGCGGAGAACCCCAAACAAAAGGAATCCAAAGAGGACCACACCAAGACACATCATAATTAAAATGCCAAGAGCAAAAGATAAAGAGAGAATCTTAAAAACAGCAAGAGAAAGAAACTCAGTTACCTACAAGGGAATACCCATACGACTGTCAGCTGATTTCTCAACAGAAACTTTGCAGGCCAGAAGGGAGTGGCAAGAAATATTCAAAGTGATGAATACCAAGAACCTACAACCAAGATTACTTTATCCAGCAAAGCTATCATTCAGAATTGAAGGTCAGATAAAGAGCTTCACAGATAAGGAAAAGCTAAAGGAGTTCATCACCACCAAACCAGGATTATATGAAATGCTGAAAGGTACCCTTTAAGAAGAGGAAGAGGAAGAAAAAGGTAAAGATACAAATTATGAACAACAACTATGCATCTATCAACAAGTGAATCTAAGAATCAAGTGAATAAATAATCTGATGAACAGAATGAACTGTTGATTATAATAGAATCAGGGATATAGAAAGGGAATGGACTGACTATTCTTGGGGGGGAAAGGGGTGTGGGAGATGTGGGAAGAGACTGGACAAAAATCGTGCACCTATGGATGAGGACAGTGGGTGGGGAGTGAGGGCGGAGGGTGGGGCGGGAACTGGGAGGAGGGGAGTTATGGGGGGAAAAAAAAAGAGGAACAAATGTAATAATCTGAACAATAAAGATTTAATTAAAAAAAAATTAACCATTGTACAGTGAACAATGGCAGTTGGTACATTCATAATGTTGTGCAATCACCACTTTTCCCTCTAGCTCTAAAATATTTTCATCACTCCAAAAGGAAGCTCCATACCAATTAAGCAGTTACTCTCCCATCCACCACTCTCCATTGTCCCTGGCAACCATCCGTCTGCTTTCTATCTCCATGGATTTCACTCTTCTGGATATTTCATATATATGGACTTATACCATATGTGACCCTTTTGTACCTACCTTCTTTCACTTAGCATAATGTTTTAGAGTTTCATCAGTGTATAACATGTATCAGAATTTCATTCCTTTTCATGGCCAAGTAATATTGCATTGTACAGATATGCTATATTTTGTTTATCTTTTCAACCATTGATGGACATTTGGATTCTTTTTGGCTACTGTGAAAAGTACTTCTAGTGCAATCATGAATATGTAGTTGTTTGAGTACCTGTTTTCATATCTTTTGGGGATAGAGCTAGGAGTAAATTTTTGGATCATATATAATTTCTATGCTTAACTTTTTGAGTAACTGCCAAAATATTTTCTGCAGTAGCTAAACATTTTACACTTCCACTGGTCATGCATAGGGTTGCCAATTTTTCCACTTCCTTGCCAACACTTGTATTTTTTTAAAAATTATAGGTGGGTGTAAAGTGGCATCTCATTGTAGTTTTAATTTACGCTCATTCCCCTAACGGCTAATATGTGGAGCATCTTTTCATGTGCTTTGGAGAGACATCTATCTAAGTCCCTTGCCCATTCTTTGATTGTGTTGCTTGTCCTGGTGTTGTTGAATCCCAAGAGTTCTTTGTATTCCCATATACCAGAACCTCGCCAGACACATGATTTTCAAGAATTTTCTCTGTAAGTTGCTGTTGTACTTTCTTGATAATGTCCTTTGAAGCCCAAACGTTTTTAATTTTGCTGAAGCCCAATTTATCAACTCTTAATTTTATCGTCCTGCTTTTGTTATGTCTAAGAACCCATTGACAAATCCAATGTCATGAACATTTACTGCTGTTTTCTCCTGTGTTTTATAGTTTTATCTTTCTTTTGTTTTTAAGGGTTTTATAGTTTTAGCTCAAAAAATTTGACCTAATTTTTTTATATGGTGTGAGGTAGGAGTTTCTCCCTTTTAAAATATCATCTAATATTCAGGCAAACAGAAATACACTTATCCAGAATAAGTTCCTGTTTTGAAGCCTTATCATTTCTTCTGCCTACATGACTTTTCTATCACCTCTACCTGAGCTTAAATTACCAATCATTCAAATACCAACTGCTCAAATACCAACTCTATTTTGTAGTCTTTCTTTTTTTTAAAAATATATTTTATTGATTTTTTACAGAGAGGAAGGGAGAGGGATAGAGAGTTAGAAACATCGATGAGAGAGAAACATTGATCAGCTGCTTCCTGCACACCCCTTCCTGGGGATGTGTCCACAACCAAGGTACATGCCCTTGACCGGAATCGAACCTGGGACCCTTCAGTCCATAGGCCAATGCTCTATCCACGGAGCCAAACTGATTAGGGCTGTAGTCTTTCTTAAACCCCTGTACCTTTTCTCCACTTTCCAGCTTACCAAAGTTAACAAATAATGTCTTTTTTTATGAACTCCCATAACTTCTCTTATAGCACTAATTCATAATTCACTTATTTATTTATCCAAATAATTTTCCACACAGACATTAAAAAATAATTACTGGGCCCTGGCCAGGTGGCTCAGTTGTTTGGAGCATCGGCCCATACATCGAAAGGTTGCAGTTTCAATTTCCGGTCAGGGCACATACCTGGGTTGGTTCCCCAGTTGGGGTGTAGACAGAAGGCAACCGATCAATGTTTCTTCCTCACGTCAATGTTTCTCTCTCTTTCTTTCCCTTCCTCACTCTAAAAATTAATAAAAACATATCCTCAGGTGAGGATTAAAAAAAATTACTGGGTACCTACTCTGCTAAATACTACCCTCTTTTCAAAGCCTGTTATACTAGTATATTATGTATTTGTGAAGCACCTTTTTTCTTCCACTGGTGTGTAAGTTTTAAAACATAGGGATATCATCTCATTGATCTCTCCATCCCTCACTGGTCTCAGCTCTGCAAACTGAGTGAATTAATGAATGCACAAATGCAATCATTTCCTAAATATTCTACCATTGTTAATGTAAACAACTGCTTTTAAATCCTTGACCTCACAAATCTCCTGCTAATAGGAAGGACTGATTTCAGCTGAAGCTGGGGAAGTTTATAGCAGCACACTTTCCCCAAATTTATCAAGTTTACTGCACCATTTCCCCTTTGGCCCACTACTCATCCTTTCTTCTGCAAGGCGATTTACAGTTTCTCCAGGGTGGGAATTGTTGTAGCAAGATAACCATCAGCTACTTCCTGACAGCAAGACCAAAGAATACAGGATTACTTCAATTTACTTGCTTATAGATTTTATATAAATGATTTTGTCAGACTCATTTGAAGTTTTAGTAAAGCTATTTAATAAAATGCCAATATAAGAAATGGTTCATGCATCTTTAGGTATTTCCCAAATATTCCTTACATAAAGATTAGAGGATATGGTAGTTGTGTGTGTGTGTGTGTGTGTGTGTGTGTGTGTGTGTGTGTAAGAGAGAGAGAGAGAGAGAGAGAGAGAGAGAGAGAGAGAGAGGAGAGATGCTTCTTTTACCTTATCTCTTTATCTATGATAAACAGTATTTCACATTCTTTTTCTAAGTAGCCCCGAAGCAATGAAGATGGCCATGGTGTACATAGGATTGATATCTGACATTTTAATCACATCCCACATTTGGTATAAACATGCTGGTCGATCTTTTCTAAAGTTTTTGAATTTTTTGGAGTTGATAGATTCCGATGACCTATTTTCTCCTAGCAACAAAACAGTCATCAGATAGAAAATCTCATAATCTAAATACTCTTTGCTACACAGTACCAGTAACATAAAAAAAAAAATCTATTCTTTGAAAATGAGAAAACATAAGGGTGGCAAGTTTTCAGAAAATAAATATTGTTGGTGGGCTGGGGGGGAAAAAAGGGCACAAGAGCCATGATTTATTTAAATACTACATTCCATTTAATTTAAAGTAAAATTCTGATAACAACGTCCCTGGTAGTTATTTTCAGCTTCTCGTGCTTCCCAGCATAACCTCCCGAAGCCCTTGCTGGTTCTGAGCGATGCGTTAGATGGCAGTGTTCACATAGCTTACAATGGGCCCCCTGCAGCCCTTTCACTGCACAGGCCCGGTGCACACCTTCGCTTTGGATTTTACCCTCCAGCTCTGTCTCCGAAGCTGCTCTTTCCCCACTCTCCTTGTATGCCTTCGGTGTAGCTGGGGAAAGAAGCATGTTGGTCATTGTGGATACCCCATGGCAGATATAAAAGCATGTTCTCGGTCCTTTTGAATCCTTAGGCCTTACCTAAGCAATAATAATAATAATAATAAAAAAATATGGCAGGTCGTACCTGCTTCTTACCTGTGGGTATTTTAGGTTCACAGAAATGTGCATGGCTGCCATTTGCTACTACAAAGCCACCCACGCTCCGCTAAACCTAAAGGCATGTCTTTGTTATTCGGAAAACTTAGAAGGTTTAAATCACGGTCTTTATTAAAAATGGCTCCTGATTTTAAATTCTTACCCAATTTCCCTGTCGCAGTTTTCCTTCTTCCTTTCTCTTTTGCTTTTTATATTGACGCTGACCCTTTGGCTGTTGAAAAGAAAAGCTCTATTCTAACCCTCCCTGTGCTTCTATTTATTCTTATCCTCAAATCCAATAAGGATCATTTACCAGGTCCCAGCCTCTCGGAGCAGCATCCATTTTGCCCAGGGACCAGATGCCAAATAATTTAATATATCTCAGATGCCATCAGGGAAATATCTCAAAGGCCTAAAGCAAGATGCCTTTTAGCATGAGGGCATAGCATTCTTTTAGGCATTTAGCTTAAAAAAGCAAATCCCCCAAGTCACTGTTTTTCTCTAAATAGTCGAATGGTCTGGTCTGCCTTCTCCAATTTCTGCCGCCCAGCAAAGTCTGTTTTCTAGTTTTCCAGAGACACCGGGACCTCTTGACCCGGGAAGGTATGATGCCATATGTTAAATCCACTTAGACTAAATTTAGAAGCATCTTTTTCCCTGCCCCGAGTGAGATGGAGCAGTTTGCATGGAGAGAAGGGCAGGACTTCCAAGCTAAGGGCTTGAGGTCAGAGGAATAAAGGGAACGTTGTAATAACTGAAATTTAACCTTTCTCAGTCTTTCCAGAAACACCAGAGTTTTTTGGCTTCACCTAATGATAATAAACGTTCAAATGCAATACAATTTGTTTGTAAAGAAGACTTCTCAAAATATATTTTAAATGAATACTATATAACCGTGAATACTAATGTGTATCTGATGTAATTGTGAAACTATCACATAAAGATAGGCACAACAGATTCTTTTATCCTATTTTGTAGGTGAGGAAAGTGAGAATCGGAGAGGTACTGTGCAAGTTAAAAGATCTAAGACTAATTCAATCTTCTGACTCCTGGTCTCGTCTTTTTACCAAACTCTGAAAGCTCAATCAAATCCAATGCATTTTTTTCTCTCTCTGTATAACAATCTGGATAATGTATACCCTATTTGAACATTGGCTCAAATTTCTCTCCACTTATTAGCTCAGGGAAAAGCTAGGTTACTCTCTCTTCTGGTCAGGAAATCTTATGGGGAATAAACTAGAAAGACCCACTTACTTCTTACTAGTAGCTGGCTAAATTACCATATTATCCCCAGGTTAATCTGAATACCTTTAGGAATCACTTTCTTCTGGATTTAAGGATTTTTTGAAGGAGTGGGCAGTGTTTTAGATAAGTCATCTAAAACAGAGAATTTTTTGTTTAAGTTAGAATTTCCATGAACAAACAAGAATTTACAAAGTTGAGATCGACTACAGTTCCTTTTTAATACCACCATGTGTCTGGTTTTATTCAGGGACTAGAGGAGTGGGTTAGTGCCTATTTTCACAGATTATATAAATAACAGCCTGCTATTGCTTATTTCTTCTCTGTGATAACATTTTGTGTTGCACTAAACAAAACGCTGGGGGGAAACTTAAAACAGTCTCCAATTATTAATAGAGGCCGCCCACTAAGGTCTTTGGTTAGTGTTAGTAATACTTTGGGCTGTGAGATAAAACATGGATTGTTTTACAAGCAGAGGTAAAGGTGATTGCTTTCAGGGGTTTCAATATTAATATTTCCATTTTCTGTTGTCTTGCTCTCCCTTTGATGTTGCCAGGCTTTGCTTAATGACCTATAAATCTAAAACTGAGTTTTCAAACAAGGGTCCAGCAATACCTTTTCATGTATTTCTTTTCTTCTATGTCTATTTAGATCCTGGGAGGACACCCCGCATCAGCTTGCTCGTTCTCCCGCCCTGCATCTCAGGGCTGGAAGTGCAAATAGACCTGGCCTAGCTTGGTGCCCAGAGGGAAGGGAGGCAGGAACACTTGCCGAGTGCTCTCGTGTCCAGGCACTGTGCTAACCTGTTACATATGTGGTGGTATAATATTTCAAAGTGCTAATTGTCCGCTATAACTGCCAATTCTCCCCAGCTTGGCAGCTAAATGGAAAAGCAACATGGCCGCGGGGACAATTTACAGTGGGGAACAAAGTTCTTTAGCTCTTAAGTTCAAAGGGCACCATCTGGCTATGAGAAAGGAACATTTTTTAAAAGGAATGCAGTCAGGGAGAACAGGTTTTTCTTCCTAATTTGAGACGAAAAGAGATAAAGGAGCCAGCCTGGAGCAGGCAACCAAGTCATCCCCCAAGTCTCCAGTTCCCAAAACACTGGGCTTGATGCTACTTTTTGCTTTTCTGCCTGGAAACGTATTTGCTGCTTCTTTGTTTCAGAGGCCACCCACAACCAGCAGTTCCGCAAAGGACAGCAGATTGAGGTTGCTTCTTTGGGATGTGTAACGGAAAGGGAGCATTGAGCGCAATGGACACCGACTAAAGAATTGAGTGAACATTTCTGTGGAGCCGTTTACAGATCTGCTGTTTGGTTGCGGGCGCACATATTTCTGTTCTTCTTCACTGAGGAGTTATTAACAAACAGGTCTTATCTCAGCCCCCCCGCCCCCCCCCCACTCTCCCTCTTTTTATTTTAGCGGATTTACAGGCTTTTAATGCGATGACTTCATAGTCAGGGAGTATCGCTCTTAGGGCTTTCTAGTCTGTGCTGCAGATCTGTGTGAGTTCCCCTTTTTCTTACCCACCCCTGTGTCCTCACCATCTGCCATCTGCCTTTGTTTCTCGTGGACCCTTCTCTTCCGTCCATCCCTTGCCTTCACACATACTATGTACCCCTGGGTTGCACGCCTGTGCACATGAAGTTAAACGCAGGATGGGAGGGGTTATCTACTTCCTTTGGTTGTCATTTTGGAGTGAAACGTTTAGTGCACTGCAGGGAGGAATCCTCCTGACTTCCTCCTCCCCCAGAAAACAAGCCTGACCTCTTGGTCGTGACTTCCTGAGTTTCTAATTTTGAAGCATGCCTGCAAAGCCGTCTTGAGAGCAGCAGTGACCGCCACGCCAGGGATTGCAGGGGGAGATGGGAACTCTTGTCTCTATTGTTCAAGATATGCTGGCCACTCTAGCGGTGTGGCTACCGTGAGTGAACTGTGCTAGAGGTTAGGGAATTAGGTTCATGCACAGGAAGCCCCGTGTGCCGACATCACTTTGGACAACCCATCATTCGTCTCTGTCTCAATTCTTCATCTGCAAGATGGATTGCTACTGGAACTGCATTAGGATAAAGTGAGATAAAACATAGACAACCTCTTAAAAGATAAAGATACTTTTAAAAGGCAGAGTAGTGGCATGATTCGGTAGAGATACTGTGATAAAAATGTGCACTATCTTTTATTAAAGACTAATAGTCTCAAAATATATGTACTATTTAGATTGGGTTGCAAATCAAATCTATTTTAGAAAAGTAAAATTTGAACTGTTTTTGACATCTGTGTGTTGCATAAATTATTTAAACCCAGTAATTATTCTAAAACTGAGCAAGTCATGTTGATTATAAGTCAGATTTCTTTCTTTTACTTTCAAAGGAACAGTCGGGCAAATTAAAAGTACAAAGAACAATGACTATTGGATTCTTGCTACGTGGTAAGAATTCTTGTTTAGTTCCAGCCTTTAGAAAATTATTACTTTTTATTTTCACTGGTGACAAATGCAAGAAAGCATAGTTTTAAAGAAAAAAAAATCTAAATAAATATTTTAGAAGAGATGTAGATCTATTTTCATTTCCACAGATGGAAATACTACAAAGTTGATTATAGCATGTTTATTTCATTCAGAACAATCCCAGTTGAATCTTTTCTCTCAACAAAAAACATTGTAATTTATATGTACGTGTACTTGCATGTCACATTGATGTCCTATGTGGCATACATATCAAAATTGATAGATGAGATACATAAACTTTTCTACCTTGTTACAAACAATAATCAAATTCTAAGTTTGTTTCTTTTCAAATGTTGTGATGTAGCAGGGAAATAGAAGATTTGGTCGGGGATTAAGGCTGGAAGATTGATGTAGTCCAGAGAGTTGCCACGTATGAAGGGAAGGGGGGGGAGGGAGACTGAAGCAAGAGCCATCTTACATCTCTAGTAAAATAACAGAAAGTGGAAGAAAACCTTATTTGCCTCAGAAATGCAAAGCCATCTCAGGACTCCATTAACTACATTCCTGGGCTGAGATGCAGAAGTATCCCATCTCTCCTTTCAACCCACCACAAACATTTGCAGAACTGTGATGGAATGTTAAAGCTATGTGTGTAATGACGTCAGTGTTTCAATGTAGAATGTTACATCTGACTAAAGACAGAGCACTCTCTCCCTTTCAGTGTTTTTCGATGTACTGGTGTTTTCTATCTTCTGCACAGGATTATGAATAACCTTAAGGCCAGGGAACCCCTTTCCCCACCCCCGCCCCCTGATTGTTAATTGCATCTCTAGTAAGATTTACCACATCACCTTGCTTATTTTGAGGGCTTAATAAATACTTTAAATTAAAACTTAAGAAATGAAATGTATCCCGTTTACATGGTGTTTGTTTACCGAACAAAAACTATAAACCTACATTCATAAAGATAGAATAAAACTAAGTATAGAACCAACCAGGCAGAAGCATACATAGACAACTGGGGGGAAAAAATGTAATGAAAAACTAAAAAAAAAAAAAAAAATTAAAAAAATACTACTTTTACAAAACAGATCTTGCTCTGGGAAATTCTGGAAAAAAGTGTCTGCATGTGGCAGAGATGTGCAGTGTCTCTATTTACCACCTGCTCCCTGCTCCTCGGGTCCATTCTCTGCCTTTCTCTGTCGTGCAGGAATATAGCATCTATGAACGCTCACGCACAGGTTTCTGTGTGGCCAGAGGTCTCTATTTCTCTGTGAAAAGATGCCCAAGAGTACACTTGCTGGGTTGTATAGGAATGGCATATTTCGTTTTGTATTAGAGTTCCATTTCAACCTTGCCCATAGCTCTGTAAACATCCTCTTTATAATCCTCTGAGTAAGCCATCTCTTCCCTGTTGGGACTGATACACTGAAGTTGGAAGAAAACAAAATGCTGGAGATACAAGCAGTCTCTAGCTTCTGTAAAAATTGTCTAGCCAGAGGCTCTCTTCCTGTTAAATATATATGCCACCATTTTTAAAAACTGTGAACATAGAACAAGAAAGATGGACAAAGAATAGTTTTTGTCTTTTCCACTTATGGTAAGACATCTAAGCTAACACTATTTTTTTTAAAAAATATATCAACCAAAGGTTAATTTGGCTCTAGTTATATCCACTAGCTATTTTCTTCCATCTGTCATTTGGATTTTACACAATGAAAACATAAAACACAAACATCAAAAAACTGTGAAACTCAAATTAACAGTAAAGAAAAAAAAAAGAATCATCTACATACATTTGAACATGTGGCATCAGGAGCATATCTGACATTGCCTAGCACAACCGCTTAAGTTGTTAGAAAGGGCAGAGAAAAAACCCTCATGTCCCAGGTGTGATCCTGAAGCCTCGAGATGCTCTGAGCCTCTCCTCTAATCCAAGTGCCACAGGTCATGAATTGTTCTATCATTAATGCATCCTAAAAACATTTGTTGATCATCTACTATGTAAAATGCATTGTACAAGGAAGTGGGTTGATTTTCTGTGTTCCATTCTGTTTCCGTTAATTCTCTGAGGACAGAGTAATTCATCAAAAGTAGCTTAGGATACCATCCAAACATTAGTAAAGGTGTTAGCAAACTTTAAAATTGGAATGCTGTACTTGAATTCAAATAGCTACACAATCCATGATTAAAAAAAAAATAGAGTCAGGTAAATCTACCCACAAATAAAATCTTGATTTTATAAATTGTTAGAGGCAATGGCACTAAAAAACATATTGATTTTCAAAAATTTCTTATTGACTTTATTGTGCATGGGTGATACAAACCTAGATACAAAATTGCTAGATCTTAAAACATTAAAATCATTGCCCTGCAAATACTAAAAAGCATGCATTAGTTTAATATAAGGTCAAGATTGACATGACTCGTATCCACCAAAGAGTAGTGTAGATAAGGAAACAGCTCAAAGATAAAAAGAGATACAGGTTACCATTATTACTCTCCAGGATGCACAGGACTAGAAAGTGGGCAGGAATCGGAAGACCTCAGACAACTTCAGCCTCTAGCACCTTCCCACTACCTGGTATCCCTCTCTTTCTTCCAAAATAATGATAATGATAATAATAATAATAATAATAATAATAATAATAATAATAACAATAACAGAATAATATATGCCTTCACAAAGTAAATGTAACACTTTCTTCACCAGATTGTTGGAATAGTCAAAATGAGAAGCTATATATGAAAACATGGTTAAATACATGCATACATACCTATGTAAAAAAATAGCTTGTTTTCATATATTTATTCCTCCTAGTTTTCCATTCATTAAATTTTTGGAAATCCTCTTTTGAAATGATATCATGATGAACACTTTCTGTGCCTCATAAAAGAATGACTCTCCTAATGTTACAGCAGTGTTCCTTTTGGTCAGACCACCCTCCCTTGGCTTAATCACCCACATTATTCATCAGACGGCTTCAAAATTACCTTTGAATTTTTCAAAAAGTTCACTCAAATCCTCAAAGAAGAGATTTGCCATTACTAAAGATATATTTGAAAGAATTTGCCTCATGCTTTTAAGTCAAATTTTTAGTTTATTTATAGTGAACCCCAAGAAAGAAGACACCTACTGAAAAGGTCTCCTGGTGGCTAGCTGGGTTCAAATCCTATGTAATAAAAGGCTAATATCCAAATCAACCAAAGGGCAGAATGACTGGTTGCTATGATGTGCACTGACCACCAGGGGACAGACGCTCAACCCAAGAGCTGTCCCCAGCCAGCGGGCCCCTATTGCCCGATGGGGAATGGGGAACCGGGGTCGGTGGCGGCAGGGGGCGGGGGTGGGTGGCGGCAGGGGGCGGGTCCAGCTGCCAGCAGCTGGGGACGATGGCCCTGATAGCAGGCCAGGCCTAGGGACCATACCCGTGCATGCATTTCATGCGCTGAGTCTCTAGTAAACAAGTAAAAATTCAGCCTAGCAGCCTTTTCTACACAGGGACCTCTCACAAACTGTGCTTCAGGGAAAAGCCTGCATTGAAATGCCTGCCTGTACAGTGCTTCTGCCACCTGAGCCAGCCCTTATATAGGAGTTCCTGGAACTGTATTTCAGCCAAAAGGACCAAGGCTTTCCACATCTAATTGGAGCTGCACAGCTCTAACTAACCAGAGCAAGTCTGTTCTGACCAATCAGGACAGTGCCTTTTGGATCAATCAAACGGTGAGGATTTGGAGTCTTCATTTGCATGAGGACAGACCAATGAGGGACCAGGGGTGGGGATTTCTGTCTGTATATGTCAATGCCCCTCTGGTTTTCAGAGTTCACTTTCCCTTTCCACCTAAGGCTGAGTTTCCCTGGCTGAACTGCAGCACTGACCAAAGCACAGCAAAGCTGACCAGCAGAGCTGACCAGCACAGTGCAAAGCAGATTGGCAAGAGCAGAGCAGAGCATAGAGGAGCTGAGCAGAACTGTTTAGCCAGAGAGAGACCTGGTCTCTAGGGTTACCTCTCAGCCATGCTGTGTTCACAGCCATGCTATATCACAATTGAGCTGCTTTACACTGAATAAAGTTTCCTTCTTCACTGTCCCCTAAATTAGGAATTTCTGTTGGCATTGAATTGGCACCAAAAACCATTGGTTGACAATATGTTCATATGTATATATACATATATACAGTATATATGCTGTGTAAATCCTAAGTGTAAAGCTTGATGAATTTTCACAAAATGAACACATTGGTTAATCACATCCAGGTTAGGAAATAAAACAGTTCTACTATCCTAGCGCCTCCCTTTGCCCTTATGATCTAATCACTTCCCAAAGGCTCTACCTCCTAATACCATCATATTGGGTGTTAGATTTTTATTTTATTTTGGTTTTTTTTTTCAATTCTCACCTGAGGGTATTTTTCTTTTGATTTTTAGAGAGAGTGGAAGAGAGAGGGAAAGACAGAAATATCAATGTGAGAGAAACACATGGATTGGTTGCCTCCTGCACGCATCCAGGCAGGGGGGGAGCCTGCAACTAAGGTACGTGCCCTTGACTGGAATCAAACCCCAAACCCTGGGTCTGTAGGCTGATGCTCTATCCACTGAGCCAAACCAGCTAGGGTGGGTATTAGGTTTTAACATATGCATTTTGGGAGGACACAAACATTCAGTTTACTAATACCATTTTTCATTTTGTCATAAAAATTTTTTTGAGTTGTTGTAGTCTGCACCTCATAATTTCATTGTCTGTCGTGTATTTGCCTCTGTCATTTATTTATTTTTTCTCTAGGTCCTATCACAGATTGTTGGGTTTATTTCTCTGGGCTTATCTTCTCTCCAGAATGTTGGCCCGTCAGGTCCTACAGTTCAGTTATTGGTCCTCGGCCTGTGAGACTATAGAAAACTCTACTTAAGCTTCTCTGCCTCTTTCTATCTACATTCTTCTAAACGTCTCAGCCTTATGTCTGTGCTGCTTAGGGAAGATAGCTAGTTCAAGAGAAAAAAGACACCCCCCCCCCGCCCCCCACACACACACCAAAAAAAATGTGAGGCTCATCTCAATGCGTTTCTCTTCCCTTTGGGATCTTGGCTTCTTAAGTCTGGCTGCCCTGATAGCTCTCCAAAGTCTTCAAACAGAACCTTAAAAAGTATCTTGTAAAGCTTGTCAAGTTGTTCTTGGAGGGAAGACCAGTATATACTGGTCTATCATAGCAAGAGGTATCCACCTTGAGATTTTATGGCAAAGCCAAATGACTTAATAGCCACAGAATCGCTGGGTTGTGCAACAGTCCAAAGGCCATGTGACTTTTAGCTTCAGAGCAGAGGCAAGTGGCCATGAAGAAAAACCTGTTCAGCTGTTCTTTCAATTCAGCCACAAGCAAAGCTCAAAGCAAACCAAAGAAGCATGTCGTGGCTGTCCCGCCTCCTTAGGAAGAGCAGATGCTGATAAAGTCTACTCCAGGGGCAGCTCTGGTCTATGCACAGAATTGCAAAACTCTGAATTTTTACTTTTTTTTGGTATGATTGTTGTATAAATATTAGAAAGCAGGAGACAATTTCCTCATACTTAAAGAGAGAAGTGAAGATTGGTGTAATTATTCTATCAACTTGGGCAATGTTTGTGCTATTGAAATACCTTAATAATCAAGCCCCTTCCCACCCCCTAAACACACACTTACACACACACACACACACACACACACACACACCCTCCAAAGTTGTATGTATAAATTTAAATGTAGGGTACATCAAAAGAGATACTACAAACTTCTGTCTCAACTTTAATTGGCCTAAAATATTGCAAGAACCACTTTTTATTTTCTGAGTTTTCAGGTTTTTTGGGGTTTTTTTTGTTAAAGAAAAAAAAAAAAGAAATTGTATGACTAAAACACTACATGTACACTTAAAACATAGTTGATTAATTACCATAGAAGGCAGAGTAATAGAATTAGAAAATAAGTTTACAAAGACAAATATAGTTCACTCATCTCCTTTTAGTTAGGATTTAATCCCTTACTATGTTAAATTAATATATTCTAATTTCTGAACTTTTTATTTCACTAGATTTGTAAGATTAGCCTTAGAATTTTTAGAAAGGGAAGGCACAGTGGAAAGAAAATTAAAAACATTGTGAATTTTTAAACCATTAATTATACTTTTGAAACAAGTATTAGCCATATTTTGGTGTTCACTGTTTATATAGCAACTGTAATATAATGCATTTCTGCTGAAGTAATTTTATTCTTTCCTCTTAAAAAAATCATGTCCTATTTTAATTGAGGCATGGGATTTCACTGTTTAAACAATCCTGTAATAATTTTTTTTTTAAAAAAGAATTTCTTTGGTAAAGTCAACTCTTCCCTTCCATTTATGTTTTCCAAGTCATAAATATCCATTCCTTTTTAAAAATATATATTTTATTGATTTTTTTACAGAGAGGAAGGGAGAAGGATAGAGAGCTAGAAACATCGATGAGAGAGAAACATTGATCAGCTGCCTCCTGCACACCCCCTACTGGGGATGTGCCCGAAACCAACGTACATGCCCTTGACTGGAACCGAACCCGGGACCCTTGAGTCCGCAGGCCAACGCTCTATCCACTGAGCCAAACAAGTTAGGGCCAGAAATATCCATTCTTAAATTTAAAATGAAGCAGCTATTTCAGAGGAGGAATACATGGTAAGTAATTCTGTCACCTTATTCAAGCAAAATAATTGCATTTGAGATGATATAGTAGATTTTGAAAACACAATTAGAGCCTTTGATATTAATAAATGCATATTTATCTAAATTAACATTTGGTAACTATAATCCTTTATGGATTGGTTGTCAAGAAAACGACTCCCTAGAAGTGGCACCTGTCTCCATATAGCTCTGAGAGGCAGTCCCCAATACTCCACATGCCCTTAAATTTTGCAATAATACGAACTCCTGTTTTAATTAGAAGTTTAAACGTAGTCTGACAAGTTTTTTTTTTTTATGTTCTTATTCTCTTTATTCGCTTTCCTTTGGTAGTTGTCTAAAGCTATAACCCTGCAGGTTATTTTGCTCAGAAATATTCAAACCAGGCTGTCAAAAAATGTTTCCTACAGATTTATAAAAACCATTTCTCAGATGCATAGGAATTCTTATTTGTGGAAAATCTGCATGAATCTAAAATTAAACACAAGAACAGCAATTCATGTTGAAAAGAATTTATAAAGAAGGAAACCATGGCAACAGAATCATTTATTTTTAACTGCAATTCTTATCTCTACCTTCACCACAAACTAAGCACTCTTAAGCCATAGCCTTTTCAGTGTTGTCTTATTGCCATTATAATTCTGCAAGAGTAAAAAATAGCAGTAAGAATTGTCATATTTATTTACTAAGTGCTGTGAAAGCCATGGTTTGCTTCATATTTACTCGCTCACATTATCCTGCGAGTGGCCTGTGAAGAACTTGTGTAGTTATCAAGGGGACACTCATGGAGTACATCCTACTGGGTCAATGCCACTGCTAATGCCCATGGCACGCTCTCTCCTGGGAAGATTGGGGTCCTGATTTAATTACTCTAGTTCTGCATCTCATCAGAAGCTAGCAGGCCACTCAGGGCAAGAGCAGATATAACTGCAGCATATTCCAACATAGCTTCCCTTGGCTCCCAGAGACCCTGCCTGTGCATAGAGACCCTGCCTGTACACAGAGTATCTAGAAAGCTCTGTTTCTGCTACCCCACTGCCTGATGTCACTTACATCACTACGCCTGGAGAGCTTACAATGTAGGTGCTTTCCTTAAGCAAAGGATTGCACACTTTAGGCAAAGATTGTTTTGTTAAAACGTCTTAAAAGTGATTATCAGAAAATTTCATGTGATTGATCACACCAAAGAACATAAGCGTATTTTCCTACAAACAATTTCAAAAACAACTCACTTTCAAGACAGGTATATACCTGAACATCTGGTAGCCTCTTTTAATAAATATCAACCAAAAGGATACGGCATTTAAAATGTGTCTTTCCCGTTTCCTTTGCCTGTTTTGATTTCTGTCAGCTCAGATGCATAAAGAACTTAGGGTACCCAAAGATAAGGATTCATTCCTCACTGATTCAGTTGAGCTGTTCATTCTAGAAGAGCCCTAAGAGGAATGCAGACTTTCGCTTTGAAGATCAAAGGCTTGGCTAATAGAAATAGGCACCAGAATATATGTGAAGGCATGAAGGGCATTAACCCAATATGTCAATTGAATCACATGGAAAATTGATCTTATATTTTCTGAAATAAATGGAAAACCTGACGGTTAAAAGGACTCTGACCCGTTACCTGCGAACCATGCTGAGTTAAACAAGAGACTGCTGTTTTAGACTGATTCCATCAAGAGGAGAACAGAGACATGAACTCCTTATTGGTTCATCCTTCTTACTTCTTTAGCCTGCTTGTTTTTTGTGGTCTAGTTTCTGGAATTCTCCCATACCCCCTTAGGTTGGTCTGCAGGTCAATTTGCCTGATATTGCTTTGCTGAAGCCAAAGGTTACCATGTTCAAGAGAAAACCACAGTTCCAAAATGGAGTCACTTGTGCTAAAGTCCAGGACACCTGAACCTAGACTTAATACCTGACCCAAGGGCAGGCTCAGCCCCTCCCAGGAATGCGACCTTATCTCAATCCTCTGGAATTTCCTGACCAACACTCCGGAGGTAGTCTTCCTGGTAAGACCCCTGTTGCCCTTCCCCCAAAGAAAGGTTCTTTGCTTGCAACAATCTTCTCTTTTGCTAATAACTTCCTTGTCCCACCAGGTTCTGCCCGTAAAAACCTTTCATTTTGTACAACTTCTTTGAGCACCTTTCTGTTTACAGATGGGATGCTTACCAATTCATGAATTGCCCCATAAAGCCAATTAGATGTTTTAATTTGCTAATTTTTTTCTTGAACACCAGGCATATTTGTATAAAAGCTCTGGCAAAGTCTCACACCGATACTTGAGGGAAAGAATGAATATTTACCAGCGGCAGTAAGTGCCCTGGTTTCTCTGAAGTAAAGGAAAACAAGACACACATTGTTTAGAATTATTCCTTTTAGAGCAGACAAAGCCGAAGGTATATCGCTTTCCAGCCACAGCACAGAAAACAAAACCGTTCTCTCTTTGGAGGAGTTATGAGGTGAAAAGCAGGAATATCACGCAGTTCCTCTATTTCCACAGCTGCAGTTACTTTATTTTCTGTGATTGCTTCTTTGTTTCCACCATTTCCCATTTTTGGTAGCAGCTCTGAGGATGTATTCAGCAAATATGAATTCTGCCCCTGCAAAGGCTGAGTCTCTGCCCATGATAAATGGTCAAGTGTAGAAGCTGAGCTGCAGAAGCACAGAAACAGGAGGGGATTCAGGTGTAACTGTGGTTTCGAATAGCCATCTCTCACCATGGAGACCAGGGAGACACACAAGAAGAAAGATGCTTATTCAGCAAGAAAAAAAATAATAAGAGCACAACCGTAAAGAAAAAAAAAAAATAACAGATTTTCCCCCCTGAAACTATGTGCAACACTGCTAAATGACCATCCTTGAAATAAATGAATTTTGACACTATAATTCAATGGACAGATAAGAAAAAAATAAAAGATGATCCTTTCTGAGCCGATGGGCAGCTTGGTTATAGTCAAACTTTATCCATTTGGATGCCTTTGTATTGAAAGAATTGCTAAGAAGTCTAATCATTTTTATTATTTGGATATGACATTGGTAATTTATTAAACACGTTAATTAGGTAAGTAAGGGGCCAGGGACATTTTGAAATGTCTGACCAAATTACTAATAGGCATCTGAGGGGTGCCAATTCTTGGGTGGATGTAATATGTAAACTCTTTTCCATTGTCGGCCACCGTGTCATGAAGAGAACACTGACGTTAGCATAAGGAAAATTGAAGACGTGTACTTCAATATTTTGTTTACAGCCTACCTATTCCTAAGTGGATGTTTTAAAATGTCTGATGTATCATAGGATAATGAAAGTATGTGAGGCAATCAAGGCAAAGGGGAAAGAGGTCAGAAAGCAATTGAGATGAAGCGAGAGGTGTGAGTGTTCTGAGCTGCTGCCCCCGGCCAGGAGAGAGCCACGCTTTGCCCTCCAACTTCTAGTCACTGTCCTAACTGGGAAACAAGCACCTCCGTGATACACATTATCCATGAGCTAAATCTAAAGTGCTCTGTCAGAAGAAGCATAATTGCACCCGATACTCAGACTTGAGAGAAATTTCTCCCTCCCTCGAGTCCTCTTAAGCAAGGCAGTGAGTCCTCCTGTGAAGCTGGGGAGCACCCTCACTTTGGGCTGGGGCACTGCCTCAGGGCCTGCCCCCTCTCAGGCCCCCGGGCCCCTCCCATCCACTCTGCCACTCTGCAAATGAAGTCACTTAACCTCTCGGTGACCAAGATGCTTCCCTGGAAAAAACAAGGGCCTGGGTGACCTCTTGGGCTCCATCCAGCAGTAAATTCTGTTCCTTGGATTCTGATCATTATAGTAGGTCCTTAAAAAGCTCTTCTTGCTGACATTTTTTATTGTAGAAAGGGAAAAGATTGTTGAAATAAGACTGGGTGCGTGTGTTTGTGCGTTTGTATTCCAACATTTTACTCACTGATCAACTGTATCAGACAGAATCCAGGATGGAAGCAGAACCCAGTAATTTGAGAAAGGAACATTTACACTGAAGAAGTATTAACTGGTAGCAGATGAGTAGCCACTGAGAGGAGACAAAAGAGAACTCAAAGGATACTCTGGGGCTGAGAGACAGTACCCGGTGTAGGAATGCACTTGGAGGGGGTGTGGTCTCTATGCTGAGAGTGAGTCTTCACTGGAGAGGTGTGGCTGGGCCCACTGGATGGCAGATGAGTTCACTACAAAACCCAGCCAAATCTGGTCACAGCCAGCTGGCAAGGAATGTGGGCAAGGACTACGGTTCAGAAAGCCTTCCACTGGGGCCCCAGCAAAACTTGTTGAAGGGCAGGCGTGTGTCACTGCACCTCTGGCACATAGGCCTCTAGTAGTCACACCCTAGGAACCAGAAGAGAGGAAGCAACCAAATCAAGCAAAGTCTCATTTGGACACTGTCCCTCTCCTGACACCTTTTACTGACCATGTTTAACATGGCTCCAGCTTAAGGAGGAATCCTCAAGGGTTCCAACTCCAGAATCTAAAAGCAGAGCAATGAAATGTGAATTTAGAGATCAGAGGCAATCCTAATATATAAAAAGCCAGGGGCCGTCACGACCGAAACAACCGGACAAACGACTGAACAGCAGGCTGCGTGGGGTGACCAGGCCGGCACGGGGGATAGTGAGGGATGACCAAACAACTGAATGCAGGCTGTGTGGGGCAACCAGGCCAGCAGGGGGGGGCAGTTGGGAGCGACCAGGCCAGTGGGGGGGGGGGGGGCAGTTGGGGGTGACCAGGCTGGCAGAGGGGGTTAGTTGGGGGTGACCAGTCTGGCAGGCAGGTGAGTAGTTAGGAGCCAGCAGTCCCAGATTGTGAGAGGGATGTCCCAGATTGGAGAGGGTACAGGCTGTGCTGAGGGAAACTCCTCTCCCCATGCATGAATTTTGTGCACCAGACCTCTAGAACATTGATAATTGGTATACCTTCCTTTCCTTAAGTCATTACATTCCCAAACATGTAGTGTGCACTTATAAAGTGCTCATTACACATTTTATGCTACACTATATAAAGTAATGAATTTTAGAGTATTCAAAGAGTTGGGACAAAAAACAGTGGCAACGAGGTCTAGAGCATTAGTAATTTCTCCAAACAGTCCTATAGATAGCTGACAGTGAAAGTTTGTCAAATAAGCACAACATATTGCTATACTGACTTTCTAATATTCATGGCATACAAGTTTGTGATTTAAACCAGCAATGTTCAATCTATTTCATCTTATGACGCACATAAACTAATTACTAAAATTCTGTGGCACACCAAAAATATATTTTTTTCTGATCTGACCAAAACTAGAGTTATAATTTTGATTCATTCACACCAGCTAGCTATTGTTGTGTTGACTATTGTTATTTTATTTATTTGACACTCCAAGGGAAAAGAGATCAGAGATCAGTACCCCTGGCTGAATAATCAGGAGTTGCATGTTTTAAAAATTCTTGAGGCACACAAGTCTAGAACTGCTGAATCAGACCATGGTAATGTTACTCTGTAAGCCAATAATCCTCTGAAAAAAGAGACCATATTGTGGATAAAAGTTAATTCATTTATTCAGTTAGTCAACAAATATTTGATGAGTACCTACTATGTGGTAGATGCTGGGGATATGGAACAAGATGAAAATGAAAAAGTCCCAAAGATTAGCCCTGGCCAGTCTGGCTCAGTTGGTTGGACGTCGGCCCATGCACCAAAAGGTTGCCGGTTTGATACCTGGTAAGGGCCCATTCCTAGGTACTGGTTTCCATCCCCCGGCAAGGGGCCTGTTTTGCTGTCACATCAGTGTTTCTCTCTGTCCCTCTCCCTTCCTCTCTCTATAAAAATCAATAAAATATATATTTTTAAAAGCCCAGAAGATTATATGGTTACTAGAGGCCCGGTGCACAAAAATTTGTGCATTTGGGGGGGGGGGGTCCCTCAGCCCCACTTGTGCCCTCTCACAGCCTGGGACCCCTCAGGAGATAACGACCTGCTGGCTTAGGCCCACTCCCGGGTGGCAGAGGGCAGGCCCAATCCCTAGGTGCAGCCCCTGATTGGGCTCAGAGCAGGGCCGACTGGGGAGTTGGGGCACCGCCCCCTGTCATGCACAGAGCAGGGCGGATCAGGAAGTTGCAATGCCACCCTGAGTCACACTCAGGGTAGGGTCGATTGGGGGGTTGGGGCACCACCCCCTGTCACACTCAAGGCAGGGTCGATGGGGAGGTTGCGGCGCCACCCCCTGTAACGCACAGAGCAGGGTGGATCAGGGGGTTGTGGTGCTGCCCCCTGTCACATACAGAGCAGGGCCCATCAGGGGGGTTGGGGCTCTGTACCCTGTCACACACAGAGCAGGGCCGATCAGGGGGTTGGGGAGCTCCCCCCTGTCATGCACAGAGTAGGGCCGATAGGGGAGTTGGGGCACCACCCCCCGTCACACACAGAGCAGGGCTGATCAGGGGGTTGGGGCACTTGCCCCTGTCACTCACAGAGCAGGGCTGATAGGGGAGTTGGGGCACCGCCCCCTGTCACACACAGAGCCGCAGGGCAATCAGGGGATTTGGGCGCTGCCCCCTGTCACGCTGCTCCAGGGGCCAGGAGGCCTCGTGCCTCCGCTGATCCCAGTGCTGGGAGGCCTCGTGGCTCCGCTGACACAGGGGCAGTGAGGCCTTGCTGCTCAGCTGATCTGGGTGCTGGGAGGTCTCGCGGCTCCGCTTATCCCAGTGCTTGGAAGCCTATTACCCTGTTACTATATAGCGTAAAGGCCTGGTGCACTGTTGGGGGCCAGCTGGTTTGCCCTGAAGGGTGTCCTGGATCAGGGTGGGGGTCCTGCTTGGGTGCCTGGCCAGCCTGGATGAGGGGATGATGGCTGTTTGCAGCTGGTCAGACCCCCTTCAGGGTGGGGGTCCCCACTGGGGTGCCTGGCCAGTCTGGGTGAGAGGCTGAGGGCCGTTTTCAGGCTGGTGGGTGATTGAAGCTCCCAACCTCTCCTTTTTTTCTTTTCTCTTTTTTTAATTCTAGGATTTATTTACCTTCTATGGCTGTCACTGGAACTGAGAGCCGGCTTTAGCTCTGAGGCTCGGCTCCAGTTCTGAGACCTCCGCTGCTGAAAGCAGGTATCTGGTTTGTTTGGGTTCTATAATTGTAACACTGTTGCAGTCTTGCTCGCTCCAGCTCTGACGGCTGAAAGCAGGTTTCTGGGGTTTGTTTAGCTTCTATAATTGCAACATAGCTGCTTAGATTGCAAGCTCAGAGTCCGGCAGCGGCAGGCGGGGAACCTTGGCTTCCTCCGTCACTGGAGCAAGCAAGCCTCCTGTTCACTTCAGCTGCCTGGCTGCCGGCCGCCATCTTGGTTGGCAGTTAATTTGCATATCTCCCTGATTAGCCAATAAGAAGGGTAGCGAAGTTATGGTTAATTACCATGTTTCTCTATTATTAGATAGGATACAGTGATAAGTGCTGTGAGAAGATGTGTCAGTGCTGTGAAAGCACATGACAGGGAGACTTCACTTCCTCAGGAAGGTTGGGAAGAATCCCTTCAGGAAGTGCAACTGAAGGTGAGCTGAGGAGTTATTACCTGAAGACAGAGTGTGGCGGGACCAGGGCACAGCATATACAGGTCTTACCCATCATACATCAAAGAACTGAAAGGACTGTGTGGGGGGCCTGGGGGTCAGAGGAAGGGGTCACTGAGGGAGGTGAATTTTCTGGCTGTCTGCCTTGGCCTTCATCTGTACCAACACTCCCCTGGGTCTCCAGCCTCCTGGCCCACGCTGTAGACTTGGACTTGCCAGACTCATTAATTTTGTGAGCCAATCCTTATAAGAATGTCTCCCTATGTACATTACACGTCCTACTGGCTCTGTTTGTCTGAAGCACCTAGTACAGATTTTGATAAGTAGGAAAACATACTGAGGTATTTCCTAAGAATTTAATCTCTATCTCAGTGGCGCAATTTGGGGACATTTGGGAATGCCAGGAGACATTTTTGGTTGTCACCACTGTGGAGGGTGATATTGGTATCTAGAGGGCAGAGAGCAGGCTAAACCTTTTAGAGTGAAAAAGACAGTCCCCCACAGTGAAGAATGATCCTATTTATATTTTCAATAATAGTAAGGTTGCGAAAACATGCTCTATCTGAATAGATAGCCAGGAAAGAATTTATGCAGGATGGGGGTGCGGATTGGGGGTTGCATAAGGAGTTGAGGTGAGATGGTGAGAGGGAAAACAGTGAGTGCTCTTCTGCTTTTCAAAAACATATTGCTGTAGAGCAGTGGTTCTCAACCTTCCTAATGCCGTGACCCTTTAATACAGTTCCTCATGTTGTGGTGACCCCCAATTTCATTGTTACAAATTGAACATAATTAAAGCATAGTGATTAATCACAAAACAATATGTAATTATATATGTGTTTTCCAATGGTCTTAGGCGACCCCTGTGAAAGGGTTGTTCGACCCCCAAAGGGGTCGGGACCCACAGGTTGAGAACCACTGCTGTAGAGGAAGGCTATAGTTGATACACATTAAAATCAAAGGGCTCTTAAGAAATACTGTTGTAAATATTAGCCTTGTCAAACATTAAGTTAAATTTGTTTAACTTAATTCTCTTTCATAGTGTTGTTATTTTGAAATCATTGCTATAAAAATTCTGGACCCCATTCCTAAGGAAGGATAAAGTGAACAGCAAGCAGCATTATTCAAATGGCTCAACATAAGAGAAAAAAATTAAAACGTGGACAATGTTCATCATTGAGTTTTACCTTACTCCAATGATATGTTAACAGAGTTCTGTGAAATTAAGGAATCAATTTATTTATTTTTTATTGACTTAACTTTCAGACTTAAAAACATTTTCAGGTGAGAAGGCAACAAACTCTCCCACATTTCCATATGGTTAAGTGTTATTGAAGCCTAGATCTACAGGAAGTCATAAATACTCAAGTAGAAAGGTACTGAAAAGTAAATTCTGAGAGTTAGATAGGACTTGAGGGGAAAGGATCCTGTCTGCTATAGGAATATTTTTGGTATTGCAGTGATAGATGTAAAAATTAGGAAGAAAAACAAACAAACATTCATATAGCACAGTATGGCACATAGTAGGTCTCAGGACATTTAGATAGCATGGTATTCACTCTACAGTTTGCAGCCCATTCAATTCCCCCCTCTAACTCAGGAAAGATTAATATTTTAACAGTTGGGCACATTTTTATCAAATACTTTCTGTCTAAAATGGTCAAAAAATGGTAGGTTACAGATATCCTTCTATAAAAAGATTTGTACTGAGATTTGTTTCAACTCTCTTTACAATGAATTACAAAGTTTGAAATTTTTTTGTTGGAAAGGTTTTAACCAGACTTGTTTGAGTATTTAGCAAATTCTTAATTTCCTTGTAAATCTTGATTGAACTAGGCAGATGGGCTCACCTACAACTAACTTCATCAATGAGCCAGTCTTCATTGTATTTTCAAAGAAGCAAGCACTTCTTTTGATCCTGAGAGAAAGAGAAACTATCAGGGAAGAAGAGTGGATTTTGAACAAATACTAAACAGCCACTGGAAATCCTTAAAAGTAAAACTGTCCACTAAATAGATATTTAAGTACTTCTATCTTAATGCAAATTGAAAAAAATAAGAATCTCCATGCTGGCTGGAAAATAAATTGCCATAAAAGTATCCCTTAAGTGGACAAATCCTAGAGTACTTTAATCCAAGAGATTCCATTTGTTCTCATCTTGGTGAAAAAGTACACATCACTCTTTGTTCCCTGAAGCTCTCTAGACACTTTTATGAATCTCTGTCTTCAAGCTTTTCCTTCTCTATTATCTGCTTAAAACAAACAAGCAAGCACACAATCTAGAGCAGTGATTTTCAACCACTGTGCCATGGTACACTGGTGTGCTGCAAGAATGTTTTACAACATGCAATACCTGACTATTTAGTCAGGGGCACTGACCTCTTTCCCTTAGATTGACAAATAAAAACATGACAACAGCCAACACAACAATAGCTGTTTGGTGTGAATTAAAAAAAATTATACCTCCTTTTCGTCAGATCAGCAAAAAATATATTTTTTTTTGGTGTACCACAGGATTTTACTAATTATTTTGTGTGCCATGAGATGAAAAAAGTTAAAAATCACTGATTGAGAGCATTAGAGAGGAGAGCCTGTGACTACTCAAGTGATTGCTACCCACCAGCAGTGTGTATTAGATTCTTAGCAGTTGATATCCTAAAGACTAAGTAATATTTGGAATTTAGAATTATATATATTAAGTAACTGAATATTTAATCCAGGGGACTCATATATTATAAAATGTTAAAACTGTGAATTGCCTAGCTTCCTCATCTGTACTTGAGTTGGCTCCCATGCTACATTTTACTCCCAATGTTTACACCTTTCACTCGCAGTCCTGATAAGAGAAATTGCATTTCTTTGGCGATGGAAGCAATCTAGATAGTGGTTAAAAGGAAGTGTTGATGAACACACAGTTGCAGAGGAGATGTCTGCAATTTTTAATGACTGACCTGCAAGAATCAGAAGCACAATTTATGGAAGCACTGACCTTCCTACTTCTTGAACATCACATTTTAAATCAAAGAAAACAAAGATTTTAAAAGAGGGAACATGTGGCCAACTGTGCACACTGTAGTCCCTGAAATCAATCTACTCCACTGAAGGACACTTTCAATGGTACAGTGTTTCCCTTCATGCTTTGTGAGTTTTTGATTCTTGTCTTCTCTTGGCCTGATTGTTGGCCGACAAACTATTTTCAAACATTTATATGGCTTCTGCTTATGTATTCCAGAGAGGGAAAGACCTTTTGTAATAGGTAGTAAAAATCAAGCCAAGCAGATAGTCAGGGTTGTAATTTGCCAAAGGTCAAAGGTCACGACAAGTGAATGACTCCAGAGGCCTTGGGGTCAAAAGTGCAACTGGAATCCCATAACCTCCATTAGGCTTTTTACATCACAAAAGAGAGCAGTGCTTTGCTAACTCCTGTGAAGTAATCCATAGGCATGCTCACATTTTTCCTTGAAAAATTATTTCAAAATGATTCTGCCCATGATTATTTTTTCCCCTTGGAGCCAAGTGGCATGAAATAGGCTTTTAGATAAATTGAATGTCTCCTTAGCCTTTTCTTAGTATTCTATATTGGCACCCTAGAGGAGGAAGAACTAAGATTAATATGCATTTTTTAAATTGAAAATAAGCACATTTTTTCAGAAGATCAAAACCCAAACCAAAGAAGTGCATTTATCTTCTTCTTTGTTATTTTTTTTTTCCACCCCACGTGTATTTATTGGGTGTACCCGAAAATTGTTTTCCTTGAAAAACGAAGAGCAATAGTAATCTTGTGTGCTTTCCATTTGGGGTCTATCTTTGCGCTATATTCTTAATACATGTCCCAAATAAAGTTTTGTGACTGGAAACAATCTGGTGTTATAATTTTTGTTCTGTTTTGTGTTTTTGCTAATTCAAAACAAGTAAAAAACTTCACTGATACCAGGGCCACCGTCTGGGTCAGAATGTCTGTGGTAGATCCCACAATATATTCGTAGCTGCAGCTATATCTATGCCATGTGAACCGGAAGAAAAATGCAGAACCTTGCTTTTCAACTCCATTGGTTTCTAACCTCTCATGTGCAATGAGCACCTAATTCCTCACAGAGAAGGAAATAGTCACCCTGTAGAATCCCGCGGCCGTGAAGGGTAATTGGATAACATCTTTTGAGAGATTTACAAGGCTGCCAAGGCTTTTGCCAGTTTTAAACCTGATTGATTCAGTGTGAAAAGATCTGAACAATTCTGACCTAAAAGTTTAAAGACAGACCTTTCCTGTGAAAGTATAATTTAAAGGGTGTAATAAAATTGTATTGGAAAACACCACATTGAAGAACACAGCCATAAACTGCAAACTTTGCATTATGTTAAAGGACATTTTTTCCCCCTTAAGTCCCTAATTGTTCACCAGAAACTTTAATAATGAGGTGATTTTGTTTTTGCTTTTAATTTTTTTCTCTCCTGGGAGAAGTCCCTAAAGAAAGACAAAACTATCCAAGAAGTTTGATTTCTTGGTGTGCATAAAGAGGAACGTATGCAACTTCTTTTGATTAGGTAAAATCAAGAAAAGTAAAATTGCACTTATCTTTAACAAACAAAGAATAGACAAACAGTCTTGTTCCATATTTGAATTTTTCAAGATGCTGATTCTCATCATGTATTAATTTCCATTTTTGACAAAATAGATGCACATATACACTCATAATTAGTACAATATTTTGTGAGTAGAGTGGGCTCAAATGCTTGTGATGACTCAGATAGATTGATGATTAAATATCTTCCAGCTAATTACGCCAGGCCATTAATTATTTATCCAACTCCATAAGTCTTTCATCTATTTTAACCTCTCTCTTCTACTGCCCCTTTTAGAAGAGGCAGGTTAGGAAATGCATAAAAATTTCAAGTAAACAAAATTAAGTAGAGTCCATACATCTTTTCTTTTTCTTTAGAATCAGAGAAAAATTGATACTATGGTATTTAGACAAAAGCCTATTTATCTTTAAACAATACCTCCTTTGTGACATGCTCACTTTTGTGTTACCTTCTCAAATTTCAGTTTGAAAGATTTAGGGAAAAGTGCCATGTGCTCACTTACCTGTGATTTGGGCGATATGCCATTGGCCTTTTGATTCTTAGAATTATATGAATTAGTCTTAGATGTTTAAAATGGAAATCTTGATTTATGGGTACTTCTGTCACTACATACATATTTACATGGGATCAGGAATGATTGCTTCTTATTTACATTGGTGAAAAAACTAACTTTCAAACAAACTGAAAGCCTATTTTAAAGGACAAAGCAAAAGCAGAACTATGGCACTAAGAAAATAAGTTTCAATTAAGAAATATGTAGAGGAGGAGCCCTCTTCCGTGTAAACTAGTTTGTTCTGAGAAAAGGCATTCAGAAAGGAAGGAGGGGACAAGAGCTGGTTCTCATATTTCTTTCCTGAAGAATTAGGTAATAAGTTAGCTTAGGCTTTTACCCCTTCCACACTCAAACTAGAGTTAAGTGTGAGGTAATTCAACCTGTCACCTTAAAAATCCTCCCTGAATTGTGAATTAGAACAGTTTCCCCCCATTGAAGTAATCAAGAGTTGAATAAATTTCTCTGTATCAACTTCCAGCTGCCTGTTATCAATTTCTGCAGGATGTGTTATTCTGTTGGTCTACTCTACAGCAGTATTCTACACTGGCATGGTCCCCAGAAGCTTTTCTTCAGAACGTTACAGTCAGTTGAGCTGAAAATTGTTAACTACTAGAAAAATACCCCAGGGTGACTGAAGAGGCAGATTAGAAATTGGCAATGAAAATATTTTTTATATGTTCACATCACATTGAATATCTTTATACAAGTCATCTTCCAATAAAGGCTCAGAACAGAGAGACAGACTTTGCAAGATGCCTGATTTTGAGTTCTGGTGCCACCTAGTGGAAAGGAGGAGAAGGTGCAAAAGAGGCCCAACTTGAGTCATGGCTCAATGGATCAACACTATTGTCTGGTTAATTTCTTCAAATCACTTTATAACTTTCCTGATGAGACACTTTTCAGGGCTTCCCATCAGTTAAAGAATTAAGACCAAACGCCTGTTTTTCTGATATTCAAGGCCTCCCACCATCTGCTTCCAGCCTACCTGTGCAGCATGACTTGCAACTATTCCTCTCCTTGAATTTGTCATAATAGCCAGGTTGGTCTTCTCTCAAACAACATTCCTCACCTTTGCTCATGTTACTTACCCAGCCATCGGAGACTGTTTTATCCTCTTAGGATCTCATATTTGGAAAGATCTTAATGTTGGATTAGATGTCTTCAATACCTGTGCCTCCCATAAAATTCCCTCATTAGAAAGTCCTCCTACCTCTTCTTGAACATCTCCAGGAACAGTGAATTCAACCTGATCTGAGATACCTTTTTATATATTTCATCTACCTCTGGTAGAAAGTATTTTCTCATATTAATCCCACTGCTCCAGCTCTAGATGTAAGTGTGGGCTCAGCCCACAGACTCTAGAGCAAGTTGAGTTCAAATTCCACTTTTGCCATTTTCTAATTGTGTGACATTGAGCATATGACAAGTTCCCTGTATCTCAATTTCGTCACCTGTAAAATAAGGATAAGAATAGTGCCTATTAAATCGGGGTTGTGAATCAGTGTAGGTGTGTGCAAGAGCTTACAATAGTATGTGACACATGGTATACGCTTTACAAGTGTCTGATTTATTATGTTTATAGCTTTGGGAAGTCATCGAAGCTGTATGGTTATATATAATGGGACCAAATGAGAAGAGTATATTGAAAGTATATCTCAATGTATATATTTGGAACACTTCATCTATAAGATGGTCCACTGGGACATCAGATTGAGAGTTGCTGCATGCTACACGCAGCTGTATGCTATATCCAACTCTATGCAGACATATGTACATAGATATGGGGTAATTAGCATCATCAAGGCTGTCAGTTCCTGACATAGAACAACCTACTTTACTTTGTCTAACTTGGCATTTTCTAAACCTGTTTGAGCCAAGAATCCTTATTAGTGTAACGTCTTAACACAAATTTATGTTTTAGGAGGGGGATCTTCAACTCAAAACCTTTAACAACAAAACAAATAATGTAAACCAGAGAAGGGGGCCAGGTGAAATACAGTATGGAATAGCATGAATTATGGGGAAAACTAGAGGACAAATATCCACTTACATGCATTCCAGTTTGGCTTGTAGAAAACCCTGCAGAGACAAACACAAATCTGCAAACTGAATCTGGGCTATGTTCAGCATATTTGTGATTCCTGTAGCATGAGAAAAAAGAGCTAACTGGATAACCTGGGGAAGAAATCGTTTTTAGAGATAATAAAGAGATGTTAACAAAAGAGATTGTGATAAAAAGGTAAGAGATATAGGACCAAGAAAGAGTAGCATCCTGTAAACAAAAATAATCTGAACAGACAGGTCTCTGGGGCCTCTAGAGAGGGTGCATTCATTCATTCCCCATTGCTGCTGTTACAAAGCACCACAAACGTAGTGGCCTAAAACAACACAGATTTATTACTTACGAGTTCTGTAGGTCTGACATGGGTCTCACTGAGCTGACATCAAGGTGTCAGCCTGGCTGTATTCCTTCTGAAGGTTCTGGGGGAGAATCTGCTGCCCACTCTTTTCTGGCTTTGAGAGGCTGCCTACAGTCCATGGCTTGTGGCTCCTTCCTCCAGAGCAGACAGGCAGTATTCAGTCCTTTGCACATCACATCACTCTGGCCTCTTTTCCGGCCTCCCTCCTCCACTTTTAAGGAAATTCCAATTACCTGGGACTTACCTGGTTATTCCAGGCTACTCTGTCTATTTTAAAGTCAGCCAATTCGCAACACTAATTCCATCTGTAGCTGGAATTCCCCTTTGTCACAGAATTTGTGAATATGTTAGAATGGGAAGAGAGCCATTATTCTATCCCTATAGCTGAGAGTAGGTGAGAAGAATAGTGAAGAGAGGCTACTTGTTTATGAGAGCCAGGATTAAAGCTTCCTCATCCCCCACACTCAAACTATGCACCCCCTTACTTTATAAGAATAATAGGAGAGAAAGTTGAGAAAGGGGAAGGAAATTGAAACTCACTTGGCCAGACATTATGTTCATAATTCATGGTGTGTGGCTCAACAGTGTCTGTGCAATGAGAATAAAGATGCCCCTCTGGAAGATGGATGAGAAAAGGAGGCCTCTTTCCAGCAGATAAGCACCCCAAAAGCCATCCTTCCCCCATCTGGGGAAAGATGATTCCAAAAATATGTCCCTACTTCAGGCTGATGCAGTCCTGTCATAGACTGTGCCGAGAAAGAAGTGGAGTGTCCGGCAGCCCTGGGCTGGGTTCCTTTGCCGGGGGCACAGCTTTACAGCCACAGTGGCAGGCGGGAGACAACCTACATTCTGGGCTCCTCTGAGGAGGTCTCTCTTCACCTTGTCATGCTCAGAGATAAGCTTCGTCCATGGCCTTTCCCAAACTTAGTAGGGTTTTCTCAGAGCATTTCTAGCAGAATAGCTACATTATCTTGGTTTCTTACACAAGATGTTCTTGTTTGACAGTGAGTTCTCTGAAAGTACTCTAAAGCATTTAAAGCACTTTGTTTTCAACTCCAACAGAGTGTCTTTTGACCCCAGCACACATAGGTGTTGTCTAAATATGGCAAATTGTGAAGGAGCTAAAAAAAATGAGTGAAATATGGAATATAAAAAACTAACAACAAAAATGGTAACTAATAAATGTGTGTTGAGTTAGTTGGATATTTAATTTTCTATGCCTGTGGCACCCTATTATTATGCCAATATGATAGGTACCTAGTTCTTTCTTCCTTTCCTCCTATCCTCTGAGTCTTCTTTTCCTTTTTACTGCCTAAATCACTAACTTCAAGGCTTTGGCTTACTCATTTCTTCACTAATGTATTTATGAGCACATGCCTATGCCCTATTTTAGAAATGGATAAGTGAGTCAAAGTCCTTGTCCTCGAGATATTATATTATGCCACCCCACCTATGATCTCTGAAATTGCTGCAGGCACCTAACATGACTCCTCTATTACTGACAGCTTAACTAAGAACAAACCCAACTTTCCTCATATTTGAGTGACTCACAGAGGGCAATGAGCACCCACTTTACAGCACTTTAGCTGTAACGGAAAGTCTACCTAATCATACGACTAAGTTCCTGCTGCACATAAAGCAAAACCAGCTGAGCAATGACGGCAATGCAAGGCAATGCAAACCTCCACCCAGATTCCACGGGTCCTATGGAATGGATGGAATCTGCCACGTCTTCATTCTTCCATGTGCCTCAGCATCAGCATCAGCCATGGGAGCCCTTTAAGGCAGTGAGCAGCCTGGGGTTATAAATCAGCAATCAGAGCTCTTTGCTCTGAAGGGCTAAACTCTAGCTGCTGCTTTGGGGCAATACAAGTTTACTCTTGAAATCCTGGGTGTTATTTCCTTAACCATATCTCCTTCATCTAACCTTCACAAAACCAGGAACTTCAGAGGTAAAATGCTGGACTTATAAACCTTATTCTTTGCAGATTTAAAAAAAACCCACACTTCATGAGGCACAAAAAGGAAAATGCTTGTCATGACTCTTGTCTATTTACCTGTAAATCTTTTGTGATGTAACTTTAGGGATATTGTTAGACTGGCTTTATCAGGTTCCACACTTCCAAATGCCTAAATGAAGAGATTCATGAGTGGTTTAGAATGTGGTCTAAAGTGCAAGAGGCATGAGATATTTGTAGCCATAAGACTATCATTCACACTTAAGAAAGCCTTATCATTTGAAGATTTAGGCAGACTGGCAATCAATACGTTTGTTATTTGCTGGAGAATTGATTCAAAATAATCCAATGCACATCTAGTATGAATTGTTGACAACTGAAACAGTTTTGTCATCTGAGAAATTCAAATGATCACTGCTGCATGTTATTTTGATGTAAGAGCTATCATTTAATATTTATCAGATGTCTTAGGTGCTTCATTATATCACCTCGTTTAATCCTCAGTTTCCGTTTCATAAGAGAGAAAACAGAGGTACAGTTTGTTACCATTAGATATTAGATTAGTTAGCTGGATATTAATGAAGGGAAGGAAGCAAAGAGGAGTTCAGACACTGAGTCTGTTTGCTTCACCAGGAAGCTACAGCTTCACACCCAAGAAATCATTCTCCATTCAAGGGGATTAACACCCCTCCCTCCCCTCCTCTGGTACTGGATTGTCTGGGGGAGCAGGTAAGTACCTGCCATAGAGGCCTGTCAGTTTAACCTGGGGAAAAGATCATTGGCTGGGGGTGAACCCCAATGCAAGTCCTCCAAATCTTGGGAAGTTAATTGGTTGCTTTTAAAAAAGCTTCTGGAGAAACCAAGATGGCAGCATAGGTAAACACCGGAGTTTGCTGCCTCAAACAACCACTTCAAAAATACAACTAAAAGACAGAACGGACATCATCCAGAACCACAGGAAGGCTGGCTGAGTGGAAGTTCTACAACTAGGAGGAAAGAGAAAAACATACCGAGACTCAGAGGAGGCGCAGTGCTGAAGTAAAATACTAAGGTGCGGAGCGGGCTGGCGGCTGAGGGTGTGGTTGTTGTTTTCAATCGGGAGGGAGTCTCAGACTCTGAGCTCCAGCTCCGGGCGAGTCTCTAGGGACCCAGACTCATACGGGAGAAGCGGGACTGTCTGGCATCGCTCAGAACCCTAGGGCAGCTTTCTCTCCGTGGGGCTTGCAGCAATTACTGGGACACTGAGAAGCAGAGCCTCTGAGGGCAAGACTGAGAGCAGCCATAATTGCTAACCCCGCCCTGTTGATCCCGTGGGACCCGCCCCGCCCAAGCCCTGCAGGGAGACTTTTGCTGGATAGCCTCAGGCAAAGGCTAGATTAGCACCTCCCTAGAGATCCAGGAGCCAGGAAGCCCAGAGGTCAGAGTGGAACCATCCAGTTTGCAGCTCTGTGGAACCATAAAAGACACACTCAGGGGGCAGACTCAGTGAGCACCAAAGCCCCACTGAAGCAAGTCTAGCCCCAGAGGGGTGTCTCCAGCACAGAAGTTCTCCCACTGCAGACACAGCTGATTCTCACAGCCAATTGGCCTGGAGGTCAATTCCTCACAATGATAACTACAACAATCAAGGCTTAACTACAACAAGACTGTGCACAAAGCCCACAAGGGGGTGCACCAAGAGTGTCTACCTCAGGTTATTGGGACACTTAGCACAGAAAGGCACTCTATCGACACAGCGAAGCATAAAAAATGCCGAGACAAAGAAACAGGACACAAACAACAGAATCGGAGGAAAGCAGACTGCTGGATATAGAGTTCAAAACCACACTTTTAAGGTCTTTAAAGAACTGTCTAGAAGACGCCGATAAACTTAATAAGGCCCTCGAAAAGACTGGTGAGACCGCCGATAAATGTATTGAGATCCTCAAGAAATCTAATGAGACCCTCGATGTTGTGATAAAGGACCACCTAGAAATTAAGCATACACTGACTGAAATAAAGAACATTATACAGACTCCCAACAACAGACCAGAGGATCACAAGAATCAAGTCAAAGATTTGAAATACGAAGAAACAAAAAACACCCAACAAGAAAAGCAAAATGAAAAAAGAATCCAAAAATATGAAGATAGTGTAAGGAGCCTCTGGGACAGCTTCAAGCATACCAACATCAGAATTATAGGGGTACCAGAAGATGAGAGAGAGCAAGATATTGAAAACCTATTTGAAGAAATAATGACAGAAAACTTCCCCCACCTGGTGAAAGAAATAGACTTACAAGTCCAGGAAGCGCAGAGAACCCCAAACAAAAGGAATCCAAAGAGGACCACACCAAGACACATCATAATTAAAATGCCAAGAGCAAAAGACAAAGAAAGAATCCTAAAGGCAGTAAGAGAAAGAAAATCAGTTACCTACAAGGGAGTACCCATACGACTGTCAGCTGATTTCTCAACAGAAACTTTGCAGGCCAGAAGGGAGTGGCAAGAAATATTCAAAGTGATGAATACCAAGAACCTACAACCAAGACTACTTTATCCAGCAAAACTATCATTCAGAAGTGAAGGCCAGATAAAAAGCTTCACAGATAAGAAAAAGCTAAAGGAGTTCATCACCACCAAACCAGCATTATATGAAATGCTGAAAGGTATCCTTTAAGAAGAGGAAGAAGAAGAAAAAGGTAAAGATACAAATTATGAACAACAAATACACATCTATCAACAAGTGAATCTAAAGATCAAGTGAATAAATAATCTGATGAACAGTATGAACTGGCGATTGTAATAGAATCAGGGACATAGAAAGGGAATGGACTATTCTTGGGGTGGGGGGAAAAGGGTGTGGGGTGAGGGAAGAGATTGGACAAAAATCATGCACCTATGGATGAGAACAGTGGGTGGGGAGTGAGGGTGGAGGGTGGGGCAGGAACTGGGAGGAGGGGAGTTATGGGGGGAAAAAAGAGGAACAAATGTAATAATCTGAACAATAAAGATTTAATTAAAAAAAAAAAAGAAAGGAAGGGAAAAAAAATAAATAAAAAAGCTTCTGGTTATAATCCCAGGAGATAAAAAGCATTCTCTCTCTCTCTCTCTCTCTCTTTCTCTCTCTCTCTCTCTCTCTTAGCCTTATTCTGTTTGTTGGTGTTCTCTCTTGCCTGGGAACATGTGACCAAGTAGGTCTAGTGCCCATCTGGCTCGCTGCTGACTGTGCCTGGGCCCCCAAGAACTATGAAGCCGAAACTCTAGGCATTGGTTTTATTTTGAGCCTTCTGAAGACTTAGTTGGGGGGACTGAGGGAAATGGGACATTGGAAGCCCATTTCCAATGGGGTAGTATCACCCTGCCACATCACAATCTCCAGTGTAAGGATCCGTGGCATTCTTCCTTGCAATCCTGTTTCCCACCAACAGCAATTTGATTTGAATCCAGGAAATCTGAGGATAAAGTTCAAGCTCTTAATTCTTTTATTTCCTCCTTTCTTTCCTCCTTTCTTCCTTCCTTCCTTTCTTTCTTTCTTTCTTTCTTTCTTTCTTTCTTTCTTTCTTTCTTTCTTTCTTTCTTTCTTTCATTAATGGTATATGTGAAACATGAGTTTATTAGAGAAAAAAATAAATTAAAATAGAAAGCAATTAATTGTTCTTAATGTTATGAAGAATGTTCTAAATACTTGTAGAGGAGTGATTTTATGTATGGAAATTTATAGGAAAAAAGTCCTCTTTTCTGAATAAGCAATCACACATCAATCCTTCTGATTTTAAATTTTTATAATTACCTTTCTCTTACATTTATTCTTAAAACTTGGTATTTTCTACCCAAACCATTAGTATACAGTATGTGTATTCTCTCTCTCTCTCTCTCAATATATGTATATATTCATATACATATCCCATTATTTATTCATTAAACAACTGAGAATCATTGCCTTGCCCTCTTTATGCATTTATAAATCTCTCATTTCTTCAATCTCTGGAAAGGAAGTATGATCAGTAGAATAACTTGTCACCAGAGATGCTTTTATTCAAACCCTTGCCCAAGACTGACTGGCTGTTTGTGCCTCAGTATCTTCTATCTGTAACATGAGAACTGTAGCAGGAGCTGGCGGGGCTATGAGGAGGGTTAAATGCAGTAAGGAATGTCAGTAGAACCCTTCTATGGAGAAAATGTAGGAGTTGAGCCTCCAAGTCTATTGCTTCATGTACTGGTACAGACATAGCTTAGTTTATGGGGGCGGGTACTGGTTAAATTCCAGCCGCCCCCCCCCCCCCGTCCCCCTTAGAGTCCATAAATGAGGACTCCACATCAGCCCCACTTAGGCTAATCTGCCTGTTCTGTGTCAATCACAAGCTGCAACTGTTATAATGACTGCTTTTCCTCCAGTATGTGGTGGTCTTTTCTCAGTCTCAGAGGGAGACTGAGAAACAGGGCAACAAAGATCTAGTAAAACTGAATTACTGAAAAATCACTGAAGCAATATACCCTGGGGCGTGTGTGACGGCAGCACTGTGTGATAAGTTGAGTACACCCATTAGAAACATTTCAAGCCATATTTTTCTCTATGGTTATTATCATGGCTGTAATAATTTTTATGTGGCCATAGGATTAATATACGGATTGCTTAGATTTCTTTCTTGTGTATCATTCAGAAGACTAACCTTTACTTTGCCATTATAAGATTCCTCAAAGAAATCTGAAAAGAGACACAAATGTTTTTAATAATTATTCTGCAGTGCTGAATTTTCTATATTTAGCACACATTGGGAGTATTTATAATTTAAAAACACTTTATTTTAAAATAACTTTAGGTAATAGTTTTGGAAATGGCTCTTTTGGAATTATTGTAGCCATTGAGTAAAGGCAGAAATTAAAGAACGATTTGACACTTCAAAAAAAAAAACAAACAAACCACTTTTGGCATGTGAAAAGTCACTTACAATCACACCTCAAACTTTAGCTGTTAATATTAACAGGGATAGTTATAGCTGAAGGGGTCATTACATGCTTATAAAGGGAGTTCCACTAAATATAGCAGCATTAGGAGAAGTGTTGACAAGAAGAGTTGAAAACAAAACTCAAGTCAACTTTTTGATTTAAAATTCTATTTTTGTGTGTGTATGTGAATGTCATTTTTGAGGAAACTTTCACTCTATTGCAACATAAAAAGAAATGAGAAAATAAGCCAAAGAAAATGTTATTAAGCCTAAAGTAGCAGGATAATCTTTAAATAGGCACATAAATAGCCCATGAGACAGTGTGAGATTTTCTCTTAGTCTCCTTGTTGGCTTGTTCAAGAGGCTAGTCTAACACTAATTTGGTTGCAATACATCCTTTTCTTATAGTTTTAATCGATTACATGAAAATTATATTGTCCTAATAATTATTCTTGATTTTCTTTACTATGGCAGGATTAACATTCTTATAAATATTATACCAAAAATTTTAAATTCTTATTGAAAGTATATTCCCATTCAGGTCATGGACATAGAAGAGGGCAGATTTGGTCTCCTTACTAAAATCATCTCCCTGTAAACCAGGTTATTTTCATGACAAGATTTTCTTTCTTTACCTCTTCTATAAGCATATCAGAAAATAAACCTAGAGGCACCAACGTGTAGGGGTTTTCCAGAGAAGATAACCTATCCAATATAGAAATAGTAAACTCTTCTATTTTCATGTTCTTTACAACCCATAGAACTCAGATAACTATTTTTAAATTATGTTATTGAAAGGAATGGGGACAGAATAGGTTTAGAGAATAAAGAGAGTCCATGGGGGAACAATGCATAGGCGAGGGCTTGGGACTGCAGAAGGCATCCCTTCACAGAGAATAGAAAGTGCCACAGGATAAGGAAGGAGGAAGGCCTACATTCACAGGGGAGAAAGACAAGTCACAAGATATCAGGAAGAAGGAAACATACTTCCACAGAGGATAGAGAAATGTTGATAAATGCCGGAAAGAGGGAAATATATTTTCACGGGAGATCGAGGAATGTTGCAAGATGAGGGGGGAAAAAGGGAGGAGGGCACCATGTGGGTTTTGGACTTTGAAATTAATATTCTGCAAAAGAGTGACCAATTAGAAAAGCACAGGGTCATAAAATGGGGAAAGGGTCCAATTAGGAGGGAGCATGAAGAGACAAAGAACTTCTAGCCTTTAAAACCTTAGAAAAAGGGGCTTAGTTGGTTACCGCCTTGGAAACCCTTCCCAATGGGGGAGTTTTTATTTGCTTCTAATAAGTTTCCACCATTTTACTAATAACTCCTTTTAGTCTACAAATTTTGCTTTTCAAACTTCATGAGGCAAGAACCTGCAAAGGTTCTTTTAGTCCACAAATTTTACTTTTCAAACTTCATGATGCAAGAACCTACAAAAGGGAGATCCATTCCCTGCACCCCACGTTTCATGATGGAATAGCAATATTTTCAGAATTACATTTGAATCATTAAGAGAAGGTTAAAATCAGTTAATAAATTAAACGACTACATTCATTTCTTCAGGTTTGTCCTTCGAGGAATCTGAATTCAACACCAGTGACATAGCTTTTTAGATATGAGATGTTGGAAAGTCACTTAATTTTTTCAGAGTTGATGGAAGGGCAAAATGATGTCATATGTACACCAATAAAAGGAAAATATGTAAATTAACCATCACTTCATGACGCTCATCAGCCAATCAGGACTGAGTATGCAAATTAGCAGAACAAAGATGGCAGCAGCCACAGAGCCAGCCAGAGTGGGCAAGAGGCTTGAGTCACCCCCAGCGATGGAGGGAGCCAAGCTTCCCTCCCACCTGGGCCGGCCACTGAAGGAGAGGCCTGTGGCGGCAGCCATGGAACAGGTTGGAGCGTGCAGGAGGCTTGGGTCATTGGGGATGACCCAAGCTTCCCACCCACCTTAGTCAGCTGCTGAAGGAGGGGCCTGCAAATGGCCCTCAGCCCCTCACCCAGGCTGGCCATGCTCCCATGGGGTCAGGGTCCCCGCTGGGGGGCGTGGCCAGTCTGCAAACAGCCATCAGCCCTTCACCCAGGCTGGCCAGGCACCCCCGCATGTACCCCTATGCTGAAGGGGATGTGGCCAGCCTGAAAACAGCCCTCAGCCCCTCACCTAGGCTGGCCATGCCCCCCCAGCAGGGACCCTCACTCCATGGGGACATAGCTGGCCTGAAAACTGCTCCAGCCCCTTGCTCAGGCCTGCACCATACCTGGTGGGGACCTCTACCCCAATGGGGCATGGCCAGCCTGCAAACCACCACAGGCCCCTTGCTCAGGCCGCCCTGCAATATGAAGGGTCCCAGATTGGAGAGGGTGCAGGCTAGGCTGAGGGATACTCCCTCCCTCTGCACAAATTTCGTGCACTGGACCTCTAGCAGTATATATAGAGGCCTATAGCAACCCTGGCTCACAGAAAGTATTCATGAATATAACCCAAGTTACAGATCCACAGTAGTGATTTAGATAGCCAAAGTATTAAATTAAGTAAAAAATGTCCCCATGCTCTGGTATTCTTGACAAATCATCATTCTCTGAAATGTTCATAGTTTACTCCAATTTATGTGAGCCCAGGCTAAATGAACCAGGACCACTAGTAGTTTGATGACTGCAATTATAGAAAACACATGTTTAACAATTAATTATTTGGCTTTCATTCATTCATTAGGAATATATTTAATGAGCCTCTGCTATAAGCCAGGCATTGGTCTTGGCAGTGGAATATAATGGTAAATAGTTCTTGCCTGTATGGAGCTTATATTCTAGAAGGTAGAGAGAGTCAACTAAGTAGAGAAACGCTTCACCAAGATGACTTCAAATAATGGTAAGTACTTGGAAGAAAATCAATCAGGACTGTACTTTAAGTGATTGGGTGTTAGGTCTACTTTGGATTATTGGGAGCCAGGGAGGTCCTGGCTGAGAATTTGACACCTGTGAATACAAAGGGCAAGAGGAAAGGACCTAGGAATCAGTGTCCCTAAGCAGAAAATTCTAAAGCCTCGAAAGAAGGAAGGAGTTTGCTTATTTGGAAAAGAAGGAAAGCTGATGAGGGTAAATAAAGCACAGGAGGGAGGGAGAGAAAAGAGGAGGTGTCATGGAAAGCCTTGGTCATAGTAAAAGTTGGGGGGCGCGTTTTAGCAGGTGAATGAGACATCTGATTTGCAATTTGAAGGTCATTCTGGCTACTGTGTGGAGAACAGCCATGAAGGGAGTAAAGAATAGAAGCAGGAGATGCATTGGGAAGTTATTTTAATTCAGAGAAGATACAACGTGGCTTGGATTGAGTTACGGAATGTAGGCTGGATGTTACAGGACCTATAACATATATGCCCCAAAAGGGCATATTTGGAAGGAGTAGAGTTGATAAGACTTATTCATTTGAGGAGAGATGAGAAATGAACCAAGGGCAACTATAACGTTTTTGGCTTAAGCAATTGGACAGGTGAGATACCATTTCTGAGATGAAGAACTTTAAGGAAGAAGAAGATTATGCATTGAGGAAAACTTTCAGAGCCACATGGCCAACATCAAGTGTGGATTTTATCCATTTCTCCAAATACGATGTGATTACTTGAGAACTGAGAAAACCTGCCACTTCCTTCATCTATCTAAAATACCATTTACCTCCTAGCTCATGCCTAATATTTATGCAAAACCTGGAATCTCTATGCTTAACATATATCTACAAACCCATATCTGCAATTTTGAGTTCCATTAGCTTAGAAAATTAAAAATTTGGGTATCTAATTTGGTGGCAAAACTCATCTCACCTGATCTCATTTGGTGGCAAAGTCCAGCTTGAATTTAAGTAAGGGCATTTATAACCTTCATCCCTCTTAGTATTATAATTCATACATTTTCATGCAGAAATATTTATGTGTTTGGTCACAATGTTCTGTTCTAGACCCTACTGGAGTTACATAGTATAAAGATGATATAATATTTACAAAATAAAAATAAAATTAATCTTGAAACACCTCTGTCCTAAGTCTTAGAGAAGAGATTATAGAGCTAAACTTAAAATTGAACAGTACTTTATTGTGTGTTTTACTACTTGATATAAAAAAAATGTTGGATCCTTTTCTTAGAGAAGAAGGGGTTTACAAAGTGCACTCTGCCCAAGGGAGGAGAAATTGGGAAAGCAAACTTTACTGATATCATAATCATTTCAGATACAAGCGTAGAGGGCAATGAAGGGAATGCCAACATAATGGATTTTGAGGGCAGGAAGGTTGATATTCTTATGAAAGGTAAAGTCACATAGACAAGTTAAATTCATCAGCAGTTGTTTAATTCTAATGACTAAAAACTGTGTCAAGATGTCAATTCACTTTGCCCAAGTTAATAAGGAGGGGCTCAAACACTTAATGTCATTAATTCTAAACTGTATATTCCCCACATGTTAACTTTTCTGAAATTGTGATATATCTTCCAATTGATGGAATCTCAAAGTGGACACTGATCATGTGAAAGTGATGATGTGCTATTGTGTGTATGTACTCAACCTGGCTGTTATTTCTGGCTGCATGACAAGAAAACTAAAACCCTCAAAATCTCAATCATATACTTTACGGACCTTAATAGGATAGTGTCTTAGTCCATTTGGGCTGCTATAACAAAAATATCATAGTCTGGGTGGCTTATAAACAACAGAAGCTTATTTCTCACAGTTTAGAATCTGGGAAGTCCAACATTAAGGCACAGGCAGAATTGAAGTCCGGTGAAGACCCGATTCCTGGTTCACAGACAGCCCTCTTCTTGCTGTGTCTACGCCTGGTGGAAGGAACCTCTATGGGGCTCCCCCCTCATGACCCAGTCACCTCCCAAAGGCCCCACCTCTTAGCACCAATACTTTTGGAGTTAGGTTACAATATATGAAGTTTTAGGGGCACAACCATTCAGTCTATAGCAGAAGGTCTTGATTGTTATCTTGATTGTCAGCATAAGTTTAAGAAAGCACCAGCATCAAAACCTGTAGAATGTCAGAGGCTTGTAAGAAAACCCCAAAGACAATATTTGGACATATTTTTTAGCAGCATCACCAATGCTCTAGATGGCACAGAGAACGATATTTTATGGGAAGACAGAGTTATCAATGACTGTCGGAAGTGATCCAAATGAATCAGATCCTCACCCAGCTGCATGACTCAGTGGTTGAGCAACGACCTATGTGCAGGTTGTGGGCTCGATCCCCAGCGGGGGATGTGCAGGAAGCAGCCAATCAATGATTCTCTCTCATCATTGATGTTTCTATCTCTCTTTCCCTCTCTGAAATCAATAAAAAATATACAAAAACAAAACAAAACAAAACAGTAAGATCCTTTGAAGTTTTGGAATTCCTTTACCAATTTTTTTTTACTCTATTTTCTTTTTTTATGAGCACAAGAGAGTGAGATATAAATAGCATTGTGTGCATATGTAAACTTAACTTTTTTCAACAAGTATAAAATAAAAATTCTAAGTTATAAGAAAGGACTGTCAGTTTAATTGTCGGATTAAAAAAAAATAGCTGTACAGGAACCAGTGGTGCATCTGGTAATGACTTAAGTTTAACAAAATGCCATTCACCTTTATAGACAGAAGCTAAAAGGAATTAGGGGTGGGGAGGGTGACTATGCAAAAGGCAAAGATTTCTTCTACTTTCTTTTTTCTTTTCTGAACCTCGGTTTATTTCTTAATTTCCCTCTGGCCTTTTCCTGGTGCTCTGCTGCTAATGTTTAAATGGAGTATCCACTTCATTAATTTCCAGCATTTTCTAGCACATAAACCTCTAAGGACAGGTCAAAGACTGGACTTCTGGCCACAAGTAAATTAAGTGGATGTTTTTCCTGTGATAGCATATGCCTAGAAAGGTTAGGCTGTGTTTTCATGAGTGCTTACCTAATGCAAAATAAACTTTGAATTTATATTTCTTGTCTTTTTCAGTCTAGAAGGTTTTTCTGTTGTAATTCCCACTATTAAAAGAAGAGTATGAGGCCATATGTAAAGATTTTTAATGTGCAGATTGATTTAACTATAAGTTGTCAAAAAAAAAAAACCCACCCACATTACAATGAAAATCTTGTCAAATTTTCAGTTTTTAGCCACAGCACATTAAGTAGGACAATTTCATTTTATATTTAATTTTCCTTGAATGTCACAGTGACTAACACATTGGTTTTCAGATTCTTTTAATTTTGCTTCTATAATCTGAATAAAAGTACTCCACTGAGGCCAGTTCAAATGTGCTAACATGATTAATAGAAGCACAAATCTTAATTCAAAAAGTATTAGAAAGTAAAATGTCTTTGTTGATGTTTTCTGTAAATGTTTTTGACATAGCCAGAAAGCATATTTTTAAATACACTTACTCCCGTCTAAAGGTTAAGTGAATGAGCTAAGAGGCATACTACTTGGGCATGAATTCCAACTGCCACTTTTCAATTGATTTTAGCAATGTACTCATTTTCAGTGTTCCAGGGTTTTCTCATGTGTAAAATAGATGTTTCTAAGATTAAATTAGTATCTTATAGGGGTTTTAGGAAGATTAAGCTGAGTTCATACATGTAAGCCACTTAAAAAAGTACCTGTTAGGTAATTAATAATCAACAAAATGTTTATTGTTATTAATCTCTCAAAGCTTTCATATATTATTCTTCCTAACAGTGGCAGCTATTTTTTTAAAATTCTTTCCCTTGTTTCTTTAAAAACTCTACTACATTACCACACTTTTTTTCCCCAGATCAACTGATTTTTAAATTTTCTCCCCAGTGTAGCTCGGTTCTTTCTTATATAAACCAACTTAGATTTTTATAGGCAGAATTCTCAACCCATTATTCCAGTTAGCCCAGTGAAAGTCTGGAGTCCAGCAAAAGTCTGGAGCAGGTAAAGTATCTTTCTAAGAAACAAAGTGGTAGGGAGCTGAGGTTGGGAGGTTATTGTGTTCATTGTGGGAGTGTTTTCAATTCAATTTGTAAGTGTTATATAAATGTATAAAATAGGACATGAAGTCATTTAGCCTCTCATCCAACGTTTGAAAATATATGCTGACAGATATTTTTAACAATTAATGGAATGAAATTCAATGAGTCAAGTCTGGACTGGAAGACAGAGTGTTTTATTGATTTCTCATTGAGCCTGCCAAAGTACTATTCTTCTTTTTGAGTACAGTTGGGTAACACATTTAGAAATGACCTAGAGGAATATTTTGAAGGTTCATTGTCCAGAAATAAATGTTAGTACTTTAAGAAGATGACAAAAATATATACAATATGTATTTTAGTAACATATTAGGTCCAAATACAATGGTATGCTGGTAAATGTTTAGCAGCTGTGTCCTCCGCCCTCCTCACCCCAAAGAGCATCAACCTCAATTTGCTGCATTTTCTGGTTTCCATGGTATAAATACTTCTAATTTCAAGGTACCAGTGTAACATTGCTGAGAAGAGTTAGGAAGAGATATTAGTAGGACATCATTATAGGTATTTCCACCATAAATACAGGGTGTCCCCCAAAAATGTATACACACTTTAACAGCTGAGAGCTCAATTTTGAAAATGGAGTGCATTTTAATAAACACTGCCTTTATAATTATTCAAAGTGTGTATATACATTTTTTGACACCATACATATAACAAATATAAATAGCCTCAAGGACATAGATAATAAGACATAAAAGGCATTAAAATAATTAGGAAGGGATGAGTTTTGAGTATTTACTGCCTTTGATTTTAATGAAATTTATTTGATTTTAAGTTTATATAATTTATTTTTTGATAATGGCTGTGCTTAGTGACTGACTTTCAAATTTCCTGAAAATTTAAGAATGGACTCTTATGAGCTTATATGTACTGGCTCTAGCATATTACTCTGTATATATGCTATCTGATATTGTCTGTTATAACATAGGTAAAAAATAGTGAAGCTTAAAGTCATATGATGTCTGCCTTCCCTCTCTCCTTTCCTTCCTTCCTTCCTTCCTTCCTTCCTTCCTTCCTTCCTTCCTTCCTTCCTTCCTTCCTTCCTTCCTTCCTTCCTTCCTCTGTCCCTTCCTTCCATACTTTTCTTCCTTCTTTTTGTTCCTGGTGGTTTGCTACACACATCAAGGACTTGAATGGGCAGAAGTCAGTTTGGACAAATAATAAAGTTACTCATTTATGGTGTTGACATGGGGAAGGAAATAAGGTTACATTTCATTAGGATTTTATAATATACACCTTCATTATATTTTTTGACATATGTACATGTCTACCTATATACCTAGATACAGTAGAAGATCTATTTTTGTTTCTATGAAAACCAGGTTGAATGCTTTGGAAAGACTCTAAAGATGAGTCACTAAAAAAGGGTTTCTAGGTCTGACCAATAACTGTGAAAACTCAGATAAGGAATATCAGCTGATGTTCTCTGTTTCTGATCGTGTTGCTAGTGCATTTATGTTCTTAGACCACTTTAAAAAATAAACTTGAAAATTTCAGATAATGAGTTTCTGAATGTGGAGAGTAATAGCTTGTTATCTTATAATAAAAACAAAGAACTATATATAAAGAAAGGCGAGCAAATATGTGTGTATTTATGTTAAAATAAAATTTAATTATTTCTAATGATTATTTGCTTGAACTTCTTTTTATCCCATTAACTAAAAAAAAAAAAAAACTACTGCTCCATTGTTTCCAAAAATTATGTTCACTAACTTTTAAGTGAAATGGAGTAGGAATGTTATAAGCCAAACCAGATTATTAATAGCCTTAGATGTGTCTCTCCATACAATTAAATTTGACTGACTTCAAGAGAAAAAAGGAATGAATATAGTTATCTCACCTCTTTTGTTGAAATTATTACACAATTTACTTATTTTAGAAGCTAATTGCTAATTTGTAACAGTTCTTGTTCACATTTTGGTATAGGGTCCATGAATAATATGTACTTCTAAGAAAAAAAAATAAAAATTCTCTTTCTTCCAAAAGTCATTGTCTTGAATGTGATTTTACAGATGACTTTGAGTTTTCTTTGATAATCTTAATGATTATTCAGATTTTTTTAAAAATTAATATTAAATATATCAGTTATACATTTTAAAGTATATTTCTTTTTTAGCATAATGAATGAATTTATATAGTTACAAACTAGAATTCAGTAATACTTTAAAGAGACCTTTAATTAATGATTGGTGCTCATTAAAATATTAACAGTAAATATTTTAACTAAATTCTTATTTGATGTAGTCAAATGTACTTTTTAAGTAATTTAATTTTATGACTGACCAACTTTCAAGTACTCAAGTAATCAAGTAATACTTTTACTTATTAAACTTATTAAAATGGTATTTGTAAGTTCCATTAAATGTCCAATACTTTTCATTAGCATTTCATTTTCACTTTTCAACTTTAAATCAGGAGTTGAAATCAATTATTCAGTGACACATATTAAATTGGAGTTACAAGGTTGTTTTAATAGGACAAATTCTCTTGAACATTACATATCATAAAAACTAAAAGCCCAGATATCTTAATATAAAAATATTAACACCATATGCTTGATTTTCTTAGGCCTTTCTGTACTTAATTTTATATCTTCCTTAGGTTTAATGAATCTTATTTGTTAAATAAATAATTGTATCATCTCAAGCAATTTGGGGGATATTGTCTCAACTGGTTGTGACTGTATAATAACCAGACACATTTGACAGAATTTTCATTATACAATCTTGCTTGACAATGATGGGAAATCCTAGGTTGAATTTATAATTTCTTGGATTTAAAGTCATAACCCTAGTAGCCCTAGAAGTCTATTTTCCAAGGCTACTCATGGAAATCTGAAATTCTCACCCATGATGCTATATTATCTGATTGGACTCTGCATTTTTTAGCTCTTTATATTTAAATATCCTCCTTTGTAAGTTATAAAAATCTGCAAAATCTAGGGGATTCTACATTCATTTCATATTCTTTTTATCTCTTTGGGGTCATATAACTTTTACAAATATAATAATGATATCTGATTAAAAATTGACTATATCTCATGGCTTGATCTATTTGGCCCAATCGTCAAACATCTTTCTATGGTGAGAAAAGCATTTGATGCTTTCCATTAGCTTAAACATGATCAGAGTGGTGATTTTATGATTTTACCACCAAAAGAACAGAGTATTTGCATGCTGAAGGGAATTCATCAGTGCTATTTGTTCAGTCCTCTTTTTCTGATTATATAAATATTCTATCAAACAAAGTGTCTTCTCTATGAACTTAGATACTATGCCTATGGAGTGAGAATATGGACAGACTTATTAAATTTTAAACTTCTCTAACTGTAACCACCAGATTGAACAATAATCTCCCTTACACCCTCAGCCCCCTGGATCTCTTTAGAAAAAATTAGCATCATTGATTTCTTTTGAAAATATATGGAACATTAACACAGTGAACACATAGATCAAAGATGTTTCAGCCGCAAGCTGAGGTAAAAGTATAAGATGCCTACAGGATGGGTTATGACATGAAACCATGGGCAGAGAGGACATGGGGAGTGAAGGGGAGGAGAGACAAGTCAGGGAAGGCTATATAATGTATTATTATTTCAATCCCTTCTTTCTGCATTTTGATGGAAAATAATTTGCAAATTATATGTCATTTTACTGCATATTGCTAGAAAACTTACTACACAAATTATAAATCAAGTGGCAATCATAATAGCTCAAAATATAGTCATAAATCTTAAAAATGTTCTTCTGAGGTGAGATTTGGTGTAGGCTAGTCATAATATGAGGCAAGAAGGTGGTGGGTCTTACCAGTAAATCTGCTCAAAAAAGTCATTTCAGAAACTCTATCAGCCTACTGAATTTTTTGCTTTATCTAGATCTCAAGAATTACACTTCTCTTCCCTGCTACATAAATTGCCCTATTTATTGCTCAACCTCTTGAAAGTATTTTCCAACTAAACTGTGTTTTGTCATGAGGAGAACTTTTATATCTTTGACCATGAAAGATGAAACTGAGCATTTTTTAAATCCTCACCTGAGGGTATGTGTTTTGTTTTTTTTTAAAAAGTTATTTTAGAGAGAAGGAGAGAAAGAGAGAGAAGCATTAATATGAGAGAGAAACATCGATTGCCCTCCACCGCCCACATGCACCCCGACAGGGGTTGGAACCTGCAAGCTGGGTATATGTCCTTACTGGGAATCCAGCCCGCAACCGTTTTGGTGTATGGGATGATACTCCAACCAACCGAGCCACCTGGCCAGGGCAAAACTGAACAATTTAAGTCAAAAGCTTTTGACATTTGCTTTCAGGAAAGGGTTTGAATTATCATAATTCAAATTATTCTTTGCTAAATAGTTTTGCTTGAAACAAGCTTCAAAAATACGAAAATCAATAACAATTAGCTTCGAGGAACATATGACTTTTTAAACCAGTATTTTCACTTAAAAATGTTTTTATTGATTTCAGAGAGGAAGGGAAAGGGAGAGAGAGATAGAAACACCAATGAGAGAGAATCATTGATTGGTTGCCTCCTGCATGCCCCCCACAGCGGATGGAGCCTGCAACCCTGGGCATGTGCCCTGACCAGGAATCACACTGTGACCTCCTGGTTCATAGGTCAATGTTCAACCACTGAGCCATGCCAGCTGGGCCAGTATTTTTTCACTTTATAGTTGTCTTTGTTGTTAACATCTGTGTTAACATCATCTACTCAACTGATGGATGGGTCACAGCTGTAGTTACTAGCTTAGAAAAGAGGACGTCGCCAGTGGTCGGCAAGCTGCGGCTTGGCAAACCTCGGCTCGCGAGCCACACGCGGCTCTTTGCCCCCTTGAGTGTGGCTTTTCCACAAAATACCGACTTCTGCGCATGGGCCACGAAGTTTCAATCGCACTGTACGTGCGCGCCCCCACGTGGTATTTTGTGGAAGAGCCACACTGATTCTATCTAGACCAGTGGTTCTCAACCTTGGCTGCACATTAGAATCACCTGGGAATCTTTTTAAAATCCTGATTTCTGGGCCTCATCCTCCGGAATTTCTGTTTCTTTGTGATGGGGTGGGGCCACAACATTAGTAACAAAGAAACAGAATTTCCGGAGGATGAGGCCCAGAAATCAGGATTTTAAAAAGATTCCCAGGTGATTCTAATGTGCAGCCAAGGCTGAGAACCACTGATCTAGACTGAATATAGGTTTCCTTGTACAAAGAGAGTGAAATGCTAAGTGAACATGAGATGATTATTTATGTCTGATGACTAGAAAATTCAAACCACCAAAAGGTCTCATTGATCAGCCTGAAACAGATGCAGGGCTTAAGACAAAAGCACAAACAAAAGATAAAAGCACAATTGTGTGTGGTATATGTGTGTAGAAATTGTTGTATTTTATGTTGAAAACAGCTAAAAGTCAGGTGAAACTATTACATTAAAATTACTTCGACACTACCTTAAAAACAACAGCTTTCCATGAATAAGCAAGCAAAATATTTTCTGAGTAATTTCTCCTCTTCCCGTCCTAAGCTAATACCACTCTAAACTGACATTGACCCTTTATTTAATAGTTCAGTCAATAGATATATTTATAGTTATTCATATTGCAGGCCACTCTTAATGATGATCTATGTATCCAACACTTTATATAGGCTTTCTAAGGATCACAAAATTATTTGAGAAAAATTGATAATTAGGAGAGATCTGCATTATCAAAGTGAAACATTGATCAAAATATAAAAATAACTATGACAATTAAGGATAATAAAAGAAAGAGAGGAGAATACTTTTACCATAATTCAAATTTCAGGCAAAAGGAATAGTCAAGGAATAGTCATTTGTGGAATTACCTGAAAAATTATTTTTATAAATTAATTCATTCTGTTAGTTTAGGCTTTGGTTTTATTGATAATTTACATTATTTTCATATAAATTATGATCAAATCCAATATATTTGCATTTTAGTAAAAGCAACTTTTGGTGAAAGGAAGCCATATATTTTATTGTTTTCACATTTTTTTAACTTTTCTTTTGGGTTATCACTGAATCCAGTTGTCTGTTGTGGCTTGAATTCATGCAGTGAAGATTTAACTGTGCAGCTCTACTCAGATGAGAGATTAATAATGGAGCTGGGTTTGTTGTGTGGCCTCTGATTTGCTTCCCACAATTCAAGGAGGGGTCAGAATTATGACTACTGTTAACATTTCTTTATCATGGATTTGTGCACCAATCAAATTCGCTCAGAGCTTGGATCATTAGAAGTAATAATTTAGGTTGTTCTTCATTTTGAAATTAAGAAGACACATTGATCTCACATTGTCAAATCATTTCAAAACACTGACTGACTTTAACAGGTCCAACTTGATAGCCCTGTGCATCAGATGTGATGGTGACAAAAGAAGTCTGCAGTTGGGAAACAAATAGAGCCATTGAAAGATAGTGACTAGGATGAAAATCATATCCCCAACTTTCCAAGAAAATTTTCCCATTTCCCATGAAACATAAGCTAACATCCAATTTTCTGTGACTCATTTACTGCACTAGGACACTTACTAGTGGATTCAGCGCTGAAAGCAGGTCAGTGACATTGATAGTAAACACATGAGGGCAACCATAAATAACCTTTTGTGTTAAAAATAGAGCCTTTTTATTTGAATATTATGTAAGAAACTAGAGGCCTGGTGCATGAAATTCATGCATGGGGGGTGTCTCTCAGCCTGGTCTGAATTCTCTCACAATCTGGGACCCCTTGGGGGATGTCCAACTACCACGGGATTGGGCCTAAACCAGCAGTCAGACATCCCTCTCACAATCCGGGACCGCTGGCTATTAATTGCTGGCCTGCCTGCCTCATCGCCCCTAACCACTTGTCTGTGTGTCTGATTGCCCCTAACCACTCACCTGCCTGCCTGACTGCTCCTAACCACTCTGCCTGGCTGCCTGATCATCACTAACTGCTTGCCTGACTGCCTGATCGCCCCTAACTGCCTCTGCCTGCCTGCCTGATCGCCCCTAACCACTCTGCCTGCCTGCCTGATTGCCACTAACCACTCTGCCTACCTGCCTGATTGCCCCTAACTGCCTCTGCCTGCCTGCCTGATCGTCTCTAACCGCCTCTGCCTCATCCACTGCGCTGCGGCTTCATCTGGAAGGCTGTCCAGAATGATGTCTGGAAGGTCGTAAGGCTGTCTGGTCTAATTAGCATATTGCACTTTTATTATTATAGATGTCTAAAGTCTGTTGAGAAGAGTATACAACAACTGAATCAACTTAATGGGAGTAACATCATTTCAAAAAAATGTTTTTGTCTATCTGACTTGTTTTACTTTAAAAAAAATCCTCTCACTTGTGGTATCCTTTGAAGTAGAGAAATACAGCTCAACAAGTCTACTTACCACAATTGCAGTGGGTTTTTATTGTTGTTGATTTTGTTTTAGCTTATGTTTCCCCAGTGAGAGCTATTTCAGTAGGTTTTACTATTAAATCAGGTCAATGCAGAGCTTTTCCTCTAGTGAGAGAGAAACATTTTGATTGAAGATCTCTTTCAACCTTGAAAGGATCAGTTAAATTTTACCCCCGCCAATGGCTTTATTGTCTGTGTTGCCTTGAACTGTGTTTCAAACAATAGGGCCTCTGCTCTACTTTTAAATCTAGTACTTTCCAGCGTGTGCTGCTTTTGTTTCTCCTGCAAGGAACAGTGCCAAAAGCAATTTTTAAAGTAATCTCATATCCTTGGTTTTGGAGGGAAAAAGTAAATACATAAATATAAAACTAACCGTAAGCATTATCATTATTATTTAACCTTCTGAGAAACATACATTTCAGTTAGAAAAAAATAATCTTTTTCCTTGGGGGGAAGGGGGAGCTTGACACCTCATTTTTACCTTTATACAGAATTCACTTGAGTAAAGGCATCATGATTTTATAATTGATGAAGGGGGCATGATCTGTAAGATATGAATGTTAGGTAAATCTGTATTCTCTGCTTCCAAAACTGGTTTTCATTGAATGTGTTCATGCTAGCAATAGTAGCATAAAACTCCTTTTCCCTCTCCAACCTCATTAATCTCTCCTGAATGCAATCACCTGAGTTCTATCATTGGAGGCTTTAATTCTGCCTTTAATGTTTCCAACGTCACCATAATTTCTCAAATTTTTGTTGAGAAAAAAATTCCTCAGGGAAAGTTAATATTTTAAATGTTATCAGTCATTTTTACTTCTATCAAAAATAACTTTGGATCCATTCTTGAGATTTGATGTTAATCAAGAAGGAAAAATCATGCCCAGTGGAGAGTGGGAAAGACAGGTCTATGACTTAGCATACAGAAGACCAGTATTTCATTAGTAATGTTAATTGATTGCAGCCAGGAATCTTAAGGCTTTCTGTATAATTGGCATATAGCTTGAATGTTTACATGGAGAAAAGGTTTCCTCTTGCCCAGATTGCAGGCTAGTCTTAAGATTTAGAGTACGGTAGCATGATGTTTCTTAATTAAAAGCTATCTGGGTGGCACTAAAACAGAAACTTCAAATTATAAATACTTGGTATTATTTTTCAGTCACTTATGTCTCCTAGTCGGGTAGCGATGAATCTTCCATTTCCACCAGAAGATCCTATGAAGATGATGCCTGATCCTAATTGGAAAGATCTAAGAAGGTCTGCCTAGGGCAGAATCAGAACAATTTATAGCACTAGTCATGACCTATCTCTCTCTCTCTCTCTTTGGTGACTTGTTTTCTTTTTCTTATTTTTTTAATTAAATGTATTGGTGTGACATTAGTTAATGATTATACAGGTTTTAGGAGTATATTTATATGATACCTGATCTGTATATTGCATTGTGTTCTTACCACCTAACTTCAAATCATCTCTGTCACCATATGTTTGACCCACGTTACTCTTTACTATCTTCCCACCCTCCCCCTTACCTCTAATCATGGCATTTCTAATTCTTGTGATACTGTTAGCAGCGAGTTAGACTGAACCTTGGTTCAGCAACCTTGGTACTTGAGTTTGGCTTGAAAGAATTCAGAGCCAAGGAACTCAAATTATAAGGAGAAGTTTATTTAGAAAGTTACAAAGGTAGTAGAAAGGCCCTTAGGAGAAAGAGGGGGAGAGAAACACACTTTGAGAGACAGAAGAGGGAGGAGAGACTCTGATCTGCTCCAGAAAAAGAGAGAGAGCGCGTGCTGGGTCCTCAGCTCTGAGATCTCAGGGGAGGATCTCAATAGAATATTCATCTGCTTTATAGGTGTGCCCCCTCCTAGTTTCCATTGATTGGTTGGCACCAGGGGTGGGGGGTCATAGGTCAATGCACCTGGTCCTGAAGTCACTCCATCTGATTTTGCTGCTTCTCTGGGCCTGGAGCCGAAACACAGCTGAAGCCTAGATGTCACATTCCAGGGGTTAATACCTAAGAAAATGGTCATGCAAGGTCTTGTAGTTCCACCCATTGCTTGGTACCTGGAGTCTTCTACTCTGGTAACCCTCTGCACCTGGCCAATCATTCCTATTCTGCTCATGCCTATCTAACTACCTACTACAGAACTTGGATCTTTTTTCTAACATCTCTTTTCTTCCTGGTTGAAATCATGCATTTTCATTCCTTTAAATACAATATTGTGCTGATGATTTTTAAATTAATATCTCAGCCAAGACATCTCCTCTCATCTCCAAATTCATATACACACATGTCTAGTTGGCCATCTAGTAGGCATCTTCACATGAACACACCTAAAAGAAGACCCCGGATTCATACTTCCACTCAAACTTGGTATTCTCTCCCTTTTGTGGGTTTCCCATCTTCGTAAATGCATTAACTTTTACCTAGTTTCTCAAGCCAGGAAGCTAAAAGTCAGCCCTGGTTCATTACTTTGCTGAATCCCATCTCTACCATCTAGTCTTTTAGTAAATGCTGTTGGATCAAAGAGCTCCACTTTTTATTGTCTCCACTACAATTGCCCAAATTGAGGCTGTCATAATCCCACGTCAGAGATGTTTCTATGGGCTTGCAACTGACCTTCCCACTTCCACTATTTTATGTTTTTTTGTTTTGTTTTGTTTTGTTTTTCTTTTAAGCTAAATTAGATAATGACCCCTGCTCTTCTTGGAATAGGTGTTGCCCTTGGAATAAAACCCTCATTCTGGTTTCAAGACCTCCATTATCTTGCCACTGCCTCTTTCTCCAACTTCATCTTCTGCCAAACTCCTCTCACTCACTAGTCCAACTTCACTGGCTTTTATTTTCAGTTCCTTGGACATTCTAAGTACATTTTCACTTTGGGAACTTGGCCCATGCTCACTTTGTTGGGAAATATTTCTTCCCACTTTTTGAATGGTTGTTCTTTTTTTCCTCACCTTTTAAATCCAAGAATATATGTTATCTATACGCAGAAGTCCTGGCTGACCACCCCATCCTTATCCACTTATTACATCTTAAGCATAATATTTATTTCCTTCACTATGCTTTCCCCTAGGGAAAAAACCACAGGAATTCACAGAAGACATTTGTTTTTTTCTTAATCCTCACCTGAGGATATTTTCCCATTAATTTTTCATTTATTTTATTTTTTTTAGAGAGAATGGAAGGGAGGGAGAGAGACAGAGAGATAGAAACGTCGATGTGTGAGAGACACATTGAGTGGTTGCCTCCACATACAACCCGACGCGTGTCTTATTCATTACCATCAAACAGTGTTCATCACGCTGTCTGGCACTTGACTCACATTTGGGTATTGAATGAAATGAATGACAAATCATCTTGATTTTTGAGTGCTGCAACTCTCCTGAAGCCTGTCTGCTGGCCTCTTTTTATTCTTTAGATCTTCTGCTATTTCTCATTTATTTTCCCTGTTGCTTTCTGAACATCTTCCTTTTTGGTTTCCATGCATTATCTTGGACTTTCGTTCTCCAGTTTTGAATCTATAGTGTTCATCCGATCAGTCCATTTACACTTATTGTGAACACTTTAAATGAAAGGTGGTCTGTTGGACACTGCAGGGCACAGAACTCTGAGAAAACAATAGAGTACTCTTATACCTCTGGCACATTTTTGGAAATAGGCATTAGGCAGAGAGCAAGGGAGGAAAGGTAAGCAAACAAGCAGCAAATACATTCAAATAATATAAGGGCACAGGACATACAAAGAACTACAGGGATTTTGAAATGCTTCCCCACATTCATTGTTGCTGACATAGTATATAGTCCAAATCCTAGATTTTATGGATTCTGGGACCCAGCTTCATGGTTTTCTATGTTCTAGAATTTGTCATAAACCTAGAACTGAATATAATAGTCTTTTTTTGTCACTTGCATACATCTTTATATATCCACAAACTTTCTTTTTTTTTCAATTAAATCTTTATTATTCAGATTATTACATTATTTACTCTTTTTTTCCCACTATAACTCCCCTCCACCCAGTTCCCACCCCACCCTCTGCCCTCACTCCCCACCCACTGTCCTCATCCATAGGTGCACGATTATTGTCCAATCTCTTCCTTCACCCCCACACCCCTTCCCCCCCCCCCCAAGAGTAGTCAGTCCATTCCCTTTCTATGTCCCTGATTCTATTACAATCGCCAGTTCATACTGTTCATCAGATTATTTATTCACTTGATTTTTAGATTCACTTGTTGGTAGATGTGTATTTGTTGTTCATAATTTGTATCTTTACCTTTTTCTTCTTCTTCCTCTTCTTAAAGGATACCTTTCAGCATTTCATATAATACTGGTTTGGTGGTGATAAACTCCTTTAGCTTTTTCTTATCTGTGAAGCTCTTTACCTGGCCTTCACTTCTGAATGATAGTTTCGCTGGATAAAGTAGTCTTGGTTGTAGGTTCTTGGTATTTATCACTTTGAATATTTCTTGCCACTCCCTTCTGGCCTGCAAAGTTTCTGTTGAGAAATCAGCTGACAGTCGTATGGGTACTCCCTTGTAGGTAACTGATTTTCTTTCTCTTGCTGCTTTTAGGATTCTCTCTTTGTCTTTTGCTCTTGGCATTTTAATTATGATGTGTCTTGGTGTCCTCCTCCTTGGATTCCTTTTGTTTGGGGTTCTCTGCTCTTCCTGGACTTGTAAGTCTATTTCTTTGACCAGGTGGGGGAAGTTTTCTGTCATTATTTCTTCAAATAGGTTTTCAATATCTTGCTCTCTCTCTTCTTCTGGCACCCCTATAATTTGGATGTTGGTATGCTTGAAGCTGTCCCAGAGGCTCCTTACACTATCTTCGTATTTTCGGATTCTTTTTTCATTTTGCTTTTCCGGTTGGGTGTTTTTTGCTTCTTCGTATTTCAAGTCTTTGACTTGATTCTTGAGACCCTCTGGTCTGTTGTTGGGAGTCTGTATAATATTCTTATTTATTTATTTATTTATTTATTTATTTATTTATTTATTTATTATTTTTTTATAATTAAATCTTTATTGTTCAGATTATTACATTTGTTCCTCTTTTTTCCCCCCATAACTCCCCTCCTCCCAGTTCCCGCCCACCCTCCGCCCTCACTCCCCACCCACTGTCCTCTTCCATAGGTGCACGATTTTTGTCCAGTCTCTTTCTGCATCTCCCACACCCCTTTCGCCCCCAAGAATAGTCAGTCCATTCCCTTTCTATGTCCCTGATTCTATTATGATCACCAGATTTTTTATTCACTTGATTCTTAGATTCACTTGTTGATAGATGCATATTTGTTGTTCATAATTTGTATCTTTACCTTTTCCTTCTTCTTCCTCTTCTTAAAGGATACCTTTCAGCATTTCATATAATACTGGTTTGGTGGTAATGAACTCCTTTAGCTTTTCCTTATCTGTGAAGCTCTTTATCTGACCTTCAATTCTGAATGATAGCTTTGCTGGATAAAGTAATCTTGGTTGTAGGTTCTTGGTATTCATCACTTTGAATATTCTTGCCATTCCCTTCTGGCCTGCAAAGTTTCTGTTGAGAAATCAGCTGACAGTCATATGGGTACTCCCTTGTAGGAAACTGAGTTTCTTTCTCTTGCTGCTTTTAAGATTCTCTCTTTGTCTTTTGCTCTTGGCATTTTAATTATGATGTGTCTTGGTGTGGCCCTCTTTGGATTCCTTTTGTTTGGGGTTCTCTGTGCTTCCTGGACCTGTAAGTCTATTTCTTTCACCAGGTGGGGGAAGTTTTCTGTCATTATTTCTTCAAATAGGTTTTCAATATCTTGCTCTCTCTCATCTTCTAGCACCCCTATAATTCTGATGTTGGTACGCTTGAAGCTGTTGCAGAGGCTCCTTACACTATCTTCATATTTTCAGATTCTTTTTTCATTTTGCTTTTCCAGTTGGGTGTTTTTTGCTTCTTTGTGTTTTGAATCTTTGACTTGATTCTTGCGCTCCTCTGGTCTGCTGTTGGGTGTCTGTATAATATTCTTTATTTCAGTCAGTGTATGCTTAATTTCTAGTTGGTTCTTTATCACAACATCGAGGGTCTTGTTAGATTTCTTGAGGATCTCACTACATTTATCGGCGGTCTCACCAGTCTTTTCGAGGGCCTTACTAAGTTTATCGGCAGCTTCTAGACAGTTCTTGAGAGACCTTAAAAGTGTGGTTTTGAGCTCTATATCTTCCATTTCTGACATTTGCGTCCTGTTTCTTTGTCTCCGCATTTTTTTCATCTTTTCTTGGTGCACCCCCTAGTGGTCTTTGTGTGCAGTCTTGTAGTTAAGCCTTGATTGTTGTCGGTAATACCAGGGGTGATTTGACCTCCAGGCTAACTGGCTATGAGAGTCAGCTGTGTCTGCAGTGGGAGAGCTTCTGTGCTGGATCTCTAGGGCGGTGCTAATCTAGCCTTTGCCTGAGGCTATCTGGCAAATGGTTCTGCGCAGGGCTTGGGCGGGGCGGGTCCCTGGGGATCTACAGGGCGGGCAGTTATGGCTGCTCTCAATTCCGTCCCTAGGGGCTCTGCCTCTCAGAGTCCCAGCAACTGCTGCAAACCTCGGAGAGAAAGCTGCCTTCGAGTTCCGACCGAAGCCAGATGGTCCCGCTTCTCCCGTTTGAGTCTGGGTACCCAGAGACTCGCCCGGATCTGGAGCTCAGAGTCTGAAACTCCCTCCCGATTGAAAACAACAACCGCGCCCTCTGCTGCCAGCCTGCTCCGCTCGCGCACTCCGCACCTGAGTATTTCACTTCAGCACTGCGCCTCCTCTGAGTCTGGGTATGATATTCTCTTTCCTCCTAGTTGTAGAACTTCCACTCAGCCAGCCTTCCTGTGGGTCTGGGTGATGTCCGTTCTGTCTTTTAGTTGTATTTTTGAAGTGGTTGTTCGAGGCAGCAAACTCCGGTGTTTACCTATGCCGCCATCTTGGTTTCTCCTCCCACAAACTTTCTTAAGAATTCTAGGTCATTTGTTCAACTGGCAGTTACTTCGATGAAAAATAAAAGATCTAGAGAAGTTTGTTTTATAATTTCAATGACAGATAATGGAAAAGTCAACTGATTACCGTATATTATTAAATATGCTTCAACAATGCTGATGTCATCTGAAGATATACACTTGATAGTCATCCATATCAGCAGCAACAATATAATTTTTCATTAAATTATTCCACCCCACCCTCTTCCAAGTAAAATTTAATTAAGATTTTGGAGTCCACCAGTGAACTAACTGCTCTTAAAAATACAAATAAATAAAGAAAGAAAGAAAGAAAGAAAGGAAGAAAGAAAGAAAGAAAAAAGAAAAAAAGTTCAACCAAAATATTAATAGTAGGAATGTTAAACCAAAATGATTTCTCTAACACAGTTAATACCTTTTCTTTTTCCTTTTTTAAAAGGAGAAAAGCTTAGTATTATTGTAATTCGTTATCAGTTCACATATTCTCTTTGACTATTCAAATAGAATCTGCAAGAAAACCAGCTAGAAACCTTGGATCCAAATTCAAACCTTGGGACAGTGGTTATCTAAGACTAGTGGAAGTTTAATTGCATAGCAACCCTATTCCAGCAAAAAAACAAAAGAACATACCAACAAAACAAGGCAGAAAAAATCCAAAGAATAAATTCTAAGTAATTGAATTCTGCAGTATCAATTTAGTTTAAATTGATACTTGATTTAAACCTATCCATGTAGAAACAAAACTGTTCTGATAACTAACAAAAAATTAATGGCTAGTATATTGTGTCCAGTCGATTTAAAACTGTTAGGAAGAGAAATGTTTATTTAGCCAGCCATCAGACATATATTAAATACATGGAAGAATCTCCAAAGTTGCATAAGAATGGTGTTTGAGATCAACTCTCAAAGCAATTTATCATCACACGTCTATTGATATTTTGTTATTCAATTCACATATTTGGTAGAATTAGCATCCACTTGAAAATGGAACTCACATGAGATGGTATTGGCTTAAGAGGCATAAAAAAGAAATTTTATAATTTATCAAAAAATATTATAAACAAAAGCTTTACAGAATAAACTCAGTTCCCCACCACCAAGGAATTTAGACTCTTTTTCAGAAAGTTGTGAATGAGTGACTGGTATCCATTTTCATTCATAGACTCTTTTATAAAAGAAACTAGTGGCCCAGTGCACAAAATTTGTGCACATTAAAAGGGAATTAATTAGAGGAAATATTTTAATATTGCTATGTGCCCTTTATAATAGAAGTGTCAGAGATTAAAGAAAAATTAGTAAAATGTATGTGAAAATCTCCCTCCTGTCAGAGTCTGGGGCATGCTGTGGGACCCAGAGTCAAGTCTCCGCCCACCCGTGTGTACCTCCAAATCACGTGAGACCCAGACCCAGCCTGCCCCACCCCTGTCAAGCCCTGCAGGGCGGGGGGGCGCAGCCTCAGGTCCCCTAGCCTTGGCACCGGGGTGGGGGGCATGGCCTCAGGTCCCCTGACCCTGGTGTGACGGTGTGATGGCATGATGGCATGATGACCAATTGCATATTAGCTCTTTATTATATAGGATTCCACAGGCAGCCTTAAATATATCTATGTCTCTATTTTGATACTCCTTTTTTCTGCTCTAGGTTCTATGTTGTACATGAGTATATTAACTAATTAGATAATATACGTGGTGGTATTGTGATAAACAAAAAAATTATTTGATAATAGTTACAAAGCAATCACTCCTTCTTTCCTTTTTCCCCTAAAGGTCAGTGAGTCCAAGACGGAACCAAATATAGTCCACTCTTTATCCAGGAGAAATGCTCATCAAATTTTACAGAATTACTTGAAACACAACTCATCACACTGAACACAATAACATTTTGGCCCTGGCTGTTGTGGCTCAGATTGTTGGAGTGTTTCCCATAAACCAAGGAGTGGCAGGTTTGATTCCCAGTCAGGGCAGTGCCTGGGTTGCGAGTTTGATCCCCAGTCAGGGTGCATCAGGAGGCAATCCATTAGTGATTCTCTCTCTCTCTCTCATCCTTCCTCTCTAAAAAATCTATAGAATCTAAAACCCCCCACAACATTTTGATAAAACTTTTAAACTCCCAGAATAAAAGAGTGTTTGGAACTAGTGAACTTTAAAAGAGCATATTACTTTAAAAAATTTGATCATTTTGAATTTGAATGCAAAATAATGTAAATGCATTATTGTCTTAAAATGCTTATTGAGATATCTCATATATTTAATGAAGAAATTTGAGAAAGTTCAAAATTAATAAAGCCAGTTTTCTGAGATTTCAAAGGCATAAAGTCATGCTAAATGATTTGAGTTATAGTATTTTATTATGTAAAATAGCTATAAATATCATTATTACTTCACTTTCTGGATACTTTATAAGCTCATTGCAATATAATTGAGTTTGGTAGAGTGCACAGCAAAACAAACATTCTCTGTTACTATACAGCTAATCTTTGCAACAGCTGTGTTTTTACCATTCTCAGCTGCTCCAGTTACAACAATCATCCTTTTAACAGCCTGACACCAGTCTCTTATTATATTTGAGAACAATTATTAATTTTCTTAAATGTCCCGTCCCTTTAAGTGCCTTTGCACCAGTTTATGTCTCTGATGCACACTTACATGGTCTATTATAGTAATTCTCGCATTTAATCTTGAGAACCTCAAAATTATTAGGAAGTTAATTGTGCAGGGATCAGAGGGGTTTCTCACTTACAGTATAACTCTGTTAAATGACACAGTTTGCTCCAGCTTCTTGCTGACACTGCAAGGGATTGTCTAGAACAAAGAGTTCAATTACTTTCGCGGTGCTAATCATATATCATTATGTAGAGGCATGAATCCCTAATTCCCAAGCCAGTGCCCGAAGCAGCGTGGCAGCAATAAAGGACACATTCCAAATTCCTCTGTCCACTGCAGCATGCAGGTAATAACCAGAGAATAAAATAATTGTGTCTACTTGGCTCTGCTCTTCATTAATTTGAATATTTGATGCCCACGATGAATCATGTTCCATTAATTTTTATTCACCCACACAATATTATTTTGTCAGAATTGATTTGAGATGCATCATTCAAGGCCAAATCTATATTGATACGTTTTTGAGAACTTTTCCTCCACAGCTTAGGGAAACTCACTTTCCGGTCTTTTCGTAACTTCTCAAGGTACAAATAAAAGTCAGTAAATAACACTGAACCCCGTCTCACAGGTAAATAATTCCTTGGAGTTAACAAAGCCTGACTGCTCCTTCTCCCCACCCAACCTTAGACATACGTATAGGTTAATGTGCAACCGAGACCATTCTCTTGTTTAGCTTTCCCAAGGTCACTGAAGAAATAGAAGAAGAGAGAAGAATATTTTGTTTGTTTCATAGTCAGGAAAATGGCTTATATGAAATCTCAGTGCAGGGTGTAACCTCATTCATAGATGTAAAAATAACTCACCGATCACAGGTGATGGAAACAGGAAATCCATGCCTGTGTTTTATAACAAAGGCCTTCTTACATTTCTGGCATTAAAAACAGCTTCTTTTACCATTTTCTCTCCTCTCCTCCCATCCTTCTACTCCCTTATCCACTCGTTTGCCTGGGCAGGAAACTTGTTGCCTCCCTCTGCTCTAATGGCCGGCAGCCTTTTGTTCCATCATCTGCCCAGCTGTGGGGGAGGAGGCAGACACATTTCCTCCCTTTAGTCCTAAGGATGAGTAACTTCCAAACCTGGAAGAGAGTTATAATCAGATTGCCCTTTGAAAGAGAAACATGGATAGCACAGTCCTTACTGTTACACGTGTTTTTTTGTTTGTTTGTTTGTTTGTTTTTATCAAAGTTGTTCAGGATCTTTACCTATTTTTTAAAAATGTATCTTTATTGTTGGGAGTATTATAGCTGTCTCCTTCTTTCCCCCCCATTGAACCCCTCCACTCTGCACTCCCACCCCTGGCAGCCTACCACACTATTATCTGGGTCCATGGGTTATGCATGTTTTTTGGTTAATCCCTTCCCACCTCTCCCCACCCCCATTCTCTCTGAGATTTATCAATCTGTTTTGTGCTTCCATGTTTCTGGACCTATTTTGTTCCACAGTTTATACATGTGAAAAAAATGCTCAAAGTCACTAATCATCAGAGAGATGCAAATTAAAATGACGATGAGTTACCACCTCACACTTGCCAGAATGGCTACCATCAACAAATCAACAAATGACAAGTGCTGACAAGGATATGGAGAAAAGGGAACCTAGTATACTGAGGGTGGGAATACAGACTGGTTCAGCTACTACGGAAAACAGTATGGAAGTTCCTTAAAAAATTAAGTATGGAGCTGCCATTTGACTCAGTGGTTCCACTTCTAGGAATATATCCTAAGAAACCGGAAACAATCAGAAAGGATGTATGCACCCCTATGCTCACAGTAGCACTATTTACAATAGCTAAGATCTGGAAACAGCCCAAGTGCCCATCAGTAGAGGATAAAACAACAACAACAGTGGTGTGTTTACACAATGGAACACTATGCAGCTGTACAAAAGAAAGGATCTATTACCATTTGGGACAGCATGGAGGGACCTGGAGAATATTATACTGAATGAAATAAGCCAGTCAGAGAAAGACAAATATCACATGATCTCACTTATATGTAAAACTAGAGGCAGGGGGGAGAGGCCGCGGGCAGGTGGCTGGCTGGCTCCACCCCCGATTGCAGTGGGGGCACTGATGGGGCCCCCATAGGGCTGGTTGGCCGCTGCAGTGCATGTCATAGCATCCGGTCATTCTGGTTGCTTGGCTTATTGTGTGTGTGTGTGTGTGTGTGTGTGTGTGTGTGTGTGTGTATATATATATATATATATATATATATATATATATATATATATATCTACACTAATAAAAGAGAAAAATTATAATTGGCGTACGGCGATACCCTTTTCATTGACTAATCAGGGCTATATGCAAATTAACTGCCAACTAAGATTGGCAGTTAACTGCCAACAAGATGGAGGTTAATTTGCATATGTAGGCACAATGCAGGGAGGCGAAAGGGAAAGCAGGAAGAAGCCCCCTGCCACTGACAGTGATTGGAAACCCAGGGGGGAGCTAAGAGCTGGGGGGCAGGGCAAAGGCGGCCCTGGGGCCGCCTTTGCCCTGCCCCCCAGCCATGATCGGAGAATCAGGTACCTTTTCCGCCCTGGCCAGTGATAGCAGGAAGTAGGGGTGGAGCCAGCGATGGGAGCTGGGCACGGTGAAAGCTGGCAGTCCCAGGAGCTAGGGGTCCCTTGCCTGGGCCTAAAGCGAAGCCCACGATCGCGGGGCCGCTGCAGCTGCGGGTCCCCGCTGCCCGGGCCGGACGCCTAGGCCAGAGGCGTCCTGCAGGAGCAGGGGCGGAGCCCGTGCGATCGTGGCGCCCCCCGCTGCCACTGCAGGTCCCCGCTACCCGGGCCGGACGCCTAGGCCAGAGGCGTTAGGCCTGGGCAGGGGTGGAGCCTACAACCGCGGGAAGCTGTGGGTCCCCTGCCCAGGCCTGACACCTCTGCCGGAGGCCTCAGGCCTGGTCAAGGGGCAGAGCCAGCAATCGGAGGGGTCTGGGGGTCCCCTGCCCAGGCCTAATGCCTGGGCCAGAGGCATCAGGCCTGGGCTGGGGGCAGAACCAGTGATGGGGGGAAATGAGGGTCCCCTGCCCAGGCCTGACGCCTCTGGCCCAGGCGTCAGGCTGGGCAAGGGGCTGATCCAGCGATTGGAAGGTGATGGGGGTCAACGCCTGAGGGCTCCCAGTATGTGAGAGGGAGCAGGCTGGGCTGAGGGACACTCCCCCACACACACCCAGTGCACGAATTTTGTGCACCAGGCCCCTAGTATATATATAATGTTGAAATAAAATGATGAACCAAATTAACTACCTATTTATACCTGTTTTGTAGACTTCACTGTATGAGTATTAGAGATGTCTGTAGTTTTAAGCACATCAACTTATTTACAGAAAGTAACTCCAAAATGAGTTTTCTAATGTAATCAAGTAGTGACGGTGGCAAGTAGTAAGTTTCAAATTATTTCATTGTTATTTGCTGTGGGAGGTAATTGATATTAGGTGGGAAAATTGATTTTCCCTTTCTTCCTTTTTTCCTCCCTCCCTCTTTCTTCCCTCCATCCTTCTTCCCTCCCCTCCCTTCCCCTCCCCTCCCCTCTCCTCCCCTCCATCCCCTCTCCTCCCCTTCCCTTTCCCTTCTCTTCCCTTCCCCTTCCCCTTCCCCTTCCCCTTCCCCTTCCCCTTCCCCTTCCCATTCCGTTCCTCTCCTCTCCTCTCCTCTCCTCTCCTCTCCTCTCCTCACCTCCCCCTCCCCTCCCCTCCCCTCCCCTCCCTCCCCCCCCTTCCCTTCCCTTCCCTTCCCTTCCCTTCCCTTCCCTTCCCTTCCCCTTCCCTGTGCCACGCCAGCAGGACCAAGGGTGATCAGCACGACCAAGGGTGATCCCGAGTGGGGGAGTGAAAGGATTAAGGAAAGACAGACAAGAGAATAATAGCTGGGTCTCCGTGGGACGCTGCCTCCCTGATGAGGAGACAATGACAGCGCCCACAAGCCGTGTCTTTATTTTATAGCAGATGCCATGAGGCAAAGTAGGGGCGTGATCAGGTTGTTTATAGCATTCTCATGAGTTTCAACCTCACTCAACTACATGCACCTGAACTCCAGCACAAAGCATGTGGGGCTTCGTGTTCGGACCATAGGTTCAAGCTTACAACCACAGCTGTTGGCTATGATTGTGCTGGGAGGGCCCTGCCCTCCAGCTGGGACTTGCACTTGGCAGTGAGAGGACCCTGTCCTTTCATTAGTCCAAGGCTTTAACCTGGCCAAAACACCGTAACTGTGCCCCACACTTCCCCTTCTCTTTCCCCCTCCCCTTCCCCTTCCCTTCCCCTTCCCTTCCCTTTCCTTTTTCAATAAAGGGTCCAGTTGTGTGCCCTTTGCATTCCATGTACTTAGCTCCTATACTTTATCAACCTGGTCTTCAGTTGATATTCAATTAAATTTTTTTTCTGTAACTGTTTTATAACTTGCCTGTAAATATAGCTTCAATTGTTATCTATAGTTAACATGCATTCTGTTTTTCAAAAGTTGAAACTATGACATCAGAGTTCTTTTCTATTGTTCAGTTCCTTCCATGCATAATGCTGAAATTAAACATGTACTCTGCTTCATATACTGGAAACCAGCACTTTTCATACAAATAATCATTTCTGCGGCTATAACAGATTCTTTTTTGGGTTAGCTGGTAATCTTTTGCCGTTATTTATGTGATCCACCTTGACTAATGTGAGACACAGCTTACAAAAATGTCACTGTGCTACTCTGTAAATATTTGATACTGTGACAGTTCTTCTAGGTTTTAATTATTAGAGCACATGACCCAATCAAATTGAATGCAATGAGACCAGGAACAGCCTGGGATTGGAGAGTTGGTAACGAATTAATCATTACTTGACTTATGTACACTTGGAATAAGTCAAAGTAGTGATAACTATTAACACTGGTTACATTTTAAAATGGTATACAGGTCTTTTAAAAACACCAATATTACAGCAATGGAATCTGAGGCCTGGCCACCTGTATTTTTAAAAGCATTTTAAGTGATTCTGATACAATGATGGTAAGAATCCTTGGGGCTAATACTCTCAGTAACATCAATGAAAGAAAAACAGCTAGGGGTCACTTTGACCAAGTCATCAACTCTTGATTCCTATGTACTCCTGACTTGCTCAATCCTCTCTTATTTGCTTTTACCTTTGCCTATTTATGAAAATATAGAAAGCTTGAGTTGGACTCATAATCCCGCCAAATCATACTTGCTAGGACCTAGATAATTTCTTGATGTTAGTCTCTATTTCAAAAGGTATTTCAATTTGGCTTTCTTAAATATCTCATTTGAAAAATTATCATTCTGAAATTTACCCTGAAAATTCTATTAACATTGTTATATATTTTATTAAGTCTCTGAATTCTATGGTTTTACTGTTTGAAATAATGCTTTCTTTTGTTTTTCTAAACATCATATTATTCAAACCTAAGACATTCCTTAAAGTCTAATCCAACAGGATACTGAAGTAGATATTATGTTCAAGTTTATAATTTTATAGAATGATTATTGATGGTCACTCATGCATATTGTTGGGCAGTGTTCCAGTTTCACCTTTCCCCCCTGATTTTAAAATAAAATGAATTCTTATATTAAAATGTCAAATTTTGTAACTTTGTAATATTTTTTTTTATGTATACTGTAGTCACAAACCAAAACATATGGTCTTAGTTCATGTATTTTGACTATTCAGAAAATAGTCATATTAAATGTATTCATTCTCATATTTCTTTCCTAATCCTTAAGAATGTTTTTCTTTGTGTAATAGCATCCCATTCTTTTTTGTTTTCTCAATTCTTTTCTTCCTTCCTCCCTTTCTTTCTTTCTTTCTTTCTTTCTTTCTTTCTTTCTTTCTTTCTTTCTTTCTTTCTTTCTTTCTTTCTTTCTTTCCTTCCTTCCTTCCTTCCTTCCTTCCTTCCTTCCTTCCTTCCTTCCTTCCTTCCTCCCCTCATCTACTGTAATTTATGAATGACCAGTGCCTGGCACATGTCCATGTATTGATTAGTTCTTGCTGTTTAACAAATTCCCCAGAAATGTCATGACTTAAGACAACAATCATTTGTAACTGTTCTTGCCTCTCTGGAAGTTGGTGGAAGTTCAACCGATGCAGACTGAGCTCACTTTATGGCTCTGCACAGATTTATGGGTTTCCTGGGGCAGGTTTGCTTCAAGCTGTGGGGACTAGGTGGTTCCTTTTCATGTACCTCTCATCCTTCTGCTGGGACAATAGCACCACCTGGGGTATGTTCTTCTCATAGGAATGGCAGAGACATGAGAGAGCAAGTGGAAACACAGGAGGACATGAAAGTCTTGGCTTAGAAATTACACACTTCTACATACATGCCATTGGCTAAAAAAGTTCCAGAAACCACCCATCAAGGGATGCAGAAGTCCACTCTGACCTATTGGAGGCCATGCAAAGTAATGGATGCAGAAACAAGGCTGGAATTAGGGTTAATAAGTTAATTTATGACACAGCAATACTCCTCATTCTTGTGCTCATAGCTGATATCATTGAGCTGTTGAATCACTCTTTCCTACTGGGCTAAGTTTGGTATTGTTCCATGAAGCTATACCAAACTGATTCACTAATTGAGTAATCTTTCCCCTTCCTTGTTTAGTGTTGACTTTTTATGTTTAATTCTTTCTTTCTCCTTTATATTAATTAAACATTAATACTGGGTCTAGATTAGGTGACTGGTATAACACATTAATTACTCAACGTATATTTTATAGTTCATTTTTGCCTCCCATTAGGACAAGATTGTAGAAAAGAAGGACACTTCCCTACCTTCTTAATGTTATGTGTGGCCACTGATTTATGTTACTAGTAAAATATGAGCAGAAGTAACCCATCTTCCAAGATGACTCCTTTAATTTTGAGGCTCTTGAGCACTTTCACCCTTGCCATGTGGTCATGCAAACAAATACTGAGATGGAGGTGTGATGCTGAGCCATTATGCAGAAGACACATTCCCCTTGAGCAGCAGTTAGACCCACCCCAACTTGCTTAAGTAAGAAAGAAAACATTTTAAGCTGCTGAGATTTGGGGATTTTTCTGTTACCTCAGAATTTAACCTATCATGAAAAACTGTGTTTTTGCCTGGCCAGTATGGGTCAGTGGGTTAGAGCATCAGCCATGCACTGAAGGGTCTCAGGTTCAATTCCAGTCCAGGACACCTTGGATTGCAGGTTCAATTCCCGGCCCCTGTTGGGGCTCGTGCAGGAGGCAACCAATCAATGTGCCTCTCTCACATCAATATGTTTTTTTCCCCTCTTTCTCTCTTTCCCTTCCTCCCTCCCTTCCACTCTTTCTAAAAATCAATAGGAAAAAAATACCTTCAGGTGAGGATTAACCCCCTCTCTCCTCAAAAAAACTCCCGTGTTTTCTCAAAACTGGAGCTGAAGCCGAAACCGGTTTGGCTCAGTGGATAGAGCATCAGCCTGCGGACTGAAAGGTCCCAGGTTCGATTCCGGTCAAGGGCATGTACCTGGGTTGCGGGCACATCCCCAGTAGGAGATGTGCTGGAGGCAGCTGATCGATGTTTCTCTCTCATCGATGTTTCTAACTCTCTATCTCTCTCCCTTCCTCTCTGTAAAAAATCAATAAAATATATTTAAAAAAACAGAAACAAAACAAAACAAAAAACTGGAGCTGAAGAAATGTATGAAGGAATACAATTTCCTAGAGCCAATTCAATATCTTAAATGAACAAGAATAGTATAGTCCTATAGATATAAAAAAGAAAGACATCAGTAGGTAAATGAGTGTTTTTCAATATTTCTTAGTTCTTTTTCTTATCACTGATTGCAATTCAAATTGACTGCCTTTGGGAGAGCTTTCATGCTGGTCGCCCTGCTGGTCAAGCAGTAGAAAATCAAAGCAAGTGAGAAGTGTCTTTTAAATCAGGCAAAGGAGCATCCTTAGCAAATTCTCTCTTTCTGCTGACATGCACACCTGACTGAGCTGAGGTTTGAATATGGAAGAATTGATTGGGAAGGTATCTTTGAAGAAGTCTATTCAGCCTTTGTTTTACATCAGGTTAATCTTGGAAAGAAATTTAAGATTCAGCTCTTACAACTCTCTGCATTGATTTATCCCTTGACTGCCCTGCGGCATTGATTTTTGACACTTATTTTGGTATCTTGTGAAGTATAAAATTGTAACTTTGATATACTTTTGGGTATGACAGACAGTGATTTTCTGGCACTGGCAGAGAAATGTTCTAATTCATAAAATATTTAGGAACATTCTTAAGAATGCTCAGGAACATTCATTCTTTGATTCATAGGGGACCCACCAGCTGCTTGAGAAATAACTTGAGTACTACATATAATCAGGATTCAGATATACAGAAACAGATCGATAGGCTGATGGACCTGGAGGTGAAGATAGACCTGAAAGGTTCATGATGAAGAGTTACCCTCATGAGGAAGTAGTCTGGCAGGTTAGGCCAGAGTGAACAGGTAGGGGCGGACTCTGGGGTGGTAAAAGTTCTGAGTATAGGATAAAGCTGTGCTTTCGTACTCCCAAACCCAGAAAGTCAGCAATGCTCATGGTCTTTCAGAAGAAAATGATTGAGATAAAAAACAAAAGGCTATTTAACTGTGGGCACAGTTCTTCTGACATTAACTGCTGTCCCCCAGAGACCAAAGGTATATGAGAGTCACTTCCTTATTTCCCAAGATAGAAAAAAAAATCACCAAAAACATGGAGATCAGCAACAGCATAGGTATAGAACAAGGAACTGTACAATTTATGGACAGCAAGAACTGAGAACTCTAAAACAAAGTGGCTGCAAAACCCCTGGTGGAAACTCTGATCATATATGAGGCACATCCCTCCAGGCAGGACTCCTAAAGGGAAAGAGACTATACTTAAAAGCCATAACAATGGTAAGGTTGAGGTAAGTAAGATATATTGAAACTATCTCTGGAAGATAATTAAATGTACTATATATATATATATATATATACATATATATATATGTATATATATATATATATATACATATATACATATATATATATGTATATATATATATATATATATATATATATATATATCTTCATTTTATGTAAAATATGCATTTTAAATTTTAGTCCAAGATTAACCTGACATAATACAAAGGCTGAAATAGACAAGTTCTCCAAAGATAATTTCCAAAGCAATACCTCCCTATCAAACCTCAGCTCAGTCAAGTGTGGAGACAAGGGAAACTTGCTAAGAATGCCCCTTTGCCTGACATTTCAAAGCCACCTCTTTCCTCACTTGCTTTTATTTTCTCCCACTTGGCCAGAAAGAGTGATCAGCATGAGAACTTTTCCAAAGTCCATCAATAAAGCATCCTTCAGAGATAGTTTCAGCTTTATTGAAATTTAAATATTTAGAATCAGGTGTCTTGAATACAAACTAGAATTCTTCTTCTTTTCTTTTTCTTTTTTACTTTTATGTGAACGTTTTCGTAAAATATACAGACATACATACATAAAAGAGGACTAATCATAAATGTAGAACTCAAAGAATTTCCACAAAATGAACACATCTGTGATATCAGAATCCAGATGGAAAAAAAAAAATTAGAACATTATAAACATCCCAGAAGCCTCCTCAGTCCTCCTTCTAGTCAATATATCCTCAAGATTAGTATGACAAAAAAGACAAAAATGTTAGCAATAAATACATATCTATCAACAATTGATTCTAAAAATCAAAATAAATGAACAAGGGATCTAATGAACAAAATAAACTGATGAATAAAATAGAACCCAAGGAATGGAAACATGGGTCAGACTGATGAATCTCAGAGGGAAGGAGGGAAGGGGCAGGAATAGATTAACCAAGGAACTTATATACATACTAGAGGCCCAGTACACGAAATTCGTTCGCGGGGGGTGTGTCCCTCAGCCCAGCCTGCACCCTCTCCAATCTGGGGCCCTTCAAGGGATGTCCAACTGCCCGTTTAGGCCAGATCCTGGTGGGCAGTCAGACATCCCTCTCACAATCCAGGACTGCTGGCTCCCAACAACTCACCTGCCTGCCTGCTGATTGCCCCTAACCACTTCTCCCTGCCAGCCTGATCAACCCCTAACCACTCCCCTGCCAGCCCAATTGCCCCCAGCTGCCCTCTCCTTCAGACCTGGTCCCCCCCGACTGCCCTCCCCTCCAGGCCTGGTTGCCCCCAACTGCCCTCCTTTGCAGGCCTGGTCCCCCCCGACTGCCCTCCCCTGCAGGCCTGGTCCCTTCCAATGCCCTCCCTGCTGGCCTGATCACCCACAACTGCCCTCCTCTGCCAGCCCAGTCACCCCTAACTGCTCTCCCTTGTAGGCCTGGTCCCTCACAACTACCCTCCCCTGCTGGCCATCTTGTGGTGGCCGTCTTATGGTGGCCACATGGGGGCAGCCAGCTTGTGTGTTGGAGTGATGGTCAATTTGCATATTACCTCTTTATTATATAGGATATGCATTACCTATGGACACAGACAGTAGGGTGGTGAAGGCCTGGGGTGGAATGGGAACTGGGTGGAGGGGGGAAATGGGGAGAAAAGGGGAAATCTGTAATACTCTCAACAAGAAAGGTTTAAAAAAAGATTAATATGACTTAGTTTTGCCTGATTTTGAGCTTTATATATATGGAATCATATGGCAGACTTTTTTTTTTTTAATCTGGCTTCTTTTACTCAATATTATATGTGTGAAATTTATTCCTGTTATAGTTTGTTAATTTCTTATTGCCCTATAGTGATCCGTAGCATAAAAACAGCACACTTTATTTATTCATTCAACTGATGAAGAATTTTTTTCCAACTTGGATCTACTAGGAATAGTGCTGCTGTGAGCATTTTAACATATGTGTTTGATGAACATTTGTACAAATTTCCATTCTTTGTTGCTCCTTTGAAGGTATAATCTTTTTTTCTATAGTTTTGGTTTTTTTTTTAGAAATTTCCCTTAGTCTTTGATTTTAAAAAGTTTTATCACAGTGTGCCTACCTATGACTTACTGTGTAATTATCTTACTTCAGGTTTGTAGAGCTCCCCAAAAATGTTTATTAATCCTTTCTATTAACTTTTTTCAATTCTAAACCATGTGTTTCCCCCCCGCCCCCGATATTTCTTCTACTATATTCTTTTTCTTCTCCAATTTGACATAGTTAAGACCTTTTTACTAAGCCCTTCATGCTTATGCCCCCTTTAATCTTCCAGTCTTGGTTCCTCCCTGTATTTCAGTTAGTGTATTTTCTTTTCACCTGTTCTGCCTTTTCCTGTGTTCAATCTTCCAGTAAACTCAACCAAAGATTTCTTAATTTTTGATATTATACTATTAAGTTACAGAATTAACTTTTGATTGTTTGTTATATAGACATCTCAATTCTGTGATTCTATTCTAGCTTTTTACCTATTTCTTCTGTCTCTCCTCTATTTTAACCAACATAATAATCATTGTTATTTTAAAGTGCATGTCTGCTAACTCTAACAGATGGATTACCTTCTGAAGTTGCATCCTTTGGTAACCAGTTAATTGGTGCCCAATGGTACTGTTTGAATGACACCCATTGTGAAAAAACAATTTCAGAGGCACCAGATGAGGTTATTATCTTCCATGAGAGAAGCATCACAATTGTCTCTGTTTAGCAAATAAAGACAGGGGACTTGGCACCTCAATCTCCCATGTCTATGCTGAGTTGATTTTGGATAAAGTCAGGCTACCTCTGGTTTGTTCTTTATATTTGACCCTAGACTTCCCAATTTTTCCATTGAATAATTTTTCTAATTGTTTACTGGGATACCTGTCTTTGGAGGATATTTTTGTCCTTTGCAATAAGTAAGTGAAGAAAACTCTGTGACATTAGTTATTAGCTTCCTTCTTCAGGCCACTACAGAATTCAGCAAATGTCCTAAAGGAGAAAACCCCATCTTCAATTTTGTCTTATTCACCACCCTACATGACCATCAGAGTCTCTGCTGGTTTTTCTGAATCTCAGTCCTTTGCTGGGAACAAGAATAAATACTCAATCCTTTCCTATCTTCATTAAAAAATGAAGAAGAAGAAGAAGAAGAAGAAGAAGAAGAAGAAGAAGAAGAAGAAGAAGAAGAAGAAGAAGAAGAAGAAGAAGAAGAAGAAGAAGGAGAAAATACAGCTGTGCATCAACAATGCACCGCTCCTTCCAAGACTTTCAACTGAAAATACTGTGTTCACTGGAACCACTTCATCTGCCATTTTTTTTCTTCTTCTTCTTGTTTGCTTCAGCATCACGATACTGTGGAACAGTCTGCTTTACTTTTCAGAGGTTTTGGGCTTAGACATTTTGCCTCTTTCTTGTGCAGTCTTAGACTTTAACACATGTCTTTGGAGGAAACAGGCTGTATGTTTGAGGCTACTCAACTCTGTTATCTTTTTCTTCCAGCTCTGAACAACCACTGCACAACCCACTGGTTTTGCTTTCCCCATAGTGGCGCTCCAAATTGACAAATGCTCCCCAAAAGAATGGTTGCAGATGTAGGAGAGGAACATTTTTTGTTTTTTCCTCCTAGGTTCTTTGGCTGGCCTAATAATTAAATTGACATAATACAGATGAGCAGAAGAAAAAATTTTAATTTCTCATGTATGGCAGCTCATAGAAATATGTCTCAAAGAAGTGACCAGAACAGGCAAAGAAACACTATATTTGAGAAGAGTTGACAAGACTAAGTAGTTTGGATTTGGGATAGTAAATTAGGGAAGAAATAACAAAGTTTATTCATACAGTTTTTCCTGCCCTGCATTCCCAATCACTGGTGTTAAGGATGTCTCTTTCTCCTAGTACAGGGAGGGTGTCTTTCACATGGGAAATTTATTTCCTGCTTTCAGGAGGGCAAAGAAGGTCAGTGTGTCCTTCTTGTATGGGCTATTTCTTAAGTAATTTTAATACACAATAATCAATATGTCAAAGTGTCATTTTAGAACAGCTCTAAACTCCATCAAAGAAAACCATTTCACTTCTCCATGACCATCCAATGTCCAATTAATTAGTTGTTTGTCTTTGTTGCACCTGCAGCAATCTGATTCTTTTAATAAATTTGCTGGTATTTTATTGGCCTTTTGTGGTTGTTTTTTCTTTCCTTTTTTAATTTTTATTTTTTATTGTGATGAAAAACATATACACTTTTCCATCTTTTTAAAAAATTATAGTTCATATTCAATATTATTCTGCATTAGTTTCAGGTGTACAACATAGTGGTTAGACAATCATATACTTTACAGAGTGGTTCCCTGATATTTCAAGTACCCCCCCTGGCCTGTACATAGCTATTACAATATTATTATTATTGTTATTATTTTAATTCTTTAATGATTAAAGTATTACATATGTCTCCTTTACCCTGCATTGACCTCTCCCAGGTCACTCCCACCCCCAGCACATGTCCTCATCCCGCTAGTGTCTGTGTCCATTGGTAATGCTTATATGCACGCATACAAAGTCCTTTGGTTGATCTCTTACCCCCACCCCTATTCCCCCGCCCCTCCCTGGCCTTCCCTCTGAGGTTTGACAGTCAGTTGATGCTTCTCTGTCTCTGGATCTATTTTTGTTCATCAGTCTATGTTGTTCACTATATCCCACAAATGAGTGAGATCATGTGGTATTTATCTTTCTCCGACTGGCTTATTTTGCTTAGCATAATGCTCTCCAGGTCCATCCTGTGTTTGTTCTTTGTGGGAGCATTAATAGGGCATGAAATACTCAATCCTTTTTGTTGTTGTTGTTTAGATCTTCTAGATTTTTTTAAAAATATATTTTATTGATTTTTTTACAGAGAGGAAGGGAGAGGGATAGTTAGAAACATCAATGAGAGAGAAACATCGATCAGCTGCCTCCTGCACACCCCATACTTGGGATGTGCCCGCAACCCAGGTACATGCCCTTGACCGGAATCGAACCTGGGACCTTTCAGTCCGCAGGCAGAAGCTCTATCCACTGAGCCAAACCGGTTTCGGCTAGATCTTCTAGATTTGATTTCTCTCTAAACAGTGGGTTTTCAGAGCATGGAGATTAGTATAAATATAGCATGTTTAGCCACATGACTGTGAATTATTATTTATACAATTAATTTTAGAAATAAAAATAATACTAATAAGGTCTCCATATGATCCTGAAAATGTTTAAATATATTAACACATTTTTTTCTTTTTCTCATTATTTGTGGTAAAATTCTAGTGCCTTATACAATACTCTGTATGTATTATGACATGTTGATGCCATGTCTGTACTATTTTGAGCACAAATAAACCTTGTTATGTTGTAATATGGAGTTAGGTTATTAAGATGAGAAAACAATTATTTTTGCAGTTTCCTAAATGTTGTTTTGCAAACTTTCTTATTTAGGCATTTTGAACTTGTTCAGTTTCTGCTGTTCTCAAGCTTTGGTACTTTTCATTACCCTCAGTTTTCTGCCTAGTAACAAAGTTTATTAGTCAAGCTGATAGCTGTGAATTGTGGTTCATTAATTGAAACTTCAGATTCATTGATTTTAATAAAACACCCCACAGTCACATCTTATATCACTTTCAGATGTAGTTGATTTCTTCTAATAATTTTTTGTTGTTTCATTTTCTTTGTACAAAAAAATTAATAGAAATTAAATAACTAAATGGTTGAATTTGCACTATGATTAAGCTAAGAAACCTGAAATCCTGATATTCTTTTCAGGTAATATTTTATTTTTTAATATATTTTATTGATTTTTTTACAGAGAGGAAGGGAGAGGGATAGAGAGTTAGAAACATCGATGAGAGAGAAACAGCGATCAGCTGCCTCCTGCACACCCCCTACTGGGGATGTGCCCGCAACCAAGGTACATGCCCTTGACCGGAATCGAACCCGGGACCCTTCAGTCCACAGGCCAACGCTCTATCCACTGAGCCAAACTGGTCAGAGCTCAGGTAATATTTTAAAATGCTGTTCTTGATAACCAGGATTAAATATTTTTTAAAAATTAGGATTTTTTCTTTGAGATTAAGCAGTAAAAAATGTAAGGGAGAGCCAATTATTTAATTTTATGAAGATTTGTGCCAATATTTCCTATGTTAATTCACTTTTTGGTATTATCATAAAGTGTTTTGCTTTAAGATGGAATCACATAATTTTGAGCTAATTTTAATCTCTTTTGGTTATTACAATAATTTAAATAAAAATTCCAAATATACAAGAAAAATGTTGTGCATATAACACAAATAATCTAATACATGTGTATATATAAACATACATATACAACTATAAATACATACACATGACAAATAAAATATAGTATTTCTACTTTAATCCCTGAAGGTAGAAAGTATAATTTTCAATTGTCCAATCTCTTGTCACTTCTTTGAAAAAAGAGATCTTTAATTGTGTGGTCAGTTTTCAACACTGAGTGAAAGTTTACTTGATTGCTACAGCACTTGAACTCTTGTATAGTAAATTAGGTTCTACAAAGCTCTCATGTATTTATTGGAGTTTAACAAAACTGCATGATTTTGTACTACTTGGGTCCCAGCAGGAATCAACCCCTGGGAGAAGAGATCACAGCTGGGAGCAATTAAGACTGATTAGTTTGTGGCTGAGAAAATCAAAATGGAAAGAAAGTTTTCTTGGGGGAATTAGGAGCTGTGTTCCCAAGCATTTCTGAGTTGAGTGCAATTCTCAGAGGAACTTAGGGGCTAAGGAAAAATGTGAATTTCAAATATTTGAACGTTTTCTCAGATTATTTAATGTCTGCATAGCTATTATATGCTACTCTATTGGATATTTGCAAGAAAAAGTTCAAGTAAATTGACCAATTTTTCTTCTTACATATTTCCCAGTTTTCCCCTATATCCAAAGTTTTCCCTAATATTTTAACTTAAATTTATAGATAGAATATAGATGGTTTCATAAATTCTTACTATTTATTTTACAGAGATTTGGATAGCTGTGGTTTCTCAGAAACTGGCAAAGCACGTAAATACTAGTTCTTTGAACAAAGTGCACTATTATTGTGTATGTGATTGGTCTGAATTATCCTTTAGAAACTGTAAAATAGTACAGTTGAAATTTTAAGCACTGAGTATGCAGAAACTTTACACTTAATTCTTGAAACTGTCATCCTGGATAAAGAATTGGTTTCTAAAGAGCTAGATAAGAATGTGCTTAATAAAGCAAAATAAATTAAATAAACTGACAATAGGAAGCATAGTTTATAACAGTTTCTTTTGCTTCATAATTGTAATTATAGATATGAATTAGAAACATATTTCTTTTGTTTAGAATAGGATAAATTGGGTCTCTTACAAATTACTTATATAAATTAAACAGAAAGTTGTTTTCTAAAATTTTTTAGTAAAAAATTAGATTCATTTATTCTTATTCTGTTAGTTGGCATTAACTTTTTTTATGTGGATACTTTTATTAGTTTATTGAACCTTCTATAGCAGAAATATTATGACTTAATATTAGAATGCTACAAATAATAATTCAATTTTTCTTTAACAGATAGAACAGGTTATGTCTATATGTAATAATCTATTTAACATGATATTCACCTGTATCCAGATTTTCACAATAATTCTTTATTATTTTCCTCTAACTTTTTAAAACTTCCTTCCTTTTTGGCCTTCCTCCCTTCCTTCCTTCCTTCCTTCCTTCCTTCCTTCCTTCCTTCCTTCCTTCCTTTCTTCCTTCTTTTCTTTCTTTCTCCTCTTTCATTGGTGGTCCTGCTGAAAATATCTATATAAGGAACAATGAGAAGGTCAACTTTTAAAAATATTCCAAATAATCATTTGAAAGACTAATGGTTCAAAGAACATAAACAATATAAGAGAGGAGATACATAATCATTAACTACCAAAGATGTGCCTTGGTGGGATCAAAAGTTATGGAACCAAAAGCTGCCTTGGGTTTTATTTCCAGATACACCAGTATATCTCTGAGTGACCTCAGTTAGTTTCTTAATTCATTTTATTATTTCATCCACTTTAGAGAGGGATTTTACTAATTTTGGAAGCCAAATGATTGGACAACCCTAACATTCAACATTTGAAAAATATATTGAAATATATTAAGGATAATATACTTCATTTCTAGTTCTGGACAGATATTGACTAAATTATGGAAAATGGTGGTTCAAAATTTAGCAATCACTGACTAGAAATTATATGGAAGAGAACAAGTTACTGGTTATTGCCAAATTTATTTTCTGTTTCCTAACCCAGTAGTACTCAACCTTTTATCTTTTAAGTCCTATGCATTCTTCTTCAAAAGAGCCCAAGTTTCAACATAAAAGATACAAAATCTCACTTTTTTTTCCAAATTGGAAATACATATATTTGCATTAATTATAATGCCATTCACAGATTTAGAAACGTAAGTCATTGCATTAATGTTAGGGATATATAATTTTGTCATTAGAGATTTTATATCCAACTAGAGGCCCAGTGCACAAAAATATGTGCACTCAGAGGGGTTCCTCAGCCAGTCTGGGACCCCTTGGGTGATGTCCACCTGCTGGTTAGGCCTGCTCCCCGGGGGATTGGGCCTAAGCTGGCAGTCAGACATCCCTCTGGCAGCCCAGAAGCCCTCTGGGGATGACCACTTGGCAGCAGGGAACAGTGGACATCCTTAGCGCTGCTGAGGAGGCAGGAGAGGCTCCCGCCACCACCGCTGTGCGGACAGCCATTAGGCTGGCTTGTGGCTGAGCAGAGCTCCCCCTGTAGGAGCGCACTGACCACCAGGGACCAGCTCCTGCATTGAGCGTCTGCCCCTGGTGGTCAGTGTGTGTCATAGTAACCAGTCATTCCCAGTCGTTCTGCTGTTAAGGTCAATTTGCATATTACACTTTTATTATATAGGATAATTGAAACTTTGTAGCCTTGAGCAGAGCTAAGGGCCAGCCAGGGCAGGTGGGAAGCTTGGCTTCTTCTATTGCCAGGGGCAACCCAAGCCTCCTGTTTGCTCCAGCTCCGTGGCTGCCATCATCTTAGTTGGGTTAATTTGCATACCTGCTCCTGATTGGCTTGTGGGCATGGCCTGTGGGTCTGGCTTGAGAGTAGCCGAAGGACAGTTAATTTGCATGTTTCTCTTTTATTATATAGGATAATACTGTATTTCTTGAACAAGGCAAATCACATTATCGTCTTCAGTAGGCTAACAGAGCTGCTACCTACGCTGGCATGACACAGTTAAAAATGGCCAGCAAATTGGGGTGAAGTGGTGTGGAATCCTGCAAAAAAACAAATAATCATTAGAAAGAAAACCCAGGAAATGAGTTAAACACCAGCCTCAATTTCCAAGTTTATCCTCCTATACTCTTCGTAGCAGATCAGATCAGCAACATATTTATACTTGCAACTGGATATGGGCCTTGAGTTAGAAAAAAAATCCTTGGAATACTTAGAAAATCATTTATTGCCACCTATGGACTTGAACCTGGGACATATATATTTTGGGAGGGTAAAAGAGCCTAAGTGTTTTAAGGAACATTTTTCAGATCTTTCACTTTCACATCAACTCTTTCCTAAAATTAGTGTGACTGCTTTAACAAGAATTCTTCCATTTTATCAAAGTAAGTCATCCTTTCTCATCCCAAATTTTGTTATGAGCCTTAAACCCTTTTAGATAGCTTTGTGGAAGCTTTAACAACCAAGACAGCACAAAACACCTGTAGGGATTTCCATCTTTCTCTCCTTGTTCATATTTTCTTAAGCATTCAGCATGGCATTAGAAAGCAGGGTTGTTTGGGCTGTATGGAATCTTCAAAATTCTTTGGTCTTCATGAGATCTTCAGAATGAGATTTGGTAGAGTTGCTCTGAAGGGTTAATGAACAAATTTTTCAAAGGTTTTTTTTTTTTTTTCTGATTCTTTCCTATTATGAAAAATGTACTACTCTTGAAGGAGATTCTCATAAAAGCACAGCCAAGTAAATATCAGTAAAACATAGCAAGCAATAAAAATGTTGGAGACTATTATGCTAAGTGAAATAAGCCAGTCAGCCATGGCCTGTGTTGGTTGGAGAATCATCCCATACACTAAGGGTGGTGAGTTCCATTCCTGGTCTGGGCACATGCAGGAGGCAACTAGTCCATGTTTCTCCTTCCCATCAGTATTTGTCTCTCTATTTCTCACTGTCTCTCTCTCTCTCCCTCCTTTCTTCTCTCTGAAAATTGATAAATGATAAGCCAGTCAGTGAAAGACAAATACATAATTTCACTTACATGAATGTAATTCATCAGAGAAGGAGAAAGAACTGGTGTGTTTGATTCACTCTTCCCTTTAATTGGAGGTTAAGGGGAGGACTTCCTACCTGTAGATAAAGTACCTTCTAGTCTGCTTTGTCCTATGAGTAGCTGACTCATCTTTGCTTCTGGCCGTGCCTTGGGGTTCGGAAGTGTGGTAGGTAAATTTACATGAGTATTAGAAGCCACCAGCACACCTGCCTCCTGTTCTCCAAGCTAGCTTCTAGTAGTAGGGGATCCAGCGTGTGAGTCCCCATCAGTCTGACCCCTGTGTCCATCTTATCAGATCTTGGAAAGGAAGGAGAGGAATGTTATATATACATCCACTGCCCCACATTTATATAATGTTAATAGAATTATCAGTGAGTTACCACAATCTTCCAACCATCAGTCCCTATCATAACACATACCCTGAGCACATTAACCCAGATGCTGGAACTCAGAGTGCTACTACGGCGGCACCATGAACTTTCTGTAATTAGTTCAGTGAGTGTGTACTAAAAACCAGTGCCACTTGCTTCTCACAGCACACCCGTTGTTTCTAAGGTCTTCCTCCACCTTTGAGTGTGACAGGTCAGCGTTGCATAGCAAGCCGTCTCTGTCCTGGTAACCCAATGTCAGGCTCTCTAATTGTGTCCCCGGCTGATCCACACTAACTCCTGCACCGCAATTTGTACTCTGCACACAGTATAAATGAAACCTCCACTGTTAGGTAGAGACAAGCTTTTTCTTTAAAGCAGGGAACCACTTTTTTTTTTTTTTTTAAAGCAAGAAAGTCTTTATTTTGTGGGATAATGGAAGTGTCAAAACATAGAACATTATCAGATCTTTTTTGTCAGTGACTTCAAAAGCTAGACACACTACCACATACATCCTAAGGTTGGAAATTCTCCTTTTAAAATATTATTGATGGCATTCTGAGAAGACAGAGGTGTCCTAGTCTCTGGGGGAAAAAAATGAACTAGGCATTTTACTCCTTCTATCTTATCTTAGAGCCTTTCCAGCACTCTCCTGAGTTCTTAGCATTCCTGTTCTTTCTCTGATATAATCCCACAGAATGTTTGTAACTAGGTGACTAATCTAATAAATGGCATAGCTGAAGCAACAGTAAGTATTATTTAAATTCCCCACCTTGTTCCAAGTGATCAATTATCATTTAATAAGTAGCATCACCTCTTTCTACTCTTTAACATTTGTTTTTTAAAAGGATTTCCAATGGTTTTGCCAAAATTACACTGGGTGGGTTCAGGCACTAGAGCAGCGTTTGTGCGGATGCTGTGGGGTTCTCAGAGCCCCTCAGATGACACTGCACCAACAACTGCTTGGTAAATTCCAGCCACTGGAAACAGTGTTCTGAACTTTTTATTTTCTTAGAACTTGCATTTATAAAATGGGACTATATTTTGTGTTATATTATCTGAGAAGGGCTCTATGTATTGCTTTATTTTGGAGGGGCATTTAATTCAACAAATGTTTATTTAGCACCTAGGATGCACTGGGTATGATAATCATCATAATAAAAACATATATAGTATCACTCTTTGCCAGGCATTCTAAGTATTTTTGGGCATTGATTCATTTTAATCCTCTCAGCAATGTTATGAGGTAACTCCTATAATTAACATTCCTTTTCTGTAGATGTTGAAACAGGCTCAGAGTGATGATGTCACCTACTCAAGGTCGTCCAGCTGGTGAGTGGTCGATTGGGTTGGAATGCTCACATTAGGTAGGCTGAAGTCTCTGCTGCAGGGGTTAATGTTGGAGGAGACTAATAAAGATTCCATTTCAAAGATAATTTTGTGTCTGCCAAACAACAAACATATGAACTAAATTTCTGCAGAATGGATCTAATTATGAGATGATTATTTTTCAAGTGGTATTATTTCATTCATATTTATAGTTACTTTTCTCCCAAAGTTAATTATCCCTCCCATAACATCTTCTGAAAATTAATGTTAATTTTGCATGTAGGTAGAAACAAATTTTACAGAAATAGCATATGTAGGTTTATCACAGGACAGTATAACATCTCTGCATTTTAATTTATAAATGATTAAAAATCTCTATTAATAGTGGCCTCTTTTCTCTTGAAAAGGGAGCTTTAAAAGAAAATTTAAACCTGTATTTAGAATATGTATGCTATTTAAACTGATCAAAAAGCACAAGCAAAATTTATACTTTTTAAATGTCTTTGTAAAATATTTTTTAACCTTATCATTAAGATTTGTTTGTAAAGAGACCATCATGTATTACACATCCTTACTTTAAACTTATAGCCACTGATATGCATGTAAACTCTGTAGAATGGATTTTATAAAGATGTCAAATCTAGCTGGGTCTAAACCAAACCCAAACCAGAGCCACACACAATATTCACTGCAATAGATACCAAGGTGCAAGGAGAACTCTGTTATAGATTTTATGTTTGCCTATTAGGTTTTGAAAAATGTAGCAATGATGTACCACGGAAATAAACGAGGTACATGGATATCTCAGACTACCTTTTTGAAAAATTTATTTATATCAGTACTATATTCTGTAGGTATAGAAATAATATAATTGTTCTTTCAGTTAATCCATTCTACATTGGCAAATTGCTTAGACATTAAAGGAGGAAATCATCTTTTGGCTATAAATAAAAAGAAAAGATTACGGAAGAAAAAAGCTATTTCAATATTTTGTGTTTCTTTTGTTGACTTGCATATAGGTCTTACATTTTGGTTATAAAACATGATTTTTTTAAATCTTAAACATTCTCCTCCAAGTATTGGTTTGTTGGTGACACATGGCTCCCTTCCTGGATGGGGGACTGTTGACATTGCCAGCCTTCTGGGAGGAAAGAAAGTGTGGCTCACACCCCTCCCTACTCCACTTGCAAGCCAGGCTCATAATGAGGAAGGTAAACTTTTAATGGTTTTATAAATAGTTAACCTGAGTCATCTTTGATAATTAAATTAAGCAAATCCCTTCTTTCTGATAATTGCATCAACTGAAAAAAAATCAGAAGCTGGTGAAAGATTAAATTTGCACCTCAGAAAATCTGGAGGAATATTAAGTAATTTAAAAAGTAGAACAGCTGGTATCAGCAGTGGAAATGCATTTAACTAGAACCTTGGAGACCTGGATCTAAGTCCTTGCCCTGCCACTAATCAGCTGACTGGTTTTGGTAGACCATTTAAATTACTGGGACTTGAGTGCCTCATTACGCAAAGTAAAGACTAAAATAAGAAAATGATGAATTGTGTCTTTTTTTTTTTTTTTTTTTGGTCTCATCTCCATTCTTTACTTCTCCATCCGTTACTCTTTTACAACAATGCCTGTTCGCCCCTCGAGAGGTTAAAGAGACTTCAGGTCTGGAGGCCCCTGGAGTATGGAAAAATGGGATCTCTCCAAGTGGACCTAGTTCATTGAGCACCTACATTCTTCCCAGTCCTGGTGTGCTAAGAAAAGCCAGCAGAATGCTTTCTCCTTGCCCTTCACAGTGCCACACCCATACGAAATGGATAACGTGATCTCAAGCTTTTAGAATTTAGGATCTCAACATTAAAAAGATGTCAGAAAAGTCAATCCAGTATTCTTTTGAGCATTGCCTTTTAGAAAATTCTGTCTAATTTTCATTATCTGTCTAAAATTATTCTGACTAAAATTAATTCTCTTAGCTTACTATTGATCAAAAAACAAGTTTACCTGACATGAAATTCTTTCAGACATATGTCTATTTGCCTGTAATTGTTATAAAGGAATTTTCAGTTTATTCTGTCATTTTATATCTTTAAAAATTCATTTTCTGATACATGCCATGCAGATCCTGACTTAGATGGGGTAGCCCTGAAACAGACCCTAAGATGAGGATTTAGGTGAAAGTGATTATGAAATGTATTCAGAAAAAGCACTTAGATGAGTAGGGAAGGGAATGGTGGGGAGGACAGATGACAGGGGAGAAAAAGGAGGGAGGAATTAAAAGCAAACTTGTGCCCGGCCAGGGTTGCTTAGTGGTTGAGCATTGACCTATGAACCAGGAGGTCACGGTTGGATTTCTAGTCAAGGGCACATGCCCGGGTTACAGGCTCGGTCCCCAGTGCGGGGCATGCAGGAAGCAGCTAATCAATGATGCTCCCTCATCACTGATGTTTCTATCTTTCTCTCCCTCTCCCTTTCTCTCTGAAATCAACAAAAAAATATTTTTGAAAAAAGCAAGCTTGTGATAGTAAGTAAATCCTATGGAAAGTAGCTGGGGCTCAATCCAGCAGGGTATGTCACACCTCCTCTCCATCAAGGATGACAGTTGAAGTAGTTACACACCCACACCACCAGTCATTGATTAGTTGCTGCTGTCTAGGGTGGGGTCACAAGATTCTAGGCACTTGATATTTTCCCCCTGTGTATGGACAAAGGGTTCCAGCCACTGAAAGATAGTCCTCCAACAGAGAGCAGGTGCTGGCTTAGGCGATGAAAATGAAAGAAACCAGTGAAGAGATGTGGACATGGGGCCGAATGCTGACAAGGCCTGTTGCAGGACCGTATGTAATTGTTCCAGGAGCAACCATAAACTGATGAAATGTTATTTTATGAAGTTCTTTTCTATAAAGAACAGAGGGGTAGATCCTGCTAAACCGCTTTACAGGTAAGTGTTTGTATTAGTGAAGGTCCCGCAGAAAACACTGCCCTGAGTAATTAGAGGAGTTTAATAAAGGGACTATTCACAAAAGTGAGGGCAGACAGTAGGGGGCTCTGGCGGGGGGCGGGGGGGGGGACATACAAGTGGTGAGGTGTATGTCCATCCCTTGAAGGAGTGAAGAAGAGGAGCATAGAAATGCTATGGGAAGAGAAGCCGTGTCCTGCCTTAGGTGGTGAGAAGGTCTGCCCCCAGAACCAGAACTCTGGCCTCACTCTCCACCCTCCTTTACGGCTAGTGCTCCATCAGCTTAACAAGAAGCCAGAGGACTCTGGAGGCCCTCGCTTTGGTTCCTATTGGAATTCACAGAGCCTTGCAAGGTCCAGACAGGGGCAGAGGAGACACAAGGGGCAAACAGAAGATCTGCACAGGGTGAAAGATGGATTGTTCAGTTCATTCAAAGCAAGTTCAATTGCCTAAGCCCACATTGCAAGGCAATCCTATCATTTTTTACTCCAGGAAGATAATCTAAAAAGTTTCTTCAGGATCTTTGAGATAAAAATCTATTCATCAAACTTGAACTTCCTTTTTTTACCCCATTACCAGACTGTCCTATTTACCTTCCTAGAGTTACTGAAAGAGAAATAACCTAATCCTCAGGCCCTCACTTACAGAACATGGAGATGAGGCCTTTTCTCAGTGCCTCAAGTTTTTGAGTTTAACTCCATCTCATGTTTATCTTTCAACACTTGAGTTTCTGTAGCCTTGTCTGGTCACATATGTTTCTTTCTTTTTTCTTAAATTGAAGATAGCTTTGCCTATTAGGGCACACGCCTGGGTTGTGGGCTTGGTCCCCCATTGGAGGTGGAATAGGAGGCAACCCATCAATGATTCTCTCTCATCATTGATGTTTCTATCTCACACTCCCTCTCCCTTCCTCTCTCTGAAATCAATAAAAACATATATTTTTTTAAAAAAGCTTTACTTTCTGTAATTATTACTAGAGGCTTGATGCACAAAATTCATGCATGGGGTGGGGGGTCCCCTCAGCCCGGCCTGCACCCTCTCCAATCTGGGTCATCCCTCTTGCAATCTGGGACCACTGGCTCCTAACCACTCACCTGCCTGCCTGTTTGATCGCTCCTAACCACCTCTGCCTGCCTGCCTGCCTGCCAGACTGATCACCCCTAACTGCTCTCCCCTGCCGGCCTGATTGTCCCTAATCCTAACCACTCTGCCTGTCTGCCTGCCCAATAGCCCCAAACTGCCTCTGCCTCGGCCCCTGCCACCATGGCTTTGTCTGGAAGGATGTCCAGAAGAAGTCTGGTCTATCCAGTCTAATTAGCTAGCATATTGCGCTTTTATTAGTGTAGCTATGTGCTTATAAATAATGTGAACAATACCATTTTAAAAATTAGCAAAAATTTACCTTCACCTCACAAACCAAGGAATAATAATTGTTAACAAATTACTGTATATCCAGCTAATACTTTTCAATTTAAAGACACACTCACACACATACATGTGCAAACACACACACATAGACTTATATGTAAAAGTGGGACATTTACAAAATTACTTGTATTCTTTCCTTTAATAAGTCACAGAAATTCTTTCATATTTAGATAGATAGATCTGCATAATAATTTTATCACAGTATAGATATTTTATTATATGAGTATCAGGTAATTTATAGTATAATAGTATATAATGAACACTACAATATTGAACATGTAATTTCTGATTTTTTGACATTCTGTGCTATTGTAAACAATGTGAATATGGTTTACTTATACATATTTGCATGTCTTTATCCTTGATTATTAAAAGCTAACTTTAAATTTTTTGCTGGAATTTTTTATTAAAAGAATTTCTTCTATTTCCACAATTGACATTCTTTTTGGAATGTTAGGTCTAGGTGATATTATCAATTTGGCCTGAATACTATTTTACCTACTGAACTGTTCAATACTATAACAAGAATATTTCCACTGTATGTTTATTGATCTTTTCTGATAGAAATAAAGAGAAACTTCTTGAGGTGAGTATAACTAAAAAAATGGAACATTTATTGTGAAGCTACAGAGGTGATCTAAGGTCAGAGTTCTAGTCGGGCCATAAGAACAGGCTGAGTTGGAGAATAGAGGGCTAACAGAAACCATGAAAATCTTTTAGGTGTGTTTGCTTATCCTTTCTTTTTGTATCTGATAAATCTAATAAGACCAGTTTTTAATTTCCTATTTGCTTGTAAAAGCCATTATTTATTTCATTGAAAAATAATGTTGATAATTCCCTGGTACAATTTCTGATTTCCTTAGGAAAGGGGCTAATTGTTTGGGCCAGTTTGAGTTCGGATGCTCACTCCTAATCTATATTAACCCATGGATGGTAAATAGGATCCAGTAACATTGTACAAACATGGCCACTGTCATGAAGCCCCATATCACTGTAATTATGTGAATTGTTGTAATATTATAGTTAGTTCTGAGACAAGGGTGGGTGGGCAGCCAAGGCAAAAATCAAAAGTCGTAATTGGAGACTTCAATAATGGATAGAACAACCAGGCAGGAGATCAATAAGGAAATAGAAGGCTTAAACATCACTATGAAGCAACTCTACATAATAGATATCTGTAGAACACTCCACCCAACAATAGAATATACATTATTCTCATGTACACATGGATCATTGTCCATGATTTGCCACATGATAGGCCACAAACAAACTTCAATAAATTCAAAAGGATTGAATCATACAAAATATGTTCTGACTACAATGAAATGAAATTAGAAATAAATCAATAAGAAAGTAACTTGGAAAATTTAACAAATACTGTATGTGGGAATTAAATAATATATTTCTGAATAACCAATGGATCAAAGAAGACATCACAAGGGAAAACAGAAAATACTTGGATATGAGTAGAAATGAAGACACACATGCATTTATGGCATGTAGCTAAAGCAGTGTTTAGAGGGAAGTTTATAGCTGTAGATGCCTATATTAAACATTTATGATCTATAAGGAAACATATTACCAGTGCTTGATATATCCTCCAGAGTTTTTGATAGGGTATGAGGACTTGCAGAAACATGTAAAAAGATGCCATAATATGATAAATGAAAGGTGAGAAAGTGTAGGCCATCAGGTGAGTTAAGATGGATTATGAGACACATTATTGAAAACACAACTCATGTTATGACCTTTAAATCAAAACAAGAGACAGAACTAAAGCATTTTGGCTATTTTTATTGATCACATTTTATGATATATAATATTAACTTTATAAACAGTGGTGAGCCCTCATTACACAGAAATAAGCCTTGAATTTTAAAATGTTTTCATCTTCATTATTAAAAAGAGGGAATAAATATTAATTTGTGTCCTCTGCTTGCAGCAATGTCACTTTGGTTTTGTTGTTGTCCAATTGTATTGTTTCAGGAGAATCAAATTCCTCCCTCACTCATGGGAGTGGGGTTATTACGCTATCTTTAGAAAATTAATTTTCTAAGATTTGCACAGCAGAGTGAGATGTGGTAAAAGGTTTTATTGGCATGGAGCTACATTCCTCGGGTTGCAAAGTCCCCTGCTCCTTAACCCAGTCCTGGAAAAGGTGCAGCTGGGCCTCCAGGAGAGCCCACAGCAAGGCCAGTGTCCAGAGTTTCCTTTCCATGTTGCAGCCAGGCCCAGGTCAGCAATCAGGCTAAAGTCATTCAGTCCACTGTATGGTTCCCACATGGCCAGGAGCTACATGGGCCAATGCAGGGGAGTGTGCCCCGTGCAACACAACTCATAGGAGCACAGTCAAGCAGGAGAGGCAAGGGTCATGGAAGTATAAAGCAAGAGAGTGGCTCCTTTGTTCAGAAGTTTAAATATTCAGGTTTTGGCCCTTGCAGTGACCATGCCTATTCTGGCCACTGTGACTGACAGACAGGTAAGCACCTTCCCAGGTCACTCAGACCTTATCAGGCTGGTGTCCAAACAGCCTTTGTCCTGACCCTTCCCCCATCAATCTGCAGGGAACAGACTTGGAGAGCGCTAAATTAGCAAAGCTGTCTAAATGGCATGCCTATATTATCTAGTCTTCCCTTTTCTCCTTGCCTGTTAAATAACAACTAGAATATTATAACAGCATCAATATTATAAGAAAATGATCTTCATGTTTCATTTGCTTAGAAAGGGAATATCATTTATATTTTTAAATGTCAGGACTTGTTAAGCACTTTTGTACACATTTGCTTATGCCATTGTCTCATCTCTGCTGAGACACTGACAACAGTGTGGTGATGGCCAGAGGGAAGGGGAGGGGTGAGGGCTGGATGGAGGTGGACAAAGGGAGGTTATAGGGACATCTGTAATAGTGTCAACAATAAAAACAAGGTTAAAAAAGAAAAAAGAAAAAGTCTGACACACCTGAGCTTTTACTTTTTTCACACTCTGGGCTGTTTGCAATTTGCCACCTCAATTTCTGCATTTTTCTGGGAGAATCCCACCTTGTCCTTTTAGCCTGTACTTTTCCTGAAAATGATCTCAATAGCAGCACATAAGAAAAACCCTCAAATTGCTCTTTTTATTACTTCAATTGCCTGAGAAGTTTTATGTGCTACGTTTCATCTTGCCAGATGATCATTGAAGGTTCAGTATGATTAAGTTTGAGGAATTAAAGTTATGATGATTCCTCGTAGATTACTTTGTCTATTTATAAGTGTCTGCTTGAACCTCAACAAGATTTAAAATATTTAATTCACATTCTTAAGGCTTAAAAGTGCATCAGATAATTTGAAATGCATGTCCTTCTCTGAATTTGATTTAATTCTAGTCTGAACTTATTGTCATGATGTAACCATCTACATTTACAATATACTTTTTTCAGTTTCTTAAAATTTCTTTTCTATTTTTAGATCATATAAATTATTGTCACTACATTGGTCAAAATTTAGATTGTAAGTGTGAAATATGTGTATGTAAAAACCAAAACACATTTGTTTATTTTATATAGTATTTTGTTAACAGTTGGTGTTCCTTTGAAAAGCACATGTGATCATGTGTTCTTGGTTAATCGAATTGTTTCACTGATGACAGCACTAATACATTCTTCCATCCATGTTATAAATTACAGAACTTTTACTGGTTTATGGTAACTTGTTCACTTTGAATGCATGATAAAATCACTTTGCCTACAAGAGTTAATAATAAAAAAAATAAACACCTACAGTCTAAAAGGGAGATTCAACTGAGTCAGATAATAGCCCTGATTTAAGAGCAAAAACATCTTTTTTTTCTTTTGTCTTTCACATCCAAGAGCAAGTAAGAAAAGGTTAGACCTTGCAACCTTTCCTCTCTCCCTTCTCTGTCTCTTTGACCCAAGATAAATTTCAATTATGTAAACCTTATTTCCTGTTGCTAATCACCTACTCCAGTCAGTATTCTTTAAATAGTCATTAAGGCTGGGATGAGATCTCTGTCATTCCTGAAACTAAGAGAAAATTTGGAGCAGCCCATTAACAGAACAGGAAATTCCCTAATATCCTCAGGATATGTATAGAAACCCATTACAATTAGATACAAGAGGAACTAACATCTCCTGGGGATATTTATTAAATAAACTTGCCTAAATACGTCTGACAAGTACATTATCTTTCCAAAAGAATCTAATTGCCAAGATCCATTTATCTCATTAAATGACCCTCAAATACCCTCATTTTTCTTTTGAAACTCCTCTATGATAATGAATGTACTAATAATGAAGCCAGCTTACTAAAATGGGTATAGAGATAACTCATTTGTGCATCTTTTATATTTTTTCTGTTAGATAAAAGCATTCAGAGCAAAAAAAACAAAACAAAACAAAAAACCCCACATAATTCCACCTTCCAAAACTGAAAAACGTTTTACTTCAGAAATTTTCCAGGAAAAAAAAAAACAACCCACAAAATTTACTTCATTGTTATGTGACAGTAGTGATAGAATGAAGGAAATAAATGTTAAGCAGTATGGATTATATTTGTAAAAGAAAGAAAATTTAAACTTTTTTCTTTAGTGTAATAAATATAATAAATATCATTATTCCATATAATCAAACAATAATTCTCTCATAAGAGAGCAAGCTTTAAAATATCTCTTCATAAAATAAAGGCTTGTTATAACACAATGTGCTCTGTATTGGAATTCAGCAAAATGGAGGCTCCTTCAAGAAGCATTAGTCATCAAACTAATGGAAATACTTTTTGACGTCAGGATCTTTGCAATTTAATCTCATTATATTTTTTATTTTTGATACAAAACCTCCCTACCCCAGCCATGATTCTCTTCCGGGCATGCTTCTTCCTTCCTTCTGCCCCATTTGCCCCTGCCTGTCCTGAGTTAGAATGCTCTCCCTCACTTCTTGGCCAGTCTAAATGACAAGCGACACTTCTAGAGAATGAGAAGATCAAAGAGCCTGAAATTTGGAAGAAGTGGGTTTCGATCCAAGTTCTGCCTCTTACTAACTGTGCACCAGTGGGAAATATTAAAAACAAGACAATTGGCCCCATATGGAGTTGCTTAGGCTAAGCCCCATATCGCCATAAGAAGACAACTTGATGAAGTTGTCTCAGCTCTCTCAGAAATGGAATCTAAACCGGTCCACCCGGAAAAGCCTGGTCAGCTCTAGTTGGGTAATCTGCCTGATAGGTCCCTACCATCCCCTGAAAGAAAATTACCAACCTGTTTTTTGGCCTAGTATAACTTTATTGTTCCTGCTCTCTTCTGTGTGTAAGAATTTTTCATCATGCACATCTCCTCTGAACTCTTTTTGATCTGCTAGATTGAATGCTGCCCAATTCATTGGTGAAGAGGGCCAGGGAGATCTTGAAATTTGCTGAGTTAAGTTTTATTTTTTTAACAGAAGGAAGCTTTGACATTTAATTTTGTCATTCGTAAACTGCCAATGCATCATTTATCTCATGGAATTCATCTGAAGGTGAACTGACATAACTAAAGATTTTTCAAAAAGGTCCATGGTGTGGAGGGTTCTGCATGAATCCTACTCCTCCACAGGGTATTGGTGGCAATCACAGCCATAGTGCTCACGCCTTTAGAAACCCTACACCAAGCCTGCCTCCCATTTGGCTTTCTTTCACGCGCTTTGAGCAGTTAGTCACGCATGTGCTTCGTATTGGAATTCAGTTTACCGGAAAGCAGTTACTAAACATTTGCTACGAGTCAGACTTGGTAATAGATGCTGGTGAAGACAGAGAACACATTCTCAAGAACCGAATGATTTATGTTGAATGAGAGTCCAGAATTCGGGCTTTGTAGAGCTGAAGACAGACATATCACCCCAAATTGAAACCGTTATAAAGGTGTGGCTCTGAGGAGAGAGTTTTAGAAAAACCTATCGCCACCGGTAAGGCTGTGATCATAAGATTGTCTCCTGTTATGTATTTCTGTCAGTCAGTAACAAGGGTGAGATATAGATTGCCTCTGTTATGAAACCTATTCTTCCACATTCTAAAGTAAAATACAATTAAGTTGAAGGAGAGGGAGATTGGAAGGAAAAACGTTTAATAATAAGTAAAAGTCTTCAGGCTCAAAACTTTTTGAATTCTTTTTAATTAACTACAAGCAAATACCAATAAGCCTGACCTAGCAAAACCTGTGATTATATTAGCTCTAAATCAACCCTCAGCAACCAAAATCTTCACTAGCAGGAAAAAGGCTGTGGATGCACCTAGGAAAGGCATACTTCCCTTTCTTTCCTACTTTTGATGTGGCCACAGAGAATAAGAACAAAGAAACACCTTGTAGTAAAAATAGGGGTGCTGCCGAAACCGGTTTGGCTCAGTGGATAGAGCGTCGGCCTGCGGACTGAGGGGTCCCAGGTTCGATTCCGGTCTAGGGCATGTACATGGGTTGCGGGTACATCCCCAGTAGGAGATGTGCAGGAAGCAGCTGATGGATGTTTCTCTCTCATCTATGTTTCTAACTCTCTATCTCTCTCCCTTCCTCTCTGTAAAAAATCAATAAAATATATTAAAAAAAATAGGGGTGCAGAAACCAGGGGCTGCCAGATGGGCTTTTCAGGGCAGGAACTACAACCCTGTCAGGGTGTGGGGCTGCCCTGTTTCTGCCCAGCAAGAACTGATCAATCCCACAGATCAGAGATTACTATGCGTTTTCTATTCTACCCTCTTTCGGAAGAAAGTTCTTTCTATTTATTATTTTTAAAAATAACAGTTAGCCTGTTCCTATGACATCTTTGGGTGTTGAATTTGGGAGCATGTGTGTGTATACAGCGATGGGGACATATTACTTTCCTTTCACTTCCTGGTTTCCTGCTCAGGAGAAGCAACATGTGGAGCTTATGGAGAAAAGCATTTCTCAGAGATCCTGGACTTTGACCTGGGGGCAGTAACTGGCTGGAATTTTGCAGTTATTTTCCTTGGAAAAATGGCAAATATATTTTTCTTAAGAAAAGAAAGGTGCACTTTGGGTATTTCGGTGGTCAAAGGGACAGGTTTTGGCAAAACTTCTATTTGTTCCCTGATTTACATTTTGTCCTTCCTTCCTCCCTTCCTTCCTTCCTTCCTTCCTTCCTTCCTTCCTTCCTTCCTTCCTTCCTTCCTTCCTTCCTTCCTTCTACTTTTCTTTCTATGTTTCTCTTTTGCAATGGAAACTTGATTTTTATATGTCCCAGCCTCCTTTAAAGCTATTAGAAGTGATTCATGCATTATATTATACCTTTAAAAGGGACTTCCTCACTTCTGGTTTTTATCTTCCTGTTGGCTAGAATGGACACAATGGTGGTGAACCATCTTGGGCCATGTGGCTGAAGGAAACACTCTTAGTTTGATGAAGCCCAAAAAGAAACTGGGTTCCCACCAATCTTGGAGTCATCATAGCAACACTGGATGACTTTACCCCTGGACTGCAATGAGAGAAGGAGGGAAGGGAGAGAGAGAGAGGGAGAGGGAGGGAGGAGAAGGAGAAGGAAAAGGAGGGAGGGTGTAGGAAGGAGAAAAGAGATCTATCTTTTAAAACGTTGGTCATGTCTATACTAATAAAAGCCTAGGTGGCCCTTGTGCGTGACATCATCATAAGATGGCCGCCACAAGATGGCTGCGCACACAACGGAGGTGGGGCCCAGCAGCGGCTGCTCTGCATGGTGAGGCCTGGGGGTCCCACGGCTCCATGTGGCGGGAGGAAGCCGGTCCCGGCGGAGGAGGCGGGTCTTGGTAGAGGAGGGCAGTTGGGGGCGATTGGGCTGGGGAGGTGAGCAGGTAGGAGCCAGCGGTCCTGGATTATGAGAAAAATCATAACCAAAAAATTGTGATTTTTGAAGCCTACATAATTAACTCATGATGATCCAATGTGAATTTAATATTACACAATTAATTAACACACACAGCATATTTCAGGATGTGTAACCCTTTTTTCCACTGTTAATTTGGCGTGCTTCTGCTACTAGTCATTTTCTAAAAGGCACATACAAAACCCCACAAAACCAAAAAACTCTATAACAGATTACTGTTGAAAATACACTATACGTACTTTAGCATTTCAAGAACTTAAAAATATGTTTTTCTTTGTTTGGATTTAAAATGAAAAGCTTAAGACATACACATATATGGATATTTTACCAGCATTTAATATATTCTATTGTATTCACCTGAATACATTTTTATTACAAATTTATTCTTTAATATAGTCTCCTAGTGACGATGTTTTATCCAATAGCACATTGAAATTCAGAGATGCTCTTTTTGGTAGAAATGAAAATATAAAAATTTATTTGCTCCCTCTGCTGGAGAGATGGGTATTAATTTAAAGAGACATTGTGATTTTGAACTTTGGAAAGCAATGCGTCTGTTTTATTTCTTAAGTCAAGAAGTGACTCAGTAAGCAAATATAATGAAATCTAGAGAGACAGAAATATGGCACATTTAGTAAGGTGCACTTTATCTTTAAGACTAAAGTAAAAAGATGAGTGTTTGGAAAATGTTTACTTGAAAATGAAGATTTAAATGTTTGTTTCTAAAGCTTCCTTTTGTGTTTATTGTACAAGTTCACTTCCTAGAATTACCTGTCTATTTATAAAGATGGAATACCTATTCTGTGTTCCTTTATAGATTATGTGGGCTTTTGAGTATTATATTTTTACTAGGGGCCCGGTGCACGAAATTCGTGCACTGGGTGTGTGGGGGGGGAGTGTCCCTCAGCCCAGCCTGCCCCCTCTCACATACTGGGAGCCCTCAGGCATTGACCCCCATCACCCTCCAATCGCAGGATCGGCCCCTTGCCCAGGCCTGACGCCTCTGACAGAGGCATAGACCCCCATCACCCTCCGATCGCCTGATCGGCCCCTTGCCCAGGCATGACGCCTCCGCCAGAGGTGTCAGGTTTGGACAGGGGACCCCCATCTCCCCCCGATCACTGGCTCTGGCCCCCGCCCAGGCCTGAGGCCTCTGGCCCAGGAATCATGCCTGGGCAGGGGACCCCCATCTCCCTCTGATCGCTTGCTCCACCCCCCGCCCAAGCCTGACGCCTCTGACCCAGGCTTCAGGCTTAGGCAAGGGGACCATCATATCCCCCCAATCCCTGGCTCAGCCCCCTGCCCAGGCCTGATGCCTCGGCCAGAGGAGTTGTCTCTCATCCCCCTCCAATCACCAATCACTGGATCAGCCCCTTGACCAGGCCTGAGGCCTCCGGCAGAGGTGTCAGGCCTGGGCAGGGGACCCCCAGCTCCCCGCGGTTGCAGGCTCCGCCCCTGCCCAGGCCTAACGCCTCTGGCCTAGGCGTCCAGCTCGGGCAGCGGGGACCCGCAGCTGCAGTGGCCCTGCGATCGTGGGCTCCGCTTTAGGCCCAGGCAAGGGACCCCTAGCTCCCGGGACTGCCAGCTTCGACCATGCCCAGCTCCCATCGCTGGCTCCACCCCTACTTCCTGCTATCACTGGCCAGGGTGGCAAAGGCACCTGATTCTCCGATCATGGCTGGGGGGGCATGGCAAAGGCGGCCCCAGGGCTGCCTTTGCCCTGCCCCCCAGCTCTTAGCTCCCCCCTGGGTTTCCGATCACTGTCAGTGGCAGGGGGCTTCTTCCTGCTTTCCCTTTCGCCTCCCTGCATTGTGCCTACATATGCAAATTAACCGCCATCTTGTTGGCAGTTAACTGCCAATCTTAGTTGGCAGTTAACTGCCAATCATAGTTGGCAGTTAATTTGCATATAGCCCTGATTAGCCAATGAAAAGGGTATCGTCGTATGCCAATTACCATTTTTCTCTTTTATTAGTGTAGATAATGTCAATACTCAAGCACATAAAACAATTGATCTCGCATGACTTTTAGCATTTGGAATTTTTAAATTTCCATTATTCTCTTCTCCTTTTTCCTCAGTTAATCTTTGACCACATATTCTGGTGTAATTATTCAAGTCTGACAGTATGTCAGCTTATAAGTATAATAACAATAATAATTTCTAACACTTGTTGTGCCCTAAATGCTAAAAATTCTGCTAAATTATTTATGTGAATAATCTTATTTAGTTTTTTTCTCAAATATATGAGGGTTGGTATTAAACTAGCTTCGTTTTACAGAGGAATAAACTGAGGCCTAAGATTCAGTGCCTAATAATTGGTCAAGCCAGGATTTTAAACCAGGCGGTCTGATTCCAGACTGTAGCCTACACAGTTAACCACTATAAGAACCTTTGAATGATATCTATAGTGAAATGTCCCATGAAAATTGTAAGACTGTTTTTAAACCAATAAAAACTTATATATGTTACCACAAAGCTGCCACTTCTTCCTGCCAGACGTTATATTAATGCAGGCTGCCCATGCGATCTCAGTTTGCAGGAGACTTACTGTTCTCTGAGACCGGAGCAGTGAAGACAACCTGGTTAAGCTTTATGGGAGACATGTATCGCAGTTGGACTTCTTGGTTAAGAACTTTGATTCTCTGGGTCAAAAGGTCAAAGTTTTCTCATTGTTAAAATGGATGTGCCTCTTGCAGTCAAGTCATAATAATAAATTTGAAAATATCTGTATGATGTGCTGAGCCTTGCAACATGGGATAATATGCTCTATAAATACTCAGTTAAAAAACCTATCAGCCCCAAAGCCAACCTGGTGTGTAGTTATACTCCCGTGTACCATATATAGTAATGGAATAGAAAATTACCTAGAACAAAACCTTTTATACTGTTAGAAGTTTCAATTCAATGCCCTAAAGCTGAAGAATTTTGAATTAGAGCATTAACACCTTATTTAATGGTTTGAATACTGATTTCTCACCAATTTAAAGGAAATGTAATAATGCATCTGCTGCTTTTTGATGATGCAGTATATAGCCAAACTGTAATACAGAACCATTGACTCTATTGCTACTTGAATGAGTCAATAATTATTCTAAATATCTTAGCGGATGATTGTTGATTAATGGATTGATTTGTCCAATTACGTATCTTCAAAGCCAGCAACAGACAAAGAGAAACCCAAACAGTTCAGGTGCTACCCTCTTATGTATTTGTGTACCTCCCATCACATTTCCCATATTCCATTGGTTCAAAGCAATTTCTGTCCACGCTCAGGGAAGAGGATTACACAGAGGCGTGAAGACCAGAAGGTGAAGTCATGGAGGCCATCCTAAAAGCTGTCCACCAAAGTGCAATATTATTTCAACTGTCAAAATGTTAGTAGGCAAGAAGGACACTGTTTTTGTTTTAAAATATGCCTATAAATTGTTTATATTCTTCCCTTCAAATACACTCCCTTGATCCTGGACTGGTTTTAGTGACTCATTTCTAGCAAAGAGAATATGGTGAAGTGTTGGTGTGTGACAAAAGGCGTTCTGACCTTCTCTTTCTTGGCTTACTCACTCTGAGGAAACCAGCTGCCAGGTCATGAGGACCTGAAAGCAGTCCCGTTGAACAGGATGTGTGTCAAGAAACCGAGGGCTCCTGTCAAAAGCCAGCAAGGGGTTGCTGCCAACAACTAACTGTGTGAGTATTGACCTTCTGCTAACAGCCACATGAGTCAGCAATTTTAGAACAAGATTTTTGGGCCCCAGTCAAGCCATTAGATTTCTGCAGCCCCAACCAATATCACCTCATGGGAGAAGCTGAGCTGGACAACTCATCGAAGCCACTCCCGGATTCCTGACCCACTCAGATGGTAACACCGGTGACTTTTGTTACTCAGTAATAGATAACTGAAATAGACACAAAGTGCTTTATTGTCTGGTTTCACATCCATCAAGGCACCTCCCTCCTGTAGGTTATAGGAACTTGGTTTTTGAGAGATTGCATTTTATATTGAAAAAAAAAATCCTCTAAAGGTTTTCTGTTTTATTTTCCCCCTTAAAGTGACACCAACTCAAGATAGAAATGTCCACATTTGTTAGCATCTAAGAGATCTTTGTAGGAAAAAGAAAATGTCCATGCTATGTCCTGAAGCTGTGGTTAGAGGAATAATTTTGCCCACAAAAGGCTGTGCTTTATTTAACATTCAAATCTCAGAGCTGCCTTAAACCTTTTCCCACTGCATATTCTAAAGGCTGTATGCAGATGGAACAGCACATTTTCTGCTGAGAAATGTTCCAAAGATAAAGTAAGAAAGATGAGAACACTTGTTCTTGAACTGTTCCAGGTGAGTGAAGCCTCAGTGCCAATGCTAATCAATTTTCTCAAAAGGCTTGGCTCAGAGAAAACAGTCAAAAGAGAAAACCTTCACAGGGACCTTTCACCCTAACAAAGTTCAAAGAAAGGTGGTGCCATCAACAGAAAGCCTGTGGGTTGCCCCTCCCTCCAGCTGTGAACCCAGGAGCAAAACAACATCGAAGTTCATCAACTTGGATTGGTTTTCTTAATGGGACTAAAATAATCTAGTATCAGTGAAGAAATAAATCTTTATTCGAACTGATGTTAAAAGGGCAATTCTGTGTGGCCATCACAATAACTGACTTTACGATTGATTGCTAGCCTCATGTAGCAATCATTCTTCACTTCCTCACTCTTCTTACTCTTATCTAACTTCTTATCTTCCATCATTCCACTTTTATAGTTAAGAGCTGATTAAGCCATGATAGAATATTTTCACTTTTCCACTTCAAAACTTATTTTAGGATACTCCACACCTCCCCAGACACTTCTATGTCACAAATAATCTTATACTTTTCCTTTGGTATTGGTGTTTCAGTGGTCAAATTGAAATTTACTAATGCATATTCTACGGTGGAAGAAGAAACTGCCTATTAGTTAAATTTAACTCACATTAAATTGTGACATCTGTGCCTTAAAGAGGAAAATTGAACAAGACCTGAATTTAATTTATCAGTATACTGAAGTAGGTAAATAGCAGCACTGGGCCTGATGCATCAGAGTTGGAAGCATAATGAGATCAGTAGGTAAGCCCTCCATAAAATTATTTGGGGTATAAGAGAATTCAGACATAGCAATTATATTTAGCAAGAAGAAGCAGTTCTAGAAAGTGTGAAGCATTTAGTCAGATTTACAAGCTCAAAGCAGAGAAGGGAAAATTACTTAAGTTACACTAAGAAGCATCCTAAATCATCATTACACTGTATTGATCTCAGTCGAAAGCGGCTGGCTAAAAATGCTTGGTTTATCTTTACCATTAAATATTGCCAGAGTGTTTGACTAGCACCAAGAATATATAGCCTGGCATTTTGAACTGTAGTAAATTGTAAGCACATGGGCTTTTGCAATGTGTGTGTGTCTTTTGGGAGAGACTCTCAGAACATTGAGGAGGGTCAATGTTGATCTACATGCTAGTTGTATTTTTTAACATTCCTGCCAATATCCAAAGTAAAAGGTATGCAAAAACATTTAAAGAGGATGAAGTGGCAGTGGTTATAAGTGACAAATAGGCTGCACTATTTTAACAGGTTTTATATCAACACATGCCATTGTCCATTTACTTCTTGAATGATTCTGAACATTTCTTACCAAATTTATTTTCCAGAAAGATTTAATGTCCCTAAAAATAGTATAGAAGAGATTTTAAAATATGCATTGCTATGTTGAAATATCTCAGTAGAACAACTGAGAAATATTTTTTCACTGATTTGTATGAATATACTTTTAAAATGTCAAACTGTTCATAATTGGAGATATCCATGCAATTAAAAATTTGGATTAAGGAGCAGAACATAAAATCAGTCCTGCTTGCCAGTGAAATCCCTCCTTGAATTCCTCTTAGCATTATTTGGAAATTTAGTACTCAGATGCCACCTGCGTATTTTTAGCAATGAGCTAAAAATTAAAGATAGCTTTTTTTTTCCACAAAGAGAGGAACAGGCTGAAAATTACTTCTACTAATTTTTATTAAGCATTGATCTTGAAGAGGAAGGAGGGAAAAAAGGAGTGATATGATCTAATAGTATCCGCAGATGGGCTGGGGTGCCTGTTCACAGCACTGTTGTTAGTTAAGAGCTTGTAGTTATCAGAATTGGTCAAGTATATACATATCCACATAATGGCCAGAACGGCTAAAATGATAAACTCCCTGAATTTTCTTTCTAGAATTAAAGATTGAAAATTTTATTCTGTAAACAAAAAAGGTGGTAATTATTCTTAGACTGCACCAGCAACTGACAGTAGCTTTTTGCACATTAATTAACTTAATCCTGAGCAACTACTAAATTATGATGTTTAGCTGCCTATTTACCAGAATAATCAATTGTTACAATACTAAGGCTTTGTAAAACAATAGGGTGGAAGAAAGGGCAGTGTTGTGTGTGTGTGTGTGTTTGTGTGTGTGTTTTAAAGAATTTTTATTGATTTTTAGAGAGACAGGAAGGGAAAGAGTGAGAGAGAAACATTGATGAGAAAGTGAAACATGGATTGCCTGCCTCCTGCATGTCCACAACTGATGGGTCAAACCTGCAACCTTTTGGTGCACTGAACGCTGCTGCCCAACCAACTGAGCCACACTGGCCAGGGCGCAGAAAGGGCAGTGTTTACTAGACCCTAACATAAGCCAGTTGAAGCACTACCTGCTCTAACATTCCTATAATACAAGTGTATGAAGAAGGTTAAAGAAAAACAAAAAACAAAACAGACATAGTCCCTGTGGAATCTCTACCATGACCATATCTCTCAATGCTGTGTTTGGTGAGGAGAAAGGAAAGCCTGAGTTAAAAAAACTCCCAAGATTTCTTTCTTTATATTACTAAAGGTGAACACTATGGTTTTAACCTTTTTGTTTGGTATTCTTTGTATTTATGTTTGGGGAACACTTTCAAAAGTCCTTCTTTATGCAAATGGGAGGAATCAGGAACAATAAGAAAAACTCAGAGACATCTTTCCTATGCATATTGACGCAAACATCCTTAGTTAACCAATAGGATCCAGCAGCACACGAAGAAATATTACACCATTACCAAGTGAGCTTCTTTCCAGAAATTTAAAGGTAGTTCAATTTTAGGCAGCTTTTATCACTTAATGTGAAATATGAACCAAACAGATGAAATATGAACCTAAAGATTATTGTCCAAGGATGTTGAGATAGTATATTAAACTCAACACCCATTCTCATGGTGTGCTGGGCGTACTGCAATTGCTCCTCTGGGTCGGTCTTTACCCTGTTGTTGCCTCAGAAGGATGGCCTGTACATACTCCATCAAAGGAATGTTTCAGTCTCAGGTCTAGCTGATTTCAGCCAATGGAGACACCTGCGACCCAGGAGGAGATCATAGAATGAGAAGAGACTGAGGTTAGAATATTTAGTTAGTTCCTGTTTCCCTCTGTGAAGCATTGTTTTAGGTTAAATGTGTCCTGCAAAGAAAAGTCACTTCTACCCTCAAAAGGCTTTTCTACATGACTCTCTCCCTCTGATTTCTGGTAAATACTTCAATCTCTTGTCCCTTCTGTCCTTGGAGTAGTCCCAGCTGGAAATGACTGGGGCAGCTCTGGCTCTGTTTTACAAGCCTCAGTCTCCAGCGAGCTAGCCCAGATATATATTTATGCTGAACGTAGAGGAGCCAAAGAGAGCAACACTTTAGGTTTAATTTGATCAAATAAGAAACTAGAATAATAACTCTAGTTTTCTAAGGGAGGGGTCAGTATTGGTTTTAAATCATCTAAGCTTCAATGTAGAGATAAACAGAAATTTGTATCTTAAGTATATGAAGTCTTAGGACAGGGTTAGAAATGATGAATGGAAGAATAAGAATGCATAATCCTTTGGTTTTAGGAATTTGGTATTCCTTCACTTCTTCAACTTAGACATCACCATATATAAAAGCCTAATATGCAAATTGTCCCCTCAGGAGTTCGACTAGGAGACTGGGAGTTTGATTGCTTGCTATGATATGTGCTGACCACCAGGGGGAGGCACAGAATGGAGGAAGGCCCCGGCCAGCAGCTGGAAGCTGGGGAAGGGAGGCCCCAGCTGGCAGCTGGAAGGCCCCGATGGGCCCTGATTGCCAGCCAGGCCTAGAGACCCTACCTTCCTGTGCACGGATTTCATGCACTGGGCCTCTAGTTTTAGATAAAAGGAAATCAGATATTTTATAGCTATTGTTCCAGAATGAGGATCCCTGGTGTTGCTTGGTATTGCCTGGAGGCTGTTTCTATGGCAGTTGGAGGTGTAAATCATTTGACCTGCTGAGAACTGCTGCTGGATGTCTTATGTAATCAAAGAAGATTCAGTGGAATCAAGACTGATTTTGAAATGCTGTTCAATATTTTTAAAAAAATTACCTATTGATTGATTTTAGAGAGAGAAAAAGGGAGAGAATGAGGAAAGGGGGAGAGAGAGAAGCATCGGTTTGTTTGACTCATCTGTACATTCTTTGGTTGATTCCTGTCTGTGACCTCACTGGTGATCGAACTTGCACCCTGGCATATCAGGAAAATGCTCTAACCAACTGAGATACCTGGCCAGTGCTGTTACTGAATACTTCAAACCTTTTGAGTCATGTGGCTGTTTAACAACTGTCAGAATAATTGTTTGCTAATTTAATTTTTGTTAATTTATTGTATATTTATGTAAATATTTTGCATTATGGATGGCCTTATTTTTGTTAATAGTATAATTAGCCTCCAAAAGAAGCCTTGAATGTGTAGTAGAGTATGTAACACCGTTAAACCTATTTAGTAATGAAGCATTGAGATGGAGACTTAGTCAAGATAATTCAGTAAACGAAGATCATGGATGGGCTTTTCAATATGTTAGTTCTGACACCATAAATTACCTGTATAACATTTGATAAACTTTCCAAACCTCAGTTTTCTCATCTTTAGAACGGAATTATTATAAACTAGAGGCCTGGTGCATGAAAATTCATGCACTGGAGGTGGGGGTCCCTCAGCCCGGCCTGCCCCCTCTCACAGTGCGGGAACCCTCAGGGGTGGGAGGCGACCTGGCAATCAGGGGAAGGTGATGCCCCCATCACACCTCTGCTGCTGCCACTGCCGGCAGCACAAGCCTTGGCCGGCCCTGGTTACCTGAGCCTCGGGTGGCCCTGGGCGGCTGGGCAGCCGATATCCGAGGCTTGTCTGTGCCTCGGGCTGGCCGTGGGCAGCTGGAGGGCTGAGGGGACTGAGGGACTCTGGAGGCATGGCTGAGGGGACTGGGTGCCGCCATCTTGTGGATGTGGGCACTGCCATCTTTGAGGGTGGGGCATTCAATTAGCATATTCCCTCCTTATTGGCTATGGGCGCTGCCATCTTTGCAATGGCGTTAGGGTCAATTAGAATATTCCATTTTTATTAGATAGGATACTGTATAGATCCTTCTTCCTCTTCTTTTTATCTTTTTTTTTTTTTTTGGTGAGTGTCAAATGAAATGTTTATAAAATCTAAAAACTGAGCTAGGTTCATAGCAAATGCTCAAGACATGTTAGCTTCATCTCTTTCCTCAGTGACTTAGATTTACTCTGAAATTTGGGTTTTACTTATAGATATTTAAAGACTACTATCCTATCTAACAAAAGAGAAACATGGTAATTGGCGTATGACCGCTACCCTTCCCATTGGCTAATCAGGGAGATATGCAAATTAACTGCCAGCCAAGATGGCGGCCGGCAGCCAGGCAGCTTGAAACTAACATGAGGCTTGCTTGCTTCAGTGACGGAGGACTGCAACCTTCCCTGCCTGCCTTGCCGGACTCTGAGCCTGCAGTTTAAGAAACATTGTAACAAATATAGAAGCTAAACAAAACCCCAGAAACCAGCTTTCAGCGAGCTGGGGGATCTCAGAGCTGGAGTTGATACAGAGTTTAGATTATAGAACCTAAACAAACCAGAAACCAGCTTTCAGCAGCTGAGGCCTCAGAGCTGGAGCCAGGCTAAAGCTGGCCCAGAATAAAAAAGAAAAAGAAAAAAAGGAGCAGTTGGGAGCTTCAGTCCCAGCCTGAAAACAGCCCTCATCCCCTCACCCAGACTCACCAGGCACCCCAGTGGGGACCCCCACCCTGAAGGGTGTGTGACCAGCTGCAAACAGCCATCATCCCCTCATCCAGGCTGGCCAGGCACCACAGTGGGGACCCCAACCCTGATCCAGAAGACCCTTCAGGGAAAACCAACCAGCCCCCACCCATGCACCAGGCCTCTATCCTATATAGTAAAAGGCTAATATGCCTCCCAACACCAGGATCAGCGGACCCGCGAGGCCTCCCTACACCAGGATCAGCATGACAGGGGGCAGCGCCCAAACCCCCTGATCGCCCTGCGGCTCTGTGTGTGACAGGGGGCGGGGCCACAACCTCCCTATCCGCCCTGCTCTGTTCCTGGCAGAGGAAGGCACCCCAACCCCCTGATCGGCCCTGCTCTGTGCCTGATAGGGGGGAGCTCCCCAACCCCCTGATCGCACTGCGGCTCTGTGTGTGACAGGGTGTGGCGCCCCATCCCCCCCACCCCACGGGCCCTGCTCTGTGTGTGATGGGGTAGAGCCATAACCTCCGCATCGGCCCTGCCCTGAGTGTGACAGTGGCGGCGCCCCAACCCCCTGATCAGCCCTGCTCTGTGTGTGACAGGGGGTGGTGCCCCAACTCCCCTATTGGCCCTACTCTGTGACAGGGGGGAGCTCGTCAACCCCCTGATCAGCCCTGCTCTGTGTGTGACAGGGGACGGTGCCCCAACTCCCCTATCGGCCCTACTCTGTGAGTGACAGGGGGGAGTTCCCCAAACCCCTGATGGGCCCTGCTCTGTGCATGACAGGGGGGAGCTCCCCACCTCCCTGATCGACCCTGCTCTGTGCATGACAGGGTACAGAGCCCCAACGGCCCTGATTGGCCCTGCTCTGTGCGTGACAGGGGGTGGCGCCGCAACCTCCCCATTGACCCTGCCTTGAGTGTGACAGGGGGCGGTGCCCCAACCCCCCAATTGGCCCTACCCTGAGCATGACTGAGGGTGGCATCGCAACCTCCCAATCCGCCCTGCTCTGTGCATGACAGGGGGTGGCGCCCCAACTCCCCAATCGGCCCTGCTCTGAGCCCGACCAGGGGCTGCACCTAGGGATTGGGCCTGCCCTCTGCCACCCGGCAGCAGGCCTAAGCCAGCAGGTCATTAGGTCCCGAGGAGTCCCAGACTGCGAGAGGGCACAGGGACCTCCCCCTTCCCACGGAGTGCACAAATTTTTGTGCACCAGGCCTCTAGTCTAATATAACAAAGTAGGTTCTCTTTTATATAAGGTCTCAATTATGAAAAATATTATATTTGGCCTATATGAGAACTAAGAAATAATTTCTGGATGTAAATTTGGGTAGAAATGAATGTATTTGTCAAATTTCATAAGATGAAATTTTATAGGATGAATTGTTATGAATTCGCTCTTGGATGTAAAGTTTCTCAAATGGTGGAGTTTATTTTCTATTTTTGTCAACATCAAGTCTCTGTTTTTACTACTAGCAAAATGGTCTGGATTATCCTACCCAAAGCTGGGTAATTAAACCATAAATTCAGATACTGCTGGCAAGGCAAACAATGGTGAGTACTTTTCAAGAATCAAGTCTTCCTGATCATGCCGTGCTGATAACCAAAGTCAGTCCTCAGCAAAAAGGCAAAATGTGTCTGTTTCTTCATGGTTCATTTTGCACATTATTATGTTTTTGACAGCATATCTTTCCCTCTCTGTCTAACAGGTTCATTTTGCTTTATTTCTACTTTTATTGTCAGGTAAACACATTTATTCTAAAGCCTAAATATACTAAGCAGTGCATACAAGGAGATAGTCATTTTATTCCCATGCAAATTTGTCTTTTTGGCAAAATATAGTTTGTTCTGATAATTTGGCCATGTAGGGCAAGAATTCTATTGTTCTCAATTCTAGAATGGAAATATATTCCCATATTCTCTATACTGAATTCTCATACTGAAGTTACTGCTTTACATTTCTGTTTAGTACTTTGGAATTTCAAAAGTTTTTTTATATCTATATCTATGTATATGTATATGTATATGTATATGTATATGTATATGTATATGTATATGTATATGTATCTACATCTACATCTATATCTAGAAACCACCATGTTTCTCTAATTATAATTCAACTACTAGTAAACATAAACTGACTGTGTCCAAGAAGTTGGGGATTTATGCCTATTTATATGAATTCTGACATGTCAAATTATAGGGTTATTTGATTTTTTTTCTACTAGCAATTGTAGTGAATTGTGGATGAGGTTATAATTCTAGCTTTAGTTATCACACAGTAATTGATATCAGTTAACTCACAGTCAGGTACATTTGCTTAGACTTATTTATCTGGTGAGTGGATTTGTCCTGGGCCATGCTAGATGTCAGGCAATGAAAGATGACTGGACTTGAATGCATTAGAATTTTATACTTAGAGTCTGATATAAACAATAATAATGATGCAAATAAAGTTTAAATGTTCACTACCCCATTGATAAATTACTCTATTCTGAAGAATCTAGGTTAGAAACTAGAAGAAAATTTTCTCTCAAATAAAAGCTTGTGGATCCAAGTCATTTGTTGCCAAATTGTCATAGTATAGATATCGGTAGGCAAAAAAGGAAATGCCATTCATTGAACAACTAACTGTATGTACTTGTTCCTATATAAAATCAGCTCTTTCAAACCTGTCAAATCTTTGAAACCTATATTATTGCCCCATTTTACAGACAAAAAAATGTTGAGTCTCAGAGTGATCAACTCCCAAAGACGACAGAACTCAAAATTAAATGTTCTCAAACCAAAGTTTATGCTTTTTTAAATTAAATCTTTATTGTTCAGATTATTACATTTGTTCCTCTTTTTCCCCCCCATAACTCCCCTCCTTCCAGTTCCTACCCCACCCTCCGCCCTCACTCCCCACCCACTGTCCTCATCCATAGGTGCACGATTTTTGTCCAGTCTCTTCCCGCATCTCCCACACCCCTTTCTCTGCCTCTCAGAGTCCCAGCAACCGCTGCAAAGAATAGTCAGTCCATTCCCTTTCTATGTCCTTGATTCTATTATAATTAACAGTTTATTCTGTTCATCAGATTATTTATTCACTTGATTCTTAGATTCACTTGTTGATAGATGCATATTTGTTGTTCATAATTTGTATCTTTACCTTTTTCTTCTTCTTCCTCTTCTTAAAGGATACCTTCCAGCATTTCATATAATACTGGTTTGGTGGTGATGAACTCCTTTAGCTTTTCCTTATCTGTGAAGCTCTTTATCTGACCTTCAATTCTGAATGATAGCTTTGCTGGATAAAGTAATCTTGGTTGTAGTTCTTGGCATTCATCACTTTGAATATTTCTTGCCACTCCCTTCTGGCCTGCAAAGTTTCTGTTGAGAAATCAGCTGACAGTCGTATGGGTATTCCCTTGTAGGTAACTGAGTTTCTTTCTCTTGCTGCTTTTAAGATTCTCTCTTTGTCTTTTGCTCTTGGCATTTTAATTATGATGTGTCTTGGTGTGGTCCTCTTTGGATTCCTTTTGTTTGGGGTTCTCTGTGCTTCCTGGACTTGTAAGTCTATTTCTTTCACCAGGAACGGGAAGTTTTCTGTCATTATTTCTTCAAATAGGTTTTCAATATCTTGCTCTCTCTCTTCTTCTGGCACCCCTATAATTCTGATGTTGGTACGTTTGAAGCTGTCCCAGAGGCTCCTTACACTATCGTCATATTTTCGGATTCTTTTTTCATTTTGCTTTTCCGGTTGGGTGTTTTTTGCTTCTTCGCATTTCAAATCTTTGACTTGATTCTTGCGCTCCTCTGGTCTGCTGTTGGGAGTCTGTATAATGTTTTTTTTTTAATTTCAGTCCGTGTATGCTTATTTTCTAGTTGGTTCTTTATCACCACATCGAGGGTCTCATTAGATTTCTTGTAGATCTCAATAAGTTTATCAGCGGCTTCTAGACAGTTCTTGAGAGACCTTAAAAGTGTGGTTCTGAACTCAATATCCTCCATTGACAATTTTGTCATGTTTCTTTGTCTCCGCATGTTTTATGCTTTCTTGATGCACCCCCCTAGTGGTCTTTGTGCGCAGTATTGTTGTAGTTAAGCCTTGATTGTTGTAGTTAATACTAGGGGGATTTGACCTCCAGGACAACTGGCTGTGAGAATCAGCTGTGTCTGCAGTGGGAAAACTTCTGTCCTCTGGGGAGGTGCTAACCTAGCTTTTGCCTGAGGCTATCTGGCAAATGGCTCTGCGCAGGGCTTGGGCGGGGTGGGTCGCATGGGATCAACAGGGCGGGCGGAGCGAGCAGTTATGGCTGCTCTCAGTCCCATCCCCAGAGGCTCTGCCTCTCAGAGTCCCAGCAACCGCTGCAAACCTCGGAGAGAAAGCTGCCCTCGCGTTCTGATTGATGCCAGACAGTCCCGCTTCTCCCGTTTGAGTCTGGGTCCCTAGAGACTTGCCCAGAACTGGAGCTCAGAGCCTGAGCCTCCCTCCGGATTGAAAACGACAACTGCGCCCTCAGCCACCAGCCCTATCTGCGCGCACCTCCGCACCTTTGTATTTTCCGCCTCCTCTGCGCCTCCTCTGAGACTCGGTATGCTGTTCTCTTTCCTTCTAGTTGAAGAATTTCCCCTCAGCCAGCCTTCCTGTGGTTCTGGGTGATGTCCGTTCCGTCTTTTAGTTGTATTTTTGAAGTGGTTGTTCGAGGCAGCAAACTCCAGTGTTTACCTATGCCGCCATCTTGGTTTTCCTATGCTTTTTCCACTTTCCCAAATAACCCTCTTTTTAATAACAAATGTCTATAATTTTATCTTAACATATTTGTATTTGAGCAAATCTTATCTTAAACAGATAATTAATTCTTAAGTAAATTGGACCACATTTTTTATTTGTCTGAATGAATAGAAGAGTTTAAGGAAAAAGGAGGGATAAAATGTAGAGTTAAAATATGTTCATTGACTCATTTTTTATAATGGCAGACTATATTACATAATTACAGATAATTTATAACCCATGTTTAATATAAGTTTAATTTGGAGGTAAGGCATGCTCTCATACACTACAGCAGTTGCCTTTTGAGTGTAAAAAATATTTTGCAAAGGAGACGAAGCTCAGCGTGGTTAGTGAAGATTTGCCAGCATAAATTGTAGAGGGCATTGACCTGTGTCGCTACACGTGAAGTAGGTAGATTTAGTATTCAAAAGATTTGTGTGTTCTACTTACAAATTTTAATTTTAATTACCACGGCACAAGAGAGAAAGACTCCTTAATACTATAATTTGAAAATTCACATAGATTTATTTTCCCATTAAAAAATCTTTATGATTAATTACATGCAACACCCCTAAGAAAACCTTAGTATTTTGCTTCAGCATACATAGTTTCTGCTAAAAGAAAAGTATAACTCATTAAGGATTCATTTGAAATATTATTTTGCATATTAAATACTGTTCAGCAAATTTTAGTTTTGATGGTGGTGAAATGATTTAGTTTGGAGCAGGCTGTTGTTCATGCTGAAGGACTATAATAAATCAGTTCCATGAAAAAAATATGAATGTATGTCACTGTATTAGCTTTAGGCCATTCAAAAGCAGCTAAGCCTTTGTTTTACCTAAAGAAAAGAATGTTTAATTTATAAGAATAGGTAGAAAAATGTTTATGCTATTTCTTAGTATTTTACTTGATGATTAATCTTTTGTTCACTACTGGATCTGATTAACTGTCACTCGGTGTGTAGGTCTTAGTTTTCTTAAAGGGAATAGCAAGTGGCTAACGCCTAAGCAATATTTTAGCTTGAGGGTAATGTGTTTTCTGGTTTCCACCCTGTCAGATTCTCACCCTGGTCCCCAGGGAGGCAAGAAGAGATTGTCTATTTGACATATTTTGCCTAAAGCAAGTCCTGAAACTAGGATTCAGATTGTTCATTTAACTGAGTGCTGATATCCATAGGTTTGCCAAGGGTCAGAATACAATCCATTAAAAAACAAAAATTTAATACCTCTCTTTTACAAATGAAGTCGGATTTTGTATAAAGTAATGAGGCAAAAGGAAGATGGGGAATATTTGACTCTGAAACAATATATATATATTTTTTTGTAAAGCAGATAGAATCAGGCTTCAAATGGGTTTTTAAATTTTTAACTATTTTTTAAAATATATTTTATTGATTTTTTACAGAGAGGAAGGGAGAGGGAGAGAGAGTTAGAAATATCGATGAGAGAGAAACATTGATCAGCTGCCTCCTGCACACCTCCTACTAGGGATGTGTCCACAACCAAGGTACATGCCCTTGATCAGAATCGAACCTGGGACCCTTCAATACGCAGGCCAATGCTCTATCTACTGAGCCAAACCAGTCTGGGTAATTTTTAACTATTTTTAACGGTATTGGAAAATTAAAGATTCTGAATACCCCTCTCTGGACACAGGTGAAAAGGAATAGCATCATGTACAGAGAAAAATAATAAGATTTTGACTTTTTTAAATATCTGGATTATAACAGTAAATATAAACTTAATCTGATAAAGTAAATTAAATATGACTTATTCCAAATACCCCCAGATGGTAGTTTCCACTAATAAAAATAGGTTGCTGACTGATCTTGCAGGGGTGCATTATCTATGGATTTAGTTACTAAAATTAATAATGATAGTATAATATTCAGAGATTAACAGAAGATTATAATCGTAATTTGCTATATGGGAAAACTTTTTAAAATCAGAAATATTCCATATGTGTATTTCACACATAGTAAGTTTATGAATATATCATTTTTGTTGTTCTTCTTCAAATCCAGGGATAAAGTAGTAGAAAACTTCTGTAAGATTGTGAAAAAGTTCTCACTCTAGAATTAGGTGAAAATATTAAAATAAGTACCCTAAACTATATGATTTATCTGTGATATAAACAGGAATTACTTCTACATTATTTATTCTCCATTGTCAAAATTTTACTATAAGGAGTACTACAGCTATAATGATCCTTACATTATTTGTAAGAAAAGTCACATCATAATCTCTTCAACCATTTCCAAAAACAGTGCCTTGACCAAAATTCCCCTTACCTGATAACATTACCACCAATGAACCAGGCTTAATATGCTGGAATATCTTTTATACCAATTCATCTGTTTTATATTTATACTAGAGGCCCGGTGCACAAAAATTTGTGCACTCGGGGGGGGGAGGAGGTCCCTCAGTCTGACCTGTGCCCTCTTGCAGTCTGGGGCCCCTCGGGGGTGACCACCTGCTGGCTTAGGCCCGCTCCCCGGGAGATTGGGCCTAACCTGGCAGTCAGATATCCCTCTGGCAGCCTGGGAGCCCTCAGGGGATATCCAGTTGCCAGCAGGGAGCAGGCCTAAGCTGCAGTTGGACATCCTTAGCACTGCTGAGGAGGTGGGAGAGGCTCCCACCACCACCACTGTACTGGCAGCCATCATCCTGGCTTGTGGCTGAGCAGAGCTCCCCCTGTGGGAACACACTGACCACCAAGGGGAAGCTCCTGCATTGAGCATCTGCCCCCTGGTGGTCAGTGCGTATCATAGTGACCAGTGATTCCCAGTAGCTCTCCTGTTAGGGTCAATTTGCATATTACCCTTTTATTATATAGGATAGAGGCCTGGTGCATGGATGGGTCCGGCTGGTTTGCCCTGAAGGTTGTCTTGGATCAGGGTGGGGGTCCTGCTGGGGTGCCTGGCAAGCCTGAGTGAGGGGCTGATGGGTGTTTTCAGGCTGGCCACACCCCCTTTAGGGTGGGGGGTTCCCACTGGGGTGCCTGGCCAGTCTGGGTGAGGGTCTGAGGGCCATTTTTAGGCTAGCCAAGCCCCCCCTCAGCGACAGAAGCTCCCAGCCTCTCCTTTTTTTCTTTTTTTCTTTTTATTCTGGGATTTATTTACCTTTTATAATTGAAACTTTGTAGCCTTGAGAGGAGCTTAGAGCCGGCTTGGGTGGGCATGACGGAAGCTTGGCTTCCTCCATCATTGGGCAACCAAGCCTCCTGCTTGCTCCAGCTCCATGGCTGCTGGCCGCCATCTTAGTTGGGTTAATTTGCACATATTCGCTCTGATTGACTGGTGGGCATGGCTTAAGGCGTAGTGAAGGTACGGTCAATTTGCGTGTTTGTCTTTTATTAGTGTAGATTCCACTAGAGGCCCGGTGCATGAAAATTCATGCACTGGAGGGAGGGTCCTTCAGCCCAGCCTGCCCCCTCTCACAGTCTGGGAGTCCTCAGGGGCAGGAGGCGACCTGGTGATCAGGGGAAGGCAATGCCCCATCACACCTCTGCTGTTGCCACTGCCAGCAGCACAAGCCTCAGGTAGCCCTGGTTACCTGAGCCTCGGGCAGCCCTGGGCGACTGGGCAGCTGACATCTGAGGCTTGCCGGCACCTTGGGCCGGCCCTGGATGGCTGGGGGACTGAGGGGACTGGGGGTCTCTGGAGGTGGGCTCAGCCTTGCCACACGCCTACCGCCCTGGTGGGGCTGAGGGGACTGGGCACCACCATCTTGTGGCTGTGGGCGCTGCCATCTTTGAGGGTGTGGCAGTCAATTAGCATATTCCCTCCTTATTGGCTGTGGTCACCACCATCTTTGTGATGGAATGGGGGTCAATTAGCATATTCCCTCTTTATTAGATAGGATAAGTTGCCAATTTATGAATATTCTACCTTCATAATGATTTCTTAATCCACCAAGTTTTTTCTAATTTCATCACCATATTACCATGTGGAGCAGGATAAGTTAATTCAGACTTTTCTAATAAGAAAAATAAACTTCTTCCTCTTTTCAAAATGTAAATACCTCACTAGCACCATTCCAAAACACCCAAATATTAACTCACTCAGAGTTTAAAGATTAAACCCTTTGTGATGTAGAGCAAAGTAGTTATTTGATAAATTGGTTGTTCTAATGGACCGTCAGAGTCAATTGAGAAATAACTAGTGGAGGGAATTTTTGCATAGCAGTTAAAAAAGAAAAAAAGAATGCTTGAAGAAGCAAGAAGTAAGGAAAAGTGTCTTAGTGAGGAAGTCATGTCCTGGTCTAAAAACAGATTTAAGGAGGAGAGAGAAAAAGCATGGGCCTTTCAAGAGGGGCAAGGATGCCAATATTTGCCCTATGGGTAGACCTGAAAAAGGACCACTATATGGAACATTGCTGACATGCCCTGTTATAAAATTTGACCTCCTCGCCTCTCCTTTCCTCACTCAAGTATTATGGTAGCACTAGCACACCACATAATGTTGTTTTGGTCAATGATGGACACATATACGATGGTGATCCCATAAGATTATCATGGTGCTGAAAATTTCTATTGCCAAGTGATACTGTAGTCATCATAATGTTGTAGCACCGCACATTCCTCATGTGCTTAAGGTGATGCTGGCATAAGCAAACCTATGCTTATAATTGTACAAAAGTATAGCACAGATAATTCTGTACAGTGCATAGTACTGGATAATGACAACAAGCAACTATGTGTTTACTGTACCTTTTATCATTATTTTAGAGAGTACTCTTTTTATTTATAAAAAAGAAAGGTTGCTGTGCAATGTGGACAGAAGCCTCATGCATCTTATGTTTCTCAATTGCATTATTTTCTCTTGAGTTTGATTTAATTTTGTGATATTTTGTATAGAAATACGCTGTACAGGCTTGTAGCCCAAGAGTAATACTGTAGGCTATACAATATAGCCTAGGTGTGTATTAGCCTATACCATCTAGGTTTGTGTAAGTGCACTCTATAATGTTTACACAACAACAAAATCACCTAATGACTAATTTTTCAGAACACATCTCCATTGTTAAGCAGCTCATGACTGTATTTTTACTGGATGGTGTCCTTGCTTCATCTTCTAGTCCCTCTCTGGGTGACTATCTAGTAGGAAGGATATTACTCTACGTCACAGGATTTCAGAACACCCTTAAAATCAGAAGAGGGCTGAGTTACCTGCCTAGTCTCTAACCTCCTTATATACTTGGGCAGTAGCTGAACTTAATCAACTAGAGACACCCAGAGCTCCATGATGTTTAATGATACATTGGGACATGTGTAGCTTTGATCATCTCTGATTTATCATCTTTTTCTTTTCCCACTGTTAAAGGATAAACTTGTAAAAGACCAAATTCTGACTCCATAAAAAATATAAAATGAACACTTGTCAAGGATTTTATTTAACTCATGAACTTATGAGGTAACCAGTTAAGTGTTACAACCACTTCAAAAGATAATTCAAAAAGGAGAGACATATAGGCCATGAAATGATTTTACGGTTTGAAGCAAAATCAACTCTTTTCCACAGGGATAGGTATGGGGAAGAGAAAAATGTCTTTCCATCAGACAGAATTTATTTGCATGCTAATGGACAAGTTATTTGCAGTGCTATCAATTATCTACAACTTACAGAGGTGTAAAATAGCTCAAAAGACCATGAAACGTGCAGATCCCTTAGATTTAGAAGCTGAATCTTAGATTTACACCAAAGGATGGTTAGCATATTTTGTAAAGAATCAGATAGTAATGGTCTCTATCAGTTATTCATCTTGGTTTGATTTTGTTTTGTCTTAGAACCTTTTAAAAGTATAACCATCCTTCAAAATTCAAATGTACAAAAGTAGGTCACTGGCCCAGTTTGGTCCATGGTCCTTAGTGTACCTGACTCCTATTTTCAATATGTGTAGTTTATGATCAAAATGTCAATAACTGTTTTGGTTCATTCTGTAGTCGTCTTTCACAAATCTTCTAACAGTATCTGGACCATCTCTTGTTTTGTTGCAAAATAATTCCTTGACGATGTTAATTTGGTCAACTCCTTCTCAAACAATTTCAATGGGTCCTTGCAGAATTAATTAAATGCAGACTACTCAGACCTGGCATTCAGGCCTCTCAATTCAGTTATTTGACTGCTGCAGATTTATTCCCTTGTATCTCTCCATGTATGAACCACTCACTTAAGTATGCCCCGTTATTTAAGTATGCTCCATTTTCTCATTTCTGCACATTTTCATATTTTAACTATTACTTGACATTATCTTCTCCTTTCGAAATCTTAGCCTTTCTCACAAGGCCTGTTTCAAGGGCTGTCTGCCCAATGATGTCCTTCTGATCTTTATCTAGGGAGGATATTCTTTGAGTCCTCCTAACATTAGCATCATTATTTATATCCCTCACTCTAATCTTCCCTCTTGTGATTCCTCTTTACCTACATATTACTTCCTGCCTTAGTCTGTTTGAGCTGCTATAACAAAAATGCCATAGACTGGTAGTCTTATCAACAACAATTTGTTTCTTACAGTTGTGGAGGCCGGGACACCCAAGATCAAGAAGTTGGGCTGATGCGGTGTCTGGTGAGGACCTGTTTTCTGATTCAGAGAAGCCCATCTTTTCACTTTAATCTCACATGCCGGAAGGGGCAAGACCACCTTACCAATATGTGGTCTCTTTCGTAAGGACACTAGTCCCATTATGAGGACTCTGCCCTCATGGCATAATCTCCTCCCAAAGCCCCCCCCTTCAAATCACATTACATTGGAGATTAAATTTCAACATATGAATTTTAGGAGCACACAAACATTCAACCTACAGCACTTCCCATTTGATATTAGATTTTGTTCTTATTTACATAATCTAGGCCTTTGGAAGATAGCTGCTCAATAAGCATTTGTTGTGTTGTATCACATTTCTTCTTTTTAATTTGTTAGAATCAGACTTGCTATTAACTTACTGAGATAACTTCAAAGTGCTTGTTCCCTTTATATCATTAGCCAGGCTGGAATCTATGAGAATTTGCTTAATATTCTTGTATTAGTTATCTATTGCTGCTTACTCAATTGCCTCAAAATTTATTAGCTGAACATTAAAATAAAATTTATGACTGCTGGGCCAGTGTGGTTCAGTGGTTGAGCATAGACCCATGAACCAGGAGGTTGCGGTTAGATTCCTGGTCAGGGCACACACCTGGGTTTTGGGCTCAAACCCCAGTAGGGGGTGTGCAAGAGGCAGCCAATGGATGATTCTCTCATCATTGATGTCTCTCTCTCTCTCTCTCCCTCTGCTTTCCTCTCTGACATCAACACAAATGTAAGAGAAAGGAAATTTATGACTTAGTGGGTTCTGTGCGTGAGATGTCATGTTGGGCTTGGCTAGATTCTGTGGCTCATGGTCCCTCTCAGTGCTGCAGTGAAGATTATGCCAGGACTGTAGTCCCTCACAAGTTCATCTGGGGAAAGATGCCTTTCTAACCTCACTCATGTGATTTGCAGGATTCAGTTTCTTGTGGGTTGGACTGAGGGCCTGTGTTCTCACTGGTTATTGGTCAAAGGCCTTCTTCCATTCTTCCATTCTTTGTGGCTTCTCCCTAGGGAGCTCAAAGATGGCAGCTTGCTTCATCAGAGTGAGCAAATGAGAAGAGGGGAGAGAGAGAGAGAGAGAGAGAGAGAGAGAGAGAGAGAGAGAGAGAGAGATTTAGAGGCTAATCTCAGAAGAAGCCACATTCCATTACGTTTGCTGTATTCTATTTGTTAAGGGCAAATCTCCAGGTCCAGCCCACAGTCAAAAGAAGAGAATGCACAAGGAGGTGGGATCATGGGGGGCTATTATAGAGTCTGCTTGTTCCAATGCTCTCTACTTCAGTTTCAAACCCCTCAGGTGATGGTAATAACGTTGAAGCTACCAAATTCAGAGGATTGCAAGATGAAAACACGTTTATAAATTCAAGATGCTGTGGAATGTTAAAGGTGGCCTCTACAAATAAGAAGGCCACGGGAAACCCTTTTCTGTCAAATAAAAGAGATTATCAGATAGATTATATTTATGGAAAAAGCCTAAATGGATCTTTAACTGAAATTAAAGTCTACTAAAAATAAAAAAAAATGTTTGTGTGTGCATTTCTCCCCTTATTATTTAAGCCTCTGGCTTTTGGAAACTTAGACTTCTTTTCTCTTGTCTCCCCATGGTGTTGCATATTTAAAACAGACATACTTGCATCTTAAAAGAGAAAGTAATTTTACAACAAAGAAAAGGTTCACAGTCCTCACAGAGGTCTCCAGTTTTGGAAGATCTCTTCCCTAGCCATGTATAAAGTGACTATTTCATATATATATTAGGGCTATGAGAAATTATCTTTAAAGTGACTGGTTAACTGAGTTTAATCACCATAGGTTACACTCTTATTGCTACAAAAATTATTGCAACTGTAGTATATCATTATTCCAGTAGATGGCAGAAGCACATCATGCACCAAATTGGAGTAACCTAGAAAACCTTGTCTGTTGAAGCCATCAACAAAGGTCTCAACCTGTTTTAAAAATCTGCCTTTGTTGTTTGGGACACCGTGACTATAGAGGAAATTGTATTATTCCATCACAGACACCTCTAATTCAGACAGGTATTGTTGATATTCTACAGAATTAAAAAAAATAATTCATAGGAATAAGTGATCTCATGCAGAATTAAGTCATGCCTGTGTGTTAATCTTGTCAATTCAATCAGCCACCTTTTCATTTTTAAAAAATAAAACAAACTGGGTATAATATGGAAATAATTTTAATTAAAAAAGGCATATAGCACTTTTTAATTATAAACCATGAACATCAGTTACATAGATAGTGGTGTTTGGCAATGAGAATGAAAAGACACAGAAAGACATATTTATATTCGATTGCTATTTTTCAGTTATGTGATACCAGCATTTTTCAAAGGATGTACACATTATTGAACATATTGTAATTTAGAGAGCATATATGCATAATAATTCCATTGCTATTTTTGTCTGTTTGTATTTTTGCTAACTTGACAATAGTGTAATTTAAACCAAGAACATTATGCAGTGATGTAATTACAACCACTGAAAAATAAGAGTGGTGAAATTTACATTCATGCAAAATAACATAAATTAGGCAAAATTCAGGTAATTTTTCTGGCAATGATGCTATAATGGAAAAGATATACACAACCACAATTCAACAAGGTAAATCTTGGTTTTCTTTTTGTTTTCACTATATAAAATGAGATGTGTTCTCTCAAAGAAAGAAAGAAAGGAGGGAAAAAGGAGATCCTCGTAATATGTATTGATAATAATGCCCATTGCTTTCTTGGTTCTTTTGGCTTTAGCAGAACATTAAGTCTGGTCTTTCCTGTGAGGCTCCTACCACCAGGTGTGTGTGTGGGGGGGGGCTCCCCTCCTGGGACAGGCCACCTCTAGCCAGATAGCTATTGAGAGTTTGCTGGTGATGCTTTGAGTGGGAAGACCTGCAGGATTTTAGCTAGATCTGACTTCGGTTATCAGATCTGAGAGCTGCAGCCACAGCATATAGGTAGACGCATACTGAGATTCATAGCTGGGAAATTAGAGCAAGACTGGGTGAGCTGTGAGATTGATGTGGGCAGTTCAGGAATTAGTTTTTGAATAGAGGCTATAGGCCTGGCTGGCTTCTCAGTGTGGTGTTTTGGAAGCCTTTCTGTATAAGGGAATTAGCTAAAAGGAGTGCATTACATCGATGCCTTCAGGGACTGTCAATCTACAAAGGCCTCACTTGACTGTTTCCTGAGTTTTGCTGATAGCTCAGACCCAATTAGATTGTAAACGGGATCTGAATTGCTTTTTGCTTAATACATTATCATACATATGCTTATGGTAAAGCCTTACTGGCATTTTCTATCCATTGTGGACATCTTTCAAGACAACCATTTGACTGGGCATTTTATAATCTCAAAGTGTTTGGTTTTGCAGTACAGTTTTAGAGAATTTAGTGTGTCTTTGCTTCCTCATTAGTTAAAAAACCTTGAATCTATTTTAGCACTAATCCTTGGAGTACCTTATTGTTTCCCTTTCCTTCTCCAGAAGAAATGTTGATTTCCCTGAGTAGATTTTTACATATCTATGATGTTTGTTTATCAATTTTTCAACCCCATAGAGATTTTTAAATAGCTAAGAAACTAGTTTCATTCAAGGCTTTGATAACATATAGTACGCATACCCATCCATTTATTTTTTACATTATGCATATTTGTCTTCATTTTAGGAAATCAACTTTGCAAATACATAATTGTTTATCACAATACAAATTAACTTAAAATAAGGATGTACTGAGAATTAGAATCTTGAGAAATTCAGCAAAAGGAAAAATCAGGTTTAAAGAATGTAAGACCTTGTAGAGAAAATGGCATCAGAGAACTTACCTATATGTTTTTAACATCTGACATTATTAGGAAAGACAGAGGTATTAATTTTGATTTACCATATTTGATGTGAAGGAAAGTCCATGCCAGTTTCAATGAAATATTTATACATTCTTTGTTGAAGACAGCATTTGGGCAGAGAAGCTCTTTGATGCTTATGTTTTGGCCTCAATCTAACTGTAAATACTTTTTTGATTTTGCTACTTAGAGATGCTGACAACAGGGCTGTAATACTGATTCCTACCTCCATTTCCTTTCATCACTCTTCTCATTTCTCCAGTGACACCATCACTTGGAAATTTGACTTTTAAAAAGCCTTGGGTGACTTAAAAAACAAAACTTACCAGGATATTTTTTCATCTCCTCCCAATTTTCAGTGTTTTATGTTCTTAGCTCTGCTCTATGTCAAAATATATGCTGTCAACCCATCTTACTTATGCCTTAGCTTCCTCCTATCTCACAAATACAAATGCCACCATGTAATTCCAAAGAATATCATTATAGTCTTATGCCTTCATTTGTTTCTAAAGGATTTATTAATTTTTATACTATCTTTCTGCTGCTCATTTTAGCTTTGCAATTTCTGAATGTCAAACTCCTCTTTTTCCGTTCATTATCTCTTACATAATTTAATTCAAATATTTTATAAACATTTACCAAATATAATATAATAGTGAAATATAATAGTGAATATAATGGTGAATATAATAGTGAAAAAAGCTGATACAATCCATATCCTCATTGAACTTCAAGGTAAAAAAGCAGATTGACATTAAAGACATAGTTAAAACCCCATAAGCGCTCTGGATGTCTGTGAGAGCAAGACCTAGTCTCAGAGAAGGACCAGGGCAGGCATCTCTTCCAATTACCAGGGAAACATTACAAATTAATTTCAAACTTAGTGCATCAAACAATCTCCATTATGTTTAGAGATTCAGTAAGGCAAGCAATGGTACAGGGGTATGACGGGGTAGCACTCAGAGCATAGAAGTTGGAGTCATCTGAAGAACATTCAGTCACATGTCTGATGCTTGATGCTGGCTGTTGCCTAAGATCTTAGCTAGAATTCCTGGCCAAATGGCCAGAACACCTACATAAGGCCTCTGCATATGTTTGTGGATGACGACTTCCAAAGATGAGTGTCTGAAAAAAGCCAGGCAGAAGCTGCATCCCCCCCCCCCCCGCCTTTTTTTAAACCTAGTCCTGGAAGTAATATAGCATCATTTCTGTCATTCTTTATTGGTTGAAGTCACAAGCCAGCCAAGGTGCAAGGATACATACACTCTAGCTCTTGAGGGACAAGGGACAAAGTTCTGGGAAATAACGTGAGACAATCAATACTGCTATGCGCTGGCCATGGTTGGAAAAATGAAACCCGACACAGTGTCTTTGAGAGAGTGATATTTAAGTTGACTCAGTTTGAAAGGGAATAATTTGAAAAGGCATTAGAGTTAGAGGAAGCAGTCTCAGTGGCTTAACTGAAAAAAGGAGTGTCAGTTTGGGCCATAGACAGTGAAGAGGTAACAGGGGGAGATAAAACTAGTTAGGCAAGGCCTTGCAGTTTTTGCTGAGAGTTCAGACTACAAGCAAGGCCTTATAGGTCATGTTGAAGATATATAAACCTCACTGTAAAGGCAATGGGAGACCGTGGGCTGGCTACAATTTGGGAATGGCATGATCAGGTTTGTGATTATAGATAGCAGGCTGCCAAACTGCAAGACATAAGTACAGGCATTGTGGTCCGTTAAACAATAACCACAGTGACCCAGGTAAGACATAAAAGTGGCCTGGACTAGGATGGTGGCCATGAAGATAGAGTCAAGTAGATAGATTTGAGATATAATTAGTTGGAATAGGCGATATTTGGGAAATGGTTTGACTGTAAAGGGTAAGAAGGCGGTCAGATTTGAGAATATTTCCCAGGTGTTTTGCTTTGGAAACTGTATATATGGGAAGACTTGAGTATTCAGGAATAGGTCTTAGGGGGAGAAGATCTATAAGTTTTATAGATATTGAATTTTAAGTGTTTTTGAAAGCTATGCTGTGATGTGCAAGGGTAAGTAGATTGATTATATGGTTCTGGAACTAAGGAGGAATGAATTAGAAATTTGTGAATCTTCAGCATATAGATGGTACCTATATCCATGGATTAGGCCAGACTGGGCATTGATAAAATGGGAAACAGTTTCACAAATTAGGTTATTTAAAGAAAAAACAATATTTCATCAGGAAAAAAGAAAAGAAGAGTGGCTTGGGGAAAGGAATTTTACTTTTCTTACATTTTATACTTCTCAGGGCAGGAGCCATGTCTTTACAGGATGGACTGAGATATAATTAGAAGTAAAATGGGTAGAATTTTGGACATAGTTTGACTGTACGGGATCTCTTTGCAGGGACCATTTTCTACAGAACATGAGAAAATTCATGGACATGAGCCTGGAAAATAGTAAATTAATGAACAGTGAAGAATAATTAATTAATTATTTATTTTTTAAGAATAATGTGTTTAATTGAAAAAAAAAAGCCTTGTTTTCATATAGGTTTAGTTTTATGTATTGTAAAACAAGAAAGATGCTCTCTAGATAGGAACAAAGTAAAATTATATTTAGAGTAAAGGTGAACAATGAGAACTCGCTATACAAATTTGTGAGACTAAATTCTGAAATTATGCTCAATAAAACTCTATAGATCCATAAATTTTCTGTGACAGAAAACATTTCTATATTCTGCAATATAGAAGAGTGGGTTTTGAGAAGAGTGTGTCGAGGTCTTTGAAACCCTTCCCTATCCCTTTGACTATGAATAGGTGGGAAGATAGGAAGAGCTGTAATGGTGTGTCATCCAGTTAGGGGGGTAGCTACGTTTGATCACATTTAACCAGCTAGGCGTCTTCACTTAAATCTGGAAAAATAAATGGTCACCTAGGTGTCTGGAGCTATGCTGTCATATGTCTTAGTGACCAATAAAGTACTTCTGTTAATATGTGTTGTTTCCTGTATCTTGAAATATTGTTTTTAAGTAGTTCATTATCTTGAAGAGAATGGGAGTAATTATCAATAATGACCCCATTAATAAAGTAATTTTAATCCTCAAGACCCCAGAATGTTGTATTTTCTTAGCAAAAAGTGACTGAACACTTTGGTAATAAGCACTATCTAATGTGAACAGGTTTAATATTTTTCCAATTTATATCAGTGTAAGGGAAATTCTGAAGATGTAACTTACCACTGAAGGAATTACTTATAAATTTCAGTACTAGGAAATTGTGATTGGAAAGTTAATTTTCTATAGGGTTTATTCATTCATTTGTTTATTGAATATCTACTACCTGCTATGGTTCATGCCAAACATGGCATGCCAGTAACTTTTGCTGCCACGCAAAACCCCCTCTTATAATCTCCCATTTACAATTTTTTTCTTAATATCGACTTTTTTAATCTTTCAGATAAATTCAGTGTAAGTGCATCTTAGATAAATAAATAATTTTACATAACATGTATACATTAAAAAATAAATGTATTTTTCATCATCATATACTGTGTTTTTGTCGCTCGAATGAACTTTATTATTTCTTCAAGGTTCTTCACATATGTACACCTTAAGAGATATCAAGTAGGTGTAACATGTTCTCAAAAAATTAGGGTTGGCACGCAGAAGAATTTTGAGTCAGAGATTTTGCTGGTTTTGGCACGCACTCACAAAAAGGTTGCCCACCTCTGTTCTAGGCTCTTGAGGTCTAAGAAAGGAGCACAGTAATTAACATTAAGGATCACTCAGTGAAAGAAAGAAAAGAGTCTGGAATTGCCCGATTGTAGTTCAGGGTGTTATGAGAGTACAAAGAACCATTACCTAATCAGAAGTTTTCCCTGATGCCCCTTGTCTAAAGGAAGTCAACTTGAACTGATCCTACGTAAGACAATAGGTATCTGTAGCATTTTTCTTTTAATATTGAAAATGTCCCAGAAAGGAGTAATATGATTCCCTAGTATGAATGAGCTAATACTTCACTTTTTATGTGATGGGTAGGTAGGATCTGGGGCAGTAGGACACTGTATATAAAGAGTGTGTTGAAAACGTCACGAGACAGGTTTCAGCACAGAAAGAATTTTCCCTGCTAGATTCTACACTGTCTGGTATTGTGCTTAGTGCCTGAATGTGATTCATCACCAGTGGTTCTCAAAACCATGAGTATCTGACCAGGAGGACTCCTTATAGCAGAGTGCCAGGCTCCAGGTCTGGGGTGGGGCCCAATAATTTGTATTTTTAACCATTTTCTATATAATGTTGATGTTGATGCTTCTGGTCCCAGAACACCTTGTGAACCACTGAATTAGATATATCCTTGTCCTCAATGAGTTTATAGACAGGTGGGGGAGATATGTAAATAAATAGATATTAACGATACAGTGTAATAAATATAAAAAGAAGTGAAGATTTGAGCTCTTACAATCAACAATCAGACTCATCTATATATATAAAAGCCAAGCCACCAGAACGACCAGAACAACTGGTCGCTATGATGCACACTGCAGCAGGCCAACCAGCCCGATCGGGGACGGGGAAGGCCACTCCCCCCAACCCCAATTAAGGGCAGGGCCAACCGGCCAACCTCCCGTGGCCCCTCCCCCCGGCTGGCTGGACCCCACCTGTGCACAAAATCCTACACTGGGCCTCTAGTGTAAAATAATGACTTAGTGATCAGTGGGCAGGCAAAGTGAAGTAAACATTTGATGTAATTAATAAGGCACTTTGTCCCCAAAGCCTAACAGTATAAACCTTTTATTGAGGAAGAACAAGTGACAGTGCTGCCTTGATTGCTTGTCTGGACCGATTGGTTTCACTAGTTAAATGCTTTCCTTTATAATTCACCTCATTTTTGTAGCTTTAACTTCACATCATTTGAGAACTACTTTTCTCTCTAATGTTATCAGATAAATAGTGGCTGTGTTTGCATTTTTTGACAACCATTTAAAAGTACATTTATATGTTTGAGTTTCATCTTTCTTCCTTTTATGTGTAGTTGCAAATATAATGAATTATGTCCAAGCCAAAATAAAAGTCCTTTCCTTTCTTTTTTATTTTTTGGCAAGTTTTATCTTCTGCCCCAATTTAAGCACTATCAGAGAGATTATCTTATACAATGAAAAGAATAGAACAACTCTAAACTTTTGAAGATAGATTTTTTTGTTAGTACAAAGTAAATATGTGAATAGTCTGTATCATTTTACTTGCATTTTCAGAGGCGAAAAACATTAGTTCTTTCAAGTTGCACATTAGTGAGAGACAGAAGAGCAGTTTCAAACAATGTAGGTATTTCCCTCAGATGTCAAGTATTTAGAATTGTCCCCAAACAGAGAACAATGCTTTCTAAAAACATATTTTGGAAACCAATGAATGCTGTTTTTGCCTAATATTTCTATCTTCTGAGTTGCTTTAATATACTTTTCTTGTGCCCTCCTTGCTTTCTGTACATAATTCTTGTAGAGAAAAAAGGAGTTTCTTTCCAGTTAATATCTCAGGATAATTTATGAGATCTAAGCCAGTATCTTTCTCTTCTTTTCCTCTTTTGTATCCCAAGTTTTGACCTACTTCTCCAGTGTATATCACTTAATGTTCCCTGTGATTTTGTTATCTTCTCCAGTACATATAGAAATACGATTCCTAATCTCAATTTCTTTCTAAAAATGTACTTAACTTTTTTATTTCTAAATAATTTACTCTTAATAATTACAAGAAGACATCTATATGAGTTAAGGAAATTCATAAATGACAAGGATGTTATCAAGTCACTAGAAGCCTAAATGTGTCCTCTTTGTAGCTATATTTGGGTTGGTAATGGGAAACAGATTTGCTTTTTAAATTCCTTTTGCCTGATTCCATGATCCTGATTCTTCTGGGAATCTCTTACATATTTTCTCAGAGGACATAATATCAAACCTTTCCCCCCCACTATCGAGTCCCCTTACTCTCGGCCCCTTTTTCTTTCTCCTAATGACAACCTTACATGCCTTTGCACCCATGAGAGCACTTTGCTTTTCACTGCTGATACTCAGCAAGGTCACCTAGGACTACAGCAATTTTTTCTTTACTGCAATTTTACTTAATGCCATAAGGAATATCTGCATTTACCTTATATTCTGAAAGCTAGGCTTCCCATATTTTTCTTCAGTCACCTATCTAGATCCCATCAGGTTACAGTTAATAAATTAATTAGTATTAGTCCCCAATGTACCCTAAAGATAATATCCTCACCCTCCCCTCTTCTATCTGAAAAATATCCTGTTTCTCAAAATTATAGCCAAATTCATACCTGTGAGAATTTCTATTTTTCTATTATGTCCTTTGCACCAATTTCTATTCTAGACAGGGATTATTTGTTGCAAAAACCTGAAACCTGCTCAAGATTCCTTAAACAAAAAGGGAGTTTTATTTTAAAGGTTGAATAAATAGAGTCAGGTCTTATGGGAACTGTCACAAGAATCAAAGCTTCTGAGAGAACCAGGCTTGTTCTTTCAGCATCCTTTACGCAAAATAGTATCCTGTAGGCCTTTGTTCATTGTCTGGTCTGTTTTCCTCCCCACAATTTTAACTTGGCTTTGCTCTTTCACTTGGCTCCGCACAGCTCATTGATTCCCTATCTCAGTGTCCCTTTGATTAAATGCAAGAAATAGGTAGGAATTCCAGATCCATTTGTTGTCATTTCTCTGGAGGCTGCAGTAGAAAGTCTACCACACTTGCACCTGATTAAAAAGATTACATCACATTTATAATATTTTTTGTCAGAGCCACCCCTACAAATATTAGATTAGGTGAAGCCACTGTTAGAAACAAATTAGAATTATGTATGTAAGTGTTATTTGGGAACTATTTCAAAAGTAGAACCTTGATAAAATAAATATATAAATAATATACATTTTTTAAAATATAGAGCAAAAAGTGCTCTGACATTTGCAACCTCTATTTCTACATCTAGAATGAATTAAAATGCTCAGTTTAAGAAGAAATCTACATATTTTAAAAAATCATGACAAAGACCCAAGTTAGTGTAGGATATCTGTCTACCAAAATGATAATCAATGATTATCAACAAATTTAAAGAACGGAGAAAGTAAACTTTGTAGTAGTTGATTTTTAAAGCAAGCTTGAACTACAACTTGATTGTACTTGTGAAAAAGTTCTGCAAATGCCATTTTCTGAGATTGTGAAGGGGGGCTCCTGATGAGATCAGTGTCTTTCTAAGAAGGGACACCAGAGAGCTTGCTGGCTCTCTTTCCACGTGTTGGCACAAAGAAGAGGTTATGTGAACATCCAGTGAGAAGGCAGCCATCCATGTACAAGCCAGGAAGAGAGCCTTCTCCAGGTTCTGAGTTGGCCAGCACCTTGATCTTGAACTTTCTAGACTCCAGGAAATAAATCTCTGCTGTTTACTATAAACCACCAAGTTGGTGGTATTTTGTTCTGCCAGATCGAGCTGATTAACATATTATCCATTTTAACTTTGGCAGCTCTTCTCTTTTGCAAGGAATACTCACGTTAACAGTATTAATATATTCAACTAAAATAATTTCCAGAACAATAGTCTTTCCCTTGATTCAAATGGACTTAAGTAGAAAGCAGCAATAACAAGAAATACTTGATCTACAGTAGAAAAGAAAGCAAGGGAACTTTCTGGTACCTGGCAGGGTAAGCTTGGATTCACAGTGAGTTCATCCAGGAATTGAGTTTCTCGGAGTCTAGTGATGTGGTTCTAGGGTCAAGATCTGTACATAGTAACCCTTGCTAAGGCTTGTTAGTTCAGAGATTTTCAGATGTCTTTCATGATGCAGGTTTCACACTTGTACTTGATATCCCAAGGTAGGGATCAGCACACATTTTCTGTAAAGAACCATACAGTCTCTTCTGCAGTTAATCAATTCTACCCTTATTATAGCCATGGAAAACATACAAATGACCGAGCATGGCTGCATTCTAATTAAATTTTCTTTACAAAAACAGTCCCAGACCACAGGTAGGATTTGGCTCACTGGCCATAGTTTACTAACCTTGTCTTTTTCTTTTCTTTCCTCTCAAGCCGTAAGTATCAATTTTAGGTCTTCTGAAAGGGAGGCATTCCTGGGCAAAACTAAACTTTTTCGTTGCTTCTCACATGGAAGTATCATAGCCAGTGACTCACTTCACAAGAGAGTGCCAGTTGACCCCTTCTGGATGTAGGACTTGCTTTTCCTGTGGAAGCGCTTGCTTCTTTCATTTCAATATCCCTCAGAATTTGGGGTCTGCCCATTGGGATACTTTCTACTGCACTGCTGTGTGAGTAGAGATGGTTTGTTACAGCCAAATATTGGCTGCTTGTACTTATTATTTTCCCCTCAATTATTTGGATTGAACTCATATTCCTTCTCCAAATTGGGGAATCAATTGGATATTGGATTTCTCTGTTGTGGGAAACAGCATGAAAATAAATATGTTACTGTTCCTATTTTCTAATGATGCCTCGTTATCCAGAATCTTCAGTAAAAGAGGTGTTCCATGTGACTGATTTGCCAATAATAAAAGCTCATTGTTTTAAGCACCAAGACTTTAGTTTATTAAAACCTTTTGAGTTAAAGTTTGGGAAAAATTATACACTACCTCATTATTTTAAACAGTCTACTGGCCAGAACTATACCCTTTTAATGCCTTAGAATTATAAAATGAACCAATATTAATACAGTGAACTGTAATTTATACTCTCAGGAGATGTGAGCTACAGAAGGGCATTTTCTTTTATATTACAGGAGTCAAGAGGATTATGCTTTTGAGTATGGCATGATTTCTGCCACTCAGCTCCTTTGTTCCCCAGCTCCCATGGGATTGTGCCCAACTTTAACTATATAGAAAGTTACCGTGTGTAGAAATAGACAAGCTGAATCTAGATAGATACACTAATGAGTAATTGTCATTCAAAATCTCTGTGAGAGACTCAAGGGAGCAATTTTGGACTTAGGATCTGAATGTGGTAAGAAGGCAAGTGAAAGACTTTTCCCTCCTTCAGAGCAGCACGTTCAGAAGACATTGATACTTCTTGGGTGGCAGTCCGCGGTGCCAGCAGCAGCTGTAACATGAGAGGCTCTGAATGCCTGAGTACCTCTCACCGTGCCAGTGCCAGGACCAGCACTGGATTTTGCATTCAGTGCAGTGTCTTCACCCAGTGGAACAGCTTGAGTGCAGCATTACCCTTGCACAGTGAGGCTTAAGCAAGAGGACAGCAATAAGGGCAGTGGCCGCAGCAGCAGATGCTCTCATGGAGTTATTGGGGGTTTGGAAGCCTTTGCAAGAGGGATTATCATAAATAGTTGAAGCTATAGGGAGTGGAGAAGCAGAATCGCTGGCATTGCATGGCTGTGAAAGTGCTGTACCCACGGGTATATGTGAGGCTGACCTGACTGAGACCCCTGGGCAAGTTGGCTAGTGGTTCCACAATGAGTACCAGGTACCACAATGAGAGACATACCACTAATGTATGAAATCATTGTAACTTTATTTTTATGGCCAAACTGATGTTTAATTTGTGTTAAATGTTTTTGAGCACAAGTTCCTGAATCTGAGGAAGGGGATAGACAAATTTACTCTCTGTGCTTTTAATGAAGATTAAATAGGGTTCACAAATGACTCAGTAGAGCACATGTGAAATTCTCAATATATATGTAAATCAAGTATCTGCCTTCCCTAGTTGTTCCTCTCTTGGAGCTTCCTGTCCTCTAGTCTATAAGGAAAGATCTGAAATTTTTCCTGAATGGACTCCCAGAGCTGTCCACGGTTCTGCTGATTCTCCCTGCAATGTGTTGTTTCTCATTGTGGATCCAAGACGTACCTAATGGAGTACTTTTACTGAAGGATTCAGTTTCCTCTTCCCATTACATATTTCTTTAAGCAGAGTCACTCACACTGAACCCATGCCAGGAGCCTTTAGCTGAATCCCTGGTGTTAGCTATAAATATCCCCAAGTCTGCAGAAGCGGGCAGGGAGGGGCTCTGCCACTGTGAGCCACGCAGGCTAGCCCAGGGCCCGTCTTCATTGCTCCTTCTCCACCTTCATCAGTTTCAGCTAGTCTGTTTCTGTTCTCACATTTTCAAAGAGTAAAGATCAGATTGTTGGACACATTCACACTTATGTGCCAAGGATAAAACTCATTAACACAGACAGTAGGCTAAATCTATATTGAGGAGAAAAATAAATGTTTTTCAAACTGCTTCATAATTTTTCAAGACACTAGTGTTTCCATAGAATTGGTCAGTCAGTCACCATCTCACTCAAGTGATGGTGTTTAGTTCTTCCTTAATTGGCCTGGGGATGCTTTTGAGCCTTCTGAGAATTAGAAAGCAATTACATACCTCCTTATGGCTGCGTCTTTCCTTTCAAAAATAAAAGTCTGAAGAAATTGTTCTAATAAGGATTCCATTAAACTCTTATCCTATCTATGGTCATTATTATGCTTAGTGTCTGTTAGGGAAGTGGGGATGTTTGTTCATGTCCCTTTCAATTTTTCAGTCCTAGACAATACATAATACCATTCATCAGAGCTGTATGGCACATAAAAGGATATAGGCACTGAGGGAGGTTCTAGGACGGGTTGGCAGCCAATTTTTGTAAAGATCCAAGTAGTAAATATTTTAGGCTTTGGGGCCACATGTTCTCTGTTGCAACTGCTCAATTCTGTCAGTTTTGCCTGGAAGCAGTTATAGATGATATGTAAATACACAGCCAATAAAATTTTATTTGCAGCAACAGGTGGTGGTGGGCTAGCATCCTGCCTTTAATGGATTTTGTCTTCACTGTTTGGCTTTGCCTCGGTTCATTTCACTTCTCACGTATCACATTTTCTTATGGTGCTATTGGTGTTTTAGAAATAAAGCTTTAACTGTCGAGGTGTACTCTAAAAGCTCATTTTTGTGGCCATTGAGCAGATCTTGAAACAGGTGTATGTGCATGTGTGTGTCAGTGTGTGTGTGCATGTGTGTGTCAGTGTGTGTGTGTGTGTGTGTGTGTGTGTGTGTGTGACTGTTTGGGCCTCCCTGCTTCATCTATCTGTGGGGATGATCTACTTGCTTTTGCTATGGTGCTGCGAGGCTCAGAACAACTGTCCTCTGAGCTCAAATGGAAGTCTGAGCTTAGAGTCTAGTATCAGATTAAAAGCCTTCTTTTAACCTGGTTCCTGTAAGACGTTTAAAAGATTCCTTTGGACATCTGGCATGTGAAGAGATAAAAATATGATGGAAAGGCATGAAGTAAACAAGATAACTTTCTTTGAAGAATTTGTTAGAAAATTCAAAGAAACTTCAAGTGAATCTGAGCTTATAAAATGCCTACCCCAACGAATGTATCATATCTTGGTCATTTCTCAGATGCACTTTAGGTACCAAAGAAGAAATGAAAAGGAGTTCTTCACAAGAAATCATAAAGCGCCCACCAAACTTGATTGAAAGGTATGTGGGTTAAGATCTGAGACCAGAGTGATAGGAATTCCAAATTTCACCCAGTGTTCAGGAGTCTTTCTGCAATGAAGTCTTCTCTCATGATACACTGCACAGGAATATTTCCTTACTCTGGACTATAAATATATTTATTGTTTTTATTTTCCCTTTGCTACTTATTCACATCCCATCTTTTACAGGTATCTCCTTTTTCTGCCCTCTAACTGGTAAATATTGAAGTATCTTCAAAGTCAATCCTAGATTTTTTTGTAAGTATACTTATTTTTGCTGATTCCTTCCAATCCCATCATTTTAAATACCATTTATAATTAGGTATTCTTCCAAATTTATAACACTAACCACAATTCCTCAGTTGAACATCAGACTGTATATGCTACTAACTCCTTAAAATTTCCACCCGAATGTCCAACATTTCTCTCCAGTGTATCAACCTACCAATTAAAAATGGAACTCTGGACTCCCTCATCTTCTCTCCATCCAATGTTTTACATATTACTTAAGTCCCTGCCCTCCACCTACTTACAATCACATATTTATTACCATTCACATTTAATCCATGGCACATTCTACAAATTCAAACTTCAAACTCTACCTCTAACCTGACCACGTCTTACAACTTCTACTTCTAGCACCCTAATCTAAGCCACCCTCACTCATCATGAGGATTTAGTAATTCCTTCCTCGCTGATTCTCCCAGCTTCCACCATGCCCCTTTACATTCCAGTCCCCACACAGATGCTGGAGTGTTTTTCCCCCCTAAGTGTACATCAGATTATGTCAATCTCCCAATAAAAAGGATCCAGTGACCTCCCATTTTATCAAGTCTTACTTTGGTTCAGGAGGCTGTAAGTAATCTGGTTCTTGCCTAAATCTTTGCTCCTTGGCTATGCCAGTCTTAGACTTTCTTCCAAGTCTTCATCTGTGTTGCTCCCTCTGTCTAGAGTGACCTGTCATGGGTCTTTTTATGGCTGCTGCCATTATCATCATTCAAGCTTTTGCTCCAATGTTGTCTTCCTTCTTATCTAAAATAAACACCCCACTGACTATCTAGCCCTTTAGCTACCCCCTATTCTTTATTTTGTTCATGAAAACTTTAAAAATTCATATCATTTATATGTTCGTTTACTTGTTTATTGTTCACTTTCTATTTTAGAATGTAGGCTTTATAAAGGTAGAGACTTGTATGATTTCTAACCCACTTGTCCAGGGTACAGAATGTCTGACATATAGTATGTATTCAGTATACATTTATTGAATGATTATGTGAGTGTTTTTATAATTTATTGGCTGTTTCACTTAGATATGTTAAATTTCATTAACTTCATTAAAATTTAAATCAGCATCTCACTTTTATTTGGATTCTGCTATTTTTGAGGATGGATACAGCTTAAAATGTTTATTGGCAATTAGCATTTATTATTTTGGGAAGAACTTATACAAAATTATCTTTTTCTCACAAAAGAAAGATCCTAGTAATCATAATAGTACACCTATCATATAACTATAATACAATGTAATAGTATAACCATGACAAAAGTAGTTAATGCAAATAAAATTGGTACAGCCACTCCCTCCAACAATCTTTACTCATGACAATTCAATTTCTTTACACTGATTAAGAAAGCAAAATGTCCTCTGAAGAATCAACTTTCATTAAAAAATTTGCAATTATTGGTATTTTTTTGAATAAATCATTGTCTTCGTAACTTTTGGGGTAGAATTTAACTTTACATGGCTGTAATTTATTCTCAAATGACAACATAATTATTTTTACATTAATTGAAGTAGTATAAAGAAATATTACACAAAATAATTACAACACACAGGATTTTTTTCCCCAAAATCTTCACCCAAGGATATTTTTTCCCATTGATTTTCAGAGAGTGGGAGGGAGGGATTGGGGGAAAAAGGAGAAAAGGAGGAGGAGGGAGGGAGAGGGAGGGAGGGAGAGAGAGAGAGAGAGAGAGAGAGAGAGAGAGAGAGAGAGAGAGAAAGAGGGGTGAAAGAGACACATTGGTTGGTTGGTTGCCTCCCACATGCACCCAACCTGGGCCAAACAATAGGGGCCAGGGTGAACAAACTGGGTTTTTAAAAATAAACATGCCAAAACATAATTTGAATGTGATGTATTTAAATTTTTTAACACCAATTTTACTTCTAATGCTTGAAATAAATGTGCCAAATCTTCATGCATTTAGTAATGGACAACTCACAGTACTGAAGGAGCCACATAGCACAATATTTCAATAGTCCACACCTACCACAGAGATCTCATCTCTTTAGTGTACAGATTGTCTTTAAAGAAGCATACTTATGCTTTGCATATAACATCTATTACTTGTCCATACTTATCATTCCTTGCTATTAATACTGGAAATTTACTCCTCTGTGGAAGGGGCTACATTAGACACGCCGTCTGTTTTCTTGGTCAGCGATTTTTCAGCTCATTGTATTGGTGTCCTTGAATTTGCCCCCAAATGTGGACGGAGGGTAGACAATAGAGTGGGAAGGTCACATAAAAGCAGGCAGGAATCCATGTCCAGTCATTTAAATGAAATGTGGATTTCTGGTCTTTTCATGGTAATATAACATATCAATATCAATTTGCACACCCAGCCAAAGATGACCTCATTGACGTAAGTGCCAAAGAAGAATGTGGACAGAATTCAATCTTGAGAGCACTTTGGGACTCTGTTATTCTTTTAAACAAGCTTACCCTCATCTGGAGTAAAATAGAATGGCAGATTTGAGTACGTGTCCTTGTAGCTATCAAAACATTTTTCCACCAATTAGAAATTTATAATTGACATTTGATGTTTTCTCATAGCATTAACCTCCCCCCGAATTCACATGTAATTAATTTTTTTTGCGTGATTTGAATCTTTCTTTTATTCTCCTTTTTCTCTTTCTCACTTTATCTCTGTTTATTTTTATAAGAAATGGATATAATTTATATTTGTATAAAAAGCAAGATAGTTATTTAAAAATAAATATATAGATTTTAAAAATATTCTAGGCAAATGAATTAATTTCCTATGCAATGAAATGAATTTTTTCACTTTTTAATTTTTTCTGCATTTTTTCTAGATAAATACATTTATGAATGTTAGGATTCTTCTTATTTTAATTGATTAAAATTCACTATTGCTAACAGGTAAAATACATAAATTATTATTATTGTTAATCCTCAGCTGAGGATATTTTCCCCTTTGATTTTTAGAGAGAGTGGAAGGGAGGGGTAGAGACACAGAGAGAGAAACATCTATGTAAAAGAGAAACATTGATTGGTTGCCTTCTGCATTCACCCAGATGGGGGCCAGGGATAGAGCCTGCAACTGAGATGCATGCGCTTGACCAGAATGGAACCCAAGATCCTTCAGTCCATGGGCCTATGCTCTAACCACTGAACGATTGGGTAGTACTAGATACATTACTGACTGACATGGCAATAACTCTAAGAGGGGCATTCTTAGTTTTATAGATGCTTGGAATTAGATGTTCAAATGCTGCCAGGAATCTGCCTCTTTCTATATCTCATTTGTGTCTGAAGGTCTTCTTTGCCTTGGTTAAATCAGACACTTAACCAAGCAACTCCAGGCATTACAGTCTCATAATCTAGACTTCCAAGTGTAATAATCAACAGCCCCCTTCTACTGCTTTCCATCAAAGAAATAATTGAAAAAAACCCAAAACACATTGGTTAAACTCACTGGGACATCTGGCCATCTGTGCATCAATCCTTGTGCTTTAGAGAGTCTGTGATTGACCACATTCATCTGCCCTCACCAGTCCTCCATGATTGGAGAGGAAGAAAAGCAGTTTCCTAAAGTGGATCCTACTATTATATGTAAATTAAGCAATGGATATTAATCAGTGACATTTTCAAAGGAATCTGTGCTCCAAAAACAACTACCAAATGCTACCTTAATATGTCAGGTATAATGCAAATATAGAATATTGTAAATAAATCTGTCAAAATGGCATAGTGGGAGGGAGTCTTGGCTTTTTCCACCTAAGAGCTCTGTGCCTTTTGGCAAATCATTTAAGAGATCTGATCCTCTACGTCTGTCTGTGAAGTGAGCACAAACAACTGAATTACAATTTTATTTCAAAATTGGGAAATAGAAAACATCTGTATATTGTCTTCAGTATCTAATACACAGTAAGCACTCGGATGACAGAAGCCTTTGTTGTTCCTGCAGAATTTTGTAGTAAAATCAGTTTTCCTGGACTTTCTTACATCAATACACACTCCATCTGAACAATCTGACTGTGACTGTGAAAGTTATTTTTTCTACATTGTAGTACAAAAGAAAATGTTCCACAATGGCAAACTACACATGCCTTCTACCTCTTTTGCTCTTATCATTTTTCTCTTTGAGTCTCTACTTTCTGTTTCCTTTTTCTTCCTATCATGTCTTCTTTTTCCATCTCCTCTCCATCTCTGACTTCCCAGGGTTGACTCTCTGCCCACCCAGAGACTTTGACGGCCCTTAGAACTTGTGGGAGAGAATATGGGGCCCCTGAAACTTCTAATGTTGTGACCAGATTATGAATAATAGTAAAGTTTCGCCTGGCCAGTGTGGCTCAGTGGTTGAGCATCGATCTATTAACCAGGAGGTCATGGTTTAATTTCTGGTCAGGGCATATGCCCGGGTTGTGGGCTCTATCCCCAGTTGGGGGCATGAAAGAGGCAGCTAGTCAATGATTCTCTTTCATCATTGATGTTTTTCTCTCTCTCCCTCTCTTTTCCTCTCTGAAATCAATAAAAAATATATTGAAATAATAATACTAGTAATAATAACAATCCTATATAATAAAGAGCTAATATGCAAATCGACCGAACGGCAGAACAACTGGTTGCTATGATGCACACTGACCACCAGGGTGCAGACGCTCAACATAGGAGCACCACTCAGCCAGAAGCCAGGTGGAGCAGCGGTGTCAGGAGCCTCTCCTGCCTCCAACAGTTGGACATCCCCTGAGGGGTCCTAGATTGTGAGAGGGCCCAGACCAGGCTGAGGGGACCCCCCCGCCCAGTGCACGAATGTCATGCACCAGGCCTCTAGTAATAATTATAATAGGAAAGTTTAAATCACACAGTCTCTTTCTCTGGCATGAGAAAGGAAAATGGTGGTTGATTATATGAAAAGTCATTGTATATTGAAGTTGATTATTTATTTCCACAAATCACATTGACAGGTGGCCATAGAGAGAGTTCAGAGCAAGTAGTATCAAAGGAAAGGTGTAGGTGCATTCTGTGAGAGGAAGCCTCAGTGACAGGGGCGTGTATTCAAGATCTAAATTCTTCAGTCATGTGTGTCTGTGTGCAATGACAGACCAAATCCCACTGTGTCTTTCACATTTGGATGGCATGAAGCATCTTTCTCTTCAATAAGCAGTATTTGTTCTGGGAATGCTAACTCATTAAAATATAATTAGAAAAGTAATCCTCTTCTCATTATAATTGTGCATTTTAAATTCAATATACACATTTTGGTACTTGCACCATGCTTCCAGTCCTTAGTGTATATAAGCCAACCTATTTTCTGGTAATACACATTGGTGGACCAGGGTAACATATGAACATGAGCCTGACATAATAGCAATCACATGAAATATCATCCTCAGATATCTATAGGACTAAATATAGCTTTTATTATTTTTTTAGCTTTTCTATATCATTGAATTTTACCATAATTTCAACTCATAATCAAACATGTGTCACTCCCAGTTTCAAAATACACTGAATTCTGACTTCCTCTTCAACATCCTCTTAATTTTGTCCCTTCTTTCACTGTCTATTCACCAATTCACCAATGTGTTATTATTTTCAATATGGAAACCCTCCTTACATAGAGCCCTCTTAGCAGAGTAACTTAGGTACTTTTTATTGATGATGTTAGTATAAAAATATCCCACATTATGCAATTGAAAGTGTTTGACAGTGATTTATGCATTTGTAACACCTTTAGACTTTGCCATTAACATGTCATCATGTCAAAATATGAAAAAGTAATTACTTTGTGGAAAGAGATGTTACCCAAGTAATTCCTTAGAAGTGTATGTTACTTCCAGTAGAACTGAAATTGCATGCCATTGCCAATGAGAGCATTTCTTACAGTCATTAATGCATAATCTTAATTTTAATGAGGTCCCAATCACATTTGGCTGTCATAGGCTCTTAAACATCTCCTTGGTCTGTTACTTGGTTTCATTAATTAGTATGCATATTTTCAGGAGCCTAAAATAGATATAATATTAAGAAGAACATTTGGTGATGTGTTCTTGACATCCTGTTTGGTTTTTATACTATTCGTAGGCTAGAGAAGCTTAAGTATTAGTGCAACAGTCTTTTCTATTCTGATAAGATAGAGAACATGTTACAGGCATTTAGTAACTTTATAAGAGAGCGCTATTAATATTTTATTTTTTCAATGGCTGTAATGTAAATAAAAAACAGTTGTCTTAAACGTACAATATATACATTTGGGGTATATTGGGGAGGGCTGATTAGGGGTTGAGTGACTATTACAGCCATTAATGAATTCAATTAATTTTCTTGCTGATGTGCCACAACTAAGAACCAGCTTTGCTATTGACTGAATTTTGTCCCTCTAAAATTTATATGCTGAAGCCTTAATCCCCAATGTGATAGGTGGGGTATTGGGAGGTAACTAAGTTATGTGGGTGAAGCCATTTTTCTCTCTCTTTCTCCTCTCTCCACCATATGAGGGCACAGAAGCCAGGAAGAGAGAAACCTCACCAGTAACAGAATCAGTTAGCACAACACCTTGATCTTGGACTTCCCCTCTCTAAAACTGAGAAATAAAAGAGTATTATGGTAATTCTATGAGAAGAGTTCATTGCAATTTGGTGGGTAGCAATAAGAAGAATGTTTCTATTTGATTTTGTGGGGAAGATGCCTTGACAAATAAAAGCAGCTCACCTTGAATGGTTCATAGTTTAAAAGTCTGACTCAGAGTCTTTATACCCCAATGACATATTTCACTTTTAAATTTGGCTGAGCATAAAGCATCTGAGTGACAAATATGTGGTGGAACATGTCACTATAGGTCATATCTCCATGGCGGTTTTCAAGAGCGGGTAAATGTAATAGAGGTCTGTACATTTCTGAAGCATTCAAGTGAGTATATTAACTCTTCTATAGTTCCATCTGAGTCATATAACATGTTGCAAATATTAAAATCAGCTTATCTTTTTTTTTTATTGCTTAAAGTATTACAAAGGGTATTACATATGTATCCATTTTATCCCCCCGCCCAATCAGCTTATCTTTATTTAAAACAAATGTCAGTGTTTCTGTGACATGCTTTGAAATGGCTGTCAAATATTAACTTTGCACTGTATATTTCAACATTTATAAATGGCATTTAAATAACTCATGGCCCTCAAATAGTGGTACATTAGCATTTTTATCAATGTTTTATGTAACTATGGCTAATGAAGAAACAAACAATTATTATGACAATTTTGAAGAGATATTAGTTGATGATAGTGACAATTATTCCTACAAAATATGTTTTTTGTTAAAACTACATAACACATAATATGCTTCAGAATGTACAATTTAAAAATAGTAACAGTTTCAGACTCCTGGATATCCATTTCTCTATATCTGGCAATTTTAATTTCATACAATTAAAGTATATTTTCTACATCAACTATGGGACATTGTATTTGAGATTTGAGTATGGCTAACCAATAATAATAATAATAATAATAATAATAATAATGATGATGTCCCAAAGTAGTGCAAACTTGTATTCTTTAAATTTTTTTTAGAAAAAAAATATTTTTCATTTTCCTGATTTAAAGACTGAAATTAAAAAGAAGTAAAGAAGTTTTATTGATGTATTCATGTCCATTAGAGAGCTGGAACTCAGCAATAGCTATAATAATAAAAGTATAATATGCAAATCTACCAAATGGCTGAACAGCAGAATGACCGTCCAGGCGACCTTCTGGACGACCTTCCAGACGCAGCCAGAACTGCGAGGGCTGAGGCAGCTGGAGCTGCAAAGGCCTACTCTTGCACGAGTTTCATGCATTGGGCCTCTAGTATTTAATAAAATAAATTAAAGCACTTCATAAGCTGTAGAGTGCTGTAATAACAAAACCTCTAAACAATAAACAGTTAAAATCTTCTCCCTCCTAGTTCTGAGATCCTTCTGTTGGAACAGAGCAAGGAGTGCAGAGCATTTTGTGCTCTGCTTTACAACCAGTAAAAGCTTTCCCCATCATCCTGAAAGCTTAAATAGAGAACAAGTATCTGGCTGGACTCCCTTCTAGCCCAGGATATTTAATTTTTTCAGCTAGCATTTGAGAATCCTAATGGAATTCTACCACAAATAATCTCAATGAAGCATTTCTAAGCAACAAAATTAAAAATGGTCATTTAAGTTTAGATGATTAAAGTCAAGATTTGTTCTTTGGTTCCAGAGTGTAGTTGGGTATACAGTTTGTTCAAGTGATTAAAAATGAGAATGATATTAATAGTAGCCTTTAGTGCAATTGCATAAACTTATTTTAAAGGATACAAATACCTCTTGTTCATGAGTCTTATTTGACCCAAACAAAGGTGATCCATGATGTGGTATTAATTCCTCTGGGAAGAATCAATATTTTTAATACATATAAAAACATTAAAAATGTGCAAGTGGCTCTTTGGGAGAAGTTAGCATAAACATTTTTATTGCCGATTGCTACTGTGTCCTCGTGCTTGGCGTATTAAACAGAATGCTCTCTTACTGGGGAGAAATTAAACTGATAATAAAGATAAAAGGCTTTAATATAAACAGTGTCCAGTATAAAAATAGGTTATTTAAGTTGGTTTTCTGCAACTTGGAGAGTGTTTTATTGAACACGTGCAATCGGAAACAAAGATAGGAAAGAAAAGACTTCTGTGCATCTTGAATCCTGACACTGAGGGATATTTATTTATTTAAGAAGACACAGTTGAGCAATTTTTTGAGGAATGGGGAAAATTTTTGATTTCTTAAAGAGCTTACAATATTCTCTATGGTTTATCTTTTCCTTGATTCGGGTTACTAGTAATGTTAGTATTGTTTTGTCAGTCATGTTGTTCTTGATTCTCATGTGAAAATTGGAGAGATGGAGAGATTGATGATGAAAAATTGGTGCTGAGGTTGATGGTTAAGAAGAAAAGAGACATTCATGAGGCCAGCAGGCAACACATAGAATGCCAGAGGAAAAACAATGAGATTTACAAGGAGCTGTATCTCTGGGTGACACAAACATTTACTGTGTGGCAATTATCTAAATTATGGACAACATATATTCGACAAGCAGAAATAAGCATGTAAATAAAATGAAAGAAGTTATGCCTGAGAATAAATTCCTGAGAGAGAAGTTAGGAGCATCTGGTCATCAATTCTTTTGACCAACCAGCAGGTGGGACCAAAGACCCGGAAGAATTAGTCAGTGTCAGGATGCAAAGAAGAGCAGTTAGGGTGAAAAAGCACTATGAGGAGGAGTGGAAGTCAGTAATTAGCATAGAATATTTATTATCTGAAAAGAGGTTGAGTTTTCTTGCTCACGGATAAAGTTGATGGGCCAGACTTTATTACCTTTTATCGGTTCAACTTATCTTTGGTCATGTTTTAAAATATTGGGATCATGAAAATGGAAATTGATATTAGTCTATTATGAAGGAATAATAAAAGATACATAATACTTTTCCTTGTCATTAAGATTTCGAAGTTTTGAAGCAGATAAAAATGTGGTAGCATCATCACCTTTCATATTTGATGTAGTTTTTGGCATTGACAGCTCATGTCTGAAAAAAATGGCCAATTACCGCACAGTTTTTGTGCAAAAAAATTCATGTACAGCTACTTGTAATTGAAACAAACTGAAAGCAAGCTGTTCAAAGTATAACTAATGTATTTTTAAGTAACATTGTAAAACACTTTTGGATGCACTAACATGGTACTTGAAAAGAATTTTGCACTTTATTAATAAAAATGATTATGTGCTTTTTAATATTTAAAAATAGTATAGGAAGTTAATTCCAACTCTCTTTTAGACTATTCCTCAATGTTACTATTTTTGACATTAAGCACCATGATTTGTCCAAAAATAGTTTTCTTCAGAAGTGATCTGCTCAAATATGTGTTAACATTACCATATAAATGATGAGTAGATATATTTACTATCATTAAATGGAAATCCTACTATATTGCACACACCACTTCTCTTGCAATCTTATATATTTTAAATGTATTCTTTAACATAATTATATAACGACAAATTTAATCTTAATATGTCAGAAAGTATTATCATCTTGCATGCAGTACTCCAAGGTTAATAATGTCTGGGAATATAAAGTGTTTTTGACTGTGAGATTAGTCTTCTTATTTGAAAAAGGCTTTAAATTTCATTTCAAAAAAGATTTCACGCCCCATGAAATTTAAACTATGACATTTAGAAAACATTCATTTCATTATAATGCACTGAAAAATTATAGTGCAAATGCTTCTTGTTCCTATCCATCAAAACTGTTGTTAGAAATGTAAAGGGCATATTTTCTTAGGTAAAATTATGCGATATGCTAAAAAAAAAAAAAGAAAGAAAAAAAGAATGCCTCCTACTGTTCATTCTAAAGTCAGGTAATTACTGCTTCCATTATGTTACAGAATGCTTTGAAATTAGGTCCTACAGTTGTTTTCAGTAGAGTTTATGCTTAGATAACCTTTTTCTCATTAAGTTTTCCATTTCTCCAAAAGTTTATAAAGGACTTCATATGCTTTAAAAATAGTTTTGAGGAAATCTTTTTATGTACTCTTAATATTACTTCTATGTCACAAATGAGTACTGCGATCACAAGACAGAAAAATGTGGCCCTTTTAAATACCAATGTGAAGATTTCATTTGTCATCACACAACATTTTTAGATGTACTTGCTGGAGCTTAACTTTTATTTGAATGTCTTCCTTTATGTGTTTTTTTTTTCTTTTCCAAACAAGAGTTTTGAATATTTAAAAAAATCTAAGAAATTCATATAGATTCCTATAAAATTTAGAATCACAGTATTTATTATTATTTGATAATACATTTACAAGTGAGTTTTAGATCATATCCAGCATGACCTAAAATTATACCTGAACATCCATTTTGATTTTTAAGAAATTTGAAATTGGCCTAATTGCTCAGTATATTTAAGAAGTTCCTAAGTGATACAACTCATACTATAAGAGCAATAATGGAAACCAGCAGATGCTCAATAAGCATTACTTTAAAGAGCAAATGAGTGATCCTATATAATAAAGAGATAATATGCAAATTGATCATTACGCCACCACAAGATGGCAGCGCCCCCAGTGGGGGCGGGGCCAGCTGCTCCGCATGCCTGCTGCCTGAGTCTCCTCAGCCCCGCTGGGGGCCTTGGGTACCCCTGAACCCCCCACTGACTGACAGCTCGCCCAGGCTCCTCTAACGAGCTGCCCATCCCTCTCCTGAAGTTTGACTGTGGTGTCCAACAAATTGGAAGTTATAACTCATGTCATTGAAAGTATCCTCCATTCCTCAGCTGGAGCCGGCTTCTCTGCGCGCCTGCCGCTGGAGTCCCCTCAGCCCAACCGGGGCCTCGGGTCGTAGCACAACCCACTGACTAAGGCTCAGGCAAGCCACGGATGGCGGCGGCTGCAGGGCCAGCCCGAGGGGCAGGCAAGCCTCGTATGGCAGCTGCCCAGCTGCTCAGGGCCAGCCGAGGCTTGCGTTGCCAGCAGTGGCAGCAGCAGAGGTGTGATGGGGGAGTCGCCTTCCCCTGATCACCGGATCACCTCCCACTCCTGAGCCTGCCTCATGAGGGCTCCTGTGAATTTTCATGCACCGGGCCTCTAGTGTTAATATAAGTCAGAAATGATATGTTTTGCCTATTTTAGTGTAAAACAATAATGACTAAAACATGTGCTAACAAAGATGTGTGCCTATGTTTTATTTCTTTAAAAATGTCATTATCTTAAATAAGGACAGATCATTTTGAAAAAACAAACAAAAAATGAAACAAAACATAAAGTATATACCTTCTTTTCTATCTAAATTGAGAAACTCCTCAGGTGAGAAGAATAAAAGATCAAAATGTCATCTTTATTACTGTTGAAGACAATTGGTTTGTGGTCAGAGGTGTTTTATAATCTTTGACCATGTTGACTAATAGGTTTCCAGGAGGTGTTGAACATCAGTAAGATGCCACACTCCATACCTATGAGCCTATAAAAAAATATGTTGCTTTGGTGCTCAACAGTTCAGGTGTGAAAATAAATCCCTTAGACTTTAACACAATTAGATGGTTCCTTATGCTGTTCTGCAGACCAACTTTATATCAGCTGGCTAGTTCTAAAACTCTGGAGGGGAGGAGCCACAGAGTTATTTTGTAAAAGACCCAGACATGTAGTTTTCCTAAGCTTCTGTTGAAGCAAATGGGAATCTTATCTGAAAATGTCACTTTTGTTCTGGGTATCAAAGATTTTCCACAAATAACTCTCTTAAAGCACATGAAGCAGAACTAGTCAAAAATAAAAATACACACATAAAGGAAGCAAAGGGAGAGAGTTGGCAGAAAAAATAGAAAGCTGAAATAGACTCCTAAAACACTTAGTATATTAGAAATACCAGCCACAAATGAGAAAAAAATATTTTTTATGTTTAAAGAAATAGAAGACAAACTTGTATATAGCTGAAGAGAATATAAAACTATAAAAATTGATGGAGCAGATTTGAAAAAGTTATTTCTAACTTCTAGAAATAAAATTTATAATAACAAATATTGAAAACTCAATGCATGGGTTAAACAACTGATTATACACAGCTGAAAGAAAATTAGGTAGAAAAAACTGAGAAAAAATTACCCAGAGCACACTTCATAGAGACAGATGGTTTGGAAGGTTGTGATGGATCATGAAGGTACAAGTTCCAGAAAGAAATGAAAAACAATAAAGGTAGATTGATCACTATGTTTGATCTTTCCACATTTTCTCTCCAATAGTTTGAAAGTAATGTACTTTATTTCTTTTACAAGTTTACTTATAAATTACCACAAACATCTTTAATTTTCCTAATATCAATCAACAAAGTTTTTCCCTTCCTGGATAATACACGGACTTTACACTTATTATCATCCAACTTGTGTATTAATATTGTCATATATTTTAAAAATATGTTTTATTGATTTTTTACAGAGAGGAGGGGAGAGGGATAGAGAGTTAGAAACATCGATGAGAGAGAAACATCGATCAGCTGCCTCCTGCATACCCCCGACTGAGGATGTGCCCGCAACCAAGGTACATGCCCTTGACTGGAATCGAACCTGGGACTCTTCAGTCCGCAGGCTGACGCTCTATCCACTAACTCAAACCAGTTAGGGCTATTGTCATATGTTTAATGCTTATTTTAATTCATTATGACATTATTACTGATCTTCCAAAAGAAGAAGAAAAAGCATTGAAAAAGAAACATTTAAGAAGCTGGGCAATTAACTCAAAATAAGATGGTGGACTTGAATACAAATAGATGAGTATTTACATTATATGTAATTGTCTGGCTGACCCAATTTAGACCCCTAAAAATAGTTAAGTAAGATCATCTGAATGAAAAAAAATTATGAAAGACACATCAAAACAGTAAGGTAATATAAGAAGTTAAAAGCAAAGGGTGAAAAAGGGCAACATCAAAATAAAATATAAAACAAAGCTGGCATACCCATTTGAATATCAGGCAAAATAGAATTTAAGTTCCATAGCATTACTAGAGATAAAAATGGTCATTTTTAGTACAAATAGTTTCAATTTCCTAGAAACATAAAATGATTTTTAAATTGCAGATATCTAAAAATGTCTCAAAATGCACAAAGAAAACAGAAATGAAAAGAATACTGACAAATCCACAATCATAGCAGTAGAATTTAACAAGTATCTTTCAGTAATTTATAGAAAGCAAACAAAATCAGTAAAGAATATAGGAGATTTATAGGCTGTGATTAACAAATATTACTTAGAGGGTACAAGTAAATATCACATCATATAACTATAGAATACACCTTTTTTCTTTTCAGACAAAATAGAACATTTACAAAAGTTGACCATACAAAATTTAACCATAATGTAATTTTCCACACATTTCAAAGGATTGCTATCATGATAACCTAGAATTCAATTAGCAATCATGATGATATTAAGTAGAATATTTTCATACCTTTGGCAATTAAGAAATTAACTAAAATAATTTATGTGTTAAGAAATAAATCATCACAGGTACAGAAAATTATAAAAATGAAGAAAATGGAAAGGAAAATACTACTATATCTTAAATTGGTAGAAAAGAGCTAAAATATCATTATGTAGAAAAAGTTGAAAATTAAAGAGCTAAATTTTAATCTCATAAATTATAATAAGAAATCTAAACAAATACAAACAAAATAGCAACATAATAATGTAGATAAGAGCAGAAATTAATGTTACAGAAATAGAAACTAAGAAGTTTGAATAAAGCCAAAAAGTTGTTCTTTAAAAAGGCAATAAAATAGACAAATTTTAATGGTATTAATCAATGAAGTATAAGGCACAAATAAGTAATGTCAGAATGAAAAAGAAGGCCTAATTGCCAATGTTATGTAGATTTAAAAAAGATAATGTGAAGAATTTATGAACAACCTTTAGGCCAACATGTTTGATAACTTTATCAAATGGGCAAGGTCTTAGGAAAGATATAGCTTACCAAATCAAAGAAAAAGCCTGAATTAGTAGTCAAAAAATCTTCCCACACAGAAAATTACAGGCTCTAAGAACGTTGATATGCTATTATTGTTATAAAACAGTATACTAATGGAAAAACATAATAAATTTGGTAAACTGCAAATTAAGACATTTAAAAGGCATTTTCCGTACTTACAGATGGTGTGATCAGACTGCTGTGAAGTTCCAGGGCCTTGGGCTGAAACGAAGCAGATGCTTATTGTCGTTCTCATGGCCATCTCGCCCAAGCATGAACATCTCCACTCTCTGCATCTTAATCCTCAATCGTTCTTCTTGTCACAGCAGTAGAGAACTACATGTCAGGCCATACACATATTGGCACTTTTGCCTTTCTTTGAACCTTTATGAGATACAAGGATAAAAAAAATACAAAAAACATACTAACGTGTCATATTTAGCATTCAAGTCTGGCTCTGTGTGGACATTTGGACTACAAAAGGAATAAAATCAGCAGATTAAAAGGAACATTAGGTCTTTCTAATCTCTGAATTTTAAAACCTCTGTGAATAATCATGATGAATCAATTTTATTTTTAGTGTGTCTGCTTCCTACAAGTTTGATCATATAAAGAAAAGGCCATAGGAGTTCTTTAGAACTTAAAAGTAAGTATATTGAACACCTTTCCATGGATCCTACTTTGAAGAATCACAGAAATTCCCAAATGTACCCATAAACTTTCAGATTTCTTTTTTCCTTACCTTGAACTTGAATGTAATTTAAGCATTTACTGCTTGATTCTGTTTCACAATCCTAATATATAAAAACCCTGGGTCCCTCACATCCACAATGACCTGAGATTCGACCCAGGCTGTGCCTGCAGCAGGCTCTGGTGCATGAGGACTGTGGCAGCAGAGACAGGGACTGGGGAGGCAGGGCCCGCGCTCACACTCACTCACAACCGCACACACGCACAGACACACAGTGCCCACCAGCTCACAGCCTTTTACCCTTTCTTTTCCTTCCTCCCAGCTCACTCTCAGAGCCTCTCTCAGAATGAGGAAACAAAACAGACTGGGCCTGAAGAGGCCTGGATGGAAGGGAGGGCCAGCAGAGGGTAGAGCGGCCCCCACTAGCCTCTCCCCCTCTCAGCCGGGAAAGGGAAGAAGGAGGCCTGGAAGGTTGCAGAGAAAAACAAAGAGAGACAGGGACTGGGCGAGATCAGGCCGGCAGGGGACAGCAGTTGGGAGCAACCAGGCCAGCAAGGGAGGGCAGTTGGGGGTGAGATCAGGACAGCAGGGGAGAGCAGTTAGAGGCAAGATTAGGCTGGCAGAGGAGAGCAGTTAGGGGTGATCAGGCAGGCAGGCAGAGGCAGTTAGGGGTGATCAGGCAGGCAGTCAGGTAATCGGTTAGCAGCTAGCAGTCTCAGATTGCAAGAGGGATGGATCAGGCCTAAACTGGCAGTTGGACATCCCCCAAGGAGTCCTCGATTGGAGTTGGTGCAGGCTGGGCTGAGGGACCCCCCCCCCCCAACCCCCATGCATGAGTTTCATGCACGGGGCCACTAGTGATTTAATAATAATACTAAGTAGTCATGATTAAAATAATAATTATCATACAAGTGGCTAACGTTTACTGAGATGCTTATAGTCCAGCACTGTCTTAAACACTTTAATAATAGCTAACATGTACTGGTATGTTTTAAACACTTTACATGGATCATAGAAATTTATTAACTTGCCCGTGTAGCTGTTAAATGGCCAAGCTGGGATGCAAACCCAAAGAAACTGAGTCTAGGGTGGTAGTTCTCAACTCTAATGCACATCAGAATAACCTGTAGGGCTTGTTAAATACAAATTGTTAGTCCCAACCTTAGTAAGTGTGGCGTGGGGTCTGAGGATTTGCATTTCTTACAAGTTCCCACTGAATCTGATGCTGTGCTCCAGAGACCACATTTAGGACCTGTATTTTGAGGTGCTATGCTCTATTGCCAGCATCTCTTTGAACCCTGTGATGACTCTGAGATTTCAGTACTCAACTGCAAATAGCTAGTAAGTACATACTAAGGTCAGAATTAAACTCATGTCTATCTGCCTCTATCCAATTTCTGTTGTAATAAGAGTGTGTATATGTGTATTTCATTTAAAAATAGTGTAATAGAGATTTAAAAGTCTAATTCAGATCCCAAATTTGTGAGACCCATGATTCTCTGTGGAACTCTATCCAATGGCTTAAAAACATGGAACATTGTTTAAAATGCACTGCATAGCCCAAACTTTTGACCATTATCTCTATCATATGTAAACAATAACTGAGACCAAACTTTGTGTTCCTAGGAAAGCACTTAAAAAAAAATCAATCAACAACTTTTGTCTTTACTTCTATAATAATGGTTATATATTTCTAATTATAATCTACAGCATTTTCTGGGGTATTGTTTATTTTGAATAGCCCTTTATTAAAATAAATTTTTAGTTCAATGTTAATGATTAACAAGAGTGGAAGAAATTTTTCTCTCCAAATTATAATATACTAGAGGACCGGTGCATGAAATCCATGCACTCAGAGGTGTCCCTCAGCCCAGCCTGCACCCTCTCGCAGTCTGGGAGCTCTCGGGGGATATCCGGCTGATGGCTTAGGCCTTCCCTTGCTGCTATGCTCGCCAGCTGTGAGCCTGGCTTCTGGCTGAGCAGTGCTCCCCCTATGGAGTGCACTGACCACCAGGGGGCAACTCCTGCATTGAGTGTCTACCCCCTGGTGGTCAGTGCACATCATAGCGACTGGTCGTTCTGCAGTTTGGTCTATTTGCATATTAGCCTTTTATTATATAAGATATTCTGTAGTTGAGTGACAATTCAGAACAGTTCATTAAACTAAAAGAATTCCCAAATTAATTTAGAAATTCACAGTGGAAAGAAAGACATCATGAAATTATAGAGTTTGAGGAGCTTGTGAATCTAAATTTCTCCAGGTTTCTTTCTCACTGAATACTTGAACCCTGTGTCCTATTTTTGGATATTCCGAAGGGACTAATTCATAAGGATCAAAGGCTCCCACATTGATCATTGCTGTTACCTACTCTTCAATTTTTTAAAGTACAACATTAATTTTAGATCAAAGCCTTCTTTTGGGTGGTCTTTCTGCTTAAGGGGTAGAGATGGTGAGGTAGGAGAATTTTAAAATTTATGGGACATCCCATTTGGACAAATGCAACTCATAGTTGCAGTTTATCTTGGTATTTGAAGATGTCAGGAAATAGCTTTGACATTAGTAGCAGATAGCTTGCTTAAATGCATTAATTCATATTCTCAGGAACTTCCTTTGTAAGTCTAGCAAAAAGGTCAGCTATCTTACTTTTGCTATTTAGTCAGAGAATGCAATAGGCACTAAGCCCTGGGTTAGCATTGGGCTAGAGCAGTGTGCTTGCCTGGCTTCCTCCAGATTCGCTTCTTTTAGAAGCATCTTTTAAATTGGGCTTATTTCAGGGAGAAGCAAACATTACACTGTACTATTAATATTTGAGTACTTTTTAAAATATTTATTATACTATATTTTTTATGTGTAATTTTAAAAGGGTTTTGGTTTTCTTAACTGATCCAGTAGACCTACAGGCTCAATTTAAAATCATGTAATTTAAAAATAAAAAAATATTATAATTCATCCCAACAGTGCTTAATTCTAGGTAAATCCACTTTATTTATGGAGAACGGTAAGTGCACTGGCACCTCCTTGGTAAAGTGTTTATTAGAGCTCTATGGAAAAACATAGTTCTTTACTTTTTTGATTATCAACACGCAACATGAAGGTGTCCTGTGCCATTTCTGGCATCATTGTTAATAAGGTCCTGAGGCTTAGTCTCACAGAAAATTCTTCCCTGAATTTTCTAAAAAAAGATGACAAGTATGGCAGAAATACACACTCTTAAGCTTTGAGAATTGTCAGTCTAACTTTCCTTGGTTTTTCTCCCAGTAAATTATTTCCTAAGTTGTTAGAAAACTATCCCAATGTCCCTATCACCATAAATGCTTTGAGTGTGATAATCCTGAATGCTACCTTGCTTTTAGTGACCACATAGGGTATTCTAAGGATTTCCCTCCTCAATTTTGAGCTCATGCATGATTTTAAAGAACTTTTGACTGCAATTCTAATTTAATGAATAAAGCTGGTGATCATTTTCTATAATGTAAAAATTTTCTTTTATCTCAATAATTTTTTTCTTTTCTAAATGCTTTGGGTTTAATTCCATGACCATATCCCCTTTCAGCTTTTTAAAAAAATATATTTTCATTGATTTCAGAGAGGAAGGGAGAGGGAGATAGAGAGATAGAAGCATCAATGATGAGAGAGAATCACTGATTGGCTACTTCCTGCACACCCCGCACTGGGGATTGAGCCCACAACCCAGGCATGTGTCCTTGATGAGAATCGACCTGGGACCCTTCAGTCCTCAGAATGATGCTCTATCCACTGAGCCAAAGCAGCTAGGGCCCTTTCAGTTTTTATTTGGTCAAGCTATAGGCATTTACTCATTTCAATCTTTTTTCATATATCAAACTTTCTAGTTCTATTGGCCATTTTATTAGTCATTCTTGATTTCTCATATAAAATGCCAATTACATCATAGTAGGAGACTTTAATACACCACTGACAGCACTGGATAAGCCCTCTAAACAAACAATCAGCAAAGATACAGCAATCCTAAATGACTCACTAGATCAGATGGACTTAATAGACATCTTCAGAACACTTCACCCCAAAGCCAGGGAATACACATTCTACTCAAATGCTCATAAGACATATTCAAAAATAGACCATATAGTGGGTCACAAGCAAAGTATCCCCAAATTCAAGAAGATTGAAATCATAAAAAGCGTCTTCGCAGACCACAATGGCATAATATTAGAAATAAACTACAATAAAAACAACCCAAAATACTCAAACACCTGGAAGCTGAATAGCATGCTATTAAATATTGATTGGGTTACCAATGAGATCAAAGAAGAAATTAAAAACATCCTGGAAACTAATGACAATGAAAACACAACAATCCAAAACCTATGGGACACAATGAAAGCAGTCCTGAGAGGGAAGTTTATAGCGCTACAGGCCTATCTCAAAAAACAAGAAAAAATGGTAGTAAATCATCTAACTCTACAACTCAAAGAATTAGAAAGACAGCAACAAGAAAACCCCAGAGTGAGCAGAAGGAAGGAGATAATGAAGATTAGAGCAGAAATAAATGACATAGAGACCAAAAAAACAATACAGAAAATCAATGAAACCAAGAGCTGGTTCTTTGAAAGGATAAACAAGATTGACAAACCTCTAGCCAGACTCACCAAGAAGCAGAGAGAGAGGACCCAAATAAATAAAATCAGAAACGATAGAGGCGAAATAACAACAGACCCCACAGAAATACAAATGATTGTTAAAAAATACTATGGACAGCTCTACTCCAACAAACTAGACAACCTGGAGGAAATGGACAAATTCCTAGAAAAATACAACATTCCAAAACTCAATCAGGAAGAATCTAAAAATCTCAACAGGCCAATAACTATGGAAGAAATGGAAGCAGTCATCAAAAAGCTTCCATCAAACAAAAGCCCCGGACCAGACGGCTTCACAGGGGAGTCTTACCAAACATTCAAGGAAGAACTAAAACCTATCCTCCTCAGACTACTACAAAAAATTCAAGAGGAAGGAACACTTCCAAGCTCATTCTATGAAGCCAGCATCACCCTAATACCAAAACCAGGTAAAGACAACACAATGAAAGAGAATTACAGGCCAATATCCCTCATGAACATAGATGCCAAAATCCTCAACAAAATCTTAGCAAATCGGATCCAGCAGTACATCAGAAAGATCATACACCATGACCAAGTAGGATTTATCCCAGGGATGCAAGGATGGTACAATATCCGCAAATCAATAAACGTGATACATCACATAAACAAATTGAAAGAAAAAAACCACATGGTCATATCAATTGATGCAGAAAAAGCATTTGACAAAATTCAACACCCATTTTTGATAAAAACTCTCAGCAAGGTGGGAGTAGAAGGATCATACCTCAACATAATAAAAGCCATATATGACAGGCCCACAGCCAACATCATACTCAACGGACAAAAACTAACATCATTTCCCCTAAGAACAGGAACAAGACAGGGATGCCCCCTCTCACCACTCCTGTTCAACATAGTACTGGAAGTGTTAGCCATTGCAATTCGGCAAGAAGAAGAAATAAAAGGCATCCAAATTGGAAAAGAGGAAGTAAAACTGTCCTTATTTGCAGACGACATGATATTATACATACAAAACCCTAGAGACTCCATCAAAAAGCTACTAGACTTAATACATGAATTTGGCAATGTAGCAGGATACAAAATTAACCCCAAGAAATCTGAGGCATTTCTATACAACAATAGTGAACTTTCAGAAAGAGAGATTATAAAAACAATCCCGTTTACCATCGCACCAAAAAAATTAAGCTACCTAGGAATAAACTTAACTAAAGAGGTCAAAGACCTCTACTCAGAAAACTACAGGACGTTGAAAAAAGATATAGAGGAAGACATAAACAGATGGAAGAACATACCGTGTTCATGGATTGGTAGAATCAACATCATTAAAATGTCCATACTACCCAAAGCAATCTATAAATTCAACGCACTTCCCATTAAAATACCAACGGCATACTTCAGAGATCTAGAACGAACTTTCCAAAAATTCATCTGGAATAAAAAAAGACCCCGAATAGCTGCAGCAATCCTGAAAAAGAACAAAGTAGGTGGGATCTCAATACCAGATATCAAGTTGTATTACAAAGCCACTGTTCTCAAAACTGCCTGGTACTGGCACAAGAATAGGCATATAGATCAATGGAATAGAATAGAGAGCCCAGAAATCGGCCCGAACCAATATGCTCAATTAATATTTGACAAAGGAGGCAAGAACATACAATGGAGCCAAGATAGTCTCTTCAAGAAATGGTGTTGGGAAAATTGGACAGATATATGCAAGAAAATGAAACTAGACCACCAACTTACACCATACACAAAAATAAACTCAAAATGGATAAAGGACTTAAATGTACGACAGGATACCATAAAAATTCTAGAAGAATCCAAAGGCAACAAAATCTCAGACATATGCCGAAGCAATTTCTTCACTGATACAGCTCCTAGGGCACTTGAAACTAAAGAAAAAATGAACAAATGGGACTACATCAAAATAAAAAGCTTCTGCACAGCAAAAGAAACCATCAACAAAACAACGAGAAAACCCACTGTGTGGGAAAACATATTTGACAATGACATATCTGATAAGGGCCTAATCTCCAAAATTTATAGGGAACTCATACAACTTAACAAAAGGAAGATAAACAATCCAATCAAAAAGTGGGCAAAGGACCTAAATAGACACCTTTCAAAAGAGGACATTCAGAAAGCCAAGAGACATATGAAAACATGCTCAAAGTCACTAATCATCCGAGAGATGCAAATCAAAACAGCAATGAGGTACCATCTCACACCTGTCAGACTGGCTATCATCAACAAATCAACAAACGACAAATGCTGGAGAGGATGTGGAGAAAAGGAACACTTGTGCACTGCTGGTGGGAATGCAGACTGGTGCAGCCACTATGGAAGACAGTATGGAGTTTCCTTAAAAAACTGAAAATGGAACTCCCATTTGACCCTGTGATCCCACTTCTAGGAATATATCCCAAGAAACCAGAAACACCAATCAGAAAGGATATATGCACCCCTATGTTCATAGCAGCACAATTCACCATAGCTAAGATCTGGAAACAGCCTAAGTGCCCATCAGTAGATGAATGGATTAGAAAACTGTGGTACATCTACACGATGGAATACTATGCTGCTCTAAAAAGGAAGGAACTCTTACCATTTGCAACGGCATGGATGGAACTGGAGAGCATTATGCTAAGTGAAATAAGCCAGTCAATAAAGGAAAAATACCACATGATCTCACTCATTCATGGACAATAGAGACCATTCTAAACTTTTGAACAATAATAGATACAGAGGCAGAGCTGCCTCAAACAGATTGTCAAATGCCGGGAGCCGGTCCATCCTTGCTGTTTCAAGGGACCTGGCATATATGGCATACGGTTCTTAATATGTTTGCTCACCTTCTTGGCGCTGTGTTTTAACCAAAGTCACCTCTCCGAGAAAGGTTGAATCCCCAGGTAGGGATTTTCCCCTGAAGTTAGGGAGGGAATAAAACCCCTCAACTAAGTGCCAGGCGGGTAATTAATCCCTTTAACTACGAACAATCATGCTTAAACTACATAATCTTTTCTCCCTGGAATGGAGATAAGAAACGCCCTAACCTTTGTAATAGAGATTGATAGGATTGAATCAACTGGTATAAATACAGTTGTAACAAGACAGAACTCAGAACACAGAATTCAGAAAACAGAACCTACACGGAGCCTGGAGACAGAAGAACTTCGCTGGAGAGAACATGGCAAAAGATCCTGGACTGAACCTGACTGTGGAAATTGGCAAGAGAACCTGACTAGAACCTGGTGACTGAACCTGGCTGGAGATCTCAGACAGAACCTGACTGGAGAACCTAGCGAGGGACCATGGCTACAGAACCTCGCTGGAGATCCGAAGCAGAACCTCTCTGGAGATCCAGACCAGAACTTGGCTAGAGATCCTGGCTAGGGTGCTGATCAACTGAACGCTGTCTCCGTGTCATTCCTTCTTCGCCGACTCCGTCTACACCTTTGGGGACCCCTGGACCTGCTGGGGTTGGACCCCAGCAGTCAAACTGCAGCGGGAAGGCCGGGGAGGGTTGGGGGGCAGGAGGTAGGGGGGTAAGAGATCAACTAAAGGACTTGTATGCATGCATATAAGCATAACCAATGGACATAAGACACTGGGGGATAGGGGAGGCTAGGGGACTGTCTAGGGCGGGGGGATAAAATGGATACATATGTAATACCCTTTGTAATACTTTAAGCAATAAAAATAAATAAATAAATAAATAAATAAATAAATAAATAAATAAATAAATAAATAAATAAAAATAAAAATAAAATGCCAATTACAAACTATATAACCTCAATGAATTTCTGAAGCATATATGTGTCTGACAAGATTATATTTCTGTGCATTTTATGAAAAAAAGAAATCCTCATGGGACTCTTCTACTTATCACCATTCATCAACCTGACATGGTAAATGTAGAATAATGTGCTTGGATTACCAAATCTACTTGAACCTCAGTGAGTGATGAGGTTATTTGGATAATGTCTATCTTCTCACAAAACTGTGAACTCAAAGGCAGGAACTATGTTTATTTTCCTGTTTTCACAGTAATACATATATTGAAATGGGAATAGATGATTAAATTTTGAGTTGAAAACTCTAATTTATAGTGTTATGACTTAAAGTAAAAAAAAATAAATATTTCTAAAATTGGGATTCTGGGATTATTTTACCTGCTAGCTAAAAGAAGTGCTTGAGTCCAAATAATTAAATATCCTGCCCCAATCCCTGATATTAAAATATTGTGTTATATGTAGGAAAAAAATAGTCTTTAGGCTAAAAAAGATTTAAATGTTGACTAGAATGTGAAATTTTTGAAATTTTATCAGATTGTATTAGTCAGCTAAGATAGCCATTACAAAATACTATGCCCTGGGTAGTTTAAACAACAGAAATTTACTTTCCTACCCTCTGTAGACTATAAGTCCAAAATCAAGTTGTTAGTAAGTTTGGTTTCCAGTGAGAGCTCCTCCTTGGCTTTTGATAGTAGCCTTATGGCTGTGCCCTCACATAGCCTTTCCTCTCTGGGTGTGTGGAGAAGCAGAGAGATCTCTTCCGTCTTTTCCAGTAGGATACCAGCCCTACTGGATTAGGATCCCATCCTTGTCACCTCATTTAACATAAATTACCAGCCCCAAATCCCCATCCCCAAATATAGTCCCTTTGGAGGTTAGAGTTTCAACACATGGAATTTAGAGGGATACAATTCTGTTCAAGACACAGATTTATTTTCCACTTCAACTAATACTCATTGCTTTACAGCGCTCCATTCATTGATGCTGAAACAAGCATGTGTGGGATAGGAATGGGGAGGGGGGCGGTGGTAATACAGCAAAGAGTAATCAAGGCAGTACCTAGTTTAGCTTAGGACAGCCTTTTAAAATCACTATGTTCTGAGGTGTTTTCTGAAAACAACAATTCGTTCTGTGATTCTCCAGACACCAACTCGTGTCCAACAATTCAATTCAATACAATTTTGGCACTAACTACTGTTAAAGAATAAAATTCAACCAAGTTGTCAGCATAAGAAACATCCAAACCTATAGAAAAAATTTGTAAGTTTATTTGGGCTAACCTGATGACAATTGCAGGAAGCGAAATCTCAACGAATTGAGAAAAGGCTCCAGAAAATAGCAGTTTTGCAGCTTATTTTATACATTAGAACCAAAGGAGGAGATACAAGGAGGGTTACATGAAATCCATTGGTGGGAGATTAAGGGGGCAGGAGAAAGCAAAGTGGGGAAATCTCTGGGATCAGATAAAAAGTAAAACACAGAGACAAGATAATTAACATTTAGAGATCATACAAATGGTATGTGGGGAATAAAATAGCATGAGGGGTTCTGTGGTCTTGTGCTCTGGTCTGGAAAAAGGGGATTTCTCTGACATTCCAGTGTGTTATGTGTTATCTTAGATGCTTACTTCAGGTAAAGATTGACCTTTGTCAAGGAAGCTACAGGCATAGGACATGACTACCAACCATGACTGGCTTTTAGTTAGAAATTTTTATGTGCAGACCATCCAATGTGGTTACTTTTGGTCTCTGAATTTGTAAGGCTGCCATGCAGGCCCCTGAGCTTGTCAGTTTTAGTATGTGGCCCCCTTGTTGCCCACAAAGTAAATGAAGATCTGATTAACTTTATTAAGTGATTCATGAATCTGGCAGCATCCCATCTAGCAAGAAGAGTATTCCGATGAGTTGCACCAAATGGAATATTTTTATAGTCAGAAAGAGGGAGGGAACTAAAAAGTCAAAAGAGTAGATTTCCCCTTTGGGGAAATCAGGGGTCTTACTAGTGTTGTTCAGGAAATTCCTGAGTGATTGGTTTAAAATTCCACTCCTGGGAGAGGCTGAAACTGCAATTAGGTTAGTTATTAAGCTGTGGTTGGGTGAGGTGGCTTAGCAAAAGTGGCTCCATTTTTGCCTGTTGTTTCTTCTTTATTTTCCCCCCTCTAATACTACACAGAGTTAGCAGGTAAACAGTGTCCCTGTGAGAATGTCCAAACCTGTAAAGAATTTTTCTGAGTTTATTTGAGCCAAAAATGATGACCATTGCCAGGAAACAAGATCTCAAAAGCTCTGAAAAATGACAGTTTTTCAGTTTCCTTTATAGATTTGAAATTGAAGGATAGTGAGGAAGGTTACATGAAGGTGGGAGAAAGCAAAATTGGGATTGGATTACATGCTCGTGGACAATATTATATGCTTTCTTGAGAGTGGTTACACATTTCAAAGGCATGTTAACCTAGATGCACTAAAACAATGGACAGGGCTTGCTTAAGGCAGAGATAAACCTTTTACTAAAAAATTATATACCTGGGGCATGACTCATAAACTCCTGCCCAAATGGGAGTTTAAGATCAGATCAACAACAAGGTTATTTTCTGTAGAACCCATTTTTGTTGTTGTTGTTTTTGTTGTTGTCCATATAGGCTCAGCCCCACAAGACTTCATAGACTTCAGATGCCTGTAACAAATCCTGGGCCACCTTCTGACACCTGGCTATTAATTAGGGGTTTCCTAAACACTCTTCTTTAGATTTGTCTACTTAGAAAAGTCCAAACCTGGAGAGAATTTTTTAAAGAGTTTACTTGAGCCAAGCTGATGACATATGCCAGGGCACAAAACTCAAATTCTCCCCAGAATAACAGTTTTACAGCTTCTATTATGCATTTGAAATTAAGGAGGGAATGCAAAGAATATTACGTGGAAGTGAGAGAATGAAAGGTGGGGATTGAATTATAGGCTAGTTAACAAGATAATGTGTTCTCTTTGAGGAATATTACTTCTGGTATTTCAAAGGTGTGTTAACCTAGGTGCATAAGAACAATGGACAAGGCTGGAGTGTAACTACCCACCATGACTCACCAAGTTAGGAATTTATGATCATATTACCCTGTGAGTTTACTTTCCATAGGCCGCCTTTTTTTCATTAACAGTTTCAGCAATTTGATAGAATGGCTCACAAAACTCAGGAACACACTTTATTTATATTTACTCGTTTGTTATAAAGAAAGCAGTGCAGGAACAACCAAATTGGAGAGATGAGTAGTTCAAGTTATAGGGGGCTAAGGTGGGAGAGAGAGAGAAAGGGTGAGGAAAGAGTGTATTCCATATACAGAGCCTTGCAGAATCATGTCCTGAGGGCTTTTAGGGGAGCATCTCAATAGAATATTCATCAGCTTTCCAGGTGTGCCCTCTGGTGGTCTCTCCACTGACTGGGCTGTGCTAGGGGGTTATTAGTCAATCTGGTTGGTCTTGAGGTCAGCTATGGGGTCACTTTGGCTATTTTTGCTGCTATTCTGCAAATACAGCTGAAACATGGTTATCTTCCAGGGATTGATATTTAGGAAGTGGTCCTGCAAGGGCTTATAGTTTTGCCCTTGCTAGGCACCTGGGGCTTTTCACCCTAGTTTCCCCCTATACCTGGCCCATCGTTCCTACTCTGCTCATGCTGTCTAACTGCCTACTAAATTCTGAGTGAGGTTTTCACAACAGTTAATAATGGAAGAAAAATCCATGGCACCCTGGGTAGACGATTATTTCTTTTCTGATATCTAGAATCAACCCCTCTTATCACATACTTAGTATTTCATTATTTAAAAAATTTTTATTCATTGATTTTAGAGAGAAAGAGGAAGGGGAAGAGGGGTGGAGAGAGAGAGAGAGAGAGAGAGATATCTTTGTTGTTCCACTTATTCATGCATTCATTGTTTGATTGTTCTAAGTGCCCTGACTGGGGATCAAACTCACAACCTTGGTTTATTGGGACAACGCTCTAACCTAACCAACTGAACTACCTGGCCAGGGCTACATAGTATTTATATATATATATATATATATATATATATATATATATATATATATATATATATATTATCCATACCTTGGATATATCGTTTTAAGATTCTTGAAATTTAAAAGCCCATGAATGTTAAGTACCATTGCTCTAAAAAATTGTGTAGAAAATTTGTAGAGTCCCCCAGGGGACTACACCACAAATTATTAAATGTCTGAAAAAGTTCAGAAATAAGTTATGAAAACATTAACAATTGTGCTCTCTTGGTTTTAAAAAAATGACCCTCTCTCTCAAATACCAGAAAGAGATTTTATACTTTAATCCTTTTATCAAGTGTTCTCCATATTATTTTAAATGGTAGTATCAATTGGTAATTCCCGTTTAATGCTTTAACTTGGAATAGTTAAATTTCCGATTTTAAAATGTATCTGTAGGGCTAGGAAATGGCAATCTTTATTGAACCTTTTAAAATGAGGCATAGTAACCACATTAGCTTTGGATTCATATAGTAGACTACTTTTTTGGTAAAATCACTCATAATAAGATCATTATGGCAACTAAAATTGTTATGAATTCTGAGAGGTAATTTTCATATTGAGAATTCTTTGATACAATAGTGTGATGGTGACATTTCAAGGTACTTTGCATATTACCAGGTATTTTCTGCATGGTCCTTTCCCCTCTAGGCTTGTGGTAAGCATGGGATAGAGCCAATGTGTTTCCCTTTATAGGGCAAATCGGGAGTGGATATTTGTTAGAACATTTTTTCTGTCATCCCAATTTAGCTGAGTGTGCCAACCAAGTTGATTACATAGCAATTTAGTTTTTTGGCAGATTTTTCTGCCATTTGAGTAAGGGTAAAGGTAATGTTCTCTGTAAAAAAGACACACCCAACCCTGTTTAATATATCTGAAGAGCATTAAGGCAATGTCATGGCAGTTTAGATGTTGAAGCATGGAGATGAAATCTTGGTAAGGACAGGTTCACTGCAAATAGTAATTATCATCAGTGTGGCCAACTACTGCTATGGTTTAATTTCTGTTCTCTCAGATGTCATCCCAAAGTCCTAAACTATCCTATAATAAGGGAAAAAATGACCCATGTCATAGACCTTTATGTGTTATCAGGTTTTTACTGTCAAATATGAGTGCATACTGAAAACACTCAGTAATATGATGGTAATTACAGATAGGGATGTAAAATTAAATCTACCTACATTTTTATGTTAGTGATGACTAGAGGGAAGGGATTTTGCAGGAACATAATTTTTAGGAAAGTAGCTAAATAATTTAGCATAACACTCAACATTTTCTCTGTGTTACGTAAAATGCCTACACTCAGACCACCAGGTATACCTTTTAATTTGTTGAATTCTCATTAAATGACCGAGGAAGCATATTTTAAACATTTTTTTATGCTGGATCACAATAAAAACAAAGGTATTTAAGAAGCAGTGAGAGTTTGTTCATGTCTTCGTGAACCAGAATAAAAGAGAAAAATGAGTGAATTTTCTTGGTAAATTTAATTGGCACATAATAACATTAATATCAGAAAAAATATAATACTTATGGACCAGGTACTGGTCTAACCATTTTACATATATTAACTCATTTAATCCTTCCAATAACACTCTCAAGTTATTAGTATAACTATCCCCATTTTACAGATGAGAAACTGAGGCAATGGGGGTTTAAGCTACCCAAGTCACAAAGTAGGAAAGGGTAATCTGGGATCCCATTTTATACAGCATACCATTAGAGTCCCTTACTTACATAGTATACTCCACTGTCACTAAAGTAATAATAAAACTAACTCTAATTCCTTCTCCACTATAGGCACTGCTAACACAATTAGCCCTCATGAAAACCATATGGGGTATTATCACTATCCATATTTCTCAGAGGAAGTCTCTGAAGCACAGAGGTTAAGTGGTTTAACCATCGCAGCTAATAAATTATGGAGCTATGATTCATACTCAGAAAATCTAATTGGAGAACCTGCTATTACCTATTCTGGTATTTATCTCTGTAATTTTTCAAGTAGGCAATTGATTTAGAAAAATCATAATCAAAATTTAGTGATTTGTTAAGGTAGCTCCTTTTTAAATTTTACTTCATTTATGAGGTTTAAAGCAATGAAAAAACCCTTATGCTATGCAAGAAGCAATGAAATTGGTGCATAGATCTATCAACTTTGCTATGGGTTTTCTCAGTTGGTCCATTGGGTTGATTGACTTCACTGGGTTACTGTATTAACATTTATTTTCTTTTTCTTTTTTAATGTAGGTATAATCATAATCTGCATTAATCCATGATTAAAATCACTAAATTGATACGTACCTTAGTACAGTGGTTATGAGCACCTGATCTCAGCCCAAATGGCTTGGGTTTGAATTTTCCACTGAATGGCTGTGTGATCTTGAGCAAGTTGCCTAACCACCTATGCCTCACTTTCCTCATCTATATAATAGTAACGATAGTAGCCCCAGTATCCTAGGGTTTTTGTGAGGACTAAGTGGTCTCTTCTATGTAAAACGATTAGAACAGTACCTTGAGAATTGTGTTATTATGTCTGAGAATACTAATTCTTCTGCTCTTCAGGATAATGTCATCTCAGGGCTGCGGTTTTTACCTGGACCACTCTTTCCCCCGGTTGAGTGCATGCCTTATTACCCATTTGCTTTAGGTTTTTAGTTAAATGCTATCTTTAGTGTAGGCCTTCGCTGGCCAAACTCTCTAAAATCGTAGTGCCTTCCCTAACCTCCACATACTATGTATCCCCTTTCCTTCCTTTGTCTTTTATTTATCTCCTTATATTTCTCACTAACATTTCTTTTGCTCTTTTGTGTTTTTTAGATGCTTTATGTTTTACTTACTTACTCCTGTTTAGAGTCTGTCTCCCTCACTAGAGTATAAACTCCATGAGAACAGAGATTTCTTTCTGTTTTTCTCTGGTCTGTGTCCCTTACACCTAAAAGAGCATTGGTACAGAGTAGGTACTTAATATTTGTTCCCTGCCTGCATGAGTATTTCCTCTCAATGTAAGAAGGTATCACATGACAGATGTTATGTGATATCTTTGGTTTTGTATTAAAGACGACACAGACACTTGAGTTTTCATAGAGCTATAAAACCTGCTGCAAGCCTTGCTGAATGAGAAAAAGATGCTGCTTTCTCTAGGATGCAGCCCTGAACTAGGGCACATGACTTGGTTGGGAAGCAGAGCATAGATTTCAGGCTACCACCTTTGTACTGGGTAGAAGTGCAAACTCTTTTTTATTGAGAGGATCAATAATATGATAATTAAAATATATTTTTTAAAAACTAAAAGTTGATGAGTAAATATCTATCATCATCTATCTATTGTCTACTTAAGTATTTAATCAATATATGCATATGAAATAGGATTCTAATTTTTTTCTTTGTCTATTCTGATGAGGTTGACAATATTTATTTGACAGCAATATGTTTTATGTAAACTTTTTTCAGTTATTTAAAATACAAAGAATAATTTCAACATAGATTACTGCAATTAAAATCAATTAAAAATTTCTTGAAAGTTTACTTCTAAACGCCAGAAAATTTTTGCTAGCGAGAATCAGAGCAGCCTTTTAAATGTTTTAATTCAAAACTGTCTTATTATAACCTGGTTTGGGAAATTTTTAATTGAATCACCAAGAAAAAAAAATTTGGACAACCTCTATAATAGGGTAAAGAATTTCTAGCTAGAAAATTTTAAAAGAATATTTTTTGGCCTCAAATTAGAGACACTAGGTGTTCTGTGATTTCGTTTGCAATTTTGCATAGATTAGCATGCCTAAATTATATTAGTAATTAAGGATATCCCTATATATTTGTATTAACATAAAGTTTTATTTTTATTTTAGCTGTTCAGATATTCACATTTAATTTCTATACCTAGATACTTTTTTTCTCCATCATCAGTTTGTCTCAGAAAAAAACATTGTAAGTTGCAATGAAAGGGGAATGTATGAATTGCACTAACATGTCAGAGTGGTCTCTAAGAGCTTTTTCTCCATTCTTGGCTAAAGGCCTATATGACATGTGAGAAGAGCTGGTGACTACAATCCAGTATCTTAGATCATTTGGATAGGCTCAATCTTCCTAGGTATAGTCTACTCAATATTTCTCTGATTTGAAGTTATGATTTCTATCCAGTTATCTCATTCCTAGACTGTCTCCCTTCATTTACTTCAGTTGTACATTAGTCTGGCTTTAAAATCAGTTTTTTTTCTAAACTTTTTCTCTTGGATTAACCTGAATGTGCAATTTGCAGTTTAGGGGTCAGTCCAACTTGAACTGAGACCTGTACTTAGAACTTCAGGACAGTCTGGAATTCAGATATACGGAGGAAGATTCACCTACTCTTACAGGGAATCAGAGAATGTTCAAGGAGAGAATACTCATCAAGCTGAGAGTGGAAGGATGAGTAAGTGTAAATAAGTAAGGATAAAGAAGAAATATTAGCATGAGTGGCTGAGGAACACCATGAACTTAGTTATTCAAGAGATAGGAGCTCATGGATTATGGTAGCAGGTGTCTTGAGGAGAGTGCTGAGAGACAGAATGTACTAGGAGGTATCACAATGGCTTTTTAGACTTAATTTAAATTTTATGCTGTTGGCCATTATTACTTATCTTATATAATAAAAGGGTAATATGCAAACTGACCTAACAGCAGAATGACTGGTCACTATGACACACACTGACCACCAGGGGGCAGATGCTCAATGTAGGAGATGCCCCCTGGTGGTCAGTGCGCTCCCACAGGGGGAGCTCTGCTCAGCCACAAGCCAGGCTGACGGCTGCCAGTATAGCGGTGGTGGTGGGAGCCTCTCCCACCTCCTCAGCAGCGCTAAGGATGTCCGACTGCAGCTTAGATCTGCTCGCTGCTGGCAAGTGGACATCCCCCAAGGGCTGCCGGGCTGCCAGAGGGATGTCTGACTGCCAGCTTGGGCCCGATCCCCCAGGGGTCCCAGACTGCAAGAGGGCATAGGCTGGGCTGAGGGACACCCTCCCGAGTGCACAAATTTTGTGCACCAGGCCTCTAGTCCATAACATAATAATCTAATGCTTATCAAGATTGAATAAGAGGCCGAGACTGGTTTGGCTCAGTGGATAGAGCGTCGGCCTGCGGACTGAAAGGTCCCAGGTTCGATTCCGGTCAAGGGCATGTACCTGGGTTGCAGGCACATCTCCAGTGGGAGATGTGCAGGAGGCAGCTGATCGATGTTTCTCTCTCGTCGATGTTTCTAGCTCTCTATCTCTCTCCCTTCCTCTCTGTGAAAAATCAATAAAATATATTAAAAAAAAAGATTGAATAAGAGATAAAGTTTTTGATACTCCTTTAAAAACTATAAAGTACCAACATTTACACACAATTTGCTTTAAGAAATATAAATTAGAATCACATGAAGGTAATATATATATATATTAACGCAGTTCTCACTTGCATTCTAGACTATTTTCTTAAGGATTAGATTTACAGTCAGTGATAAGATAATCATATTTATCTCTGAGAATTCCCATGGGAGAAGATGACTATTATTAGTATCATATATCATGAGTAGAGTATAATTGAGATCCTCCTGAGAAAATTGTGAGGATGATGAAGCTAGATAGGTTGGTTGGGTCCTGATTTTGAAAGTTCCTGAATGATATGTTAAGTAAAGCACTTGAGTGTAGTGGAGAATCATTTCCAGTTTAGATCCATGTTGCTGGAAGAAATCAGCAGCAATGTGAGTGCGAGAGATTGGAGCTTAGGAGACCAGTTATAGGGAGGTTGTAATGCTGAAGTGATGATGACCTGATTCAGTTCATGACAATGGGGATGGATGAAGGTGCAATGAGTCACCGCAGAGATACAGAAACAGATTATAGCAACTAAATACAAGTGGAAAATTAGGGAGATGGAGAAATAAAAATTGTGGGGTGGCTGTATTGGTAGGATGATAATGTTATTGAGTACAGTCAAACTCAAAGAGAAGGATCAACTATTTGGGGAAAATAATGAATTCAGTTATGGACAATTTTGTACTTAAAAACCTCCTGGGACAGCTATGTGGATAAGCTTGATGATAATAAAGTAAATACAACATTGATCAAACACTTATGTGTTACCAGACACTGGGATGCATGCATTTTTCTCAATTTAAGCATGAAAAAAGTGAGCCTTCTTGAAGACAATAATTTGGCCTATGAGTGGTGGCTGGGAGTTGAACATAGTCCCTTTGGCTCTAAAGTCTGTGTATATATCCTTAGCAACTGCACCATACAGATTCTGTAGCTTAGAAGAGGTATTAGGGATTGAGATGGTGATTTGAGAGCTATTAGTTTATAAATGATCCTTGTGGTTTTAAAAGGAGATGAGATTTCCTAGGGAGAGATTGTAGAGGAAGAATGCTGGCAGAATACATCTGTACAACTTAAGCAGAATAAAGTTATGATAGACATGTAATGTCATGCAATGTTGTAAGACTGCTTTACATTGATTTCCTGTTGTAAGTAAATGGCTTTCTGAGAGTAGTAATGTCCTTTTGTTCAACGCAGTTCATCTCTCATTTATTTTTGGGAGATGAAGTCAGTTTAACAATATGTATGACATTCTTTTCTTAAGAAACAGATGAAGAGGTGACCTTCTGCACTGCTCTCTGAAGGCAGGTTAAAATGCAAGTATTGGGGTTAGATGAACTGTCTCTATTTCTCTGTAAGACTATGATTATTTTGCTTCTTTATTTCACTTGGTATAGCTAGATTTATTCACTATTGATCAGGATGATATACTGGGAAGGAAAACAATTGGAAATTATAACATAAAAGAAAGAAAACACCTAGCTTTTTAATGTTACTCTACAGGCCCATTTAGAATTATTATTTTTTGTGTAATATAAAGAAATAAAAATTCTTCATTGTTTCATAGTGCCCTTCAGACTTCTTTTCAAAATTTATTTTCAAAAATTCTTTTCTAGTCGTAATAGGAGGGACAACAAATTTTAAAGAATGCAGAAGTCTCTAACATCTTTGTTTCCAATACATTTCCTAGTACAAACAATCTGCCACTGCGCCAAATTTTTTAGAAGGTCAAGAATATTTTTATTTTGGGGGGATACAGAAACCCTCATTAAAATGGAAATAACCCTGGACAGGGTAACAGATGAGGTGTGAGCTTTTCAACCTTGATCACATGGCAGAGCTACCACCTCAGGGCCAGGACTTCACTTTCAGAGCATATTGATTTAATTGAATATAAAGGGGTGGAATTTGAGCATTGGTATTTTTTTTCTTTATTGGCTTAAAATAGGAATTTATTGTCTCACAGTTGTAAATGCCAGAAGTCCAAAGTCAAGGTAGGTGTCTGCAGGTGGTACTGCCTCTGGTGGCTCCAAGGGAGAGTTGATCCTTGCCTCTTCCAGCTTCTGTTGGCTGCAGGTGTTCCTTGGCTAGGGGCTACATAGCTACAACCTCTGCCTGTGTTTGCATGACCTTTTCCTCCATGTATTTAATCTCCCTCTGCCTTTCTCTCATAAAGGCACCTGTCATTGGATTTAGAGCCCATCTGAATAATCCAAGAAGACCCTGTCTCTAGATCCTTAATATCTGAAATACCTTTTTTTTTTTTTCCATATAGGGTCACATTCATAGGTTCTCTGGACTAAATCACGCCTCCCAACCCCAAATTCAATATTGAAGCTCTAACTTCCAATGTTATGGTATTTGGATATGGAGCCTTTGAGAGGTAATTAGGCTTAGATGAGATAATGAGAAGTAGAGGATACCTAATGGGTTTAGTATTTTGTATGTGGAGACATCAGAGAGCTTGTTCCTCTTTCTCTCTTTCTCCATCTGTGAGGACACAGCAAGAAGGTAGCGAGGAAGAGGGTTCCTGCCAGGAACTAAATCTGCTTGCACCTTCATTAAAAACTTCTAGCCTCTAGGATTGTGGGGAAAAAATTCTATTGTTTAAGTCCCCTAGTCTACGGTACATTTTTAAAAATATATTTTTTATTGATTCTGGAGAGGAACGGAGAGGGAGAGAGAGATAGAAACATCAATGATGAGAGAGAATCATTGATTGTCTGCCTCTTGCATGCTCCACACTGGGGATTGGGCCTGCAACCGGGGCAGATGCCTTGACCGGGAATCTAACTGGGACCTCCTGGTTCATAGGTCGACACTCAACCACTGAGCTATGGCGGTCTGGCAATGGTAAATTTTATGGTTGTCCTAGCTGATGAAAACAGCAGGTTGTGGGGAGTTAAGACGTAGACACATATTTTGGAGACCACTAGTCAATCCACTGCAATCGGTATCACCTGAAGCTCTTTGTTTACATTTTCACTTTTCCAGGCCAGGATTAAATAACAGAAAAACAAACTTCAGCAGACTCTTTCCCTTTCTCCCCTACAGTTAAATACTTGGATATTGCTATTTTTTAAACTCCTCATGAGATTCTAATTCACAGCTGAGCTAACACAAGATGAGATAGTCTCATAAATCAGAGATTCTTTCTATAATACAGACCATTACGCATCTTAGATGGAACAGAGACAGGAATGGGGACTTAAGGGTGGATCCCAAAGTCCTATTGTCTTTCAATGTCCATGCACTTTTTACCCAGAATAATAGCTAAAACTTCTATGTGGAGTTTGTAGGAATCAAATTATTAGTCAGATCTATTTTATATGTTATAGAACAATTGTAACATTATCCATGGTTTATGTTTCTAGGTCCTAGTTTCTTTTTAGCATGGGTAATTTGTAGGCAGGGATATTCTACTAAGGGCATTTCAGAGAAAATCTTTGTTTCTCCTATTAAAAATCATTGGTCTATTCATCTGGAGGCCTAATTGACATGAGGATTAAAGAATGTCACCTGTTTTCTTTTCATTTTCCCCAGGGTGCCCCTTTTCTCCTTCATTCCTCCATCCCCCCCCTCCCCCCCCCCCCCACACACATGAAACAGACAGAGATTGGCTGCTTTAATTCTTTGGTCCCAGCAACCATGGTTGAAATCTATTGACAGCCTCCTGCTGGAGCAGTGTTAAATACTAGCAAAAATGATAAAATGATAAAATGCAGATAAAATGATACAATAAGAAAAATTGCCTGCATCCCTCTTGCTTAAGGCTGTCATTCATGTAACAGACATTTATTTATCACCCATTATGTGCTAGACAGAGGGGATGGTGGGGTAAAAATGACACAGTTCCTAATGTGTAGACAGACAATGAAATAAGCAAACATGTAAGAAGATTAACTGTGATAAGAGCTATGAAAGGCTTAAGGAACCAAGGAGGAACCCTCATATGGTGCAGTCAAGGGAGGGTTCTCTGAGGAAGTGATTTTTGAACTGAGAACTGGAGTTAGACTGAGTCTATTTCCTAAAGGGCTGAGAGAAGTGCCTCCTTGGCAGGGAAGGGAAAGAGTTTTGCTTTTTTGTGTTTTTTTTTTTTTCACCAAGAGAAAGGAGACCAGCATGGCTAGAGCATGGTGACTGACAGGAGTGGATGGGCTGGGGTTGGAGAGGAAGGCAGCAGCCACACCTTGCAGGGTCTTGTTGGCCAGGGCTCCAGGTTAAGATTTTGTTCTTCATAGCAATGGGGAGCTGCTGAGGGGTATGAGGAGTATTTAAGTGGGGGAAGTGAAAGCATTTCTCATTAAAGTGACAAAAGGCACTTATCAGATGTGATTATAGAAAAAACAAACAGTTCCTTAACCAATAGCTATGTCTGGTGCCACAGACTTTGCTGACTAGAAAAAAACATTAATTTTTTTTCAAGGAGAATGTCTAGAGCTGCTACATGTGAGTGAAGAAAACAACAGAGATAGAAATGCTTGCAGGTGGGCAAGAATTATGTACAAGAACTCTGAAAATGGGAGAATATTTTGAGCAATCTCATAGCTTACTGCGCAAAGTAATGAAATGCATACTGGGATTGAAAATACCTATTCTTTCATATGTAATGCAATAGGTTGGTTAAGTTCTTTATTGTAGTCAAAGCCAAAAAAAAAAAAAAAAAGAAAAGAGGATTACAGTAGACAAAGCCAAAGTAATTTACATAAAACACAATGGAAAGTGGCTGAGAAGAGGACAATTTTGGAAAATGATCTCTCTAGGAATGCTGCCAAGTTAAGTGGCAGTAGATATTGATTATATAGACCTGTCATGGATTGGTTTAACTGGTCATTCTGAAAATTGAATTGGATTTTTCTTCCTGAAATGATGTTTTTGAAGTTGTGCCAAAAGCAATATCTCTTCCCACCCATTTTGGTTTGTGTCTGCTTTTCAGACTTAATAGTGATCAGGCATTTATAATGTTGGTCACAGGAAAGTCTTTCTGCATGCCTGGAGCAAGCTGATTGCATTACATCATTTTACATGACAATTTCCCTCACTTTAAAAATTGTATATATTCTGCAACTAAGATATATAACAAAAAATGCAGTGTGGACATAGGGGAAGCACAGAGTGGAAGGAAAAGCAACAAAACATGCAACTGCATAAATAAGGTGACTGTACTCTTCACACCGGGAACCTTTTGAGAGTTACACTTTACAACAGGCTTAAACTGGAAGTGTCCTGGGAAAACTGTATGGATATTTACCTTGTAATAAGAGGGGATATGAGAATATGGGTAAAAGCTAAATGTTGGTGACAGGTAGGTATTTGTTTAAGGCACAAGAATCAGAATGAGGCTTCAGTATAGGATGTCTGATGGTGGATTGTGGATTGGGGCACATGGTAATTCGAAAGCCAATAGGAAAGGCTGGTAGCAATACCCTCTGTAATAAAAATTTACCTAGTATATTCAAGGAGACTAAGAAAAGCGCAAGTCTAATCTCCAACTCTATGCAGAAATATTAAGTGTGTAAGTGAAAGATAAATGAAGCATAAATATTGTCCTGTGATATGAAAGTAATCCTATATAATAAAAGCATAGTATGCAAATTGCCCCTCAACCTGGAATTGTCCGGGAGTTTGACCAGGGGGCGGGGCTGGCCAGGGGAAGGGAGGGAGGCCCTGGCCGGTGGCAGTGGCAGTGTTGGCAGGCTACTGGGCAGGGGGAAAGGAGGCGGGCACTGGCCGGCAGCCGGCAGCTGCTAAGGACAGAAGCATTGAAGAACTGACCAAGATTTGGAAAGGTGAGTCTTTTCTTATCCCATTCCCGTTCAGCCACAGCCACAGGTGGGTTGAATGGAGAAGTCTAGAAATGAATTTGCCCTCTAATATGAATGATCCTTCCCACTCTCAGCCTGACAGCACCTGAACGGCAGATGGGCCAATTGGCGGTAGAGGTTTTAAATATTTTAATTTTTTTCCCTCGGAAGCTCAGCAAGTTAAGTAACTTCCAGCTCACATAGACAATGAGTGCCAGAGCTGGGATTCAGATTCACCTATGTCTCTTTAACAACAACTACGCCAGATTGCCTGCTTAAAATAATGTCATGCTTATATTTAATGGACCTATTAGCTTTTTCTCTCCTAGCTAGAACTAGTTGGGAAGTGCTTCGTTGAAGACAGAAAATTACAATTCTTAAATAAATCTGGCCTAGCTAATTATCAAATTCAATACTTTGAGAATGAGAAAAACTTTGTTGTTCATAGTTGATTTGTCAATTGCTTTTATATCACCTTAGTATTGAATTCAGCTGCATGTTGTTTTTTAATGAATTTGGGCAAATGGACTAAAGAGAAAATCCAATAAGTTGCCTAAACTACAAAGGAGTCAGATCAAGGGTGTGTGCATTTACGCCAAATATGCTCAGTGCCAAAAATAGTATAGGAAGGAAAGGATCACTGTCATGTGAGGGTCTTTAGCATAATTTGTCTTGAACTTACTGTGATAAAGCTCAGATTAACATTTTCTAGTTTTCTTTCCCCAGTTGACTTTATATATCGAATCTCATAAGTATGTACATGCATACACATATAGTCCTATACTGTATTTATACATAAAGTAGTCATGCATTGACTGAGTTTACATTTCTTTGGATGCTTTATGTTGTCAAATATGTTTTAGGACAAAAAATATTACAAAATTTTAAACTGTTAAAAAATTAAATTTTACTTCTGCATCACTGTATTTTATCATATAAATCCACTAGAGGCCCGGTGCACGAAATTTGTGCACTGGGTGTGTGTGTGGGGGGGGGGAGTGTCCCTCAGCCCAGCCTGCCCCCTCTCACATACTGGGAGCCCTCAGGCATTGACCCCTATCACCCTCCAATCGCAGGATCGGCCCCTTGCCCAGGCCTGACGCCTCTGGCTGAGGCGTCCGGCCCGGGCAGTGGGGACCTGCAGCTGCAGCGGCCCCGCGATCGTGGGCTTCGCTTTAGGCCCAGGGAAGGGACCCCTAGCTCCTGGGACTGCCAGCTTCGACCGTGCCCAGCTCCCATCGCTGGCTCCACCCCTACTTCCTGCTATCACTGGCCAGGGTGGAAAAGGCACCTGATTCTCCGATCATGGCTGGGGGGCAGGGCAAAGGCGGCCCCAGGGCCGCCTTTGCCCTGCCCCCCAGCTCTTAGCTCCCCCCTGGGTTTCCAATCACTGTCAGTGGCAGGGGGCTTCTTTCTGCTTTCCCTTTCACCTCCCTGCATTGTGCCTGCATATGCAAATTAACCGCCATCTTGTTGGCAGTTAACTGCCAATCTTAGTTGGCAGTTAATTTGCATATAGCCCTGATTAGCCAATGAAAAGGGTAGCTCGTACGCCAATTATCATTTTTCTCTTTTATTAGTGTTGATAGGTGAAAAATAAAGTAATAATAAAGTATATAACATGAAATATGTAGTTATATCCAAAACATAGATATACTAAGGAAAAAATGTGGTATCATTATTGTAGAATTCAGAACTTCAGAATTCAATCGTTTGTCTCATCCTATAGCACCTATGTGTTTATTAAAGAACTTAAAAAGAAAGGTATTGGTTATATATACAGTTGTTAATATGAAGCTTAATATCTTTCAGCTGTGTTTATCCATATAATTTGTGTCTTTGATTATTAGTATATTTAGTTAGTAAATCTAGTTTCATAAATGAGCACCTCTCCGTGTGTGTGTGTGTGTGTGTGTGTGTGTGTGTGTGTGTGATATTCCTGAGAGAATTCTTTAAAATATTCTGATCCAGAGACCTTGAAATTCAGTCCTGAAGGAAAAAGTCCTTGCTTCTAGAGATTATTCTAGGTTCTGACATTCTAAAGTCAACCTTTATTTTCTCCAAAACAAAGTAATTGTGTTGATATTGAGGTGTCACTGGAAAAAAATAGGTTTGGTCTCCTAGAACTACAGTTTAATAATTGCCATGCCTGTCATTATAAGGACAATAATGCATTTGTTTTTTCCTTCAAAAAGGTTAAGGACACTGTTACATTATCAAAAGTAGCACTTTCAAAATTGCACAAAATGATACATGTTCTTTTGAAGGCATTTTATCAATGACTATTGATTCAACCCAGAAACCAGGTTTATAATGACTTTTTCTAAGTATGTGTCACAATAAAGTCCCTGAACCAGCAAATCTTCAAATGAGGTGGGTGTGCTTGCATTGAGCCCTGATCTTGGGACTACCCTTTGAGACTTTTAGCTTATCAAAATAATGCTTATTTAAATTGGCAAAAGATAAATTGGGTACTTTTATGACATTTTGGCATACCATTGTTGGCATATCTTTAAATGTGTACTAATATGAGGATGAATATTCATTTAATGAACATTAGCTTTTTCTTAGATTTAGACTGAAAAGTATTTTCTTGATCTTTAGAAAAATGAAATGATGTGTTTGATTTTCAAATTATGCAATTAATAAATTAATCCAGTAGTGTAAGAAGAAATTTAGAGTAAGTGTATAACTCAATGATATTCTTTGTGTTTTTATCTTTAATGTTTTATGTTAATTGTACAATTTTTATTAACTTACACTTTCTATGCAAAACTTTTATTTTAGGACAATACCAAAATAATGGAGCAAATAAAAATTATTAGGTATAGATTTACTAAGTCCTCTTATTTGTAAAAATGAATTAATTTTATAGTATTGCATAGTTTTAACTATTTTGAAAATTAATTTGCCATATCATTTAAAATCTTTTTCTAGATATCACCAGAATGTAATTTAGGATTAATTTAAATTAAGCATACATTATCTCAACTAATTCAGTGGTGTCTCATAGTTCAAAAAAATGAAACAGTTGGAGGATATTGTCAGTCCTGGCTCTCACCCTTCCCCCTGACAACCACTGATTTGCTTTATGTTTCTATGGTTTAGGTTTTCCAGAAATTTCTTATAAATAACACCACATATAGTTTTTTTGTGTGTTTCAGGTATTCAATTTAGCAGATTTTTGAGGTCCTTCCATACTTGCATGTGTCAGGACTTTTTTCCTTCTCATTCCTAGGTATTATCCCAATGTAAGATGTCATCATTTGTTTATTCACTGAGCAGTTGATGTATATTATTGTTGCTTATATATTTTGTTTATTATGAATAAAGATGCTATAAACATTTGTGTTTATCTTTTTGTAAACATTCATTTTTATTTCTTACAGACCATATGGTAAGTGTGTGTTTTAACTTTTTAAGAGGCAACTAAACTGTTTTACAAAGTGATTATAGTATTTTATATTCTCAACAGCAACACATGAAGATTACAATATTTTTTTTACATATTTGCCAATATTGGGTAATGTATTTTTTATTTTAACCATTCTAATGGGAGTGTAGTGGTATTTGTCTTTTTATTTTGAATTTTTCTAATAATAATGTTAAATTTCTTTTTGTGTGCATTATTCTATTTACATATCTGCTTTGGTGGAATGTTTATTCAGGTATTTTGACCTTTTCTAAATAAAATTATCTTTTCATTATTGAGTTAAGAATTCTTCATATATTTCAAATAATACCCTTCTTCAATGTTTTGCATATATTTTCTCCTAGTCTGTGGCTTGTCTTCATTTTCTTGACATTAACTTTTGAAGAGCAAAAGTTATCAATGTGGATGACCTCAATTCAACAACTTTTATTTTTTTCATTTTTTTTTTGGGATCAGAGTATTTAACGTCTATTGGCTACAATTACCCACATCTATCTCTATCACTGGGTCTATAACACTTCAAACTTCCGTCCTCTATACAAAGGGGACATGGGCATTCTCAACATTTGCCTGGGTGACTATTTCCCTCTGCTTCCCTGGCTAACAAGCAGTCTGTCACTGATACAATGTTTAAATAGGTAAATATGTAGGATTCTGTTCCTGCTTCCTTGATCCATCTTCTTCTTTCCATTGACTCCTAGAGAGTAAACGACTTCTTTAATTTCTACATTCTTGGTGAAGTCAACTCATAAATCCTAAGAAATTAAAATAAAATTGTTGAGCTTAGTTATTATGGCCACATTATAGCTAGGTAAGGACATATTTTCTCAGTCGTAGCAAATAAGTTTCTGAAGAACACTATGTAACTCAGATTCCTTGAAATGTCCTTTACCAAAAGACCTGCTTACATTTTAAATTTATTTGATGTTATGATAGATTTAAATATTGTTAACTGGACAAAATTATATTATCCAACTGCAATATATACTCATTCAGTATTTCATGCTTATCATTTTAAATAAAAATGGTATTTTATTTGTATAAAACACTCAATAGTGTTTCTCTTTTCAAAAATTATTTAAAGCCCAGACCACAGTTGATGTTTTGCTTTTATTGCAGGAATAATGGTAACAAAAAGATTAAATATATGTTGGCAAACTAATATACTTAAGGATACTATGCTGTTTGTTTAGAGGATTTGTTCTTCAATTTTTTAAGTCTTTAAAAATTGACAATTGTGTACATTGCAAAACAAAGTAAATAGCTTCTGAGGCCCAAGGATAGTTCTACAGAGTATTTTGTGCATAGTTAATCAATAAAGAAAAATAAAGCATGAAAGTTAATAACTCTTATCTCCTAATCCAGAAATGTGAGTGAAATGTTTAATGCCCTACTAATCTACCAAGGGACTTTTGCCTTCTTGTAAATTTTTCTTTCCCTGTAGAAAACAACTAGAAAGTGATAATAATTTTACATTATTTTGCTGTAATTACTTATCCTTTAATATTTGATTATACACATTTTATTGAACTTTCAATTTCACATACATCCTCTTCATCTTTCACCTTCATAAAAATGTATATATGTTGAAGAGTATAAAATATATAAGGAAAAAAGATGCAAACCCTAGATTGAACTATATTTAATAAATAAAACAAAATAAAAAATACTTTAAAAATAATAATTCATACTTTTCTTTTTCTAAAATCTTCAATAATACAAATGAAAATTCATGGTGAAACAAATAAATGTTTTCTTTCATATACATAGAATAAAAATATGTTCAATCTGTTTTCCAGGCTGCTGACTATAATTCTAAAATTGTAAAATTTATTATGCCATTTCCATGCATTAAATTGTCAATCATGGTCTATTGAATGCTAGATAAAAATCTAAATTTATCTTCCATATGTAGTATTTATTTGTACTCTTCTTATTCTTTTTTCTTATTGCTACATATCATCTCCTGAGCAGTTACTTATAGTTGGTGTTTTTTTAATTCAACATAGATTACTTGATAATCTGTAAAGGAGAAGGTTCTAGTATCTGAAGTTACTAGTAAGACTAGTACTTAATATTACTAAAGTTTATCTTAAACCTTTAAAGATTAAAAAAACTCATAGTCTAGTGAGGTTACATCATCATCTGTCCTCATCTTAATCCTCATCATCATAATGATAGCCATCCTTTCTTGTTTACATGAGACAGACACTGTGCAACCTGCTTTACCATGTATGAACTCACTTAACATGTAGTGTAACCTGTAAGGTAAACATATTTTGCTCTACTTTAAAGATGAAGAAATGCCCTTGCCATTGTGGTTTAGGGCACATGCCCAGGTTTTGGGTTTGGTCCTGGATGGGAGGCAACTGATTGATGTTCTCTCTCACATCAATGTTTCTCTCTTGGTCTCCCTTTCTCTCTCTTTAAAAAAATCAATAAAAACATATTAAAAAAATAAAGATGGCCCTAACCTGTTTGGCTCAATGGATAGAGCGTCGGCCTGCGGACTCAAGGGTCCCAGTTTCGATTTTGGTCAAGGGCATGTACCTTGGTTGCGGGCACATCCCCAGTAGGGAGTGTGCAGGAGGCAGCTGATCGATGTTTCTCTCTCATCGATGTTTCTAACTCTCTATCCCTCTCCCTTCCTCTCTGTAAAAAAAATCAATAAAATATATTTTTAAAAAATAAAGATGAAGGAATGGAAGTTAAGAGGTGTTAAACAACTTAATTAAATTTACATAGCTGATAAGTTCATATTTTATATCCGGAATTTCAACTGATAACGATTTTTGCAATTGTCTCTACATGACTTTTCCTATAACATATTTCAGTATCCTATGGGAAACACCACAAGAATATAGGGAATTTAAAAGGTTGTTGATGGTGGCCACATTCCTGCCCATTGTGGTGAAGGTTTTACTTCCTAGAGGAGGAATCACTTCAGATGAACTTGGGAGGACGCCCATAACTCTACCAGGTGGACAAGGAGTGAGAAGAAGATTATTTCAGTTATTTGCATAGTTACAAACAAGACAGCTCAGCATTGAGGAAAAAAGAAAGGGCATTACATAGGTACAAATACATTGTACAGACTATGGTTTCTGTAGTGTGTGTGTGTAGTAGAGTATCTTAATATGAAACATAGTGTATAATTTACCGATATGAATTTTTTCTCAAGTTTTAACAATTAGTTCCCTAGAAAGACATTTAATTAGACAACCTATTGTTTTCAAATAAGAAAATATTGTTGGCAACATAATCAAATGTCATAATAACAACAACACTATATTACTTTATTATAATTTTATGATACATCACAAACATTTTGTATTAGAAGAGTTATTAAAATTGATATACTGGACCCAAAAGATAACATTGACCACAGGGTTTTATAGGGTTCTAATTTTGATTCTTGTTAGTAGTTTATTCCTTAACCTTAGGCAATGCTATTGGCTAAAGGTGAAGAGTTATAGTTTTTAAATGAGTTTCTATGCACTCCGTCCATTCTCTGTGCTGATAATTGTTATAGGTTTGTTTATTAATAATTGCAATCTTTTCTAATAATATTTCATATGTGTTTCAAGATTCTTCTGAATAATGGCCAATTACTTAAATTTTTCAGGTGCTTAAATCTTACAACCTCAGCACTGTTGCTACTGTTGTGTTAGATTTCCATATATATGCTTCCTTTTTATACCTGAAGTGAAGGCCACTGCTTGTTTTGTATACTCAGTGTCAATGTGAAGGTAACAATTCCTTCCACAGTCTGCACTGCAATGTCAAAAAGGGAATGATTGACATAATCCAGGTACTGAATTTCATCTAGGTGAGAGAAAAAACATTTACTCCAAAAATGGATCATTATATGGAATACTAGAGATTATCAAAATGACCATTTAGAAATTTAACATCATTGTGTAGTAGAAGAGAAACTAAAATATTTTAGTATTGATTGGTAGACATTTAATGTTTATTTTCTTTTTTCCCTTAAATAATAGTAAGTTGGTTATTTTCTAATGCAATCATTATGATAAGTGTAGACTTGAGTTGTGAATAGATACACAACACATCTCAGAAAATCACTTGTTAACATTCTTAGATATTTCAGAAAAAAATTAAAAAAATTTATTTGGTATTTAAACAAATATATTAATTTATTAGTAGAACAAAAATGGAGGCCTTACTTGACTTTAGAACAGCCCTGCTGATGAGTTGTTCCATTGCAGGAGAAGAACCAGGATTATATATTTAAAGTAGGAGGCTCTCCTTAGATTTGCAGCAAACTGGCTGAATTATTTCATTGCAACCCTTCTTTTATAAAAATATATTTTTATTGATTTCAGAAAGAAGGTAGAAGGAGAGAGAAATAGAATTATCAATGATGAGAGAGAATCATTAATCGGCTGCCTCCTGCACACCTTACACTGGTGATGGAACCCGAAACCTGGGCATATGACCTGACTGGAATTGAACCATGACCTTCTGGTTCATAGGTTAATGTTCAACCACTGAGTTATGCCAGCTAGGTTGTAATCCTTCTTAAATGTAACTTAAAGTATTTTTAATAAAGAAATTCCATAACTAATTTTTAAAAACTCTCCAAGTGTTTTATTAAGGCTACAATTAGGTATTTTTTCCTATACTGTAACCACAACCCACTTTTCTGATTAATGTTTATGAATTACAGTCCCTAATTCAGTTACAAAAATGAATATGCTATCTTGTCACATGACTTTTTTTTTTTTTGCCACTCTACCAAAACACTTTACATTTGTCTATGTCTATAATTTCAGTATTTCCAACTTTATTATTTTATTTAAATTATTTGAACAGGTCATATTTCTCAATTTTATTTTTTAAAATTATTTTTAATCTTTTCCAATATAGATGCAATTTGTCTTTATTACTTAAATTTTAGCTCAGTCTTCTGATTGACAGTAGTAATACATACGTAGGGTGTTTTCCTGTTTTTATGTTGGACTTCAGACATGAAAGCCTGAATACTGGAGACCCAGCATTGTCAGCCAGGACTAAATCACTTGTTTGGAAGGCATGAAGAGACCTGTCACTCATAAATAATTTTTATATTCATGACATTTTAAAGGTGCAAGTTTGAAAGCAGTTATTTAAAACTAGAGAGTCAACTTAGAGCAACATATTTTCAACCTCATCTATTATTATTTATTGAATGTCCACTGAGCCAGTGGCCTGTGATTAGTATATTTCACAAGCTATCATGGGAAGATTTACCAGTCAACTCTAAATCCCTCTGGTCAGATGATTAAAACTTCCAAAGTGGCTTTTGAATTTCTAACTCCATTTTTATATCTGGGAGGAATTTTGTTTGAAATAATATTGACATAGGCAATGTTGATGGATCTATTTTTTAAGCAAATAATAATAGAAGATAATTTCAAATAAATAAGAAGAGTCTTTACTTGGCATTTTGAGATTTTTTAAAATATAAAAATAGTGCAAAAAATGGTAATAAATGCAGGAATATTTTAATCTAGCTTTAAATTCTTGAACCTGCATGCCACAGAAATGTTTATGTCAATAATTTGCAACTGGAAACATGAAGGATTATCAACAACTCCAGGGAGGTTTTAGAAATGAGCAGCTCTGTTATCCTTAAGACTTTCAAGAACCTGTTGCTCAGGATGCATAGTGATTGAAATCAATGCTTTGCATTGCATTACGTTTCTGTGAGAGGGCAAGGCACTTTCAGAAATGAGATGAGGAAGCAAAATACTAGTACATCATCTGTTTTTAAATTTTTTAAGAAGTTTATAGGACTTCTTTAATGCTGTGTTTTGGGGAGTATACGACTTAATTTGCAACAGGTTTGCATGTACCAGTTAGTTACATTAATAGGATTTCCTTCCAGTGCAGTTTTCAAAGTACATCATCTTTAATAATGCAAATATCTAGGTGAGAATATAAATGACTAAGTGGAATAAAGTAGATTTTTATTCTCTCTAGGGTAATTAAAAATAGGAGTAATTGTAGTTGTTTAAAAACTATAGGTTTAGTTTTGAGGGGGGGGAGAGAGAGAGAGAGAGAGAGAGAGAGAGAGAGAGAGAGAGAGAGAGAAAGAATACCTCTGGTCCTTCAAAATCCAGGTGGAATTAAGCAATTTATGAGGCGTTTAAAATTCACTAAATACTTTCAATACCCTTACTTTCAGAATTCAGTTCCTGATGCTCCTGGCTTTTCTATCCATGCAACACAAATATATGTTCTTAAACAAAGATGTCAGAAGAACCTCTTTTGTCTGAATTTCTGAAACTCTGTGCCTGCTCTTTATTCTTCCTCTTTACTTGGATTTGAGCAAAGAATGAGCCTCAGACATCGAGATTCCTTCCAAATAGAAGCAAAGGTCAAGAAAGGCTACATTTGGCCAAGGTGTATGGACTGGGGCAGGGGTCCTCAAACTACGGCCCGCGGCCCACATGCAAATACAAATATGGTATTTGTTCCCATTTTGTTTTTTTACTTCAAAATAAAATATGTGCAGTGTGCATAGGAATTTGTTCATAGTTTTTTTTTTTTAAACTATAGTCCGGCCCTCCAATGGTCTGAGGGACAGTGAACTGGCCCCCTGTTTAAAAAGTTTGAGGACCCCTGGACTGGGGAATGTCAAGATATACATTGGCACACAATACATGGTCAGTTTTGTAACCATTTCCTTCTGAGTGACATTTTCTTGCTATTCATCAGCTGAAATTCAACAGATAAGCTTCCATAGAACAATGCCCAAGACAATTCTTTGGAGAGGGTGTGGGAGTGGGGAGAGCTGGTTTTATGAATGTGAATATACGTATATTGAGTCAAGAACAAAGGAGACAGGAGTGGAACCAAATAGGAAGACATTGTCTTTAAATAATATGTCTTCAATCCTTATAGTTTTTGTAAAAACAATGTATGGATGTTCTGGAAAAATGGAAGCAAAATAATAGTTTCATGACTTATGACAAGAACAAGAAGATTAAAGAGTAAACAGGGAAAGACTCAGGAAAAGGGTAAATGGGTCCATTTGGCAAATATCCTTCTTTAGAGAGACTTAGGAGAAAACTGAGACATTTACTTATACAGACTGCACAAGTGGAAACAAAGGAAAACAACACTTGGAAGTTAAGTTATCCCTGGCCCTGCTTCATAAAATAAGTTATAGATCAAAAGCAAAGCTGTGTGCAGGTTTACATAAACTGTGTTTGCTAGAAACAAGCATTCACATGTCATTTCTGAATTTTGAATAAATTCATGCCAACAGATTATGAGTAGGTAGTCTCTTGAAACTAAAGACCCTTTCACATTCTACAAGATTTACCACTTTCGAGGGCAACAGAACAGTAGACAAGTTGGTAATGCTATTGAAGGCAGTTGATGTGCGCTGGAAAAATAAACATCAATCTACTAAGCAGGATGACAGCACGAGCTACCAGAAGACTGTAACAATAGTCTTAACAGTAAGAAAATGCAATTTCCCCTGCTGTGTTTTATGCCTAGTTTTATATGACTACTACATTATACAAATTAATATTTAATGCAGTTCAACATCACGCTTGTCAAACAGTAGCACGGGATATAAACCATTGCAAAATCACACATTTTCTGTGTTTGACAGAGGGTAATGTCATACTTTGTTTCTGTTTTTCATTGCAACTGCTTCAAGCTCTGGAACTGTCTCACCAACCAGGAGTCCCTTGCTGTCCCCTTTGCAGCCAAAATTGTTATGTAAATCAAACTGACCCAGTGAAAGTCAAAGGAAAGCAGGTTTTTGTTTTCAATTGTTCTGGGAAATAATACTGTGAATTATTTGAGAGTATTCTGCATATGGAAGGATTGAGATAACATACTGAAATTAAAACATTGACCTCTTAGTCTGTCTCTTATTCAAATTTACATTGAGAAATATGACTTCCGAAGATGGAGTATGAATAATTCAGAAAGACTTTCCAGAGCTTGTCTTCACTCCTTTTATACGTATGTGGCCTGGTCAGGGGACAGCAAGGTGGGCAGGTCAAGGAAAGAATTAGCAAACCCCTTTGAACTAAAGGGGAAAGACACTCACTGTGGACTTGTGGACAACTATATCATGATTTACAACAGCCTGTGACTAAGGCTGCTGCTCTAAGAGGTGGATGGCAGCCTCATCTCTTCTTTGGCCAACGGGGTAAACTGAGACATGGTGTCATCCTTGGCCCCTGTCTTTTCTTTATATCCCACTAGAGGCCCAGTGCACGTATTCATGCACATTGAAAGTAAATTAATTAGAAGGTGGCCAGCAGGGCGGGGCTCGGCAAGATGGGCCAGGCACACCCTGGAGTCAACTCTCCTCGGTCCCTCCCTGGCTGGCCGCTCCTGGAGTAGCACTGGGGCTCAAAGGGCGTCTGTGGAGTGAGCAGGGTCCCTCCAGCAGGTGGGGTCCCTCGGCCTGGCCTGCAGGGATCGGGCTGAAACTGGCAGCAGTTCTGCATTCCCCCGAGGGGTCCCAGAGTGCGAGAGGGCACTCTGCAAAGTTGCTGTCGCTTAGCAGCTCGCTCCTGCGTTGAGCATCTGCCTCCTGGTGGTCAGTGTGTGTCCTACAGGCCCGTTGGCTGATCAGCTGGTCAGCCGGTCCCTTAGCCTTTTACCAGTATACATATAGATAGCCTGTTATTGGCAAATGCTGACATTTCTAACTTTATATCCTGAATCTGCCACTTAATGTCATCTCTAGCGCCACTTTTATTTCACTCGGCCTTTTGCTTTAGTCTCCTGAATCTGTAATTCCCAATCCCTTGAAAGCATTTTTAAAACTTGTGGAGTCACATTCATTAATCATTAATTGCCAGGGGCCAGTGGTGCTAAATGCCCTTCAATGCACAGGATAGTCCTGCAGGGGGAAAAAAGTATTCTTTTTGCTGTTTTACTTTGTTTTTGTTTGTTAATCCTCACTGGAGGATATTTTTTCCATTGATTTTATTTTTTATCTTTACAGAAAGTGGAAGAAAGAGAGAGAGAGAGAGAGAGAGAGAGGGAGAGAGAGAGAGAGAGAGAAAGAGAGAGAGAGAGAGACACCTATTGTTTGTCTCCCGTACTCACCCCAACCTGTCCGGGAATTGAAACTGCAATCCAGATAGTGCCCAAGAATTGAACCGGCAAACCTTCAGTGCATCTAATCACTGAGCAACTGGCCAGGGCATCCTGTTTTACTTTTACATGCCCACATGTATGGTCATTTCTGAGCTTAGAATATGATGACATGTAACTTATAAACACAAAATATTTTGTTTTGTTTTATTGCAAATGGAATTTTCTAGGCACATGTAAATTGAAGGAAGGTTATGTTTGAAACCTGTTAGAATTTAAAAAAAAATATTTCAGAAAATGACATATCATTGGCTGCATTGTTCTTTGTCTTTGAGTTGCCAGCATAAAACACCTCTATTGGTTGGCCCTTTTAGACTTCACATTTACAGTAGACATACATAAGGTATTGAAAACCTGACCACTAGTTATTATTTTCTAATGTATTCTTATAGGAAAAGACACATATTAAAATACATGGTTTTAAAGTAAATTATTTTTCCTTTATTGCTCTTTGGTATTATAAATAGGGCTTTGGAGATTATGAATTATTCTAAATGTTGAGTTATTTTGATAATCAGCTGTATGTATAGTTTAGATTTGTTTGGAATAGTGAATTGTTTGACAAAGTTGAGAATCACTCTCTTGACTCATTCCTTCTTCTTTGCCTCCCTACCATCAGCTCTTCCCACAACATCCAGAGTTAACACTGGAGTAGACCCTGTCACCTCTTTCACAGTTCCCAGTGGCTGGCCATGCCACTTAGAATAAAACACCAAACACAGTGCTGGGTGATTTTTTTCCTGGTAACTTCTCTCCTTCGCTTCCTACCACCCTGCCTGCTGCAACACCCCCAACTCACTCTTCTATAGCAAATGCTGAGCTTGCATTTTCCCCCCTCACACATTCAGGAAACAGCCACCTGAGATCTTTTCTCTTTTTTCTTTTGCACAAGTGCCCTTCATCCAGATTGCTGGATGGCAGTGCTGCTCATCATTCAGGTCTCTGCTCAAGTGTCTTCCTTTCCTGTAACGAACAGTCTCAGTCTGCCCATCTTCATTATCTCTTCCCTCACCATGATTTTACTTTTTAAAAAAAGCATGTTCATTAGTTCTTGGTACACTACGCATTTATATTTTTATTGTCTCTTTCCAAACTGTATGAAAGCAGAGACATGGTCTCTTTTGTTCCCTGCTTGATCTGTGATGCCTAGGATGGTGCTGGCACATAATGAGTCATTCAGTTTTCATCTCATAACACACATAAACTAATTACTAAAATTCTGCAGCACACCAAAATATGTATTTTGGGCCGATCTGACCAAAAAAATAAGTATAGTTATAATTCATTCACACAAAACAGCTATTATTGTCTTGGCTGTTGGTATTTTTTAATTTGACAATTTAAGAGAAAAAATATCATTGCTCTGACTAAATCATCAGGTGTTGCATGTTTTAAACATTCTGGCGGCACACTGATTGAAAATTGCTGCTGCAGAATTTAAAAAAAGATGATTTATGGAAAGCCTTTATTATAGCATAGAATATGTACTCATTTAAAATATCTATCATCTATCTATCTATCTATCTATCTATCTATCTATCTATCTATCTATCTATCATCTATCTATCACCTATCATCTATCTATCATCATCTATCTATACTAATAAAGAGCTAATATGCTAATGGTCGGAACGTCATAAGAGGTAATGACCAGACCATTAGCATATTAGCTGGATTGTGGCTCCGGAGACAGGGCGGAAGCGGGAGACGCCCGGAGAAGGTGGGACCAACCCGAGGCAACTGGAAGGACTGAGGGCGGGGCTTAAAGCGGCCAGAGAAGGCCAGAAGGTTTGGGGGCTGGGCCAGGCGTGCTGGAGCTCTCCTTGGACAGGTTTGGGTGTCAAGGCAGGGCTGCAGGTGGGTGGGTGGTACCATGCGATTTCACGTGCTGGGCTCCTAGTCTATAATATACCTACTTTCTTTCCTATCAACCCATCTGTCTGTCTTTCTATGTATCTCTCCCCTTATCACATTTATGCATCCAACTATGCATTACTTATCCATGTGTTTTCTCTGTCTTTCTGATCCTTTTATTCTAACAATACAGAGTAGTTATATTAGCCCGAGTGTTCCTTTGGTTATGCAATTTTTGAGATTTGTATATCTTGTGGGTATGCATAGATTCTGAAAATTATTCTTAAGAAGACATAAACTTTAAGATTTGTTAGGAGTGATGGGAAAATGACACAGAAAAAAAAATAACTCTCTGGGCATGTATAATATTATTTTATTATTTTTAGTCTCTTCTAGAAAATGCTTTCAACTAGTAGATCTATTTTACTGGATTTCATCTGTTCTCCTATTACAGGATTTTAATTCATTGAAATCTGTTAATTTTAAGTGCCATATAAAAATAATTGTCCATGATGGGGCTACAGATTTATATAGGAACCATTATAAAATTATCTTCATAACTAGATAAGTTGAATTTCAGTAAGAACAAGAATTAATCCAATTTATAAGGAATTTAATTAAAGAATTTTGGTCCATTTAGAGACATGGAACTCAATCACACAAGTGTTTTCTTCAGTACTTTTACTCTCCATCTTTTCATTTCTCTATAGATTATTCAGGGATTTTTGCCATGTATCCATCATTAAGGTAATAGTGATCTGTGGGTCTAATTATTGGTGATATGCAGGGCAAACTTCTAGTTACTAAATAACTACTATTTTATTCTCTTTTGGGGGGGTATTCTCTTTTAAAAATACACAGTGCTTAAAGATTAAGCAGAAAATGCAATAAATATTTCATACACTAACTGATTCCTTAGATGAAATTTTAAATCATTTGCAGCATTGTTTGAAATAACAAAACATTAGAAACAATTCAGTTCACAAGGAGATTGGTCAAGGGAAAAATGGCATACTTATATACATACAGTCTTTTGTAAATTAAAATATATACATATCTAGGAGAATACTTGTCAAATTATTGAGTGGCTTTTGTTTTGGGATTAGAGTTATGAAGTAATTTTGCTTTCTACATATTTCAGCTTGATAGTGTTTGATAATCATCATCTAGTCATAGTAATAATAAAAAGCAAAGCAGATGAAAATCCTCTAATATACCTAGATAAACTTTCTAGAAAAAAATATCTGCTATTAAGTATTTTTTAAAAATAATTTAGGAGTCAGAAGAATTTATATGTGCAGTTCAATGCTTCTGGGGAAGAATGTAATTTGAAACCCACAAAAAATAGAGTACTTGGACAAGTTACTTAACCTTTCTCAGCCTATTTCTTCACTTGTAAAATGCAGATAATAAAAGTAACTACCTCAAAGATAGTAAAATGGAACGGGAGAATTACTATTCACATTAAATGTCATGTCAAAGGAAACTATTGGCCTGACTTTTAAATCAGAACAAGAAAGCTCTTCCAGAAGAATAGGGGACATAGAAGAAATACTGATTCCTAGTGATTGTAACTTTTGGCTCCCCTCCAGAACTTCATGTTCATTCATTTCTTCTTTCACATATTCAAGTAGAAATTACCACCCCATGGCAGCTTCTGGTGGGCCCTTTCCCAAAGCCCACTAGGAAAGAATATTTTCTATTCAGGATGTTGAAGGCTTTTCTAATTTTCCAGCAAGAATTTCAGAAAGGTTAAATACTGTAGCTCAAGCTCATGCCACCAGGGACAAATGCTTGGTCCCAAATATGTGGTGGAGGGATGTGTGCCTAATGTTGAATCATAGGAAAGCTAGAAATTGAGCTGAGTTTCTATGTGCGTGACCCAGATCCCCACAGGTCTTGAGTTTATGTGACTAACCAAGAATAGTCACATTAAAATTAATGTGTTTAAATTGCTGGCTTATCTCCTCCCTCCTGATTAAAAATAGGGCCTCAATTCCTCTCCTCCTTAAAACTCCCTAAAACTGGGGGTTTTGCTGATGACCAGCATCTTCTGTTCCTCCCACTGTGAAATACCTTGTTGATGTATCTTAAGTAGTAAGTTGAGACCAGAATCTTGCGGTAGCTTTTGCTGTAAACATGCTCCATGAGGCTGGTGCTTCTCTTCTAGGGTCCTGCCTCTTGAGCTACCCAAGATGTAAAACCTTTGAGCTGTCAAATAGCTGTATATTCCTTTATTTCTTACTGTCACATCAAATCTCAGTAAGAACATCTCTTCCCCCACATAGGAGACTGAAGCTGTTCAAAAACCCCAAAGCTTTATGAAATGCTTGCTCCCTGAATGTTGCACACTTCTCAAATCTGCTTTTTAAAATTTTATTTCAGTTCCTAGCTCCTCTCCAAATAATTCAAATCTATTTTTCTGCCCGAAAATAGACCATATTGTCTTTTTACTTCATTAACTTCTGGGTTCTTCAGAAAAACTTGATTCTTCTAGGTTCTTCACAAGGACTTTTTTTGTTATTAGGTAGGATCGTTGTCCCATAAATTCTGTAGATAAAACCAGATTCTTCAGGCTGGACTTTAAGATTAATCTGGGAATCTACATTAGTATATTGGTAGCTTTGAGAAGGGAAAAAGAGCTGTTTTTTATTATTGTTGACAGTTTTACAAATGTCTCCCCTTTTGCCCCCTCTGCTCTAACCCTGCCCCACCCCAGGCTCTCTGAGAACTAACATTTTTGAGGGCCTCTTATGTATTTCATCTCATTTTATGTTTACAATGGACCTCTGAATTAGCTTGTAGTCCCAGATTTTGTCTGTTAGCTAAATTCTCAACCCATTCTCAATCATTGTCCATGTTCATCTTTATTGCAGAGGCTAGAAGTCTTAGAAATATATTCTCCAGACTCTGACTCTCTTACTGCCAGGCTTTGAGTGTGGTTTGGGTTTTGCCATTGAGATTTACTTATGCAAGATTTGGAAGGTGAAAGGATGTAGAGGTGACTTTTCCTCCTTCAGTGGTGGCAGCTGATTAGTAGACTTCTGCAGACTTGGATTTCATGGTAGCTAAACTCAGTGTCACACTGCCTGGTTCCCAGATTTTGGGCTGTGGGCTCTTGTAAAATTGGCAGCTGTGTCAGGAGGCTTTCTCACCTCTGGGTAACAGCAGAAATTTTATGATCTCTTGCAGCTGCTGTAACATGACTTGAAATCTAATAGCAGCCCTGTTGACTATTTTAGGAATCTCATATAAGTGAAATCATACAATAGTTATTCTCCTGCGACTTACTTATTCCACTTAGCATATCTTCTAGGTTCATTCATGTTGTTGCAAATGGTAAGATTTTCTTCTATTTTAAGGCTGAGTTATATGCTATTGTATGTGTATATCACATCTTATTTATCCATTTGTGTGTATTGGACATTGGGTTGTTTTCGTATTTTCGCTATTGTGAACAATGCTACAATGAACATGGGAGTGCAGATAGATCTTCGAGATCCTGTTTTCAATTATTTTGGATATATACTCAAAAGTGAGGTTGCTCAATCATATGGAAATCCTATTTTTAATAATTTTGAGGAAGTTTCATTCTGTTGTCCATAGAGGCTGAAACATTTTATATTTCCATTAACAGTGTACAAGTGTATAATTTCTTCAAAGCCTTGCCAACATGATCTTTTTTGTTGTTGTTCATAGCTATCACAACAGGTGTGAGGTGATATTAATTGTGGTTTTGGTTTGTATTTCCCTGATGATTAATAATGTTGAGCATCTTTTTATGTACCTGTAGATATTTTGCATGTGTGTGTGTTTTAGAAATTATATTCAATTCCTTTGCCTATTTTTAATAGGGTTATTTATTTATTTATTTAGCTTTGCTATTGAATTGTAGGAGTTTCTTATAATTGTGGGGAATGAATCCCCTACCAAGCCCTTAAGATTTGCAAATATTTCCCCCCATTCCATAGGTTGTCTTTTCACTTTGTTTATTGTTTACTTTGCTTCTTGTTTTTTGACTTTAGCTTATGAAAATCATTTTTGATGATTCTATCTCATTTGTTTACAAAGAAATAATCTTTTTAGAGTTTAATGAATATAGATAAATGTGTATTCATTAAGCTAGAATTAGTTACTGAGGTTATATCGGTCTGTAGATAGTATTAACTTAATGATTTACATTCATTTATTATTTTTTTAACATTACTTTTCTATTTTTTGAGATGGATCACATTTTTCGATGTAGAATAAACTTATATTATATTCTGAACATTATAAATGTATGTCATGGAGGTTCTTGATTCTGTTATAATCATCCAAATAATGTTAATTTTCTTAGCAGACAATTAATTGGATAGTCAAACCAATCTTTTTGCACCATTTCAAATATCAGCTCAGTGATTTTATCCACACCTGGATTGCTCTTTAAAAATTATTTTTATTATTATTTTTAAAATCCTCACCTGAGGACATGTTTAGAGAGACGAAGAGAGGGAGAGAGGGGAAGGAAGAGAGATAAACATCAATTGGCTGCCTTCCTTATGTGCTCAGACCAGGATTAAACCCACAACCCCACTTATGTGCCTAGACTGGAATTGAACTTGCAACCTTTTGGTGCACAGGATGATGCTCAACCAATTGAGCCACTAAGCTGGGCATACTGTACTGCTTTCAATCTGCCATTGAATGCATAGTTCAAGGGCCAACCAGAGATTTTTACACAGAATTTGTGACACCCCATCTCGGTCTCTCTTTCTTCCAAGGTTCCCCTGTCACTTTCCAGAATTCTGTACTCTGTTTATTCAGATTAGAAAGATGAGGCTTCTCTGAGAGTTTTAGTCACGATTCAGTGTTAACTACAATACGTTACCAACTCAGTGCATGTTTTCTCATTCAGTTTGCTTCTTGGATAATTGACTCCCCAACAGATTCTGCCTGTTTTTGTTCACTCTCCAGGCTCCTTAGATAATTGTTTATTGTATTTTGTCAGAAGTTTATAGTTTTTATCTGTGAGGAGACTGGTCTAGTAGATTTTTTAGTCATATCAGATTTATAACTTTTATTATTCTTAAACAACAGCAGGTTACTTATTGCTCGCATAAACTCCTAAATATTGATTCTTAATAAACACCTATCCATGTGCTTATTCAATGCCTCAGCTCCTTTTATCTTGTGATTCTGTTCTGCTCACCAGCAATAGATAGAGACAGAGCATGGAGTACCACACACGGGAAGTGTGTATGGCCAGGCAGGGAGATAACACACATCATTTTCATTCTCATTCTATTGAATAGAAGTCAGTCACGTGGCCATATCTCAATGGAACCTAAATAATGACACCAACTCTGACTCAGTAAAAGGAGAAAATGTTTTCTAATCGGCCAGCATCCTCCAATGATCATTAATGTTTTTAGTAGGATTACTAGAAATTGCATATTCTGAAGAAATTTTAATATGCTCACAATATTCTTCATCAATATCCACTAAAGATTCCCTGAACTACAAATAATATCTGCTCATTGTCATCATCCCATAATATTGTCTAAAATACACTTTTATGGAAATATTATTCATGTTGGAGTATGACTGTCATACAGATCTATGAATTCATTTAAAAACATTATTGAATAACTCTTATATCTAAGATTTACGAGAAATAGTCATTATTGCAGAAGAGCACTTTATAGTCATTAACTCAGGAAAGGAAGAATAACAAAATCAATTCTGTCAAATTACTATTATAGGACAATTTACTTTGTGTATTTCATACTTCAATATATGAGGTTATAAGTCATTACTGACAAGAAAGGATATATTATATTCACTTCCTTTTATTAATATGAAGAACATTAATGTGGCAAATAAGATGGACTACATAAAAAGAAAGAAATCACTAACTTACCATGAGTCAGAAAAGCAAATCCTATATTGGAATATGATGTTAGAGAAAAAGAATGAGAAAATTCTCATTACATCTATCTTTTAAAAATGAAGAGAGAGAGAGAGCTATCTACTTCAACAGCTTTATTTCTGAGGCAGATTCAGGGTTTTTTTTTTTTAAAGGTAATAGAAACAGTAGATTGTTTCCTGTAATACTTTCCTCTCATCATCTAAAATTGGTGTGTTTTTATTTCTATTCAGAGAAATGAAGAGCTAGTGTTGATTCAGGATATTTAGACCTGCAGTACCCTGAGATGCACTAGCAGGTGAGCTGAGGTCAATATGACTGCCATTTTCTCTCTAAAGAAAGGAGGAAACTATACTTGCCTATGTCACACGTTTCCTTCCTTTGTAGTAGTTTGCTAACTGCTGTGACCATAGCAGTAGGGAAAACTAGGGAATGATAATTGCTGTATACCTTCCCCTCTTTTCATTTCTTTTTGTTCCTAGATCATAATCCTTTAATTTATTTCAAGGAAAATTTGCTCTCACAAAGCTAAGACAGAAAAATATAGGTCTACATGAATTTTATTTGGTATTTTCAGCAAAAACAAACAAACAAAAAAACCAAAGGGAACTGCTGGAAATTTCCAAGACATGTGAATTAGTCACTACATAATATCCAATACTGTGTAATAAAGTGATCATATTTTCCATCAACTTAGAATGTGGGATAAACATCTAGGTATCAGGCATCAAGAAGAGAGAAAATGATGATAAACTTCTTTATCACCCTCTCTCATAACCGAGAACGAATGTGACTTGAAATATGGACCTAAACATTTGCTTAGCCTTGTGGGTGGTCGCATTTCCCAAAGCTTTCAGGGATCCAAGCTCTGTACACATAGACACATTGTGATTTGCTTTACCAAGTGGTAACTCACAGGAAGCCTCTCAGGTGGGCTTTTACATGGAAAGCAAGAGTCAAGTTCAGAGAGTACAGGCTTCTTGCCCACCATTCTCTCATCATCCATAGACATGGGATGCAAAGAGGTTTGAGGTCTGAACGTGATTAATTTGAATTTGCCATTTCAAATTCATTCTCACCGTGTCTCTCCTTACACTTGGTAAAACCTAAGACAAACAATTACTATTTTATTTTCAGCTCCAAGCATGGGCACTGCTTCTTCCAAGCAAAGTCTAGAGTAGAATTTCTTGGAATACCAAGTTATTGTTCAGAACTATGGAGACATGAGACCAACAAAGCACAATGTTCATTTCTAAAGAAGGCAGATAAGCCAGTGTAAAACTAGTTAGTTGGATCTTTAATTGTATAACTAAGGTGCTTTATGAGTAGCCATGTGGCTCATGGTAGTTAAGAAATTTCTTACAATTCACAGAGAAGCCTATGGGAATGAGTTGGGGATGTTTCTGTTTCTTCATGTTTATCATACTCATATCATAATCTTACAATGTGTATTGAGGTCAGGCTCTGGAGTAGAGTCTTATGCATAATACATATTTCTAAGTTCTTTCATTTTCATCCTATGACATAAGACAAGAATATTTGAAACTCTTGACAATTGGGATGAGTTTGATTTTCTCACATTGTTCAATGGATGACATTGAATTAATCAGAGAAGACATTTATTGAAATTTAGATTCCAATTTTAATTTTTTTTCTTAAGACATTTTTATTTCTTAAATGATTTTCTTTTTTAAAATAAAAGACTCATTTTCATTACGTTTAATGTGTATTGTGGTAAAAAAAGAGGAGAGCAGGATTATTTTCCTTTCAGTTTTTATATTTAAATTCTAAGATACTTTGTGCATAGAGTGTGCACAGGCCAGTAGGTATGATAGGTTAGTTTGTATATCAAAGGCATGCTCCCTGCTGGGCCTTTTGTCATGTCTCAGAATTGGCCAACATACTAGTATTTTGAAGATAGAGCTGACAGTACTTGCATCTTTATTCATTGAGTCTAGTGAAAGGAGAGAATCAAGGAGTCTTCTCTTTTTAGCAGGAAAAAGGTGTTAAAGGTGGTACATATTTACTAGGAGAAAAGTAAAACTGAGGGAGTGCATTGAGACTGCATGTTTGTATCCTATCCCCTAATTCATATGTATGTCATATTCATCAATGTGATGTTATTTGGAGGTGGGATCTTTAGGAGGTAATCATGAATGTGGAGCCCTCAGTAATGGGATTAATGCCTATATAAAAAGAAACATGAGAGACCTTACTCCCTCTCTTTCTGCTCTCCACCATGTGAGGTTACAAAGAGAAAACAGCTGTGGTCTGCTAACCAGGAAGCAGGCTCTCACCAAACATGGGATATGCTAATGCCTTGATCTTCAACTTTTCAGCCTCTAGAACTGTGAGAAATTAATGTTTATTATTTAAACCTTCCACCCTCCCCCTGCCTCGGCTCCCCCACAAAAATTAGTTAGCCTCAGAAGGGCAGCCTTTCTTTAGCCAAAAATTTTTTTAAGATGTCCAACATAAAACTATATAATAAAGAGGTAATATGCAAAATGACCATCACTCCAACACACAAGATGGCCACCCCCATGTGGACAAAAGATGGCCTACAGGGGAGGGCAGTTGGGAGGGACCAGGTCTGCAGGGGAGGACAGTTGGGGAGGACCAGGCCTGTCGGGGAGGGCAGTTGGGGGGGACCAGGCCAGCAGGAGAGGGCAGTTAGGGGTGACCAGGATGGCAGTTAGGGGCAATTGGGCCACAGGGGAGTGGTTAGGGGGTGATCAGGCCACTAGGCAGAAGCAGTTAGGGGCAATCAGGCAGGCAGACAGGTGAGCGGTTGGGAGCCAGCAGTCCTGGATTGTGAGAGGGCTGTATTGTGAGGTGGGATTGAGCCTAAACAAGCGATTGGACATCCCTTGAGGGGTCCCAGATTAAAGAGGGTGCAGGCTTGGCTGAGGGACATACATCCCCATCCCCATGTAAGAATTTTGTATGCTGGGCCTCTAGTTATATATAAAACGTCAAACATATATACAATACTCAGTAGATAAACTAATCGCAACACCAGTGAGGCAGAGATGTATATACTTTTTCTCAGGAGGCCCTCAAAAATCACATAGCATTAGGTAGAGCTGTACAATTCACATACAGAGAAGTGGAGCAAATATTTGGGAGCAAGAATATAATCTATCACTAGAGTTAAAGACAGTTCACAAAAGCATAAATAAGAATGACCAGCAACATACACATATTTAGCTAAAGTAGGAAAAACATATAAATTAATAAGATAATGGTAATTCCTGGTGCAGATGAAAAAATAAATTATTTTAACTTCCCTGATGATGACTTGACCTTAAATATTGGGACCTTTACTCTCAGAATTCCATCTTGATCAGAAGCAAAGAATATGATAAAATAAATTTCAAAAATTACCATAATTACATTAATCACAGAGCCGGTTGAAACTCTATTTTGTGAAGTAACACACTTGAATGCATTGAGGAACCCATTATATTACCTGTGATTATTTCTGTTTATTTCAATAATGGGTGACTTTGAACCAATATGCATTTTTCTAATTATTTTATAAGTAACAGACATTGTATGTGATTAAAAATATATTTTTAAGAAGTTGAACCATGCAAACTCATAATTTTTAGTAGACATTGCCTACACAGGACAAAACATTTTGTCTCTGTGTATAAATCTAAGGAAAGACAAGTTAAAAACAGTTATCAAGGCTGGCTACATGGGATAACCTCTTCCAGGGCTCTGTCAAGTGAAACATTTTTAGACATTTCAGACACATACACACTGTGCACCACTCACTTGCTCTCTGTCAGAGCCTCTGTGTCCTATAATTTTAAACTCTAAAAATACTCAGTGGTGAAATATTGATTTCCTCTCTAGTTTTTGCGCAGACTTTACTTGGAGGCCTGGTAAGGATTCCACTCTGAGATCAGTACTTGACCCCACACTTTGTTCTTCAGTGAAGACACACGTTGTATCTTTATATGTTCACCTCAGGTAGTCTATGTCATTTTCTTGCCATTTGTGTTGTAGTATATTCAAAGGAGGATCATTGTTTTATTTTAAAAATAGCTAATGATAAATATCCAAGGTGTGTACAGGTTTTCTAAGAAGGCAAACACAGATTAACAAGTCAGTAACTATATTTATTTGTTTATTCATAAGTAAATGGCCATAGGTTAAACTAAACAATGTTTATAATTTTGTAATATTATCTGAGTATCATTTATAATGAGTAACTAAATTAGTATCTCCCTGAAAGCAGGAAGATTTATGTAATTATTTTTTGATTCATTTTTTGATATATATATTTAGTATAAAGCAGGTGCATCATAGAAGAGAAAAAATATCTAGTAGCAAACACAGCACATTCAAGAATTTAATATATAATTCACTCATTTAATCATTTATTTTCTCAACATATATTTATTTAATTATAGAATTAGTTAATTATTAGTTAAGAATTAGTTTATTAAATAGTTTAGTGTAAGACTATCAGATAAACAATGCTTTCAAACAGTTGAAAGAAATAATTAATGTGTAAATAATATTGGGACAATTTGGATAAGCCAAACCCAATGTCACTGAGGCCAACATGCATACACTTTTTATAGGAGGTCCTGAAAGTCATAAGACATTGAACGATACAATGTAGGATAAAATAGGTTCCTGATAGGTGAAAAACATTTTAAAGTTTTTATTTTTTTATTATTATTTTTATTTATTTATTTATTTATTTTTTAACATATTTTATTGATGTTTTACAGAGAGGAAGGGAGAGGGACAGAGAGTTAGAAACATCGATGGGAGAGAAACATCGATCAGCTGCCTCCTGCACATCCCCCGCTGGGGATGTGCCTGCAACCAAGGTACATGCCCTTGACCAGAATCGAACCTGGGACCCTCCAGTCCGCAGGCCGATGCTCTATCCACTGAGCCAAACCAGTTAGGGCCATTTTAAAGTTTTTATAAAACTGTTAGAACTATGTTCTAACACATTTGACTACAGATAAGATTGTATAAAGCAAATCCTCATTTTATTTAGAAATCTTCCAAGATAGAATTCAAGCTTTTAGAATGCAAGATTTTTTTAAAAAAATAACAAAAATGAAAAAGTATTAGTTTTATGGCACGAGGAGGATTACAACTACATGATGCCTAATTTAATTAGTGTTCCACTGTTATGTTTCTTTATGCTCATTGAATTTTCAATTAATCGCAGTCACATCTTGGGAATCAGTAAGTATGAAAATTAACACATTCACCCCATTTCTTTCTGCCTGTGAAACACAGAAGATTCTTGTGGATCAAGATATATTTCTGATGTCTAAATATTGCTTGATTTCACATTGATAACTATAAGATTTACATGATGTCTTCTTTGATCTGAGATTTTTATGATATTTGTTAGAGATTAATTGAACTTTATTTGATATGCATTAGTTGATTACTATCTCTGATAGGGTTTGAGAAAATTAGGAAAATTATTTCTAAATAGGTATTTCATTCTTAAAATTTATTAAAAACGAAGATTTACCTCATGTGACAATAGCAAATTCCCTATTTATATTTATTAATATTTGTAGGAATGTATTAGTCATTTTAAAAACAACTTTCAAATTTGTGGAATTTCTCTATTATATTTTTCTTTTCTATTCCCCTGATATTTGCTATTATTATTTTTTCCTTTTACTTTATATTATTTTAATTTACTATTCTTTCTGTAGCTTCTCAAAATGCTTATGTCATTGATTTCCAGCTTGAGTATTATTGAAATTTCATTCTAAAAATACCTTATCTGTATTCTAAATGTTTTAATGGGTTGCATTTTCATTACTACTAAAGTTCACATTTCTAATTTCAATTTCGGTTATTTAGAAGAATATTATTTAATTTTCGAGTTAAAAAAATTATCAATTTATTATTAATTTCTAATTGTGTTGTTCAATTCTATACATTTCTGGGTATTTTTGTGTTTGTCCTATCAGTCTAAGAGACATATGTTAAAATTTTTAATCAGTATGTAGATGTATCTGTTAGTACTGTTTCTGTTCATTCTTTGCTTCATTTATTTTTTAGCTTGTATGACGAAGTTTATACCGATTCACAGAACTAATTGATGTTTATAGAATCAAAAATACTTGAGTTTTTGTCAAATATTTAATTTTTACATGCAATTTGTAATATTAGTACAACTTTGTATATTACTTTTGGAGAATAATGTGTTTGTATAATACCACTAGTGGCCCGGTGCACAAAATTCATGCAAATTAAAAGGGGATTAATTAGGGGAAATATTTTAATATTGCTATTTGCCCTTCTCTTATAATAGAAGTGTCAGAGATGAAAGAAAATTAGTAAAATGTATATAAAAATCTTCCTCCTGTCAGAGTCTGGGGCACAACACGGGACCCAGAGTCAAGTCCCCACCTACCCACATGCACGTCAAAATCATGTGAGGCCCAGACCTGGCTGACCCCCCTCATTGAGCTAGATCCAGACCTGGCCAGTTCCACCCTTGTCAAGCCCTGCCGGGTGGGGGGCATACCTTGAGGTCCCCGTCAAGTCCTGCCAGGGGGGGGCACAGCCTCAGGTCCCCTGTTAAGCCCTCCTGGGCAGGGGGCACGGCCTGAGGTCCCTCGGCCCGGGGTGAAGGGAGTAGCCTGAGGTCCCCCGTCAAGCCCTGCCAGGTGGGAGGTGTGGCTTCAGGCACCCCACCCCGGCACCAGGGTGGGGTGTGTGGCCTGAGATCCCCCATTTAGCCCTGCCAGGTGAATGGCATGGCCTAAGGTCCTCCGGCCTGGCACTGGGGCAGGGGGCACATCCTGAGGTCCCCTGGTCTGGTGCCAGGGGAGGGGGCATGGCCTGAGGTCCCTGTCAAGCCCTGCCGGGCAGGGGGCGCAGCCGCAGGTCCCATGTTAAGTTCCATCGGGGTGGGGGGCACAGCTTCAGGTCCCCCGTCAAGCTCTGCTGGGTGGGGGGCATGGCCTGAGGTCCCCTGGCCCAGGGTCATGGCCTGAAGTACCCTGTCAAGCCCCACAGGAGTTTGGGGGGTGCAGCCTCAGGTCCCTGCTGATTGCCCGTTAAGGCTCATTATCGGAACTTAGCCTCCGTTGTGGGTGCAGCCATCCTGTGTTACGGAAACCCCCACCTCTGCTGTGGGTGCCACCATCTTTGTGGCAGATTGATGGTCAATTTGCATATTCCCTCTTTATTATATAGGATATTAAGAATTTTTGTGATTTTTAGTATATTATATACACTAAAGCCTTATAAAGTAACTGAACCTAGCTCCCCAAAATCAATAATCTAATAGCTTGTGGTAGAGACTTGCTCAGACTTACATGTAGACTTACATGTAGATACTTACATGTAGATAAAATTCTATAACCTGTCCTTCTTTATAGGTAATACTAGAGACCCAGTGCACAAAATTTGTGCATGGGGTAGAGGGGTAGTGTGTTCCTCAGCCTGGCCTGCACCTTCTCCAATCTGAGACCCCTCGGCGGATGCCCGACTGCCTCTGCTTGCCTGCCTTATCACCTCTAACTGCCTCTGCCTGACTGCCTGGTCGCCCCTAACCACCTCTTCCTGCCTGCCTGATCAGCTCTAACCTCCTTTGTCTAACTGCCTGATTGCCCCCTAACCACTCCCCTGCTGGCCTGATCGCACCCCTAACTGCTTGCTCCCCCACCCATGCCAGCCTGGTCATGCCCCTAGGTGCTTGCTCCCTCACACTGGCCTGGTAGCCCCCTAACTGCTTGCTCCCCTGCTGGCCTGATGGCCCCTAACCATCTCTGCCTCAGCCCCTGCCACCGTGGCTTTGTGAAGGAGGGAGGGGGACATCCAGAAGACGTCTGCTCAATCTGGTCTAATTAGCATATTACTCTTTTACTAGTATAGATTTCGATGAAAGTGTACAGCAAGTTTATCTGAAGGAAACTAGAGCTTTTAGATTCCTAATGCTAATGGCAGAAAATTTGACTGCACTAAATATGTTGAAAATTTAGCCTTGACAGCTTGAAAAGATAAATGAAATCCAATTTTGTTACTTGAGTCATTATTTAAGTTTTTGCTTGGGGTTAAGGTAAGCCTCGAAGCCATCACCTTCATAGATCGCCTGCATTGCTTCTGGATGCTAGGAAAATTGGCTCAGCACTGATGATTTATAGGGAATGATATTTCTTGTATACCATGTACATGTCACTAAATTATACCAGGAAATTTAAAAAGAAAAAAATTAAGTATATAAATAACTTTAGAAATCCTAGAAGTTAGTAAATAGTTCAGTTTCATTGGGAATCTTACAAACTAAAAGCCCTAAACATAACTTCTTAAGCAACTGCTCAGAAATCTGACTTTTAAAAATTGTCAAAGAGCAGAGAACTGGAGTAGAAATCATATATTGCTGTATATGTCAAAAGAATAAGGTTATGTCATTTTTCCCCCCTCTGGACTAGGTATTATAGAGGTTAGAGTCTTGGTTTCCTATGTAAATGTATTCAATTCATGTTTAATGCCTAAATACTAAATGAATGACTCAATTTATGTTTCACCATTGAATTAAACATGATAATTATAGGCCTTTTCTTTCAACTTAATAATAATAGTCTGTATGAATTGAGCACATACCCACTATGTGTGAGGCACTGAGGGAAAGGAACAGATAAGGAATACACAGGATCTGCTTTTAAGGAATCACGGTTTAGAAGAAGACGGAAAACGGACACTAAGGAAAAGATGGATCATGTTATAAGTACAGATGTTCCCTTTTCTTACAATGGGTCAACTTACAATTTTTCAACTTTACAATGGTGTGAAAGCAATATGCATTCGGCTGATGCCATATTTCAAATTTTGAATTTTCATCATTTCCTGGACAAATAATGTGAGGTCATACTCTGTTAGGATGCTGGACAGTGGCAGTGAGCTGCAGTTCCCAGTCAGCAATACCATTATTAGGATCAACAACAAATACTCCATAGTTACTGTGTTGTCAGCATTTTTTAGATATTGTGTTTTGTCTTTTCACATCTCATTACATCTACAAAATGCCAATCTGTGTCTCCTGCTTCTGGTGAGAAGAGGAAAGCAATTACTCTTGAGTTGAAATTCAAGATAACTGCCCAACTGTTAATGTATGTGTTCTGAGTTTAGTTTAGGCTATACTATTCGGTAGATAATGTGTATTAAATGCATCTTTGACTTACTATATTTTCTATTTATGAAGTATTTATCAGGATGTAACCCCATCTTACATCAAAGAGCATCTGTAGTAAATTAATGACCATCATTAAGTAATAAAATCATGCTGAGACACTAAAAAATTGAATATTTCCAGCTCTGTTAGTCAGGTTTTCCTTTTGTTTTAAATGCGAGCCATGAAGGCAATTATATTTGAACTGTCTCTTGAAGAATGAGTAAGATTTAAATAAATGTAAATTACTGGAAATTTTTCCACAGGGGTGTATTAGTAAACATGCAAAGAGGAAAACATAGGCTACTGATGACAATTCATGGAAGACAGGTGTGAGACAACTGTGAAGAGAATTGGAACCTTGTTCAGAATGGGCATTGGATCCTGAGCCAGCAATGTAGATCCAGAAGTAACACTAGTCTCCATTTCTCTGAGTAGAAACCAAAATACACCAATTTTAGAAGACAAGAGCAGAAGAGCATTTCAGGAAACAATTTACTGTGTCTATTACCCAATCAATGAGTCTTCTTTTATAATCTGCAGGGAAGTTGTATGATTGAAACAGTGCTCTGATAGTTCTAGAAACATTGCAGAGGGGAGCAGTGAAGCACGGAGGCCATAAAGATGCCGGTTAGTGCCTCATCACCACATATTAAGGTAAGGGAAATGAGGACAGGGGATTCTTAAATCCATTTGTATAAAAAATGAATGAAACTTGGAAAGTGATTATTGTAGATCTTAGAAATAATTCCAAGAAAAGTAATGACTCCATGAATAAAATACACAGATCAGGAGAGACAACTGGAAAGGGCAATACAAATGGAAATTCCCACCACATTGTTTCTTATCAGGGAAGCAATTTGGAGGCTAGGTCATTGCTGAAGGAAAATATTTGTAGTCATCAGTATAGCTATGAAGATCAAAGCCAAGAGTGTGAGCAAGCTTCTTACTGGGTTTATACAGGATGAGAAGAGTCATATCGCAAAGGCTATATGCTTAGTGCTTTCTCCCAATTAATTCTACAAATAATCCAGTAAAGGGCAAGGAAATGAGTTTTCAGATAATTAAAAGGATGACAGGAGATGGAGTATAACTGAATTCAATAAAATTTTAAAAGGAAAAGTTGGTAGTTATATGAGGTACAACAGAGAGATGGAAAAAAGTAAGGGCTGGTAGTCAAGCATTCTAATGTATAGTAGTGAGGCACCTGTGGGATTCTAAGAGTGCAGTTTGCAGAAATTGAAGAATTCAGACATGACAAGGTATCAATTTTGTTTTTTCTCCATCAGTCATTCACAACATATTTGTGAAGAACTGCCAATGAGTTTTAGGTATTGGGGATATGGTTGTGAATAAGAATTTCTTCTCTCATGCTTCTTACATTCTAATGTGGAAACTGTCAATAAACAAATATGTAGTAAGTGGTTATGAATAAGAGATAAAAATAGGAAAGGATGGAGAGAACTATGGAATTTATAGCCCCCAACTTAAAAGGAGATGCTTTTCTTCAGTCATCTCTCGAGGTTCCACCCTGGAGTCAGAAACAAGCATGACCACAGGCTTGTCTCATCAATTAAAAAATTGCAAAGTGGCATCGGAGAGGATAACTACTTAGTTTTGCCCTTTCTTACAGAGAACAGTCTTCAGAATGTATAGGACTCTGTTCTTTCATTTATACGTGAGAATAGCCTTTCTGCAAAAATTTAACAGCTTTGTAGATGTTGTGAAGTGAGTAGCAAAATAAAATTGCAGAATATATTGGCAGTACCCAAATACCTTTTTTTGCCTGTGTCTGTCTTAAACAGATCTGGAAGAAGAGCAAGTTATTTCATTTTAAATTACTAGTTGCCTTAAATATATTAAGGGCCAAGTTAACAGAATAATGCAGTTGCCTCCTACTGACATGGCTTGAGCATATTCTCAACTAAATTCAATGAAATTAACAAATATGAAACCTTTTGTAATGATATATGGGTCCATGTTGGGAGAGTTACAAACTTTAGCATGCACAAATAAGAAATTCCTAAGCAGGCTTTGATTTAATTTAATACTTTGACAAGTTCAGGTTGTTTGAGTAAGCATCACAGTTCAAGCACAATCAAAGCTAGACATTGGGGAGAAGGCCCTTTCACTATCTTGATTAGCTTTGCACTATTTCTTTCATATATATATACACATATATTTATATATATATACACATATATTTATATATATATACACATATATTTATATATATATATATACACATATATTTATATGTATATATATATAAAATTGATTTCAGAGAGGAAGGGAGAGGAAGAGAGAGAGAGATAGAAACATCAATGATGAGAGAGAATCACTGATGACTGCCTCCTGCAGGCCCCCTAATGGGGATGGAGCCCACAACTCAGGCATGTGACCTTGACTGGAATCAAACCCAGGACCCTTCAGTCCGCAGGCCGATGCTCTATCCACTGAGCCAAACCAGCTAGAGCTGCACTATTTTCTTAAAATGAAAATATCTGTAAACACAGAAGGTAATTAAAATTGCCTTATATACTGTTTAGTGGAAGGTATGTAGTGACACTCTTCCTTTATTTAAAACCACCTTTGGTATTAAATGTTGTCCTAACTAAAAAGTAATGCACCACAATGACTTTTATTACAGAAGATAATTTATGAAATAGGTAGCCAATGGAATTGATGTCAGACTTTTATCCACAAGCTTTATTTACTTTCATTTTGCTCACTATTTACTAAGGTTTGTTATTGCAGTAGTCACTATCTCAACTGACATTCTGCCTGTTTATATTTTTTAAAGTGGTTTTGTTTCTTTATTCTCACAGAGCACTGGAGCTAATTACAGCTTCTCGCTCTTCTATTTCAACCCTCAATGCTCTCAGTTTTCTCTGGGTTTTGCTTTCACTGACAGTCACAATAGTTTTTTCCATTTTGTGTCTGATCCTCTTTCATATACAGCCAGGAGAGGAGCATCCTATGCTGCAGAGAATGAAAAGGCTTTTAGAACTAATTTTCATTTTCTGTGCAATGCCCATGGCATTCTCAGAGTGTGTGATGTGCTATCATCAGGCTTTGATTATGCAATTGAAATGCAAAAAGTTTAAAAGCTCAGCTTTATTGGCCTTATCAGCAGTTTGCACTCTTCCAAAAGCTCTTTTAGAACAAATACATGGTCAATTTTGGTAAAAAATTACTACATGTTTTAGAAAAAGGATTCTAATAGATGATGCTTAGAGAGGAACTGGCATTTTGAAATGTTATAGTCTATTTTATACCAATTTTATTAAGTTTTTTCCTATTAAAAAGTGTATAATTTGAATATGATTGGAATTTGGGAAAAGTACCCAAATGTACCTTTTTTCTCAATTTGCTGGCAAAGACTTAGAAGAATAGATCTTTATAAACATATCCTATATAGAGGGAAATGAAGTGAAAACTTGCAAGTCTTCCTCTTTGTGGAAGCTATTCTGAATTGGAGTGGACCTTGAATAACTAAAGAGCAAAGCAATCTAGCCTGCCTTAGGAAGGACCTGAACGTGTGTGTGTGTGTGTGTGTGTGTGTGTGTGTGTGTGTGCACGCGCTCATGTACATGCTCACATAATTCTAGACTAGTCCAGAGAAGACTTCAATAAAAATGCAGAATCCAAGAAACTTCAATTGGGATTTATGAATCTTGCAGTTGCTTCTTTAAGACAAGAGTAGAACCAAAAAAATGAGCTAGTGAAAAATGTGAATTGCTGTATTTTTTTCTTCCTCTACTGATTGAGATATTGCTTGAAGCATATAGAAGCTGATATAGGGTAAAAGATTGGACTATACCAAAATAAAGGATAGTTTTATTTCTTTTTTAAAACTGATATATTGATAGTCACATTAAAATGATATTGTGGCCCTGGCTGATGTGGTTCAGTTGGCTGGGCATCATCCAGTGCACTGAAACATTGCCCATTTGATTCCTGTCAGGGCACATGCTGGTATTGCAGGCTCGATCCTTGGTAGGGAGAGTGCAAGAGCCAGCTGCTTGATGCTTTGCTCTCACATCCATGTTTCTTTCTCTCTCTCCCTCTTAATCTCTCCAAAAAACTAATTAAAAATCTTTTTAAAAATGATATTGAGGTCATTTCAGAAATGGGAGAGTAAATGCTGAATTACAGAATTACTATCTAGCTTATCCTATCTAATAAAAGAGTAATATGCAAATTAACTGTCACTCCACGACAAAAGATGGCAGTGCCCATAGTGGCGGGGCAGGATGCTGGCGGCGTCACCCTGGCAACGTGAGCCCAGCAGACATTGCCTTTGAGACCTGCAGGCAGGTCACCTGGCACTCTAGCAGGCAAGCACGGCCCACAGGCAGCCCCCAGCAGTCAGCCCCCAGCAGGGACTGCTTCCGGGTCGCTGCAGTGATCTGTGAGCAGACAAGCATGGCCTGCAGACAGCACCCTGCCCTGGCCACAGCTCAAGGGAGAGAACAACATGCAGGGGAGGCCAGGAGCCTGAGAGATCAACACAGATGGGGCGCCTGCTCTAAGCTTCTGCGGTATGGCTGGGGGCAGGCCCCCAGCAGACACACACACACAGGGGCGCCTGCTCCAAGCCTCTGCTGCCAGACTGTGGCCATCAGTAGGACATCCACTGAGGGCTCCCAGACTGTGAGAGGGGCAGGCTGGGCTGAGGGACCCTCAACCCCCAGTGCACGAATTTTATGCACCGGGCCTCTAGTCCTATATAATAAAAGCCTAATATTCAAATTGTCTTCTTGGGTGGCTGTTTGACTGGGAGTTCAACTGCTCTCTATGATGTGCGCTGACCACCAGGGGGCAGTGCGGAACATGGAAGGCGTCGGCAATGCAGCACTGGCAGTGGGCAGCAGTGAATGTGCTGCCGGTCCTGATGAGCCCCACCGAGAGGGGCACTTTGGTGGGATGGGGCAGCAGATGAGTGGATGGTGCTAGGCCAAGGCGGGTGTGAGCGGGGAGCCCCATTGCACCACCGATCGCCCCACAGACAGTGACCAGTGGCAGCGGCAGGGGGTGGGGCCGCCGCCCGACTCCCAGGCACTGAGGGAGCCAGGTGGGGGGCCAGGCCCTGATCGATCGCTCTGCTGGTGGAGCAGGTGAGGGGGCAGCACCAGACCAAGGCAGGGTGCCAGGTGGTGTGGCAGGGCTGCAAGGCTGTGGGCAAGAGCTGGGGCTGCGAGGCTGGAAGCATGAGCTGGGGCTGGATCTCTGCAGGCCACCCTGAGGGATCCCACCTGTGCACAAATTTGTGCACTGGGCCTGTAGTCTATATATATAAAAGCTTAAGTGACTGAATGACTGAAGACTGAATGACCAATTGCTATGATGCACTCTGACCACCAGGGGCAGATGCTCAATGCAGGAGCTACCCCCTGGTGGTCAGTGCACCCCCAGAGCAGGAGTGCTGCTCAGTTGACAGATAGGCACCAGATGCAAGGCTCACGGTTGGCCACTGCAGCCCGGAGACTGCAGCAGAGCTGCAGTGAGCCTACCAAGTGGTGGCGGCATGCACAGCGGGGCCAGAATGAGCAGGAGTGGCTAGCAGGGATGTAGGTGGCATTGGACTGCCAGTTTTGGTCCCATCCCCACAGGCTATGATAAAGGACCCCACCAGTGCATGAATCCATGCACCAGGCCTCTAGTTTTTATATAAAACATCATGTCCTTAGATCTTAGAAGAACACATGTCACATTTTTACAGGATAGATTAAGTACCCTTGGAAATAATACTGTTCAAGTTACCCTCCCTCAACCATGAATATAAACTGCCATATTAGATTAGCAATATTGTCCTCACTACATTAGGTTCTACTCATGAAAATGAGATCTGTATGTGACGAAGTCCTAGCACCAAGGAAACCTGGGGGAGAAAATGACCTGCAGATTCCTTACAGAATGAAAGATCAAAAGATATGTTCCATTAAACTTTAAACCAGAGAAATTCATCTGTCTGCCCCAGTGCCTGGTGTCAATCAATAACTCAGCTTTAACTGGATTATGGTTAAGCCAGAATGGTCATGCAAGAGAGGATTTCAGACAACCAGTCTCTGAAGAGATTGCTATTCTAAGACTCAACATGAAAGAGAAAGGTTTTTGCTGCATAGCAAAGAAACCTCATTCACCTTTCAAGACATAGCAAAAAGAACTGTACACCATATTTGCCATACTCACACACAAAAATAGGATAATTATTAGAAATGTGACACAAATGGATAGATATTTTGTGTCTTATTTCTTTCTAAGTATTTGTGGCCTTTCTCTCCCTTTTAACTTGATTAGTATAATTTAAATTAAGATTTCCATAGGCTATGGAGCTAAGCAAACTGGTGATAATCTAAAGTCTCAATGTAAAGCTATAGCTTTTATAGTTATAAACAGTTTATAAGGAATTCCAACTCATTGAGATATAAAGAGGAAACTTTTTTCCAGTAACTATCTGCTACCTGTGCTTTGTTGAATCTCCCTTTTCCACTGACTGGGCCATTTCTTTGCAACAACTTAGTCAAATTCCTGTAACTTTTTAGTTGTGCCAGTTGTTAGAAAAGTCTCAATTTTGTTATTAAAACCCAGGCTTATTCATTACAAAAGTTTAATATGTCAATTTCAATGTTATGGTTCACTTTGAAAAATGCAGATTCAGTAAGTCACATTGAGATTCATACATGTTCAATGGCATCATGTGAGAAGTTGATCTTGTGGTACAAGTAGAAATTACAGATAAAATAATCTCTGAACTAAAATATTTTTATTTTAATCTTCACATAAAACCAATGAAATAGATTAAGTCTGCATATTTTCTGTTGGTTAGTTGCAATTTGGTTTTTCACTTTTATGTCAGAAGAGAAATTTAATTTAGAGCATACATTGACTACATGAAATGAGTCATGAGATGAGAAATTTCAAAATTTGTGACCCCTTTGGCCATATTTACATATAAAATCTTTGAAACATGAATAAGTTTCTTTCTTTAAGCAGAGTGTGGGGAGAGTTTAAATTGATATTGTTTGAATTTATATACATTATATATATTGACTATATATGTTATATATAATTTCATAGTGAATTAATGAGACTGACATGTCAACCTTTTATGTATGATTCAATTTTATTATGAACACTCAGTAGATAAAATATTAATCTGTATAAATATTTTAAAACTGGGTAACTTTTTGACTTATTCAAAAGTATTTGAAAAAAATTATTTTCTAATAGAAAGCTGGTCAAATATTAACATTTTTATCCTAGTTGTGGAAACATCTATGAGATGGAAAGCATGCTGACCTGCGTTCTGCATCATGGGTTAAACAGGAAAATAGATGAAGGATAACTAGAGATCATGGTGAGATTGAAGTGCCATCTGTGTATCTCCGCAGCGTCTGTCATCGTGGCACCTGGGCGTGACAGGGAAATATGCCTGTGCACATTTGCAGCACAACTTTGAGGTTCAGAGTCCTGGTGACCTCAAAGAACTGAGGACTTGGAGTGGTTTTATGGATTTCCCTTTCCAGTCTCTGGCTCAGCTTCCAATATATCTCATTAACAAATAGTAATCAAATAATAGTTTTCACTTGGCTGCTTATAATAAAATGACCCTCTCCACTTTATGGCTTCTACTCAGACAAAAAGCGCTAAATGCCAAAGTAGAACTATAGCTCCTGTTTATAGTCTTTTTGCATATAAGGAATGCAACTGTGACTGATGTTTATAGCTAAGCCTTTTAATTAAATAACAGTCTTTCTTTGAACAGTGAAAAAATTTGAAAGGTAATCTGTGTTCATTAAAAACATTGCCTTACTTTCTTCCAAACACTCCAGTGTTTTCTTCTAAAAGATGTTGTTTTGTCATCTTCTGATTCAGCGTCTTAATTATTTTACTTTAATGGAAGAAACTCTGATAGCAAAAAGTAACCGCTTATTAAAACAGCTCATTTATCAATGACTCTTTATAATCAGTTCAATTGGATTATGATTTAGGTTATAATGCCTGCAGCAGGTTTACTTATTAAAGGGCAATCATCAGGAATGACTTGTGTTTGTATTTTGACCTTCCTTCTAAACATTTAATATCACCTTTAAAACAGTGCACTAATAAAAGTACAGGTGAAATTCATTTGAGCACTATGTAATGAAGAGGATTATATAAAAGCATCTAACTCCACAATACCTAGCCCATAGCTTATCTCTTTACTTCCTTTTCCCCATTTCTAGATATTGAGAATTCTGAATTTTTAAAATATTTCAGTAAGATAATTGACATATAATATTGTGCAATTTTAAGGTGTACAACATTTTTATTTGATACATTTATATATTACAATATGGTTACCACTGGAGCATTAGCTAACATCTCTAACATGTAAAAATAATTATCAATTTTTTTATGTGGTGAAAATAAGTAATCTAGTTTCTTGAAGTTTATAATACTAGTGGCCTGGTGCATGAAATTCATGCACAGAAGGGGTGGTTCCCTCAGCAAGGATAGGGCCTAAACCGGCAGTCAGACATCCCTCTCACAATCTGGGACTGCTGGCTCCTAACTGCTCACCTGCCTGCCTACCTGATCTCCCCTAACTGCCTCTGCCTGCCTGCCTGATTTCCCCTAACCCCTCTGCCTGCCTGCCTGATCACCCCTAACTTCTCTGCTTCCTTGCCTGATCACCTCTAACCTCTCTGCTTGCCAGTCTAGTTGCTCTCAACTGCCCTCCCCTGCTGGCCTGATCTCACCACCAACTGCCCTCCCCTGCAGGACTGATCTTGTCCCCAACTGCCCTCCTCCTTCTAGGCAGCATTGGCTCCTCACAGTTGACCCAGATATGGTTCTTATTGGTCAGTTTCTATGCCAGTCAGTATCAAAAACTCTGCCTCCTAGGCAGCCATTGGCTCTTCACAGTTGACCCAGATTTGGTTCTGATTGGTTGGTTTCTATGCCAGTCAGCGTCTCTGGGCCTATCAACAGGGCCTTATCAGAAATGCAGGGCTGATCATCAGCCCTGGTGAAGGCCTGGAGAGAAATGGAGGTGTGGCTGCTGGCCCAGCAGGGAGAAAAAGAGAGGCAAGTGCTGATCAACAGCTGCCACACAGGCTATGGATCAGACCCTGCTTCTCTCTTTAGGCCTCTCTCTGGGCCTGATTTGCAGTCAGTGCTGGGTCACTGCGCCTGCAGCCACAGCAGTCATTACTGGGTCACCATGGCAACCCAGCGCTGACTGCAGGACTAACTTCTGGTTGGTGGAGCCTCCAGTCATGACAGACCCAGGGTTTTTACATATTAGGATTATTGACTATAATCTCTAGAACTCCAGGTCTTATTTATCAATTAGTTATAAGTTTGTACCCTTATACTATATCTCTTCAATTTCTCCCACCTCCTAAACTCTGTTTTCAGGATTTTTAAAAATTCTAGATATAAATGAAATCATATAGTATTTTTCTTTCACTGTCTGACTTATCTCAGCATAATACCTTCAAGTTCATCCATGTTTTATAAATGTCAGGATTTCCTTCTTACTTATGACTGAATAAGATTCCATTGGTTGAACACATTTAATTGAATACCTCCCATGTTGAAGATGCCCTGGGAAGTACTGTAGGGAATACAAAGATGAATTAGGCACTAACAAGTATGTGGGGAAGATGGACATGGAAAACCTTCTTGAAGAGAGATAACATGTCTTTTCTTTGTATAATCTCAGAAAAGTAGCTTAGTACATGATCAATATTTGGTACTCAAAAATTGATTGATTCAATAAGTTTAATTTGTAAGAAATAATAATAATTGGAACCATAAACAATATACTGTAAACCCTAAGTTAATACATTTCATTTGAAGAACAAAGGTATTGAAGAGTGGCATTTCTTTAGGATCTTAAAATATTGGTAAATTATGATAGGGGAATAGGGCATAGAATATGTAAAAAATGCCTATATATGGATATGGTAGTATTGGTGTAGTTTTGCCCTAGGAGTGGTTGGGATTTTTGTCACTAAAGTTGCATATGTGAGGAAAGACTCAGTGAGATTGAATCTGGAATATCAGGTTCAAATCAATAACTTGAAGACTTCAAACTTTTTTGCATCCCACGTCTATGAAAAATGAAAGAATAATAGTCCGCGTGCATGTACTCTCTGAATTTGACTCCCGCTTTTCCTATTAAAGCTGAGTTGTTCTTTCTATGCTTTGTAATGTTTTTATGTTTGTTCTCACTTTTAGATAAGTAATGACCTTTTTTTTAGTCTATCTCCAGTTCCCAGAAAAATCTTTGGTGGAAAATATGAACTCAATAAATATTTTTAAATCACTGAATATGTAAGTGATTCCACATGATTCCATATGAAATTATCAGCTATTGAAGATTTTTTGAGTAGAGAAAAGACATCTCACCTCTGTTTCATTAAAGTCACCTTAAAAGTTGTCTTGAACACATCTATCCATTGAATTGCATTTGTGCTCATAAACTCATATACCAGTTATTATGGATGAACTGAATGGTCTATTATCAAAGATTAATCTTTCTATTTCCCATTTGCCTATCCAAGGTCATTGCTCTAGAAATATTTCCTACATTCAATTTTGACCTCTCTTTGGACCATTTCCATTGGCAAGCAAACAAACATGCTGTTATTTTCCCATCTTAAAAAACAACAACATAGCATACAACTATCTTGACTCTATTTCCTCTATAACTACTTTCAATGGCATTTTATAGGGTTGGACACTGTTTTTAAGATAATTTCTTCCTTTGGCTTGTGGGCATCATATTCCCTTTTATTAGTTCCTTCTCAATTTCATTATCTGCCTCCTCCTTACCCTTCTAATATATTAATTTTGGAGTGCTTTAAGGCTCAGTTCTATATCACTTTTAACACTCATCTCTTTGGTGAGCCCACCCAATATGACTTTTTATACCAATCCTACATTAATGACTCCTAAGGCTACATACAGCAAAAACTTTTGTCTGAAATTAAGACTTGTGTGTCTGATGGCCTTTGCAATATCTCTTTATTGCTCTCTAGGGGATATTTCCAGTATCTCCAATTAAGTATAACCTAAACTAAAACCTTTTATTCCTATCCTTTCAAACTTCACCAACTTAGTAAAAGTTAACAACTTAGTTCTAGTTGATCAAGTTGAAGACTTTAGAATCATTCCTGATTTTCTTTTACACCTTTCATCCTATCTATAAATAAATAATGTTGGATCTACCTTCAAGAATATTTCTTACCCCTCTGCTACCATCTTTCAAAACTGGTAATTGGAATAGTTTCATAATTTGTATGATTTTACCCATCTTTACTTTGCCTCCTTAGTCAATTCTCATGCCCGCAACTAAAGCGAACTTTAGAAATGAAGTCAAATCATATTACATCCCTGCTAAAATCTCCCAGCGTATTTCAATCTCATTCAAAGAATCAGTCAAAATCTCTACACAATCTAGCACCCATCATTTTCTCATCCTTGTTTTCATCTGCTCACCCTATTTTCTCTTCCAGTTTTTCCACAGTCCTAATTCCTAACACACATCAGGCATGCTCTTGTCTCTGAGAAAGAAGACTAGAGAAAAAGAACCACAATGAGTGATATAAAATAAGGGTTTTATTATAGGCACTGACCATATGCAGTAGTGAGTATTTGTTAAATAGTTTATTGAGTTACAGTCAAGTTGGTGGCATAGATAAAGGAAATACTTGAATTATAACTTAAACTACACCCATCATTCAGAACCACCTGAAATCCTACAAATGAGGATATAAAGAAGAAGCCATATCAGGAGTGGGAGGGGTAGAGATACAGAATGAGCGGGGTCCACACCCATATGTGGTGGATAAAAGGATAAAAATCGGGAGGTATATCTCAGGTGGAGTTTCCTCCCTGAGATGAAAGGGGTCCAAGCTGTACACCAGCCCCCTGCCCCCCCTGCCCTCAGGCCAGGGTTTCAGTGTGAGTAAAAGAAGTCCCCATAACGTCTGGCTGTAAAAATCAGTGGGGATGTGGCTGAGAGAGATGGACGGTTGCTGGAGTCCCAGGAGTTCTTCTTGAAGGTCCTCACTTGAACTTATTCAGACTTTGTTTCTCTAAACTCAAGCACTGGAGCAGCAGCGAGAAAGACACCAGGGACACATGGGGAGGAACTAAATTGTCTGACACAAGGGCGAGAGCTGGAGGGGCAGCTTTCTCCTTAAACAGAAGTGCTAGAAGACACCATTGTTCCTTTTATGGTCCCTTCCCTCACAGAGTCAGCAGGCAGGAATCATATCTGAGTCTCCATCAAACTGGTTAACACTATCTGCCTCACCATGGTGATTCCCTGAAACCCCACCCCACCAAAGTTGCTGGCTCATAAAAGCTGTTTTCTAATGGCTTTTCCATACAAATGACTTATCTTGGCTTATGCTTCAGACTTTCTAAATTCTCTCAAACAAGCGGCATCTGGACTCACCATGCCCAGTACCTCTCAATAAGTGTCCCCAGGTCCAGCACTAGTGACAACCAGCCTTGTTTTCCATCTTGGCCTCTCCTGGGCACCTCAAAGTCCAGCACAAGTAGCAGCCATCTGAATATCACTTTGTAGCTCATACTAGGTAGACTTGGGCAGGACACAGGTGGCAGGTGACCTTGGTTGCACCCCCTGGGAGGTGCCAGAACCATGTCCACAAGTGACACACTCAAGGGGTGGACTCAGTAAACATCAGAGCTCCACTAAAATAAGCTCCACTCCATGAGGTGGGCTCTTGAACACTGGACTTCCACGGTGGTCACTTGTAGTAGATTGGCCCGGGGGCAAATCCCTTCCACTGATATGCCAACAGCAATCAAGGCTCAACTACAACAGAAGGATGTACACAGCCTACATGAAGGAGGGGGCTGCACCTGCAGTACCCAGCTTGGGTGATCAGGAAGATTGTGCCACTGGACTCTATGGAACACCTACTACATAAAGCCATTCTACTAATACAGAGAAACCAACATAGGAAGTCTGCTAAAATAAGAAGCAAGAAAACATGCTCCAAATAAAAGAATAGAACAAAACTCTGGAAAAAGAACTTAATAAAATGGAGACAAGCAATCTTCCAGATGCAGAGTTCAAAACACTAGTTATAAGGATGCTCAGTGAATTTAGGGGAGGAGAGGTGAGGTTAGTGAGAACAACAACAAAACTTAAAAACGTAAAATTGGAATTAGAAAACATGAAAAAGAACCAATAAGAAATGAAGACACTCTAACCGAAACAAAGAATACATTATAAGGAATCAACTGTGGAATAGATGGAGCAGAAGATTAAATCAGAGATTTTAAAGATAAGAAAGCAGAAAACAATCAGAACAGAAAAAGAATCTTTAAAAAAATGAGGGCAGTATAAGGAACCTCTGGAACAACTTCAAGACTACCAACATTTGCATAATGGGGGTGCCAGAAGGAGAAAAGAGAGAGAGATCAAGAAATTGGAACCTGTGTGAAAAAAATAATGACAGAATATACCCCTAACCTAGTGAAGGAAATAAAAATATAAGTCCAGGAAATGCAGAGTCCCAAACAAGATGAACCTAAAGAGCCCTACACCAAGGCACATCATAACTAAATGCCAAAGGTTAAAGACAAAGAGAGAATCTTTTTTTTTTAAATATATTTTATTATGTTGTTTGTTTTTTTTACAGAGAGGGAAGGAGAAGGATAGAGAGTTAGAAACAATGATGAGAGAGAAACATTGATCAACTGCCTCCTACACACCCCCAACTGGGGATGTGCCCTCAACCAAGGTACATGCCCTTGACCAGAATCAAACCTGGGACCCTTCAGTTCACAGACCAAGGCTCTATCCACTGAGCCAAACCAGTTAGGGCAAAAAGAGAATCTTTAAAGCAGCAAGAAAAAAGCAGTTAGTTATCTACAAGGGACCTCCCATAAGACTGTCAGCTCATTTCTCAACAGAAACTTTGCAGGCCAGAAGGGATTGACACAAAATAATCAGTGCTGAAAGGCTAGGACCTACAACCAAGATTATTCTACCCAGCAAAACAGTCATTTAGAATCAAGGTATAAATAAAGAGCTTCTCAGACAAGAAAAGCTAGAGGACTTCATCACCTCCAAACCAATATTATAAGAACTGTTAAAAAGTATTTTTTTAAGACTTTTAAGATTCCCTCTCACACTTAAGTTAGACATGGCTATTGACCTGCTGTGGCAAATGAAATATGTGCACAAATGAAGTGTGTCAGTTTCTGGTAGGAGGATTTAATTGTAGGCAATTGGCTTTAAAATTCTTTTTTTCGCCGAAACCGGTTTGGCTCGGTGGATGGAGCGTTGGCCTGCGGACTGAAGGGTCCCAGGTTCGATTCTGGTCAAGGGCATGTGCCTGGGTTGCGGGCACTTCCCCAGTGGGGGATGTGCAGGAGGCAGCTGATTGATGTTTCTCTCTCATCGATGTTTCTGACTCTCTGTCTCTCTCCCTTCCTCTCTGTAAAAAATCAATAAAATATATTTAAAAAAAAATAAATAAAAAAAAATAAAATAAAATTCTTTTTTTCCCACGTGGTGCTTGTAGTATCCAGGGCTGAGATGGAGCCTTCATGAACCTGGGGCTTTGCATGAACAATGAGCTGAATCTTATACTGCTCCATTTGGACACTGAGGGCAAGTGAGATATAAACATTTATTGTATTAAGCCACTGAGAATAGATGGTGTCTGTTATTGCAGCCTAACCTAGCCCATCCTGACTAGTAAAGATGGTGATTTGTAGTGCTTATATCCTAAAGAAGAACCATCCCAGACTGTGCAGTTTAGTCACTTAGTCTCTTGTCATAAAATTCATACAGCGAGGAAGGGACCACAGATCCACAGATGGTGGGCAAATTCCTTGGTGGTTGGTATTAAGAGAACAAGTGTTAAGCCTAGGGAGAATGTGTGGGTAGCCATCTGTCTTTGGCCATGTGAACATGCTAATGTTCCAGGTCTTTAAGCAAAAGCAGAAAAGAGATGACAGCTTTCAGCTCAACAGATAATTTCAAGATGCCAAGCTGTTTTTGCTCTATTCCTTATTTCTCTAAGAAACTTTCAGATCCATTATTCTCAATTATCAACAAATAACTATGCATAAGCATAAATTTATTTTTATCTTATTGCTTACAATAAATATTTTGGAGCATTTGATTAGCTTGACCATGCATATTTGATGAAAAATGTGCACTGTTAAGATAATGTCATAAAACTCTTAGCATATTTAATTTACTTTATGTTGAAAAAGCAATACAATATTGTGGGAATTACCCTAAAAATGTTTCATACAAAGATGAATATTAAGTACATTTGGAATATGCTTAATCTCTTTATTTTGAACAATAACATTTAAAATGATTATTAATTTAATAGAAACTATTAATGACTAGTGCTTCACAATTATTGCTGAGAGAACTGGAATGTTTCTTAATTCCATGCTACCATAGTCTTTAGGACAATGCAATTTTATTTTTTTCAGACTAAACTAATGTGCATGTATAAAGTAGTATAATACAGCCCTAACTGGTTTGGCTCAGTGGATAGAGCATTGGCCTACAAACTGAAGGGTTCTGGGTTCAATTCTGGTCAAGAGCATTCCCTTGGTTGTGGGCTCCCTCCCAGGAGGTGACATAGAGGAGACAGCTGATCAATGTTTCTCTCTCATTGATGTTTCTAACTCTCTCTCCCTTCTTCTCTGTAAAATCATTAAAAAATATTTTAAAACAATTTAAAGTAGTGTAATACAGTTACTAGTCAAAGTCCATAATAACTTTACCAGCCCATCTATTTAAAATTGCCTGGACTTTCCTTACATTTGATTAGGAAAGAGAGGTTTTTTTAATTTCTCAGAGGATATTAAAAGTTCTCATATAACTTTTACACTAATACCTATGTCAAAGCCAATAAACACTTAATATGAACACATTATATGTCAAACACTGTGCTAAATTCAAAGACACAGTGAAGAGCACAAAAAGGACCCATTTGAATGTATTTTATAGACCACATTCAGATCAATATTTAGCAATTAATTACACAAATAATTTATTATGTTCTGATAAGTGCTACAAAGGGGCGCATGTAAGCTATTGTGAAAGAAGGTAATAAACATATTTTTATCTGTGGTAAAGAGCAGTTTTTCTAGAAGAATAAAGTCTAAGCTAAGAGAACTACTTGAAAGATAGAAAGAAAGCAGGCAAAGGAGCAGGGGAAAAAATCTTCCAGCTAGTGGAATCAGCTTTGCAAAAGCTAGGTAACTGGAAGTAGTATGATTCACTCAAGGAAAATAAGTGTACAGAGAGAGAGAGAGAGTGAGCGAGCAGGGGAGATGGTGTTAGCAGACTAGTTTGGGAATATACCTTTGTGGCTTGCTGATATATATATATATATATATATATTCTAGAGGCCCGGTGCACAAAAAATTTGTGCACTTGCGGGGAGGGAGGCCCATCAGCCCGGCCTGTGCCCTCTCTCGCAGTCTGGGACCCCTCGGGAGATAACGACCTGCTGGCTTAGGCCTGCTCCCAGGTGGCAGAGGGCAGGCCCAATCCCTAGGTGCAGCCCCTGGTCGGGCTCAGAGCAGGGCCAATTGGGGAGTTGGGGTGCCGCCCCCTGTCATACACAGAGCACGGCGATCGAGAGGTTGTGATTCCACCCTCAGTCACGCTCAGGGTAGGGCCGATTGGGGGGCTGGGGCACCATCCCCTGTCACACTCAAGGCAGGGTCGATGGGGAGGTTGTGGCGCCATACCCTGTCATGCCCAGAGCAGGGCCAATCAGGGGTGTTGGTTCTCTGTACCCTGTCACACACAGAGCAGGGCCCATCAGGGGGTTGGGGCGCCACCCTTTATCACCCACAGAGCAGGGCCGATCAGGGGGTTGGGGTACCACCACTCTCACACTCAGGGCAGGGCCTATGGGGAGGTTATGGCTCTACCCCGTCACACACAGAGCAGAGCCCGTGGGAGGGGGGGGGCGGTTGGGGTGCTGCACCCTGTCACACACAGAGCACGGCCTATCAGGGGGTTGGGGCACCACACCCTGTCACACACAGAGCCGCAGGGCGATCAGGGGGTTTGGGCGCTGCCCCAGTCACGCTGATCCCGGTGCTGGGAGGCATATTACCCTTTTACTATATAGGGTAGAGGCCTGGTACATGGGTGGGTGCTGGCTGGTTTGCCCTGCAGGGTGTCTTGGTTCAGGGTGGGGGTCCCCACTGGGGTGCCTGGCCAGTCTGAGTGAGTAGCTGAGGGCTGTTTTCAGGCTGGGGGTGACTGAAGCTCCCAACTGCTCCCTTTTTTCTTTTTTCTTTTCTTTTTTTTATTCTGGGCCAGCTTTAGCTTTGAGGCTTGGCTCCAGCTCTTAGGCCTCCGCTGCTGAAAGTAGGTTTCTGGCCTTTGCTTACAATGTTGCGATCCTGCTGGCTGAAGCCCGGTGGACTAAAGCAGGTTTCTGGGGTTTTGTTTAGGTTCTATGTTTGTTACATAGTTGCTTGCAGCTCAGAGGCCTGCAGCGGCAGGCGGCGAACGTTGGAGTCCTCCGTCACTGAAGCAAGCAAGCCTCATGTTAGTTTCAAGCTGCCTGGCTGTCGGCTGCCATCTTGGCTGACAGTTAATTTGCATATTGCCCTGATTAGCCAATGGGAAGGGTAGCGGTCGTACGCCAATTGCCACGTTTCTCTTTTATTAGATAGGCTATATATATATATGAATATATATATATATATATATATATATATATATATATATATATATATATGAAATGAGTGAATTAACTTTCCTAGGGAATGCATTTAGAATGAGAACAAAGAACCTCTTCAGGACTTAGAAATCAGTGTTGAGGAAATCCTATGTTTAAAGTTGGAGGGGGATGCCAGGCTGGCGTGGGTCAGTGTAGAGCATTGCCCTATGGGAAAGAAACTGTCAGTGAATCAGGAAGAAAAGAAAGTATACTGTCACAGAAAGCAAAGAAAGTCTTTCAAGAAAATGGAGTGGTGGCTGGGCCCCATCTCAAGCCAAATATTTTCACACAGAAATAGAGACCCTGTGCTGTGAGATCTGATTTTATTTTTTTTAAAGCAGAAATCTAGATTATGTGAAATCCCTCAATTTTAATCAAGACTTAACTGGTAAAATTGTACAGATTCTGCCAATGAGTTGAAAATGATGCCATTTATGTTGTCTTATAGCAAGATTTATAACCCATAGTGATAGCTATTTGGCTCAATCAGATATCTGGAAATTAGCAAAAAGATTTGACAGTGAATCTTAATTTAACAGACATTGAAATGTTGTACAACCAAAAACAGGAACCTACTGAAAAGAGAAAATCTATTGAAGTTTTACAACCAGAAATGTCCAATTAATTGACAACTCTTGGTTGGAAGGCCTACTCTATACATGAGAGCATTAGATGTAGTCATAGTCTTAAAACTAGGAAAAAATGTGTACATAAGCAAAACGAGGCTTTATTATATATTATTTTACTGCTTGCTCTACCTAATGCATAAGAAGAAAACCTCTTTCATCTTCCCTAATTCCAATTTCATCAGACATACCCCTAAGTACAAGAAAATTTGTTGACATCTTTGATAACGTAATTGTTACCTTCTCAGCCGAATGGCCAGCACTGCTGTGCACAGCCTGCATCTGTACAAAGATGTATTCCAGGGAATGCTCGTATATAAATCTCTCAGATCCCGGGCTGCAATGTGTATGGTGGCAGCTCTGCTTCTGCATTGGCCTCCACTGAAGCGTGACTCCTTCTCTGGAAGTCCCAAGTACTTTTTCTTTTACTTGACATTAGACTTGTTGCTGTATGTGCACAGCGACTCTTTCCTCCCTGCTAAAATCTGAAATGCACCTAAAAGCAGGAGGGAAGCCTGCCAATGTGTACTTACATTAGACTTTGAAGGAGGTTGACAAAGAAAGAATTTGAATAGGAAAGCTGTCTACTAACTCAGTACCCAGGTCAAGTTCAAAATAATCTCTCCTCTTCTAAATCTAGACTTTGAAATAATACGTTTGATGTTCCTAGCAGCTATAAGCAGACTGCTCATTAATTAGAGCTTGAGAAGTTGTAACTTTTTTTTATTTAAAATTACCTGACATGCATTAGTATAACAGGAGATAGAGATGATAAAAGAACTTGACTGAATATTTGAAACTTTTGCTATGTTAGAGTCACCCCCTGAAATTATAAACCATAATTTGATGAGCACATCCTTTTGTTTTTTACTTTTTAATATTTCTTATTTCTTAATATGCATGGAAACAGTAAGAATTGTGGTCACCAGAGTCTTCATTTCCATGCAATGTAAATGAGTTTTCAAATGAGATTTGACATTAAAATAAGATTTCTAATGTCTATGTTTCAATTATTTCCACACCTATAAAATTTGAAATAACTTTGCTAAATTGAAAGGTAAATAAATTGAATTTGCTGACAAGTCTAAAATGTAGTAATGCATATAGTGAAGTCAGTGGAGGCTAGATTATTTTTCATTCATCATGTATAATTAAACAGGTGACATGTTATTATGTCACTGAGTATAAAACATGACTTTATTTCTGCAAGATAAAAATGTCCAAACACACTGGAGTGTAATTGGGAGATCTATGACCCTAGTAATGGTCAGTACTGGTTTGATCCCTTAGAACAGTGGTTCTCAACCTTGGCTGCACATTAGAATCACCTGGGAATCTTTTTAAAATCCTGATTTCTGGGCCTCATCCTCCGGAAATTCTGTTTCTTTGTTATGGGGTGGGGCCACAACATTAGTAACAAAGAAACAGAATTTCCGGAGGATGAGGCCCAGAAATCAGGATTTTAAAAAGATTCCCAGGTGATTCTAATGTGCAGCCAAGGTTGAGAACCACTGCCTTAGAAGAAAGTCCTATTTCTTCATGACTACTTCCTGGTTATATGTGTTTTTCTGAAAATCTTGGTTTGGAGAAAGTAGGGAACCTTTCTTGATATACAATGACCTTACAAAGTAAGGTAAATACAATTTGGTTGAGTATAGACTATCAACCAACCAACAGAAAAACCACAGTTCTTTTAGACATGAAATCTATATCAGGCGGGAGCCCAGCTCTAATTTAATTCAGTTGGTTCAAATGAAGGTAATTTAATGAAGGAACTGTGGATTTTAAAGAATCATGGGCAGTAATAAAGGGGCTACTTAAAAAAACTAAAATGGCTTTGCCTCAAAGTCCTTTCCAAAGGAGACATCAACACGTCTCCACATGAACCTGAGTGTTATAACAACTTCCGTTGGAGCCCAGATGTTTAACTAGGAGCTGAAACTAGGAGCTGAGCAGGTTCTGGAAGAGGGAGGAGGAATTCGGTATTTGTTGCGGTACCTCATCAGCCCACCCAGAGGGCATTGCAAGAATCCAAGAGGGTGAACATTCAACTTCCACCTGAAGTAAGTCAGATTTTGTACATAAACAATTTTCCCTACAAAGTCACAGCGGAAGAAATGTATAGTTGGGAAGTGTGGACCTTATTCATCAAATAAGAGTGGAGAACACACCCGAAACCAGAACAGGTTCTAGGGTGTAAGAAGAGATCTTTGATCCAAAAACAGATACCTTGTGACGAGCACTCTGCCACCAACAGGGCATTTGGAAGAGGGACACAAAGAAGAAGGAAGAACAGTTGAAGTTTCTTAAAGAGAAATATGGCATCAACACAGATCTACCAAAGTAAACGGTTTCTGCATGTTCATTTTGGGCTGAAAACCGTGCATCACCACCACCACCCTTTTCCAGTTCTGAAATAATAGTGAGTATTATGATTTCTTATTTGAGATTTGGATTGTCCTCCTTGAAACTTTAATACGTGTTAGACTATATTATGTCAGTAAACTTGTAGCTTTTTGTAAAACAAAAAAACGAAAATGAACATTGAGTGAGGCACCTGCAGGTGCAGAGTTTTAGTGAGCTATCACTTCCCTCTGTTAAGGCGCAAGGGGGTGTGGGTGTGGGGTGGGTGTGGGTGTGGGTGGAGGGATGGGTGTGGGAAGGAGGGGCCAGCCAGTGGGAGCAGTAGTTACAGTAGAGAACAGGGCCTTGCAGGGAGACCTGGAAGAGTAAGTGCCTGCATCTCTCTCCTCCCCTCCCTGACCCTGCCCTGCCTGCTAGTGGTGAAAGCAACAGAAGTTAACAAGCAAGGGGCCCTGGTTTTTGAGAGTTTTAATAGCTAGTAAGCAAAGAAACTGGTATTCAGGCTGAATTATCTTCAGCTCGGACCTTATCCTTTAATGCTTCGCTTTGGCATTTGAAAGTGTTTGTCAAACTCAAAGGAAACAGGCAGCCGCCCCTTCATCTTCCTTCCTGGGTGCAGCCACGACCACTTCAGTCAGCAGGGTCATTGCTGGGGCCTTTGGACTTTCTCACCTTGGCTTTTTCAGAGCTGACTTCAGCCAGGCCTAGTCCTCACTTTTACTTTCTACCATCTGGTTCGCTTCTCGCCTGTTTTATTCTGGCTCCAGTTCTTTTGTCAATGACTTCTGACAAAAAAGAAAAAAGAAATCTTGGGTTTGGAAGAAATCTGGAATCAAAGGGGAAGAGGATGAAGGAACACTGAAGCACGCAAAGAAAGGGTGAGAGCCCGGAAGAGCTGGCGGTTCTTCCGAAGTGGGCGAGACGGGCTGGCTGACTCTGAAGCTCTGGGCACTCAGTGGGCCCCTCAGAGTGCTCCTGTCCTCTAGTTCCTCAAAAGGGCTGGAAGGAAGCAGAGCAGGGGGACTGCAGTGAAACTTGGAAGAGATAACTTCCCCGCCAGCTCTTTTGTGTACTAGGGCGGCTGTTTGTTTCTCAGCAGGACATTTTTCTGAGAAAATGGGGAAGATCTATCTAGCAGGACCTTACTTGCTGAAGAAGTAAAAATTGCATAAAAGTCACTTTCCTAATTCAGAATGCTGTTAAACTATAGAAACTTTGCTTTACAATAGAATCTATTACATTTACACTTTTGTATCACAAATGTATTGTCCTCTAGGATGCTTCTATCTGGTCTCTTTTCTGTTGAGGCAAAACATGGTTTTCTTGAAGCTAAAGAATATTAATTTTAAGAGTGCCTTACTTGTCTGGGTTCCTTCCAAAACCTTACGTTTAATTTTCTGTGTAATTTGTATTTTTCTTAAAAGGGCCCCTCAATGTTTATAAGTGTCAGGCTCCACAAAACCTGGTTGTGGGGGGGGGGGGGGGAGGGTGTGGTTTGGAGTTGAGCCTCAGGAAAGCACATGATGTAGCAGAGACTACAAACCCTTTTAGCACCAGTTGGCACATTCTCTTCTCTTCCGTAGGAATATTGTCAGAATTGTCACTTTCTACTTCACTTTTCTGCTCCAAGACACATCTGAAAAAGAGTTAATCAGTGACAGATTCTTATGTGATAAATTGCCTCCAAGATCTTTTTCACAATACTCAGGCCAACTAAAGGTTTAATGCATGCATGAATTAAGTGCCACATGCCTTCAAAGAAGCTTTCAAACCAATGAACTCTAAAATGCATGGAAAGGAAATGCAGAGTGAGTGCTTATAACAGATGCGTTATTGCTCTTAAAAAATATTACTCGTCAGTCTCTTTGGAATATTGCTTTCTTCACTTTATTTTTCCTACGGATCCACTTTATATTTAGGCCACATCTATGCGCACAAACATGCATTAATAAAGAAACAATAACATACTTTTGGGCTCTGCTAACTTTTTCTGTGAGGGGTCAAATAGAAAATATTTTCATCTTTGCCGGCCATATAGTCTCTATGATAACTACTCAGTTCTGTTGCTGTAGTATGAACATAGCCACAGACAACAGTTATATAGATGGAGATGGCGTTGTTCCAATGCAAGTTTACTTATGGACACTGAAATTTAAATTTCATATAATTTTTATGTGTCAGGAAAGATTTTTCTTTTGTATTAAAAAAAGTAATTTAAAATGTAAAATCATTCTTAGCTCCCAGGCTATACAGAAACAAAAGGCAGGCTAAATCTGGCCTCTGAGTCATTGTTTGCAAACCCCTGATTTACAATAATAGTGGAAAGCAAGTCAGACTTGATTTCCACTATTCAATTTTGATCCTGTCACTATTGAGTAGATGAACTTGCACATCAGTTCACCACCTCTCCAGAGCCTTAATGTTCTTCTCTATAAAATGGGGTTGCAATACTCATCTAAGAGGGTTGTTGGTAAGATTACCGGAAGCACGGCTTGTCAGTATACCTATCAGCCTATGGAGAGCAGTAGCTAAAATCAATATATTTGAATCCTGTTCTATTTTCTTTCCCCCTTTTAATATTATTTCAGGTGTACAACATAATGATTTGGTATTTGTATAGAAATGATCACCACAATAAGTCTACCTAACATCAGTCACCTTACATAATTACAGAAAATTTCTTTTCTTGTGATGAAAACTTTTAAGATTTACTCTCTTAGAAACTTTTAAATATAAAATACAGTATCATATGTATCATCACCAGGCTGTACACTATAGCCCTCTGTTTTCTTATTTATTTGACTGACTTAACTAGTTTAAGTATCTTGAACATAATTTTTTACAGCCATAAAAATTGAAAAAATATGTTTTGAAATTAAACACCAAATCAGTTAAGTTTTCAGATAAATAAATTAATGGAACAATATGGTTAAAATCTTAGTTGTATTTAAAATAAAATTTGAATTACCATTATTTTAATGTTGTTCTTTGGGGTTACAGAGTTCTCTCGGTATTATTAAAGTTTTCATTTTTAAATAAAAACGCATTTTTTAGAATTGGATATAATTAGTGTTATGATAATTTGGTGCTTCTCCTGTGAAGTCTTATATCTTCTCTAACGGACTTATCCGGTATAAATCATGGGTAACATTTACATTAATAGACTATTAATACTACATGTCTACTAAGGTAGTTTTACATATCAATGTGTGTGTGTGTCAGTGATATAATTCTACTAGTATATCCTGAAATATACACTGTTGACCAAGGTCACAAAGATCATTGAGGAAAACAGGTTACTTCTAGGTAATCTGCATGGAATTTTCCATATGAATTTTTTATTCCAGCCAAATCTAGGACAGTATTACACAGAGGAAAGAAGAAATCAACTTTCGTATCAACCAGAGAATTTTTTCAAAATATTCATATCCTGAATTTTTACCACTTGCCTTACCCATCCTCTCAGCATACAAACAACTCTGGGGTGGAGAGAGCAGTTTGATTATATGTGTTTTAAAAAAGAAAAGCTCCTTAAGTGATTCTGACACCCTTATAAACAAAGAAACAGCTCTTCAGAAGGTCAGTGGCCGTGCTTTTCTATCTGTGTGAATTCCTCCTAGTGAAGAAGCTATTTTGCTTCAAAATCAACTCTGGATGTAGAGGATTATTACCAGGGAGTTACATTCAGTTTTCTCCAGGGCAGCAGTCTGAATTTTGATCATTTTTTTCTCCTTCAGTCTTTGATGCCGGAAATAGTTATTGAGCACTCATTGTAGGCAAGGCATTGACACACTGTAAGGTATAAAAAAAAGATGAATGCAATGCTCATCTTTAAGGAGGTGCAGCATACTAGAGCAGATATGACAGCAACACACCTAAGTACAACATTAGGTGAGAGATATGCAAAAAGAAGTAGAATGCCCTATTGGAAATTAGAAGATCATGAGATCATTTATGAATTCAAGGACCAAGAAAGGATTAATATGCAATTGAAAATAGGATTTTAAATGTTGCCAATTTTCAGGAATATTAGTAAGTAGGCATCCTATCTAATAAAAGAGAAACATGGTAATTGGTGTACGACCACTACCCTTCCCATTGGCTAATCAGCGAAATATGCAAATTAACTGCCAGCCAAGATGGTGGCCGGCAGCCAGGCAGCTTGAAACTAACATGAGGCTTGCTTGCTTCAGTGACGGAGGACTGCAATGTTCCCCGCCTGCCTTGCTGGCCTCTGAGCCTGCAGTTTAAGAAGCATTGTAACAAATATAGAAGCTAAACAAAATCCCAGAAACCTGCTTTCAGTGAGCTGGGATCTCAGAGCTGGAGTTATACATTGTTTCGATTATAGAACCGAAACAAACCAGATACCTTCTTTCAGCAGCAGAGGCCTCAGAACTGGAGCCAGAGCTAAAACTGGCCCAGAACAAAAAAAAAGAAAAGAAAAAAAGGAGCAGTTGGGAGCTTCAGTCGGCCTGAAAACAGCCTTCAGCCCTTCACCCAGACTGCCCAGGCACCCCAGTGGGGACCCCCACCCTGAAGGGTGTGTGACCAGCTGCAAACAGCCATCATCCCCTCACCCAGGCTGGCCAGGCACCCCAGTGGGAACCCCCACCCTGATCCAGGACACCCTTCAGGGCGAACCAGCCAACCCCACCCATGCACCAGGCCTCTATCCTATATAGTAAAAGGGTAATATACCTCCCAGCTCCAGGATCAGCAGAGCCACGAGGCATCCCAGCACCGGGATCAGTGGAGCCGTGAGGCCTCCCAGCACCAGGATCAGCAGAGCTGAGAGGCCTCCCGGCACCGGGATCAGCATGACAGGGGGCAGCGCCCAAACCCCCTGATCGCCCTGCAGCTCTGTGTGTGACAGGGGGCGGGTCCACAACCTCCCTATCCACCCTGCTCTGTTCGTGATAGGGGAAGGCGCCCCAACCCCCTGATCAGCCCTACTCTGTGCCTGATAGGGGGGAGCTCCCCAATCCCCTGATCGCCCTGCAGCTCTGTGTGTGACAGGGTGTGGTGCCTCAACCCCTGATCGGCCCTGCTCTGTATGTGACAGGGTAGAGCCATAACCTCCCCATTGGCCCTGCCCTGAGTGTGACAGTGGCGGCGCCACAACCCCCTGATCCGCCCTGCTCTGTGGGTGATAGAGGGCGGTGCCCCAACCCCCTGATCCACCCTGCCCTGAGTGTGACAGGGGGCGGTGCCCCAACTCCCCTATCGGCCCTACTCTGTGAGTGACAGGGGGAGCTCCTCAACCCCCTGATTGACCCTGCTCTGTGTGTGACAGGGTACGGAGCCCCAACTCCCCTGATGGGCCCTGCTCTGTGCGTGACAGGGGTTGGTGCCGCAACCTCCCCATCGACCCTGCCTTGAGTGTGACGGGGCGGTGCCCCAACCCCCCAATCGGCCCTTCTCTGAGCCCAACCAGGAACTGCACCTAGGGTTTGGGCCTGCCCTCTGCCACCCAGGAGCAGACCTAAGCCAGCAGGTCATTATCTCCCGAGGGGTCCCAGACTGTGAGAGGGCACAGGCTGGGCTGAGGGGCCCCCTCTCCCCACTGAGTCCAATATTTTTGTGCACCGGGCCTCTAGTTTGTTTATAATGCAACATCGTTCATAAATTTAAGATTTAATTCATGGTATGGAAGTGTTAGGTACTTCTTGATTAAAAAATATTTGAGTTGATCTCTTATGAGTAGCATCCATAAACATTTTAATGCATTTGAAGACAATGTCTTTCTAAAATAGTTCCTTTCATTACCTAAGAGCATATAGCCATAAAATCCAAACTTTAATTCCAATAAAAGTTTCTTGAAGGAATCAAACCATATTTGTTATATTTAGCTCCCTTCCCTCCAATGAAGGATTCTGTCATGGTGTACTCTGGCTTTCCTGACTCTTTCATTAAACAGAAAAAAAAATTCTTTTACAAAATCCACCTATATCTGCAATATATGAAATAAATAAAATATCTGTATCTATATCTATATCTATATCTATATCTATATCTATATCTATATCTATATCTATATCTATATCTATATCTATATCTATATCTATATCTATATCCTCAGGATGTTTACAAAGCATGCATAGATACATAAATAAATGGATTGTTGTTTTATTACTTTTACAAAGCACTGGGTCTTGGCTAATAAAAAAATGCAATTTTATGTAGATAATGGCCATGTTCATAATACAGTCATTTTTCTAGCACTGAACAATTTGTATCAAGATTACTCTTTCAATTTTTTCCTAATTTCACATTAGTGGCATGTTTAACATTTAAAGTGATGGTTACGTTAGACCATCTTAGTCAGATGCTTACTAGACTTATTGTGGTGATTACTTTATAAGGTATATAAATGTCAAATCACTATGTTGTACACCTGAAATTAATATAATACTATATATCAATTATAATTAAATAAATTTAAAAGATTTAAAGTGAATTAATTACTATTCCTAAGTTGTTTTAATAATTTATTCATTCACTCAGTTATTTCAATAAAGCTTTATTTATTGCTTTATTTACTTTGTGCAACATTATTGTAGTACCAAATGATGTTCCAACTTTTATAAAATTAGGTGTGCAGAGTATATATTTTGGTCCCTATTAATAAGCCAAAATTGTACAGCTTAAGTGATTGACAATACATAACTCACCCTGGCCAGTGTGGCTCACTTGGTTGGAGCACTGTCCTGTACACTGAAAGATTGTGGGTTTGATTCCCAGTCAGGATACCTACCCAGGTTGTGGGTTCCATCTCTGGTTGGGGTGCCACAGGGGGTAACTGATGTTTCTCTCTCCCATTGATGTTCCTCTCTTTCTCTCCTGCATTTCTCTTTCTCTCTCTCTCTAAAATCAATAAAAATTAGAAAAGTAAAGAAAATACATAACTCTGCTTCTCCAAGTTTAAAACCTACCCTTCATGATATGAGAAAAGGTTCTGTAGTGCAATATTAAAAAAAATTAAATGAAAACTTATCACCACCTATAAAATACCCTACAGGCAGAGATCAACCGAAGGACTTGTATACATGTATATAAGCCAAACCAATGGACATGGACAACAGGGGGATGGGAGCATGAGTTTGTGTGTGGGGGGAAGGTTGGGGGTTAATGGGGGGGATGAGGACACATTTGTAATACCTTAACTAACAATAAAAAAAAAAAGAAAAAAAAACTAAAAAAAAAAAATACCCTACAGGCAGCTTGGCAATGGCACATCTAAGTCCTCATATTCACATTCTTTAAGCTCTAGCTAATAAGCAGTCATTTCCATAGTGTGATTCTAGTATTAATGATCAAGGCCATCATGCCTATAGACCAAGGAAATATTAGCCAGAAATTTGAGTGGCATGTCTGTGTTTATCCTATTTGGTTCTTCTTATTTTTGAAGCCTTTTCTTTGATTTTGTAATCCTCCAATGATCTATACCCTTGAGTCTTTGTCAGAAAGGTTTTTTAAAATCCAAAATTCGCTCCTTATAGAGCAGGTTTTCTTTTATTTCTATTTTTGTTCTTGCTGATATTAAACAGCTCAACTCATATCATGCAGAAACTATAGGCAGTAAATGCTCAAGAATGACTTCGTGCAAGTGCTCTAGAATGCCTGCAATATCTATGAATTTTCTATAATTTCCTTGAAGCTTTTTTATTTTCAAGGACACCCTAATATTAGGAAAAAGTGATATGTTCCAGGCTAAGTAACTCTTTTCTGTTACTCAAGCACTTTTTCTTTCTTTTATGGCTATTCCCTCCCTGTCTGCAGTTGTAAAGGATGGGGAGAATATTCTAAGTTTCTAAACTTATCGTTTGAGGGCTGTTGTTGAACTCTTCATGCCCATTAGTACTAATACAAGAGGAAGTCATTTTACATGAACAGATAGCAAATGAGGCAAAAAAAAAAAAAAATACCTGAATGATCCAACCTCTGGACCAAGATATATTTTTAGTATAAATTGGTCACATAAAATATATAGTTTCTTTCGAATGCATAGATTGAATGATAGGATTATACTTATTTATCCAGCTCTGTGTAATTTTGACCTGTGATCATTTGGAATAGGTCTTATCTACAGACATAAATTTATAATAGCTTCCAAGTATTGGCATGAAATATCACAGATTACCTGTATTAGTAGCAGTACTACAGCAGCTATCACCACCGCCATTTTTCATTTTAATAATTACTCTATTAGAACCTTTACTTCCATTTTTATTCAATCCTCACAATAACCCTAACAGAACCATAGAGAGATGATATTATACCTTAATTTTACAGATGAAGAAACTGAAACACAGAAAGGTTAATTTGGACAATGTCAGAAAATGGTAATGATGGAGGCAGGTTTCCAATGGAGACAGTCTGGCTTCTGGAGTCCATGCCTTACTTCCTCACTACATGTTTATTCTGTATTCACTCAACATCCAATAACAACATGTGTATTAACCATCAATACAGAAACACGCTCAATTATCATAATAAGAGATATCCTCAAGGCACCTTGCCTATAATAATGGAAGGTATGAAAGACAGTAAATGCAACAGAATGAGTTCAATAAAAGTATACACAAGGTACAATGAAATGTAGGAAACAGTTTAACTTTTGTGTGAGAGTAAAAATAAGAAGAGCCTTCACAGAGGACATGGATTTGTGAACTGTGTCTTAAAAGTAGATTAACATTTGTCTGTAGGGCAGGAGAAATGAGTGGTCTAAAATGGAGTTGCCACATGAGTAAAGATATAGCAAAACAGAAGCCAAAAATCATAAAAAGTTTTTTTTTCTTTCTTATGGCTCTATAGAAGTGACTCCAGAGAGTGACGAAGGAGCAAATCTTAGAAGACTATGTAGAGTTTGAACTTTTTCTTGTGGAAATGATTCACTAGGGGTTTTAAGCCAAAACGATCTGGGTTTAAATGTCAAGTCCTTACAATGTGTGATTATGTGCAAGTTCCTGGATCTCTATAAGCCTCAGTTCTCTCATTTGAGAAGTGTGGGTTATTAACACTTATCTCATTGTCTGTTGTGATCAGTGAGACAAAAATATGTAACATTCATTTGCTCCCTTCTCTGCTAATTGAGAGAGAGAAAGGAGAAGCAGAAAGAGGGTGTGTGTGTGTGTGTCTGTGGGTATAGAGTGTTGGTGGTTTTCGTAGTTGTGGGGGTGGTGGGGACTGGCAGTTGGTAGGGTTGCCCACAACATTTGCTTTTTCCTTCTCCTTACGGATTATGGCAGTATTACAGTTCCTTTCTCTTAGAACTAGGACATGGCCATGGACAGGCTTGCCTATTGAAATATTTGCAGAAGCAATGAGTGCAGTCTTAAATGGCTGCATTTAACTACCAGAATAAGACTCTGCAGCACTCTGTCCCTCTGCTGTGGTGTTCACAGGGGCTTCTCTGGAGGTAGAACTTTGGTACCTACTGGGACCTGAGTGATTATCAGCCCAACTACCTACTTTTGCTGGGCCTGTATTATTCAAGAGAAAACAATTCTTGTTGAGATAAACAACTGAATTTGGAACTAATATTCCAACTAATATATAGAGCAAGCAGAGTGTAGGCTGTTTAGGGGGTTTCATGGAATTGGGGTTAGAGTAGGGAGTCTGTCTTATGGAGTGGGGTGAGTGATCACTGAAGGATGAATGGGAACTTGAGACTCAAATACCTCCAAAATCAAGAGACTAATTCAAACCCAGGCATCTTTGTTCCAAAAGAAAGTCACTGCAATAGCAAACTGGGAGAAAGCTGAGCCAACCACTAGCAGTCTGTGTGTTCCCCACAGTATCACTGATACATGTGTCTGAGGCCATGAATTGTAATAATCTCATTTTAAGATGCAAGTTGGGACCAGCATGGTGTCTGGCATATAACTTAAGCTTAAACAATGTTACCTGCCTTGTTCAACTTTTCTTTCTTTCTTCTTTTATAAGATCCTGTATTTGCTATTTATTTACCAAACTAGGGGCCCGGTGCACGAAATTCGTGCACTGGGTGTGGGGCGGGGGAGAGTGTCCTTCAGCCCAGCCTGGCCCCTCTCACATACTGGGAGCCCTCAGGCGTTGACCCCCATCACCCTCCAATCGCAGGATCGGCCCCTTGCCCAGGCCTGACGCCTCTGACAGAGGCGTCAGGCCTGGGCAGGGGACCCTCATTTCCCCCCATCACTGGTTCTGCCCACAGCCCAGGCATGATGCCTCTGGCCCAGGCGTCAGGCCTGGGCAGGGGACCCCCAGGCCCCTCTGATTGCTGGCTCTGCCCCTTGCCCAGGCCTGATGCCTCGGCCAGAGGCGTAGACCCCCATCACCCTCCGATCGCCTGATCGGCCCCTTGCCCAGGCCTGACGCCTCCGCCAGAGGTGTCAGGCTTGGACAGGGGACCCCCATCTCCCCCTGATCACTGGCTCTGGCCCCCGCCCAGCCCTGAGGCCTCTGACCCAGGAATCATGCCTGGGCAGGGGACCCCCATCTCCCTCTGATCGCTTGCTCCACCCTCCGCCCAAGCCTGATGCCTCTGACCCAGGCTTCAGGCCTGGGCAAGGGGACCATCATATCCCCCCAATCCCTGGCTCCTCCCCCCACCCAGGCCTGATGCCTCGGCCAGAGGAGTTGACCCTCATCACCCTCCGATCACCAATCACCGGATCAGCCCCTTGACCAGGCCTGAGGCCTCTGGCAGAGGTGTCAGGCCTGGGCAGGGGACCCCCAGCTCCCCGCGGTTGCAGGCTCAGACAGCAGGGACCCACAGCTGCAGCGGCCCCGTGATCGTGGGCTCTGCTTTAGGCCCAGGCAAGGGACCCCTAGCTCCTGGGACTGCCAGCTTCGACCGTGCCCAGCTCCCATTGCTGGCTCCACCCCTACTTCCTGCTATCACTGGCCAGGGCGGAAAAGGCACCTGATTCTCCAATCATGGCTTGGGGGGCAGGGCCAAGGCGGCCCCAGGGCCGCCTTGGCCCTGCCCCCCAGCTCTTAGCTCCCCCCTGGGTTTCCGATCACTGTCAGTGGCAGGGGGCTTCTTCCTGCTTTCCCTTTCGCCTCCCTGCATTGTGCCTACATATGCAAATTAACTGCCATTTTGTTGGCAGTTAACTGCCAATCTTAGTTGGCAGTTAACTGCCAATCTTAGTTGGCAGTTAACTGCCAATCATAGTTGGCAGTTAATTTGCATATAGCCCTGATTAGCCAATGAAAAGGGTATCGTCGTACGCCAATTACCATTTTTCTCTTTTATTAGATAGGATGGCTGAATAGCCCTAAAAATGCTACCTATATAATAATTTACTTCTGCATTTTAGTGTTTCTCTAATTAAGTGCTTCTCATGCAATCATAAATGTGCCCCGAATTATTCTCTTGCCTCCATTCATTTATTCAGTAGTGAATAGAGCATGACATCATAATTTTTAGGCTAGAAGAGTAAACGCACCAAATATTTCCTTCACCCCATAAAGTTTTATTCCTTTGTTGTTGCATTCATATGGATACCTGCAGAATGTTTTTAATTAAAGCATTTCATTTGGTGTCTACATGAGGGCAGATACTTTGTTAAGGTAAGGAGAAGGTTAAGATACCTAAACAATTTACTCTGATGACTATACAGTCAGTGAAAGACTCAGCAAGGAAAAGCTGTGCATCTGGTTAAAATGTGCGGTTGTGGCAGTTTTGTGTAATCTATAATGTTATGCTAGAAAACATCTAGGAGGCTATAGAATCAGAGATTGTGGAAGAACATCACGTGGTTGGGGATGGACAGCAGAAAAGAACCACAAGGCATGAAAGGTACAGAAACATATGTAAGCTTTCAGTAGAAAGGGTTTGAAACCTCACATTTTGTCAGCATCGAGTATCCAGGGATCAAGATAAAACACAATTCACCAGTAACTGGCACCAGCGTCTCATCATTTCCTCACCTTTTTTTTGTGTGTGTGGAAAGGTTCTGACAAGGCCAACATTTCTGTATCTGTCTACAGAATGCTCTACCTGAGCTAAAAAGATGAATTAAACATAATCCAGGACTTCACAGAATTTAAGCACAGCAGTTAAGTTAATGTAGAAGAATAGCCGAGCACAGGGTTTTAGAAAGAAAGATGAACTTAGTATTAACAGTTCCAGTTTAATTTATGTAGAGGGAAACCATAATATCATAGAGTTAGTAGGAATCTTAGCATTCACCTCTTCTAATATTTTAGCCAATCAAGACTCTTTTGTACAAGGTCAAACAGCCTTTGTTTTAACATTTTGAAATGCTGACTTGAGAATACGTCATATCCATACTTTGAGGTATGCTCACTGGGCAGTTTATTGACTTTAAATAGTTTATTTAGCAATTGTTTTTCTGACAAAGAGAAGGTTCTAGATACATTATAATTATACTATTTGAAGTCATACTAAAAAGAAATATTTATTAATGTTTCATAAGCCAAATGTTTAATGTTTGCATGCCAAAAATAAACATAAAGGCTAAAATCAAAATTGTAATATTTTTTTTCCTAGAAATTAACTTTCAGAATTAACACAACCACTTTATGGGTTTAAAGGTCTTTCCTAATAGTAATAGACTTCATGCTATACGTATAAAGTTAGAGCATTAGAATTGTGAGCCTGGTCTAAACGTATAGTTCAAAGTCCAGGAATCTTAGATATCAACCATAAAGTTCTTTAACACGATAAAGGGTAAAATGAAGTCTTAGTTGTCTGACTAGTTTATTCAGAGATTTAAAGACTTGCTGTCCAATGCTGCCTCTAAGGTATTACCTTATGAGCTGGTCAAAGTTAGAAACCATACCCACTTTATTTTACTCTCACAATTGGTTGGTTTCTTGGTGCATACTAGGTAATCTTTGAAACTTAGTGTTTCTAAAATAAATAAATATGTCTTAGATTGATGACTAATTATATTGGAAGTGCCTTTAAGTTACAGCCGTGGACAGAATTTAAGAGAGAAATAAGAAAAAGGATTGCCAAGAGCTGTTAACTATTAAAGCAGGTGACATATTCGCTCAACGTCTTCATAATAAGATGGACAACTCATGCAAATTGAAATTAGCCAGTAGTGCAAAAGCAATAAAGCGATGTCTGAAAATGTAAGAGCATGTAAGAATTTTAATGAAATTTTAAAATGGGGTCTGCATTTATATTGAGTCATTAATCTCAATAAGACAGTTGACAGGTTTGTATAAAAGACAGGAGCCACATTACATTGTGTAGATGCAGTAATATTATTTAGAGGTAAGATTATTTAATACAGTAATGGGTAAGGGTTTACTATAATCCTACAAATAATATAATAAACTTACATATTAAATTGCCTTTCAAATAAGTTACTGTGGGAGAACATATACTTTTTTGAAGATCATTGAGATGTGGCTTTTAATTTTAAACTCATCACATTGAAATCGCCTTTACAGTCAGTTTATAATGCATTTGAAGAAGAATAAGGGTCATTACTAGGTAGTTACATCTTGTTGATGTCTGAGCTCTTTCTAAAGAAATGCATTTATTGTAAAAGGATAAAACTTTGCCACCATTGACAATATTGAAAATAAAATGCTGCCGATCCAGAGGTAAGATGAAAGAGAACCTAATAAAGTGCTCTGAGCAATGACAGCATCATTGAAATATATGGACGTCTTTCCAAGGAAATTCTGTGTAGCTGACAATATTCATTTGTTCGGGAAAGCGGTGTCTGGTGGGTGCAAAAAAAGAGCTTCTGTATTTATCATTTGCTTTCACAGCTGCTTCTTTCCTCACCAAGTCCTTAAATATGGGTGTCATCTAAGGTTCTGCCATTTGCTCTCGTTTTTTCTCATTTGATGTCTGTTGTCTCATTTAAGGTCCGCCACTGGCTAAAATTACCACTGTTACCACTACTAGCTGTGTACTGTCATGCCACCGTTTTCTTTCCAAGTTGACAGTACATCCAGCCTCTTGTTGGACTTTTCCACTCGGGTATTGCGCAAATATTTCAAGTTCAACATGATCAAAATAAAACTCGTCCTTTACCTTCTTACAAGACCCTCAATCTGTTTTTGCCCCAGCTCTGTGAAGAGAACCACTCTCTGGCCAATCAACCCAGCCAAATCCATATGCTTATCCTAGGTTCTTCCTTCTCTCCCATCCCCACCTCAGTGGCCATTAAGTCATCTTCTAGACTATCTTCTCATTATTCCCTCCTCTACCTTCCCACTCACTTTATTCAGGTCCCTGTAATTTCTGTTTGGAATATAACAGGCTTTGCATGGATCTCCTTGGCTCCTGCTGCTTTCTTACAACTCACTTTCAGCGGGGTTGCTAGAGAAACTTCTCTAAAATGAAAATAATATGCCATTTGCTCCATCACTCCAAATGCCAATGCATTTCCTTGAACTTTTGCAGAGAACAGGTTTTATTTCCTCTAAATGCACTTCTTATCTGACCACTGTCTGCTGTATACAATAATGGTGAGGAACCAAGCACTGGACAGGGGGAGGGGGACCGCTTTTCTCTGATTTTTGTTTCTTACTTTCATGAGACTCAGTTTAGTGCCACCTCATGTAAGATGCCTATCTAGAGTAACAGGAATGAGTTAGTAACTTTGATGTCTGGCACTTGCTTCTTTTCTCTAATAAACAGGATTTCTCTTGAGGGCATTTTTTTTTCTTTTTATTTATTTACTTATTTTTATTATAATATATATATTTAAATCTTTATTGTTGAAAGTATTACATATGTCCCCCTACTTCTCTATTGGCCCCTCTAGCCTAACCCCACCCCAGGCCTTCACCACCCTATTGTCTGTGTACATGGTTTATGCATAGATGAATACAAATTCTTTGGTTGATCTCTTCCCCCACCACCAACCCCACCCCTACCTAATCTTTCTCCAAGACCTACCCAAGATGCATGAGGTGTTCACTGAAGGCATAAATGAGTACGGCTTTCCCATTTCCCAGGAAATGTAAAACTGACAAGATAAAAGACATATCCTTTTTAAAAAGGGCTGTTTTTAGCCCATTGCAAATGGTCTAATTGCACATTTATTTCAACAAAAGAAGATACAGTAAAAATTAAAATTATGTTGTGGTGAAATAGTCTATTATTTTAAATACAAAGGAGATTAAACAGTATAATTCATTTAAATCTATTAGGCAGAATAATTATCAGCACATTTTAAAATTATGGATAAATTTAGGGATCCTATTAACATTTTTAATGCATAATTTGACAAAACCATGTAAGAAATCTACATTTTATTATTTTTAAAGGGATAAACATGTTTATATGTGAATACTAGCATAGCTTGATGTTATCATCTGCCACAGAGCAGTGCTTATAATAAAACATCATAAGAGTATATTTTCTTAGAACATATTAATCCTGCAAAAAGGAAAATATAATGGAAACTAATCCTATATAATAAAAGGCTAATATGCAAATTGTCCCCTCTACTGGGAGTTCAATCGGGAGTTCGACCAGGGGGCGGGGCCAGCTGGCCAACTGCCTGTGACCCCTCCCCCTGGCTGGCCCTGCGCCCAATCACCCCCCTCATCCCAATCAGGGCAGGACCGGCCAGCCAACCTCCCACGTCCCCTCCCCCCTTGCCAGCCCAGGACTATAGGTCCTGATTGGGGCGAGCCAGCTGGACCCCACCGTGCACCACGCCTCTAGTATATAATAAAAAATAAAACTTTAGATTTTACAATCTGCTCTTCTTCCTCAAATGTTTTCATAATAGAATAAAGATTAACTCAAATATGATAATATAAAAAAGAAGGCTTAGTTTTACTTTACATTATGTATATTGCAAATGTGCATATAGGTAACATCTGTAAATATATTTATACTAGTGGCCTGGTGCATGAAATTCATGCTGGGGAGGGGCTGGGGGGAGGGTGTTCCTCAGCCCGGCCTTCACCCTCTCCAATTTGGAACCCTTTGGGGATTGTCCGACTGCTGGTTTAGGCCCGATCCCAGATTGGACCTAAACTGGCAGTTGGACATTCCACTCGCAAACTGGGATCGCTGGCTCCTAACCGCTCACCTGCCTGCCTACCTGATCACCCCTAACCACTCTGCCTGCCAGGCTGATCTCCCCAACTTCCCCCCCCTTCTGGCCTGGTCACCCCTAACTGCCCCCCTCTGCTGACCTGCTCACCCCCAATTGCCCCTCACCCCCACTACCCTGATCACCACTAACTGCCTCTGCCTCAGTCCCGCCACTGTGGCTTTGTCCAGAGGTCTCCCGGTCTAATTAGCATATTACTTTTTTATTAGTATAGATAGGTATTTTAATAATTTTCTCCTACATTTATATAATTTTTAAAAAATGATTTTAATCAAGTAATTCAGAATAATAACCCACATAATCCAAACATCTTATTCAACACAACTATAAAATTTTCCAAAAAAAATTTCAGGTATATTCCCTATTGTGCAAATACACATTTTCACAAAGTCATTTTATGTCATATTAAGGAAACCACAATGAATTAATAAACATCAGAAACCTTGAGCTTCAAGGTTTTAGGATATTTGAAAGTAAATATTTAGATCATATCTCTCATATAGGGACTTTCATAGGTTTATCTTTATGAAGAATCAGTAGTGACATTGGGAGCTATTAAGGCTTTAATTAAAAATTTTAAGTCATTATTACATTAGGTAAATAGAAAACATTATAAATACAGAATTATATGAAATTTTAGAAAAATTAAAAGTTTCACAGAAATACTATGCTTCTTGGTCTCCATTTCCCCAAGTCCTAGGATAAGGGCCTACTCTCCGCTGCCATTGTACATAATTACATGAAAACAATTTGAGAAGGGTTAGCAGGAAGCTTACGTTGAATTGTACATTGAAAATCCAACCAAGGCTATTTATTTCTCAATTATTCATGAGAATACAGAAGCAGTGGTACAATTCCTCTATTCTTATTCCTTGGCTGGGCGATTTTAGATGAAGGGAACTGATGGCAACTCAGCTTCCATTTTGACCCACAGAGATTCTTCCTGCATTAATATACCCTCAGGTACCTTGCCCAAGAGTAGGAACTTAATAATATTCTCAATAGCTTTACTCCCTGAGTGACAATCACCTGCTTAGAAATTGGTACTTATCATCACCACAGTAGTGTATTACTAGTATAGTACTTTATAACTTATTTCCAATATATCAAACCTAAATTTTTTATGTTTTTTACTGTTTTTATTTTTTTCCTATCACACTACATAATTAGCACTGTTGATATTGCTGAAAATCTCAATAGGAAATTTGATTTTATAACATCACAATAGCTTCAACGAACTAAATCAGTATTATACTTTGTTCTTAATGTATCCAAAAACAATAAATAAATTAAACTATTTAAAAAGTACATATGTAGTGCAGCTGGCGTTGCTCAGTGGTTGAGCATCAAACTATGAACCAGGAGGTCACTATTCGATTCCTGATCAGGGCACATACCAGGGCTGCAGGCTCAGTCCCCAGTGTGGGGTGTGTAGGAGGCAGCTGATCAAAGATTCTCTCACATCATTGATGTTTCTGTCTCTCTCTCCCTCTCCCTTCCTCTATGAAAGCAATAAAAATATATTTAAACAATATAAAATAAACACACACGTTATATAATTTCTAAAATTTGAATTAGTATATATGTTCATGTATATAAACATGCATATATAGTTTTATATATTCTATTTATATTGTGTTTTTGAAATATTCAACTTATTTATTTTATACTTTATCATAGGTAAGAAAATACTATTAGTAATACTTCACCATATTTCAATTTTCTATATAAATGTTTAGGGGCAATTGAGTTATTTAATAATGTAAATAAATATTATCCTGAAAATACATATTAAGCATAAGACAATATATCTAAATTAATTTTAATTAATATATATTTTCTAGTATATTAAATAAGGGATGACACCAGAAATTATAATCTCTCAAATTTGGTTTCTATATAAAGGTAGAAATTACTTTTATAAAAGAAATAAGTCTTCTGTGATGTGGTTCTTCTGAATTGGTCAGCTGTAGGCATCTGTACTATATATTTGAGCAAATACTCTCATGTCTATTTGTAGGAGGAACCAAAACCATGCCTATACATTTAAGAGAAATTAAGATAACCATAAAAAGACATGTTATGGAAAAAAGCTGGGTTTGAATAGAGACAAATCTGCATTCTAATTTCACCCTGTGCCACTTATTCTACCAAGGCAAAGGGAAATAATTATTGAGCAGCAGGCTCTAAAGAGATTAGGAAGGAGTGGGGACTTACAAGCAAACAAAATAAAGGGCATTGTGGAATTGTGTTCAGGAGAAAAACAGTAGAAAATGTGTTTTGCATTACTGATGGCATGGATATTGGTTTTACATGCTTTTGTTTTAAATTGTCCTTGTGAAAATTGATGATGCTAGCTACAGATATAAATGCTGGTGGAAAAGAGTACACTTTAAATTTTACTCACTGATGTTACGAGTTATTGGATGCTATTAGGAGCTCTTTTAGAAAGATTTATGGTAATAAGTATTCATCACAAAGCACATCACTTCCAAGAACAAAAAGTGATGCTGCATTCATTTTGTATGATTAAAAATTCACACGTAATGAGGAAAAACTCTCAGGACTAATTTACAATTGTAAATGGAAAGGAACTTTATAAGATATTTTTCTTGTTAATGTCAACAAGAGAAAGAAATTCTGTGTATGCACAGTTTTTGCAAGTATGTACATCAGCTAACAACAAACATTATATCAAGTAATAAGACAATCTGTTAATTTGTATCATAATTGGAAATTTGCATTCTGTAATATTGCAGAATTCTAAGCATGAGAAATAAAATTTAGGTGGTGTATTTCTTTTGCTACCCCGGATATGATATTAATGAATTGGCTGATTCAAGTCCAATTTGCATAGGAAGTTAATATAATTAAAATCAATCTTTCATTGAAAGTTCACCAAAAATATTTAATCTATTTCGTGTTTGCTGGAAGGCAAGTGGCAGAGATTTTTTTTTTTAAATTCTAGAACATTCCACAAGATTAGTTGTACAAGGAAATAAATTAGGCATATTGTTTGATTATTTCCTCGCCACATGTCTTATGCAGCACGCTCATATATTTCAGGGGAGTGTGGTCTAAACTTTATTGGTGTTAAGCCCCTTAAATATAAAATGAGAGATGTTTGTTTTTATTGCTGGTGTAGATATCTTCCTTCCTTCCTTCCTTCCTTCCTTCCTTCCTTCCTTCCTTCCTTCCTTCCTTCCTTCCTTCCTCCCTCCCTCCCTCCCTCCCTCCCTTCCTTCTCTCTCTCTCTCTCTCTCTCTCTCTCTCTCTCTCTCTCTCTCTTCCTCTCTCTTCCTTCCTTCCTTCCTTCCTTCCTTCCTTCCTTCCTTCCTTCCTTCCTTCCTTCCTTCCTTCCTTTCTTTCTTTTTTCTTTCTTCCTTTCTTTCTTTCTCCTTTTTTACCTGTGCGAATGGATTTCCTAGTTTGAATTACATCCCCTATGGTGGGGAAACAGTGAAATGGGAAAATTGAACTGGAATGCATGATGTTCTTTTGGGCAGGATGATTCCCAGGTTCTTGCCCAGGCGGAGTCAAAAAATGAAGCCACGAACAGAAAGTGGTACAGTAAAAGATGGAGATTTATTGAGAAACAAGCACAGACTCTCACATGGGGAGGAGGAGAGAGTCCCACTAAGTCCCTATTTTTCCACGGTTTATAAACACTGCAGTTCTTTGTGCCCTGACATCCCCTCTGATGGGTCACTATCCCCTCTGATTTGGTCACTATAGCAACTTCAGAGCTCAAACCTCACATGAGGTACATGAGCTTCTCCTCTTATTCTCCTTTATTGTTTTCCTATTCCCTTTGGGCTTTCCTCTTCCCTCACTGAATGAGGGGCTTCCTCCCTTTATTCTGTAAATGTATACCTTCTGCAGCTCCCAGCTCCCTTATTCTATGGAAATGTACCTTCTGCAGCTCCCAGCTCCCTTATTCTATGGAAATATACCTTCTGCAGCTCTGTAGCCCTGTGCTTTTTCCAGGGACCCCTTAATTCCTAATATTTCCTAAAACTGCCTATTTTATCCCTAAAAACTCCTTTCAGTAGTTTACAACCAATTACATATCACCTCTAAAATATTAGATTCTCATAAGGAAAATCAATCTAATTCACTCTTTAAAGTTTTATTCAACCTTGCAAATATTATAGAAAAAAACACACACAAAAATATTATTGAAATATTGATGGACAAATTCATTAGAAAAGATAAAAAAATCACATACTCTTCACTAATAAAATGACTTCACTTTTCTAAATTCTTTCCGATCAGCTCTGTTTGCTTTCTCCTTCTCTGAATAGAGCTGAATCACTGTCAGGGTGTTATTTAACTGTGGTGGGTTAAAACAGGGGCATTGATTGTCTGTTTTCTGATTAATTTTTAAAGCTGTCTTCCTTTGAGTCTCAGGATAAAATCTAGATCCCTCAGTTTTCCAAGGTTTCATTCTGAATACAAGCTTTTCCTTTCTTCGTCTTCTTTTACTGACCTTCTGTGGCTCTATTCTCAAATGGCTTGCCTCCTTTCCAATGAAGACCCCTTTTCCTCTTGTTTCATATTGACTTCTGGTACTAGTACACTTATGACTCTATATAGATTAAATACCTTAGAGTACGCAATAAAGTTTCATTGATTGTCTGACTCAAAATCTTCTGTTATATTCTGAACCTTGATCCCTCTTGATCCACTCTCTGAAACTTTCCTACTACATGTATTCAATTTTTATTTCCCTGCAACCTGAAGTATCAAATACATTGAGACAGACATCTCTTCTGGTGTGGTAAGAAGTGTTGAAGCAGGGTGACATCCAGTTTAAAACAGGAACAAAAACAAGTGCAACTAATTACACCCCAGTTAACTCTTAGTCTCCTTACATTGTCAAACAAGGGGGTGAGGTTTCTTCCTTATTGACTTTATCAATGGGGAGTGTTCATTCCAATTTCTTGAAACAACCTTACAGATACTGTGTAGTCTAATCTCTAGAATGGCAGGCTGCAAAGCCAATGAAGGTTCAATTTCCAGTTCTTTTATCTATGACTTGTGCGAAATACAGTTGTACTGTCCAGAAATGGAGACCACTGAAATCCTTCAGCCTTCTTACTCTGCAGGGACCAACCCTATATAATTAGGGCATGGAGAAAGACAGGACTTTTGCTTCCTGGGGTAGGTAGATTTCCCTATAGAAGGAAGTGGACGGAAGGGCTGACCCTATCAGCCTACTTCTCTAAATTTTACAGCAGCGGTTCTCAACCTATAGGTCACGACCCCTTTGGGGGTCTAACGACCCTTTCACAGGGGTCGCCTAAATACATCCAGCATATCAGATATTTACATTATGTTTCATAACAGTAGCAAAATTACAGTTATGAAGTAGCAATGAAAATAATTTTATGGTTGGGGGTCACCACAACATGAGGAACTATATTAAAGGGTCGCAGCATTAGGAAGGTTAAGAACCACTGTTTTACAGTTAGGTAAATCACTTCTGCTTTAGGCAGGCATAACTGTAGGGAGGGGGCAGGAGATCTCCAGCATTACTCTAGAAGTCCCTGCACAGGGAAACCTGGAACCAATTGAGATAAGGTTTCCACACAGATTAAACATGAGGGATACACAAATTATTTTTTCTTGCAAACTACCAAGCTATTAAGGATATTTCACCTGGCCTCTAGAATCTTACCTCAGTCTTTTTTAGCATCTTAAATATTTTTATTGGTAAAGTCTTATTATGATAAAAATAGCGATCCTAGCCCCAAGTGTAGAAATAGCCATTATACATGGTGTCTGAATTAATAAAAATCTTACAACCTTTAACATTTAGAAGTTATCAAACCTTGCACATTAGGAAAAAAAATGAGGACACATTTGAGGAAATGTTACTCAAATGGAATTATAATGATTGCTGGGTGTGGTGGCATATTTCCTCTTTCACTTTCCTGTTCTGCTTCACCATGATTCCATTTCTTCAGTTTCCATCCTCTTCCTTTCCTTTCAACTTTCTCTCTCCATGTTTTTGGTAACTACTTATGGAGGTATAACTCACATAGCATACAATTAATCAGTTAAAGTACAAAATTCCATGCTTTAAGTATATTCACAGAGTCATGCTCACCTCCTTTCCCTACCCAGTTTTCATTCCATGGTCCATAATAGCACCATTTCTTGCAATTCCCTTGTGCCGCTCTCACTGCCATCCTCCTTTGGTGGAATCACAACTGAAGACCAATCCTCTGCCTATTCCATTGCTATCCTTTTGTAACTGAATGCAGCATCAGGAAAACCCACAACCAATTTGTTCTCCTTAGTTTAAATTCTTAATCACTAACCTCTAATGGGCCTTAACTCTGACTAGTTAGGATAATTTATACTTTCTAGATTTCTCTTAAAAGCACCAATATAATTATTGAATACTAGAGGCCCGGCGAACAAAATTCATGCTTGGGTACGGTCCCTAGGTCTGGCCTGCGATCAGGGCCATCTTCCCCGGCTGCCCGCAACTAGCCCTCCCCCCTGCTGCCACTCACCATTGGGCGATCGAAGCCTGACAGCCAGGGGAAGGGACCAAGAGGTCAGCCATTCCTGCCCGCTTGCCAGCCCCAACCCTGCTGTGGGTTGACCTCTGTGTGTGTGGCAACTGGTGGCCTTGGCCTGGCACCACCCGCATTCCCCCGCCACCCACCCCTGGTTCCTTGTTCACCATTGGGCGATTGAAGGCTGCCAGCCAGGGAAAGGTACTGAGAGGTGGTCAGTGCGCCTCATAGCCACTGGTCGAGTAGTCGTTCCGGTTGTTCTGCTCTTAGGGTCAATTTGCATATTATCCTTTTATTATATAGGATAGGGGTCTAGTGCATGGGTGGGGGCTTGCCAGCCTGCCCTGATGGGGTGGGGTCCCCACTGGGGGGCAGGGCCATGGGTGGTTTGCATGCCTGCCATGCCCCCAATTGGGGTGGGGGTCCCCGCTGGGGTGCAGGGCTAGCTGGGGGGAGGGACGGGGGTGGTTTGCAGGCCGGCCATGCTCCTGGTCACAGTAGGGGCCTCACTGGGGGGTGGGGCCGGCAGGGGCGAGGGGCCACGGTGGTTCTGGTCTCTGGTCCTTCTGGTCACTCTGTCATTTCGGTCACTGGGCTTTTATTATATAGGATTTATTTCTGTCTTCTCAAGTCTTCAACATGTCTTTCCCATCTTCACTCTCGGTTGATAATCTTCCTTCTATTTCATTGAACAGATGGAACAATCAGAGAGCTTCAGTGTATTCTCACCAACTCATGTGTACCACATCCTGTCTTTTCTCACTTACTTAAAAAAATCATTTTTCTAGCAATTTTCTTCTCTGCCTTCCATATTGTCAAATTTCTCCCCTCTACATTATTTCCACCACCATATGAACAAGCTATTTATCCAATTATTTAAAAAGAGCAGAAACAAAACACTCAATGTTTTAATGATTTTTTAAATTATAAAAATAATGACTGAATATATTTCTATTGCAAAATATTGAAACAAAATAAAAGATATTGCTTATATTTACCCCAATCCTGTTATTGCTCACTGTCCCCCACGCCAATCCCAGCAGTCCCTTAATGACAATTTTCCTCTGGATATCACCAATTTGCTTTTCTTCCATTTGCAAAACTCCTCAGAAGTTTTCTGTACTATCAGTCTGCAATTCTGCTTTCATTTTCTCTTAAGCTCAATCTCATGGAGCTTTTATCTCCATTCTTCCCCAAAATAGCTTTTGTCAGGGATGCTAATGACCTTCATGCTGCTAATATCTATGGTGAATTCCCAGCCCTTACCTTACAAATGCTTAGTAGTATTTGACATAGTTGATCACTCCATCTTAATAGGGTTCCTTTCCATGGCTACCAGAACATTACACCTCCTATTACTGTTACTGGAGAGCACCCTGAGTCGAAGGGGGGCGCTCTCTCCTCCTCAGCTCTTGTCAATCTCTAGAGAAAGAATTCAGTTAAGTTACAGAAAGCAGCACTGAAGCAAAGCAAATTTATTAATGAAGCAAAGCAAGCATATTTATCAAGAATGTACTTAGTTTAAAGCACAAGCCGGCAACTCAGCTAGTCTGAATGCCATGCCCGATGGGGGTTCAAGGGATTTTATACACTTTTCCCTATAGGTTTCAAAGCTCCCTTGCTGGGCATCTTGGGTAGTGGACTAGGTTTCAAAATCCCCTTTTATCTTGCTGTGGCTTATCTCAGAATGTTTGTACATACATCTGGTCATCTTGTTTGGCAAGTCCTAAGACAGTTGACTTATTTGTTCAGTAGGTGAGATAAATTTCCCCTTCTTTCTCCCTTCTCCCTTCCCCCGTTCCCTGCCCTAGTAGCTATCTATTCTGCCTAACACCACACTGTGGATTTTTCAGGTCTTTCTTAAGTTTTTATACATTTTTGCTTCATGTATTTTGAAGTTTTGTTTGCATAATTCAGGCATTTGTACATTGGTAGTCAATAGCTGGATATGGATCAATGAATCATTTTTGTATTGTTTGCATGATGGTATAAAATGTTTGTGCAATCCACCATTCTCACTCATTTATATCCTTCCTGCATCATTAACATTATTATTTGCTTAGTTTAAAATAATAACAACTCCTGCTGTGTATTTGAGTTGGTGAATCTTGACATATCAGTTATAAGTCTGTTATTCACTGGAACATTTCTAACTTAATTTAAAAATAACTTCATTTTTTTCTGCTTTATTACTTTTTCATTGCATTTTATTTAGCTCATTTTTATTATTTTTATACCTGATGGATTTTGTTAGGGTTTACTAGGTGCTTCTCTCTCCCTGCTCCCTTCTTTTCTTTATTTTTCAACTTTAGGTGTATTTTGTTTAATTGAGTCAGAATTCTTTTTTTGACAAGATACTTACTACCTTCAAGGGTGAAGATTTATTTTTTTTTTATATTTATTGTAATCACTCTTATGTTTGGAAGAAGCCTTACTGATTTACTTTTTTTTGGACAGTGAGTTATGTTGCTTCAATTTATTTATTTATTTATTTTAATTTAAATTCTTTATTGTTTAATGTATTACATACATCTCTTTTCCCCCCATTGACCTCTCCCTGGATCCCCCCCAGCACATACCCCCTGCCATCTGTGTCCATCTGTTATGCTCATATACATGCATATAAGTCCTTTGGTTGATCTCTTACCTCCTCACCCCCCACCTTCCCTCATAGGTTGGACAGTCTGCTTGATGCTTCTATGACTCTGGTTCAATTTTTGTTCATCAGTTTATGTTGTTCATTATATTCCACAAATGAGTGAGATCATGTGATATTTATCTTTCTCTGACTGGCTTATTTCACTTAGCATAATGCTCTGCCGTTCCATCCCTGCTGTTGCAAATGGTAAGAATTCTTTCTTTGATTTACTTTTTTAATTAATATTATTTCTGAATTCCATTTTCTTTTCTAGCCTTTTCCTGTATTATAACTATTATTATCCTATTTCTTTTCATATACTGTGAAGAAAATATATATCATATTAATATTCCTTTGATGTCTATTTTATAAGTAATATTTATTTTTCTATCAACATGTGGATAGAATTTTCGCAGTGAACAAGAATAGCCAGCATGTTTCTACTTCACTTCCTTTTCTGTGCCCTTCCCCTTCCCCTTTATACTGTGCATATTTTGAATATCAGTTATAAGTTATTACATTTATTTCACTTACTGATGCATATTTAGCTAGCATTCATTTTAATGATTTGTTGGTGCATTGATTTTTTTTAATGGGACAAGAAAAGATGCTCATTTTCTCAGCTTCCCTAAAGGCCTTTTCTCAATTAATTTCCCTGGGGCCGTGAGGGACTCTTCTGATTATGATGGTGGAGCAGCTTTCCAAATACTCCTGCTGCCACGGTAATCCTCCCTGGCACTGTGTCTGGAGGATTTCTCCTAGCCCTGCCTATTTGTCAATCCCGTCCTGTCTGCTTTCTCTCATTAAGAATTGTTCAGAGATTTTTTTTTCTTACATTTTTGGCACTATTTCTTGCTGTCCATCATTACTATGAACTTATACATTTAAAAAATATTTTACTGCCCTGTCCAGTTTTGCTCAGTGGTAGAGCGTTGGCCTACGCATCCAAGGATTGCGTGTTCAACTGCACGTCAAGGGCGGGTACCTGGGTTGCAGGTTTGTTCTGCAGCCTGGTCCGGGTGAGTGCAGGAGACAACCATCTTTGTCTCACATGGATTTTCTTTCTCTCTCTCATTCCTCCTTTCTCTCTCTCTCTTCCCACCACCTCCCTCCCTCCCTTCCATTCTCTCCAAGAATCAATGGTGAGGATTAACTAACTAACTCATTCTATCTTAAAAAACATATGTATTACTGTCATCTCAAATGAATTTACACAAAAGATGAAAAAGGATGTATGTACTCAGTTTGCTGTCAAGATCTGATCCTATCCACTGATCATTTTACTTTTAATAGGTTTTGCTTCTTTTTGAAACATAGCATTGTTTTATTGGACTTAGGTTGTTCTGACCTTTGTAGCATAATGTTGCTTTTTTCGCTAATATCTCCCTGGTTTTGTTTTATCCTGTTGCACACTAAATTCAGTTTCTGGTTTTTTACTTTCTCTTTATTACAGCCATTTCCTTTGTTTTCACTGTTTTATCATTCCCTGTTTTTCAATTTTATTATGTTAACTCATATCTCCTGCCCATGGATTGTCTGTTAGCAAATTCCCTCCAAAGTGTTAAATTACGGCTTTGATTTGTTTATTGCATGACTGTTTTAATGTGAAAAAGTGAATCTAATTTCTTTAAAATTTTTGATATTGAAGTATTTTTATTCTTGATTTTCTTCTTATTTAATATTCACAGTTCACACATTTTAGGCGGAGAAATGAGTAAGTTGACTGCAGATGTTTCTGCTGGAACCCTTTGCACCGCACTGCATTGTCAGAGAGAACAGGTAGTTTGGTGCTTATGTTCACGATTTGATAGCATAGATGCTATTATAATGTTCCACTCTTGTCTGCAACAAGTTTGAAATAAATTTGATTCATAATTCACTCCAGTGCTATGACTTCTCACAAGTGCATTTAAGATCCCTTTGGAGCCACTCCTGTCCCCAGATCTGTTTATGGCCGTGTGTTTTAATCTGTCACTTCCATTCTGAACTAACTCCACTAAGGATGACTACATAATGCAATATAATTTTCCCCTCAAAATTCTCAGTGTTAGATCAGAAAAGGAAACAAAAAATGATGGAATCTTGCAAATAAAGATGTAGGAGGAATTGTTACTATTTTTCAGGAACAATGTGTCTTTGGAGCTCTATTCTTGCTGTTATGAAACTAGTCTTTGGAAAAAAAACAATTTGAATGCTTACCATGTACTATATACTGTGATAGACATTCTCTAACACACTCTAACTTTTCCATTTATCAGCCATTCCTTCAGTTAATCACAAAGCTAGATACTCAGAGAATGGGAAATATTATACAATGAAAAGAAGTTAATTTAAATTTCTAAGGGGAAATTAGATTATTTAACGGAGAGCTAGAGAAAAGATTTTTTTTTTTTAACTTGCATGAGGAGAATCAAATATCAAACAAGAGAATGTGTTTTCTTGAATCTCAGTTGGTTATAATTATAGAGGAAGGGCAAAGGAAGGTCAAATTCCATATAATAAGAGGAAGTAGAAATTTCACAAGTGCTCATTCACCTGCTGTCTTAGGTAGATGCAATAGTATATTAAGCAAAAATCTGTAGAAACTAGCATTTATTTAAGCCTTGCTTGTTATGACACTTGCTCTTTCCTAATGCATACACTATGCTCCTTTGAAAAGTAAAAGAGCTCTACCAACCTTAATTACTGTCTTTTAGGACAGCAGACGACTTTCTCTGTCCCCTTATCTTGTGTTAAAATTTCTAAAATCGGCACTCTTGTTTGTGCTGCTACCTTGTCTAGAATTCCCATTACTCCATTTCATGTTTTAGGTGCAATATAAGTGTTAGAACCTCTTAAGAACTTCATCTTCTTTGCAGTCCTCTCTGACTCCCTGGATATAAGTCGGAGAAAGACTGAGAGAGACTAACTCAGTGTTATTGGGGGATTTGGGGTATCCCTTTCCCCACTTGCGTACTGGGGGTTGAATTCTTATGCTATCTTGAAAAAAGAATTTTCTGAGACTTGCATGGGAAGATGAGTGATTTTTATTTGTGTGGAATTACATCCCTGGTTTTCCAAAGGCCCATTTCCCTTAAGCCAGTCCTGGAAGAAGTTCAGATGGGGATTCAATAGAGCTAAAATCTGAGCCAGTGTCCAGAGTTTCCGTTCCATGTTGCAGCTGGGTCCAGTTCAGCATTAGGCTAGTTATAGTCCATTGGTCCATTGTGTGTGGGGTCCACATGGCCATGGGGATGTGGGCAAGCACAGCCATGCGGGTGAATGCAGGGGAGTCAAGAGAGCTGCCCCCTGCAACAAGAGTCCCAAGGGCAGCCAAGAGCACCAAGTGCACAAGAGAGCACACTCTTTTGCTTAGGGGATTAAATATGGCAAATTTCGAGCCCTTGCAGTGGTCATGCCTACCCCAGCCTATCCCCAAGCATGACTGACAGGAAGTAGCTTCCCTAGTCCCCCCAGCTTTACTGGGCATGCATCTCTCTCCTCCCAGTCCAGGCCCTTTCCCCCATGTTCTGCAGGGAATAGACCTGTGGCTCCTTGGGGAGTATAATGCTGCAGCTTCCTGACGAAGCTGCCCAAATGACATGCCTATAATACTTGGCTTTTCATTTGCTCCTTTCCTGTTATCAGTAACTAGGTTAATTACAATGGTATGTTTAGCACCTTAAATATAGGCCAGCAGAAGCTGAACTAAAAAAAAAAAAATAGCTTTAGCCCAGCCGATGTGGCTCAGTGGTTGAGCATTGACCTATGAATCAGGAGGTCACAGTTCAATTCCTGGTCAGGGCACATGTCCGGGTTATGGGCTCAATACCCAGTAGGTGGCGTGCAGGAGACAGCTGATCAATGAATCTCTTTCATAATTGATGTTTCTGTATCTCTTTCCCTCTCCCTTCCTCTCTGAAATCAACAAAAAAAATATTTTTTTTTAAATAGGAAGTATCACATGATCTCACTCATATGTGGAGTCTAAGTAACAAAATAAACTGATGAATGGAGTGGATTCAGAGACATGGAAGCGTGGAACAGAGTGTGAAATCACAGAGGGTAGGCGGAGGAGGGTGGATGGGTGGAAGGTAATCAACCAAAGACCTTGTATGCATATGTACATTACCCATGGACACAGACAATAGAGTGATGAAGGCTTGGGGTGGGGTTGGGCTGAAGGGAGTTGATGGGGGAAACAGGAGGGCATATGTAATACTTTTAACAATAAAGAATAAAAATAAAATAAATAAATAATAGCTTTCTATAAGTACCTTTAAAACCAAACCAAACATACCAACATAGATTACTGTCTCTGTTAAATCAAATTAAATTAAATAGTCTGGCTTCATTTCACTGACTACATCAACATGATTTTATTATTCTATGAAACTCTTTTTCAGGGAGATAAATGTTGCAAGTAAACATCGTTACGGAGAAAATATTTTTGTTGAACATCAAACGATTGAACTCTTAAAAAGATAACATCAACAGCTTAGTCCAAACCTACCCCCTACCTAAACCTCTGTCTACCACACATATTGAAAGACGTGCTTTAAGTCAGATTTCAAAACTTTATGCCTCTTCTGACTTCACCTTTCTCTTTCTGAGAGCCTACTAAGCCCTGGCATGGTGCATGCCCTTGTTAAGATCAGGCACACATAGCTTTGTCTGGCTAACAAGTCTCTGAATGACATTTTTGGGGTAGCCAATAGTCAACAAATAAGCTTCACTTGATTTTTCTACTTTGGACACGAAAATGTTGAATTTATAAGGAGAACATAAAAATATTTAAGAAAGGATGAACCACATTATAATTATAATAAATATGTAAAATTACTATATAGGAGCTTAAGCATATTTCACATTATGGATGTGCTTTCATGTCTGAATTCTTCACTAACAAAAATGAAACATGTATCTAAGGAAAAATTTCTGGTGATCAGAATCTAAATCTTCTTTAAAAAATATTTTTATTGATTTCAGAGAAGAAGGGGGAGACAGAGAGAAAGAGAGAGAGAGAGAGAGAGAGAGAGAGAGAGAGAGAGAAACATCAATGATGAGAAAGAATCATTGATTGGCTGCTTCCTGCACCCCCCACCCCTACTGGGGATGGACCCTGCAACTTGGGCATGTGCCCTTGACTGGAATCACACCTGGGACGCTTCACAGTCTGCAGACCAGCACGTTATCCACTCAGCCAAACGAACGGCTAGGACTACATCTTCTTTAGCAGTGCTGATTTTACACCATTGATTTGTTTTATATATTTTCTTTTTTTTCGGCTCACATTCAACACTATGCATTTAAGTGACTACTTCTAACTTTTGCTGCCTGTAAGCTCAGAGAGAAGGTATAAGTAGATAAATGTTCCTGGAGGGAAAAATAAATAAAAATAAACACAAAAGACTGAAATTAAAAAAAGAAAAGATTGCTTCCCTACTTTAACTTTTATTTCTGATAGCACTGCATTCTTTAATAAAATTTGCTCCAAGTTTTCCTCAAAGTACAAAGTCTTTATTAACAACATTTCTGAGAAGATTTGCTTTTGTCCAGGGTAGAAAGTCTCCTAGAAGCTCTCTGCTCTGTCTCCTTCCCATATATATTTTTACTAGGGGGCCGGTGCACGAAATTCGTGCACTGTGTGTGTGTGTGTGTGTGTGTGTGTGTGTGTGTGTGTGTGTGTGTGAGTGTCCCTCAGCCCAGCCTGCCCCCTCTCACATACTGGGAGCCCTCAGGCGTTGACTCCCATCACCCTCCAATCGCAGGATCGGCCTCTTGCCCAGGCCTGACGCCTCTGGCCTAGGCGTCCGGCCCGGGCAGCGGGGACCCGCAGTGGCAGCGGGTGGCGCTGCGATCGTGCGGGCTCCGCCCCTGCCCCTGCAGGACGCCTCTAACTGAGGTGTCCGGCCCGGGCAGCGGGGACCCGCAGCTGCAGCGCCCCGCGATCGTGGGCTTCGCTTTAGTCCCAGGCAAGGGACCCCTAGCTCCTGGGACTGCCAGCTTCGACCGTGCCCAGCTCCCATCGCTGGCTCCACCCCTACTTCCTGCTATCACTGGCCAGGGCGGAAAAGGCGCCTGATTCTCCGATCATGGCTGGGGGGCAGGGCAAAGGCCGCCCCAGGGCCACCTTTGCCCTGCCCCCCAGCTCTTAGCTCCCCCCTGGGTTTCCTATCACTGTCAGTGGCAGGGGGCTTCTTCTTGCTTTCCCTTTCACCTCCCTGCATTGTGCCTACATATGCAAATTAACCGCCATCTTGTTGGCAGTTAACTGCCGATCTTAGTTGGCAGTTAATTTGCATATAGCCCTGATTAGCCAATGAAAAGGGTAGCTCGTACGCCAATTACCATTTTTCTCTTTTATTAGTGTTGATTCCAACTCTTATCTCTGAGAGGGGAATTTATCTTTCAAAGCCCCTCTTTTTTTAAAAAATTAACATCGATGTGAGATGGAAACATCGATCAATTGCCTCTCGTATGATCCCCAACTGGGGATAAAACCTGAAACCTAGGTGTGTGTTCTGATGGGGAATTGAACCCTGCAACCTTTTGATGCATGGGACACACTCCAACCAATTGAGCAATCCTGCTAGGGCTAAAAGCCACCTTATTTTTAGGAGGATAAGACAACTTTTAGATGAAATCTATTCCCAAACTGCAATATCCTTTTGGGGAAAAGAGTGTGCGTTATTAAGACATCTGTATATAATATTTATTCACATCCCTCTTGGATGGGAAAGCCAAAGCTCTTTAGGCTGTATTGGTGAAATTTTATTTTGTAGAATCTTTCTGAGCATCTAAGATGAGAAGAGAAGAGGTTCTTTCCATCTTCCTCACTCAAATAAACTGTTGTTTTGCCCGGTGGGGATTACTAATGTGCCTAAGAAATTATATTAGTGGTTAATCATTAGAAAAAATCAGATGCCAAAGATAATATATTAGCTCTGCATTCTAGGCATACACTCTGTATGATTTCCCATCTGGTTTAGAAGTGGAATAAAATGATTACGGAGAATTAGTTAAATAAAGGAAGGAAACTACATGGCAAGATGCAAAATTGACAAAGCACCTAAACTCCATTAGGCACATGCTGATGAATTAACTAGTCTCAAATAGACCTCCTAATAGAAGCTTAAATTAGCTAAAAAGCAATAAAAAATGTAATCAATTCCTTGGCAAAGATGTTTAGATGCAGGATGCCCTAAAAATGAGAAGTATTAATGACAACATAAGTAAAATATTATTTTTTAGTTAAAAATGGTTGATAATGTATAAAGTATGTTTGTATTTTTGGTACTTTTTTAAAGAAAAAATCAGTAAACATTTGGATTAAAAGGCATGTGCTGTGGGGTAGGGGAGGCCAGGGGAAGGTCAATGGGGGAAAAAAAGGAGACATGTACTACTATTTGTAATACTTTAAACAAAAAAATAAAAAAAGTAAAGCAAATTATAAGACATAAATAAACCCTTGTAATTCAGTTTTTTAAATTGCTTTTGCCATTTAGCTCAATGGTAAGTAATTACTATAAAGCCAATGAATGAAATTAAGTGAGCAATGACATCAATTTGTTTATCTATACATTTTTCTTAACATGTTTTGTGGGTGCCAATTCTGTTTCCATCTCATGGTTTGCAGGAGCCTGAAGAATGACTGCTGGCTTGGGAGACTGGGTGGTTATGTATGTAAGTCACTCATTGGTAAGAAACATAAAGAACAGATTTGAAAGATAAAATGATAAATTTAATTTTGGACTTTAGAGAAACTTTGATTTCTAGGTCAAGACTAGACATTATAATAAATAGAAGCCCAGACTTTACGAGTAAATTTTGGGCTGGAGATATTTTGTGGAAAGCATGATCAACCTATGGCTCATAGAGAAATTTGGAGTGAATATGACCTTCTTGTTACAGTGTGTAGAATGAGAATAAATGAAAACTAGAACAGAGCAAAGGAATAACAACATGATTGATTCAAGGAAGAGAAACAAGAAGGAGCCTTACATTTCTGAGAAGAAGGAAACATGTTGTGAAGTTGTAACAGATACCTATACAAATTGGATTACTATTTGTAAGCCATTCTGGTATAAATGAATAATGTGGAGAGTTTTGTCCTATTTATTTATTTATTTATTTATTTATTTATGTATGTATTACACTTTAATCTTACTTCCACTTACAGAGGAGAAAATATGTCCTTAGTTCTCCCCCCCCCCACTTACCCCCCTGCCCTGAATCTAACCAACCTGACCCTAACAGTTATTCTGAACTTGACAAAGCCAGATTTGGATATATTAAAAAGGAGCATTGAACTTTTGCAGAGTGGGATATTGAGGATCTACGTGAGAATCCAATTTGATTGCCAGTACAGTTCTCAGAATATGGGAGAAATTCAATAATTCTTTGCACTGGGTTAAATGAAACTCCTTGGAGTTACACACAGTATCAGTCTTTGACTCTTTCTGTGCCTTTATCACTTACTCTCTTCCTGTGTGGATGACAGGAAGACAATGCATATGTAGATGACTTAATATTAAGGATTTTGATAATGAGTGAATTATTGCTATATTATTATTTCTTCATCTCATAGCTTTCTTTGGATTTCCCAGAGATTTGGGTCATTTTAAGATTTCCCAGAGACTTCAGACTTAGGGCTCGTATAAGAGCATGAGAATTCCTGGTTCAACTGGTACTCAAGCCCTTATATTTTATTTTTCATGTAAAAATGTGAAAGAGATAAAAGCCTTGATGTTTAATTATCTGCCTCTGTATTTTTGTCTTTTTTAAAGCATACCTCATTTTAACCAATAACCATTTTTATGATTTGTCACAATGCACTGTGCTGTATCAAACTCTAAAAGAGTTTAAAGTTTGTGATGTGAAACTCAGTTTTGCATTTGTTTCATATATAAGTTTTGTGACTTTTACAAGTTTCCTTTAGTTTATATGTTGGAAATAATGGATTTGTAGCCAAATTTTTCATGCATTAATGAGATCCCATGAAGCCTTAGATATTTTAGACTATCTAACTTGGTTTTGAACTAATAAATATTTTATAGTTCCTCTGAGTTCATATTTCAAACATTGCAGTAACAGCCCTCAGCTTAGATTTTTTTTCTTATTTCCTAACATATTTTTTGAATTTTGTAATCACACCAAGGAATGGGTACTCACTAAATATTTAATAAATATTTTAAATGAAAAACAAACTATTAAGCAAAGTGTTTTCAAACACCATATTTTGACTGTTTATAATTGATATCCACATTATGCTAACAGCAAAGTGTAATGTTTCATTCCACTTTGCCTCTGGCCTTTTCATTTTTATAGGTATTTCAAATTGAAATCGATGATGATAGTTTGAAAAGTCTTAGAAAAGAGACTGAAAAAATAAAACAACACCCACAAAGATGCAGTGACTTCTTAGGGACCATTTTTTAAAAATATCATTTGTCTAGATTCTATTTAGCAATGGATGAAAAGCCACAAATAGCAAAGTCAATGCCAATTAATACAAATCTATTCAATGTTTTCTATTGAGGACATGTGTAGGGTGATCCAGATGAGGTGCTGGTGATTCTGTAAGTTCTGATTCAGGAATCCATGGACAACAATCTAAATAAAATAAAATAAAATACAGATTCCTAGCTTCACCCAAAAGATACTAGACCAGTATTTAGTCAACAGATACTGTGACTGCCTCAGATACAACACTTAAGGGGCACCCAAAAAACAGCAATAAAGATAAACAATATCTTTTAAAAAGTTAAAATTGTTGCAAAATGCAAAAAGGGATGAACAAACTATAAGGATTTTAAGCAAAGATGCGACAAGTATTATTGATCTTTTATTTTGCCTCAGGCTATGACATGGCTCAGCAGGGCACTGTGTCTTAAAACCAAAGAAACACAAAACTGTGAAATATTACCAGGAATAGGCCAAGCCTGAGGGCAAATGTTTCCTTACCTTCCCTGGTTTACCTCCCTCCTATGAAGAATTCCTGCAGTTTTGAGATGCTTATTTGCTACATCTGCTAGGATCTGCTCTCAGCCCAGCACTATCAGCCAAGAGTCAGGGAGGAGTGTTGAAATACTACTGTCTTTGGAATTATGACTTCTGGACCTCATCTCAAGAACCTCAGAGGGAAGGTAGGGGAGGGTGGGGGTAAGGGGGAGAGATCAACCAAAAGACTTATATGCAAGCATTTAGGCCTAACCAATGGACACAGACAACAGGGGGGTGAGGGCATGAGTGGGGGGTAATGGGGGGTAATGTGGGGATAAGGACACATATGTAATAACTTAATCAATAAAGAAATTTTTTAAAAGAGTGCTTACAAATTTCCCATTATTGGCATATGCCTATATTTATGTTTATCATCACTGTAGAAGGATTACAAATCGAAGGAATAATTCAGATCTAAATTCAACAGAAATGAATAATAGTATTACAAACATGTTTATTTCTTTGACGGTTTTTGGAACTTTCAACTATGGAATTCAGCTTAAACTATGACCAGGCAGAACATGCCTGCTCTTTTTAGTACCGCTAATGCTCGTCAAAGTGAGTCGTGATACATTAATTGGGGGTCTTCTTTGGCATATATTGAATAGTAATATATAATTTAAATGTGTTTGCAAAACGTTTGGTAGGAACAAAATAGCTTGAGTGCTTTTAAAAATCAATCACCATAAATATTTTCAGAAGGAGCCCTGGCCTGTGTGGCTCAGTTGGTTGGAGCATTGTTTCATACACCCAAAGGTTGCTGGTTCAATTTCTGGTCAGAGCACATACCCAGGTTGTGGGTTCAATCTCTGGTCAGGGAGCTTGCAGGAGGCAACTGGTCAATATTTTACTCTCACATCTGTGTTTCTCTCTTTCTCTCCCTCTCTCTCTCTAAAGTCAATAAAAAAAAAAAAAGCATGTCCTCAGGTGAGGATTAAAAAAAATTTCACTAGGATAAAAAAGTAAAATATGTGTGTTGTTTCTTATGTAGATTTGAATACATTTAAAAAGTAATATTCATAATTACTTACCATCTACCTGACATGTATATATAAAATGGGAAGTGAACAAAGGCAAATTTCCATAATTTAAATATTTATTTATGCATAAAATAAAATGAACTCTATCATAATATAAACAATGTACTATAGAAATCACTTGCAGAACAATAGAGAGGACCTTAATATTAACAATTCCATTCTGAGAAATACTAATAGAAGGTGTGGGGGAGGAAGACAATTTTCACTTTTAGGTTCTTTTGGCTAGTCTAATAATTAATCACATGAGACAGATTAACAAGAGAAAAAACAACAAATTTAATTACCTATGTGCATACGGAAACCCCTCATACGTGAGAGGTGTAGAGATGGAAAATTACAGAGATACATATGGCATTCCAAACTAAGGTTGAGGAAAACTGACTTGGAGCTTCACAGGGGAGAAGGCTCATTTGAAGGATAATAAGAGTACGTATTCAATAACTGGAAGTTTGCCCTGCCCGATAAGTAGGGTATTTAAGGGAGAGCTAAAAGTTTCTCCTGAGCCTGCAGGGTCTTGATTACCTTCAGCTCATAATATTTCATATACCAAAGTGAACAGGAAAGACAAAGCAAACCCTTTTTAAGGGGTAAAAACAATGTCTAATTTCATGTCAAAACCTCAATTATCATGAAAATAAAATCTATTGTTGGATGGATGAGCCATTAACAGAAAAAAAAAAAAAGAGAAGAAATGTGCAGAAGCTGGAGTGGGATGAGAATAATGTAGCTAAGGTAAAAGAGGGAAAAAAGGAGCTAACAGAGGAATAGCCATTATAGATTGTGGGGTTATATTTCACTATATGTCAAGAATAAAGACTCAAGCAGTGTCACAATTCATTTTTTTAAAATCTGTGTTTTGAAATAAATCTATTTTAGTTTAGTTCATTTGGTAACTCCAAGGAGTATGTGAACATCCTCTATTCAGTTGTTCCTCAGGTACAGTTGCCTATCATAGGAGTAAAACGATGTGGGATTAATGACTGCAAGAGTGAGAAACTTCTGTAGGGGTGAACCGAGAGCCTGGGGCTGTTTGTAGAGACGGGGTATTGGGGGTATTGCCTATTGCCTAGACTTGGAGATCCTTCATCCTCATTCCTTTCTTGCGGTTGGGCAGCTTTCTTTAAATGCATATATAATTTGGGAAAACCAGGTGTACATTCTTTCCTGTATTCTTTCCCAACTCCTCTCCTATTATAAGGCTGATGCGCAGGCTTCTTTAGGTCAGAGGTGACGTTGTTCAGTGTCTTGCTATAGTGGAGAGTGACGAAGAGAGTGGAGAGTCAGTGAACCTCTCACCATGGGAGGGAGTGCCTTGAAATTAAGCCAAGAGACACAAGCGCCTGGAATTGTTCATAAGGTGGAAAATCTAGAACTGATTGTGTCCCTTTCCCACAGGTGAAGAAACAGCAAGAAGCCTGATACCTTTTGTTTATGAGCATGCACGGCTGTGGCGGGAGGTTAGCCTCACATCCCAGGAAGCAGTAAGGAAGCAGCCATGGCAGAAGTGCAAGCTTTACTGGACGTCAGCATTATTACAGTGCTGGACCACAAGCCACTTGGTCAAATGTTTTCTTCTTCTTCTTCTTCATGATGAGTAACCATTTGTCTGGCATATTTAAGTGATGCTCATGAGTTGATACCGTGTATTACATCACCTCTATCAGCCTGGCATGAGATAACTCTTTGGAATGAGTCAGAATTAAAACTAAGATTTATTATGTTTCCCCCCTAAGTGTTGAAGCTAGAAAACTGTATGATCAGATTTTTATTGCAGAAATCTCACTCTGACAGCACTTCAGAGTCAAACATGACTAGAGGCAGTCAGGAGGCCTAAAAATTCAGGTAGGAAACTGACATGGTCTCAGCCAAAGATTAGTAGTGAGACTAGAGGGGATTTAATAGATTTTTGAAACTTAGAAGATGAGATTGAACTAGAATTTGACAACAGATGGTATATAGTGGATAATGGAGAGAAGTCTAAAGTAATTGTTAAGGTTCCTAGCAGAGTGTCTAGTGAAATGATGATTCTGTTAAGAAAAATAGTATTTCATGAAAAAGTAGCAGGTTTTAAAAAGAAGTTTGGGGGATTTTGAGTTTGAAGGCCAAGGACGTCTAAACTTGGTTTTGAGTTCAGCTAAGAGAACAGTTACTGAGCCATAAACTTAGGATTGAATGCCTCACCGTCTTTGGGTTAGACATTTAGAACAGTGGCAATCATCTGGGATTATGTTAGAAACATTTGAAGGAAGAAAGTTACAGACTGTACATGTATCTTTCTTTCTCCTTCAAGATTATGATATAGTTGTAAATAGAATGTCCTTTACCAATTCCTCTGAGATTTTTGCTGTAATGAGTTGTTATTTATGATAGAAGTATGAAACACCTATCAAATAGCTTGAGGCATAAAATAAAAGATTAACAAACACTGGAACCAGGAACTCTGTAGTGTTCAACTCAGTAAATGTGTTTTGAATGATTTCTAAAAATTCTTTATAGTTACCCATTATGAAAAATAGTTGAATGGCATTCCACTACACTATTTAATAGTTATAGTCTCTTAAGAAAATCTGAAAAGAGGTTAACAATTTTAACATAATGAAGTGAAAGCAATGATAAAGATCTTCCTGTGATGTTATTGAAGAAGAGAGTACAAACTTTGTGTGTGTGTGTGTGTGCACTTGCACCATTAAGGTGATAGTGGTGATAATGCAGATTTCAGTGGAACAGGAGACTGGAGCTTTGAAGGATGGGAGTTGGTGAAGCAGAAGATAGAATTTCCCAAATATGTGGTCATTGTGTTCTTTAAGATTGCTTTTGACTACAAATGATGAAACAACAAAGCAGCAATGGTGCAAACAATAGGGCAATTTAATTTTCTTTTATGACATGGAAAGTGGATACAGAACATGAATAATTTGGAATGATAATACATAACAAAATTGGTAATCTCAAACATAGCTGTATAAGCATACTTTATGGAAATATAGAGGCAAATAATCAGAATAGTTGAAAAAAATGGGAAATGATTAACCTCAGAGAATAGGATTTAGGGGTGTTCTTTGATGATGTAAGAGATTGCTATTTTTCTGTGAAAACCTTGCAATACTATTTTTTTAAATGATAAAACGTTAATGATAAAAATAAAGTTTTAATTTACATAACATTTTGAGTATGACTTGATATTTTCATTAGGGTGTTGGCAAATTGAGTTTGAAGTTTTAGTCATATATCCTAATGGTAATACACACACAATTTTAAAACTCAGGCCTTGAAGTATGGTGTTTAAAAATAAGAAACCCTCTGGAAGAATGAGAGAAGAAATGATCAAGGAGATAAAGTAAAATTATTAAATGCAGCAATTTTATGTATGAGAATGTGGTCTATAGCTCAAATAAAGTTCTAAAAATATACTATGTATTTCTCAAGTGTTTAGTCATTGGTTAATTTGATGAGAGAAGCTGTTTAATAATTAATTATTAATTAATAATTTAATGCACATTTTGGACTGCTCAGAAATATTAAAAATACACTTAATCAAATGCAAATAGTACATTAAAATATGTGAATCACCTTTTCTCTTTTCTCTCTCTCACTTTCCCTTTTTAAAAATTATTTTTCCCCTAAAGGTATCAATACATATTTTATTAATGTAACTTTTGTTGTTTATTTCATTCCACATAAAGATGACAATCTAACCATCCTCCCCTAAATCAAGCATGTAAATGTGTCAAAAGAAAGCTTAGAACTTTGAAACTTGAGGCTGCATTTAAGCCATAGAAGTTAGATGATTGAGTATATGATCCAAGGAAATTTTCTAATCCACTATCTACTCCTAAACCACTTAGCAAACTGAAGTAAACATTTTTTTGCATAATTTCAAGAGGTGTCATGATAAAGTTGGTATAGAAAAAGGACAGGGTATTAGAATTTTATGTCTTAGCTCTCACCACCAATTCATAGTTGGAACCCACATTGTCTAACTGTGCAGCATATAGTAAGGCATTAATGGAGTCTTATGTTCAAGTGGAAATGCCAGAAATATAAACATTACTTCCCTGTGGAATGTCATTGATACGTAATCGATCTGGAGTTCTTAGTAACACACATGAGGGAGCAAAAAGTAGATGGGAAATTTTATACCTTTATGAAGTTGCCATTTTAAAGGGCGAGGCGACCCTGAATATAGTAACAAAATAGTTTAACTGAGGCAACACATGGAGACGTGTCCTGCCTGCCAAAATAGAAATGATGACAATAGACCAGTGAAAAACTATGATCCCAGGAGCTATAATCAAAGAGTGGCAGTGCTAACACAATACCCCAAGTCTTTTAGCAGCCTCTGAATTCATCAGCAAGAGACAGTGGTAGGTATAGAAGACAAGCAAAGACAAGAGACTAGCAGTCAGAAAATAAACTGTGCCATGTTTTTTCTCTTGAATCTAAATATCATGGTAAGAAGTAGAGAAAAGTTGGGAGAAATAATCTTGATTGAACTTTGAATAGTCTGAATACTAATGCAAAATCTATGCAAAAGAGTTTCAGTTAAAAATAATTTTAAACAATGATAGTTATCTGTGTGTAATCTTCCTACTAGGTTGATGGCCTCTGATGAAGTTAGTTTGAATATAGTAATATTTTTAAAGTTTTTTCCCCCTACTATCAGTTTGACTTGTAGCTCATGTACTTTGATACTGCTACAATTCGTTAGGTAAGAGATCAGCAAATATAGGAAACACAGGGGGAATGACTTGTTTTCTCATTTATGTATCATCTCCATTTTATTTTGCCCATTTCTTTCAGGGTTGAATTTACTTTAAAATTTTTAAGGTGTTCTCTAGGCCCAGTTCCCCTATGTGATCAGCTGTGGTATTAAATTGAAATGTTGTTAAAAACACACACACACAAAACTGAGATAAGGGATTTCCAAGTGTTAACTGGTTATGATCAAATTGTTATTAAAGAATCAGGAGTTTTCCAGATGATTCTGCCATATTTTAGCATTTACAGCTTCTTAGTTCCTGAATTCTGAGATACTCTTCCTCATAAATACACGCTCTCTACCTTGTTTTAACCACTAGGACCTGGACTGACTTTAGTCAAGAGGGGTTTAAAATGCTCAAATCATCCAGTGGTCAACAGCAAGTCATTTTCCCAACTAGACTGACTCCTACTCTAAATCTGTCCCCAGCCTAACATACTTTGCCTCTTCATTCATACCAGATTTCTCCCTCCCCCTCCCCCTCCCCTCCCTCTCCCTCTCCCTCTCCCCCTCCCCTATCCCCTCCCCCTCCTCCTCCCCTTTCACCTCCCCCTTCCCCTCCCCCTCCCCTTCCCTCTCCCCTCCTCAACCCCTTTTCCCTCCCCCTTCCCCCCTCTCCCCTTCCCTCTCCCCTCCTCATCCCCTTTCCCCTCCCCCTTCCCCCCTCTCCCTCTCTCTCTCCCCTCCCTTCCTCCCTCTTCCTCTCTCTCCCTCTCCTTCCTTTGCCTCTCCCTGTCCCTGTCCCTGTCTCTCTTGCTGTCCCTGTCCCTCTCCCTGTCCCTCTCCCTCTCCCTCTTCCTCTCTGTCTCCCTCTCTCTGTTATTTTAAGTGCCCAAGTCCTGATTTTGTCATCTAACTAGTAGCAGAGTCCATCTAAGGCTGAGTTTCTGTTCTGCTCTTGTCTCCCCCTTCTAAGAATGGGATAATTCTTCCCAAACACTGGCTCTGTAGCGAGGACAGAACACTGTGACAGATTTATCATTTGCTCCGCTGAGTTTCAGAGTACTGCCTGTAGAGGCACCTTCATTACCTTGTGTTGAACAGTCAGGAGGCCAAATGTTTGCTTGGGTTACCATCTGTTGTCTGCATTCTTCCTACTGAGTTGGACTTGAACTCATCAGCCATAGTCGACTCTTTCTACCTAGAGTCAGTTTACAGTTCCAGGTGCTTATCTCTTCCTGTGTAGCCTGCACTACATGCTTTTGGACACAATAATTATTGTTTTGGGAAAATCTGTGGATCAATTAGAATATGTTTGACTTTATATCATGGAAAATCTAATTCAAACTGGCACAATGTATAAATCCATCAGTTTCCAAACCTGAAGTGAGTTGGAATCACTTCCATATCCACGCATGGAGATGTGAATATGGTGCCGTGAGAAAATACCAAGACAGTTTCGACATCTTTCATTTTGGTTTGGAAACAGCTCACAAAGTGAGAATTGCCCTAATGAAATGTCTTATGAGGTCTCATTTAATTTAAAAACCAGATTTAGATGAGAGTAAGTAAATTCACCTGAAAGTTTCAACTCTTCTATTTGGATAAATTGAGTAGAGTCAGTAATAAAGTTCATATTGGTACTTGTAAGATAGAAATATAATTTAGTCGCATTTTGTGAGTGAAATATATGAGGGCTAGTCTGGGAGTGTTTATGACATTGTGTCTTTGCTCTTATATCATTTTTTATTTTAATACACTATCTTTCCCAAAAAGTAGTGCAGGGAGACTGACACGTATTATTTAGCTAATACATTAATGTCAGTTCAGAGGAAATATGCTTCCACTTGTGCAACAAGGGGACACCACCAAGCCTTGGTGATTTCTGACTCTGAATCAGAGATCCACGCTCCCTCTCATTCTTTGGATAAATTTTTCCAGGAATGTGTGTGCCTGGGTGTGGGAGGGATGTTTTCTTTTTCATAAATTATTGACTTTTAAGTTATATAGTTGGGATCTTAAGATGTTTAAGTTGGATCATAGTTAAGATAAACTTCTTAGACTTGAACATACAACGCTAAACAATCAATTGGATAAAACAATAGAATTATTTATGTTTCTAAAATTGGCACCTTAAGGACTTTTCCCCTCTCTACCCCTTTCCCATGCTTTACATAGTCTCACCCAGTTTGTTTATAAACTACATGCTGATGGAATGAAGATATAAGAATATAAAGAAGCCAACATGAACAGTAACATAAGCATATTTTGTATTCATTATCTTGATTTGTGAGAGAGTACTTTAAAAGATAACCAATGGATAATCAATGACTCCAGTATCTTTTATTGGAAAATATTTTCAGGAAGCTCTTTGAAAGAAGAGAGCATTTTTACCTCAGCTGTTAATCTACAAAATTCTGTATCCAGGTATATTGCTTTTGGCTCAGCAGTATTAGATTAATCTGTACCAACTGATTCTTCCTCCAAGGGCCTTTCTAGGGACAGATTATTTTTGGTGTAATTTTATCATAGCCTTATTTAATTTTCTCTCTAAAAGTACTGATCTTAAGCCAATATTAATACTTATGATATCAACATTATCTGATTTCCTATTTTTTTCAATTTTATGTCTTCCTTTCAGTGCATCCATCTCCCATAATTACTTAGATTAAATTTAATGCTATTGTCATTTTTTTTATCCTAGATATTTTCAAACAATAAAATTGAAACAATGGAAAATTATCTCTTTTTTAGCTTCATCACAAAGCTACTTATCAGGGACTGGAGGTCAAGACAGAGGGAGGTTTCATAAACAGAAGGGTTTATGTGCAAAAACACATTTTCATGTGTATCATTGCTTTTGATCTTTACAACAGTTTGATTTTGATCTTTACAATCAGTTTGGAGATTATATTCTGTAGCTTCCTACAGATAATTGGATATAGTAGAAAGTATGTGGAACTTGAATCCCTAGACCTTTCCTTACATGCCAGATCTGTCTTTACACTAAGACTCCAAAATACTTTTTTATCTATGGCAGAGTTTCCCCGAAATAATGAGAGTCCTCAGAATCAAAGTATTCTATTAATGTAAATAAGAAGTGTAGATTGAAGGAAACCTGACAGGAATGACCTAGGTAAATCAAATATGTTTGCTCATATGAAATGAAGAAAGAAGCCAGCCAGTTAGCATATACAGCTGGGAAATTCACACTACTTTTAATCACAGACAAAGGTTTAACATCCCAGGCTTCAGAAGTGGATACACATGCAAATCTTAAGCCCAAGTGAAGGAGGGTGATATCAGGTCTTTTGAAAGTTCAAACACCTTTCCTAGCCAGGCCTATAATACATGACTGGAGACCTGCAATGCATTTACTTGGAGCCACCTCATCTTGGGCAGGTACACCTCATCAATCTTGGTGAAATACAATATACACTATGAATAGAGAATGCACCTGAGCATAGTGCAGGGCACTCAGAAACAAGCGGTCCTCATTTATCACCTCAGCATGTTGACCTCAGCAGGACTGGCTTAAACTTAGAACTTAAGAGAAAGAGACTTATTAAGATTTCCCTACTCTATAGTCTCTTAATTTAGCTACAGATTGTATTTTGAATGTCCTCATATTTACTTTCTACTTTCTATGTATGTGTTCATAACCCATCTAAAAAATTGATATTCAAAATTTTCTCCAAACATCATATTCTCTGTGCCAGGGAATCAGATATCCAAACCAGGCGAAAGTGGCCAAAAGAAGTAGAAAAAAAAAAAAGCTGAGGGATAAGTGTTCTTAATATCTTGTTACCCAACATGTAAGAAGACAGTTTCTACTGTCTTTTAATCTAACAGGAGAATTAAAATATAGATCTTTTGGAACCTCCATAACTAGATAGACACATTACACACTTTGGCTTATACTCAATTTCTGTTGACCCAAGTCAAAGGTGATTGGAAGATTAATAAAAATGCAGAGGGTTATATAATATAGATATGACTGAAAGATGAAAAGTATATAGTGATTAATAATTGAGTAACTCCACTTGAACTGCCTGTTTCCCATGTAAAATAATGTTTTTGAAATTGTAGACAGAAATCGGGTTACAATTCAAGTTAATGATCTCAATAACCAATATTACTTCATTTGGGAGAGACAGAGAGTTGCTTTTGAAAATTGTGAAGGGCAATACTTTTATTCCATCCACATGAAGTCATTCTCTTCCTCTCCTCCCTATTATAACAAAGTTTAACAAAATCTGTCATCAAAACCTTTTCACCCATTGATCTAAGTAGTAATTTTTAGGTCAAATCAAGCTATAATGATGAAGTATTATGCTAGCTCCAGAATTAAGAGAGTCTCAGGACCCAAAATTTTTCTTTATTGTTGATAGGATTAGTGTGCAGTGTATCAGTCGGAACCTAAACTTTTCAGCCAGGTATTTCCCTTGAGTAGCTATGCACTCTAATTATCATTTATTTACACATTTGCATTTTTTAGCATCTAGTGATTATAATCATGGTCAGGCACTTACACAAATATCTTTCTTTTTACATAAGTTGCTTTTTTTGAGACAAAAAAAGTATACATATTACATTTCATACTTTCCTGCATTGCTTCTTCTGTGTTTTTTTGCCTCAATAATGTAGGAAAGGTTTTAAATCCCCCCCCCCCCCCCGCAATCTAGTCAAAGCAGAATACAGCTAATACTGCTAAGCAAGGCACATGTGTAAAATGATCTGGAATGATCACTTCATTAATAAGCAAGAATTAGATGATAAGAGGGGAAGTCAAGCTATAGGATGTTACTATAAGAATTTTCAGAGGCTAACTCTCCATTTCAAACACCTTTCCCAGTATATTTATAATAGTAATGATAGTAATATTTATTATTTATTGAATCCCTACTATGTACCAGGTAAATGATTCATTATATTTTCTCTTATTTAAATTCTCATATAATCTTTGAGTTATGTCTTAAATTTATTTCTTCCCCCTTTCTCTACCCCCCCTCTCTCCTCTCCTTACCCTTTCTCTTCCTTACCCTTCCCTACCTCTCTCAGTCTTCTTTCATTTCAAACAGATTTTGCCAATCTACACCAGCTTTTAAGAAAATCTTTGCTCTCTATACAACTATGCTTGATGAAAGCTCAGAAGGTGAGGGATTATGGTGAACAGGAAGTGGATGCTATTGAAATGTTTCAAAATATCCTTCTGGGGGTGGCTTTAGAGCTGAAAAATAATAATAGATATTTTAATGACTAAGGTCAATATATAGTTATTAAGGAATAATTTAAACAGATATATTAATATGGCTTTTTTATTTTCAAGGAAAAAATTTTAATTAAACTAAATGAAACAATTATTTTTCTTTATAACAATTACTAGAGTCCCGGTGCACAAAAATTTGTGCACTCGGGCGGGGAGGGGAGTCCCTCAGCCCGGCCTGTGCCCTCTAGCAGTCTGGGACCCCTCGGGAGATAACGACCTGCTGGCTTAGGCCTGCTCCCGGGTGGCAGAGGGCAGGCCCGATCCCTAGGTGCAGCCCCTGGTCGGGCTCAGAGCAGGGCCGATTAGGGGGTTGGGGCACCGCCCCCTGTCACACTCAAGGCAGGGTTGATGGGGAGGTTGCAGCGCCACCCCCTGTCACGCACAGAGCAGGGCCAATCGGGGTTGGGGCGCTGCCCCCTGTCACGCACACAGCAGGGCCAATCAGGGGGTTGGGGCGTCACCCCCTGTCATGCACAGAGCAGGGCCCATCAGGGGGGTTGGGGCTCCATACCCTGTCACACACACAGCAGGGCCCATCAGGGGGTTGGGGAGCTCCCCCCTGTCACGCACAGAGCAGGGCCCATCAGGGGGTTGAGGAGCTCCCCCCTGTCACTCAGAGAGTAGGGCTGATAGGGGAGTTGGGGCACCGTCCCCTGTCACACACAGAGCAAGGCGGATCAGTGGGTTGGGGCGCCGCCCTCTATCACCCACAGAGCAGGGCCAAATAGGGGGTTGGGGCGCCGCCACTGTCACACTCAGGGCAGGGCTGATGGGGAGGTTATGGCTCTACCCCATCACACACAGAACAGGGCCCGTGGGGGGGGGGCGGTTGGGGTGCCGCACCCTGTCACACACAGAGCCGCAGGGCAATCAGGGGGTTTGGGCCCTGCCCCCTGTCACGCTCATCCCGGTGCCGGGAGGTCTCACGGCTCCGCTGATCCTGGTGCTGGGAGCATATTACCCTTTTACTATATAGAATAGAGGCCTGGTGCACGGGTGGGGGCCGGCTGGTTTGCCCTGAAGGGTGTCCTGGATCAGGGTGGGGGTCCCTACTGGGGTGCCTGGCCAGCCTGGGTGAGTGGATGATGGCTGTTTGCAGCTGGTCACACACCCTTCAGGGTGGGGGTCCCCACTGGGGTGCCTGGCCAGTCTGGGTGAGGGGCTGAGGGCTGTTTTCAGGCTGGGGGTGACTGAACTCCCAACCGCTCCTTTTTTCCTTTTTTTTTTTTTTTTTATTCTGGGCCAGCTTTAGCTTGAGGCTTGGCTCCAGCTCTTAGGCCTCCGCTGCTGAAAGTAGGTTTCTGGCCTTTGCATACAATGTTGCGATCCTGCTGGCTGAAGTCCCGTGGTATCTGTTACAATGTTTGAAACTGCAGGCTCAGAGGCCTGCACCGGCAGGCAGGGAACATTGGTTTCCTCCGTCACTGAGGCAAGCAAGCCTCATGTTAGTTTCAAGCTGCCTGGCTGCCGGCCGCCATCTTGGCTGACAGTTAATTTGCATATCTCGCTGATTAGCCAATGAAAAGGGTAGCGGTTGTACGCCAATTACCATGTTTCTCTTTTATTAGTGTAGATATCGTGTTGATTATTGCATTAATTTTAACACTATGATCAATTTTGATTCATTATCAAGTTTAAGGGTTTTCTAATGGCTAACAAAGCCAGAAATCATATTTGGTCTTTTCTCTTTGGATAATAAAATTATGGAGTTAACTAAGTTATACCCATAAACATATGTAATGCAGTAATAGTAATAAAATGATATATTTTTCAGTAGAGGTAACATCAAAATGTTACAGGAAAATAAATTTAATAAATAAAATTGACTACTGATATTTAAATCATTTATCTTTTTGAATGCCCCAAATATTGTCACAGAATTTTAATGTTCACAGTTTTGGCTATTTCAAAATTCTAAGAAATTACTGATCAAAACACTGCAGTCAGCCATCTGTAGCGTGAGCCCTTAAAAAACTCTTAAACTGGCAAGAGACTCACATTAATCAATTTGTGATTTATACTGGACTTAAAATTAATTTTTATTTGAAATAATAAATATAAAATAGTTTCCATTATTTCTTCATGATAGCACCATAATAATACCTCATTCTTCTGGCAATATGGAGTTGAAGTTCAAGTTTGTAAATGAAAGGGCTGGGTTCAAGTAGCTAACAACATGCAGAATTAGATTTGTAACTGCCTCTCAAAAGTAAGACCAAAGAAGAATAGAGACAAATAAAAGTACCTTTCATTCTAAATAAGTCACTTAAGTACAGGTCTGAAGAAGGCTTTTTTTCTTAAATGATGATTTTTATTATTTAAGCACTCTATATAATTGTAATATATATATATATATATATATATATATATATATATATATATATATACATATAGACACACACATACATATATATACAATTGTAATATAATTCTTCCCTGTTAATAAAGTTGCCAATTTCTTTTAATAGACATCTAAGGCTAGAATGAAAAAAAAAAACCCAACAAAGTGAGATAACATTTACTGTTCTGGATTCTAGCATATTTCCTGCTTTCTTTGTCTTAAATATCATTTGTGAGCAACCCCAATGCACATGCAATGGCTGAGCAAGTGATATTAAATAATCAAATAGAATTTGATGTCTTTACAGCAGAAATAATTTTATATAGGATGAAAATAATAGTAAATGTCACATATTATCAAAGTAATAAGATGAACTATATAAAAAATCAGAAAAATGGTAAATTGTATAGAAAAGAACATTGTGTTAAAAGCACATGGTCAATCCATGAAAGAAGCATGTACGGTTTTATTGCAAATTTCACTTCTAATCACCTTTTGACAAAATAAAATAAAATGATATTTTGAATACCGATATGATTATTGAATCTCTTAGCATTTCAACAGATTTTTATTTATTCAGAATGATTAATAATGGACATGTTTGAGCCATTATTACCCGGTAAGATTTGGAGCTGGTTCAAGTTGGTAGTTGGTTTTGAGATTAGTGAACATTTGTGAACATTGTCCATTCTGGAAGTCATGGGAGTTGAAGGCCTTCTCTCATCTATTCCCTCTAACTCTTATCCCACTAGGAGCACTTATGATGAGGCATGGAGTATCTCTGCTCTCTAGAGGAAAGCCCTGTTCCTCTCCTATATTGATACATTTTTCATTATCTATGATAGTCCATGCCTGACTCTCCCTCATGTCACGGAAACCAGGTTTGAATCTGACATAAGAAGATTTCTGTTCCACACCATACCATTGTATGCTTTTGGAGAGTTCATCCAATGTTAAAGAGAAAGCATATATTAATTCCTCAGGTGTGTGTGTGTGTATGTGTGTGTGTATGTGTGTGTGTGTGTGTGTGTGTTTGTCCGTGTTCATGTGCAGGAGACTCCCTTGGTAATATCTCCTCTTGTATTCCTGAGTTGTCTGGAATCAGTTACTAATTACTGTTTACACATTTCTATGAGGACATAAATGTGCATTGCCTCTAGAGAAAAAAAAATATATATATATGTCAAATCTTTAATTTTCCTACACCTATACATCAGTCTATACATACCACAAATAGGTTACTAAATAGAAAAAAATTAAAACATATTAAATATACTTAGCATGTAACTACATATTGTACAAGTTTAGTTTTGATGGATAATCTTCAAGGTTATCATTAAAATGTATTATTTATTATAAATACAGAAAGAATAGTTTTCTTCTAAATTATAATAATTTTCCAATGGCTGCTGAAAATAGTGTGGTTAAGTTATTTTTAGATTGTAACTTGTTTGATCCTCATTTCCCTGTTTTAAAAGAGATCTGAGTTGTTTATAGTTTTCAATTTTTGAATAAACATGCTTTGAGGTAGCTCATTAAAGATAACAAAACAAAAAAATCAGGCACACAAAACATTCTGTTTCGATTGAACATAAAACCTATCTCCACGTTCTTTGTCAGACTAGAAAAAGAAGAAAGTGTTCTGTTAAAAGGTGATGAAGCTTTTATCAGAAAAAAAAGAATACTATTAGGGTAGACAATAGTTTTCCTGGTATTAAACCTGCAGAGAAGATCCTCATGTGGACAGTGCAGTAGCAGGCCACGCTCAGATTGGCTGTGATCCTATCTGTCAAGGCTTTAAGTAATGGGTCACGTGGCTTCACAGGTCCATAGGCCGGTTCTCCTTGTGCAGTGACAATGTGACTGGACATGCATGATTTCCAGTCATTGTTGCCTAATTTTTGGTCCAGAAAGGAAGAAGTAACTGCAGGCAAAATTGGAAATTGCACCTGATATCTTTGGTCCAGGTGACATGGCTTGCGAGAGGTCAGAGTTCCACATGACCTCTAGCTGTGGTTAGACGTATGAGATCTTGGCAAGATCCTTCTTAAAGGGGGATGTGGCTGGCCTTCTCTCTGGACAGGTGGGATGTCATTGTCACCAACCAAACATGTCTACTCTGGGGAACTAGGAGTCCTGAGGGACCCACATCACTGAGCCAGTTAGGCTTTGCTGAGAATGCACCCTTTAGCTCGGTCCAATAAATTGTAACATCTATGAGATTTATAAGGAGAGAGATCATTTCCTCCAGGCTTCCAACTGGGTCTTCTGTGAGATTACTCAGATGTTATCTTGGGCAGAGTAAATGACATAACACAATATAGAAACAATGCTATTACATTAATTGGGAGCAAGAGTGCACATGTAACTTTTTCTTGCAAGTATGTTAATAGGTGCTAGATGGCAAAACTAAATTTATGGACAAGTCCTTTTAGGACACATTGACCTTACAAGTTTAAACAGATTTCTTTACTGAAACACATAGGCCTTTAATATGTTATTATGGATTGTGACTATAAACTTCTCAAACCTTTAAAGAATCTTCCCTCTCCCCCATCTTCTGTCTCCACACTTCTGGACCAGGAAATGGATGGGGATTAATAATATACAGTTTACCATTTTGGAATATGCTGCCTTGGCAAACACAGTTTCTGTATCTTCAGTGTCACAGCTGGTTGAGAGTGGCCACGTATAAAATAAGGTGCAGTACATGTACAGGTGAGGAGAAAGCAGATGGCATTTTTAGGTTTGTGGAAAGTAGGTTTATGTGGGCACTGATTGAGGGCTTAGGGTGCCAGGGCAGAAAGCAAACCTGGGTCCCTGTTTGCAGAGAAGGGAGTTTCAGACTAGGAGGCACCAGAGGATGAGAGACGTTTCTGGGGTTAAAAGACAGAAAGCATTAAAGACAGTTGTCTCAGTTTTGCCAGTGCCTGTCCTCAGTGCCATTATTTAACTTCATAAAATAAGGCCCTAACGACTAAGATACTGTTGAGAAATGGATTGACCTTTTGTTGAGAGTTACATTGTCGAAGTGATGAAGCATAAACTTGAAATGGTCAGTGTGGAGTGAACACAACTGTAGAAGGCAACAGCCAGGAAACATTTTCTGTGAAGCAGTAAGGTAATGAATGCATGTCTTTCAAAAGCAGCCTTTGATAAGTGTTATTACCAAGGTAAATATGAATTCCTATTGCTCAAGTCCTGCATTTAAAAATATTTTAGAGCTTTGATGCATGCATAAACCAGAGCTATACGATAGCACTAACACACACGTACATATATATTTTTATATACACATATTTATGCATTATTTTTGCCATTTTTTTAGAAAAAGACAACTGTGTTCATTTATATGCAAGCAAACTTAAGTAATCAATAAACCTACAAATTGATATCATTAAATACTATATACATTATATGTCTGTGAGTGTGTGTTATGGACAATTTATTAAATTCAAATTTATTTAAGTATTTAATTTCCCAGAAGAAAGACCAACCTTATCCTTTTATATTCAGTATAAATTTCCAGGTGCCTTGTTTGATCATATGTTCTTAATATGGTTTTCATATTTAACTGAAACATAAGTAAAAGAGTAGATGTAATATTAAAAAGTAACAAATCATAGTTGAATTTAAAAAATTTAAAGACTACCTTACCCAAACAATGGTTAAAAATAAATTATTGATTTACTTCTCAGAATCAATACATAAGCACATTTAAATGTTCACTTCTGGATAATTTTTATGGCATTTCTTTCTAGTTATAGTCTCCTTGTTCATTTTTGTCATTTGGCAAACAAGTGTTTTTCGGCAGGCATAAACTTAAATATGTTAATATGCACTTATTTGTTTTTAAGGGAGAAATAAAATATTCCATCTCTTGAAATATATGTAGATACATAGATATGGTAGATATAGTCTTCTATGAAAATATATTTACATTTTAAGGTATGGTTTATAAAATCTGTTGTAATTAATATGACATAAATTTGACATAATGTAAAAATTTATTTTTAATTTCTGGCTGAAATCCATTTACATTTGACTTCAAAATACTACCTCAATGATTGTGAAATATATATATATATATATATATATATATATATATATATATGTATATATATTAAGCTATGTAACATCCAAGTGTTTTTCTCTGATGGCTTAGACCTTAACGAATGGGTTGTGAAGATGATCATGGACTGCACCACTGTTTTTCCTGTAGGTTCTGAAAAAAAAAACTGATAGATTAAGAATGGGATCCCACTGACAGTGTAAATAAACTTGACATTATTCCTTGATTAACACCCCCAAGTCTAGGCCTTGGGATGACCCAACCAAGCGTACCCAGGATCTGCAGACAATGGCCGATTCAGATCATTTTGTGCACCATGTGGAGAGGGGACTTTTGTGGGCAGGTGGAAAGAAAGGGAAACATAGGTCCTTTCTTCCCAGCCCACCCAGGCACTGGTTCTCAACCATGATTCAACCAATTAAATAAGGATATCTGGGCCAATTCTGTATTTTGTAAGCATCTCTTCGGTGGTAGCATTTACATGCAGCCAAAGGCGAGAAACTCTGGAAAGAGAAGCTCTTTCCTACTAGCACCCTATAATTCTAAAGTGGGAATTTCTACTTTATGGACTAAGATGAAAATCCTGGGGAGAAGAATGCTTTTCCTGTTACAGACACTAAATTGTCACTCTTTTAATATTCTTAGTCTTGGGTCTGTACTGTAATAGAGAGAGAAGGTCTGAAAATGTGTTCAGCCAACCTTTTGTATTTTATAACCAGCATTTGGCCTGAAACAAGCCCAGTGGTGTGTGTGTGTATGTATGTTAGTGTGTTTGCACATATTCTTATATATTTCAAGAAATAATATTTAATATGCCATAAAGGTGGCAACATGTAATAAAAAAGCCCTTTGAAGTTAGCTTTGGAAAGCCTTTCAGTGATGGCGAACCTATGACACACGTGTCAGAGGTGACACGCAAACTCATTTTTAGGTTGATTTTCCTTTGTTAAATGGCATTTAAATATATAAAATAAATATCAAAAATATAAGTCTTTGTTTTACTATGGTGGCAAATATCAAAAAATTTCTATATGTGACACGGCACCAGAGTTAAGTTAGAGTTTTTCAAAATGCTGACACGCCGAGCTCAAAAGGTTCGCCATCACTGCTTTAAGTTGAGTCCAAGTGCTGATTCAGACTAATTATACAGTGTAGATAATCTTTAAGATTCTTTCTGGTTCTCAAGCTTCACAATTATTAGTTGGTTTCAGGATCCTCTTAATTGAGTTTCAGTTTTCTTTTCTCTTCCAGTCTCACTTTTGTTTCTCTATTCAAGATGTTCCCTGTGATTTTCTCTATCCAGGATTTTTTATTTTATTTTGTTTTAATTTTCACAGCCTAGATTTCCATCTTTACTTTTTCTCTTAAACTTGCCTCTTAAATATGGCACTCATAAAGCAATCTACTCTCTATTATTTGTAATTTTATAAATAATCAGATAATTTTAAGTCTTAGTCCCTTTTTTGACCTTTTATTCAATTAAAATTGAAACAGTTCATTTACCCAAAGGAATGAACAGTAAACATCCTGTTCTCAGAAGATTAGAAGAGAATATGATTTTAGGAAAGATGTCCTTCTCCAAATATTATTTCATTTGTACTTACATGTAAAATCACCTATGGCTTTAATGGTTACCCTCTCATAATTAATCTAGTGTTAGTACTCTATCTTCATAAATTTCTCTAATCTTTCTAACATACCATAATTCAGTAACATAGACATCTTAATGTTGTCCCTAATTAAGTATCCTTATTGCTACCTGTGATTTTTAATTTAATTTATTTCCTATGGCTAATTAATGAACATAAACAGTTTAAAAAAGGAGGAAACCTTGATCTTATATATTTTGAATTAGAATAGAAATCTAATTATTCAACACTTCATCCTTGTTTAACATCTAATGTTCAACAGGCAACACACATCTAAGTTCAGGAACTAAAATTCACCATTTCTCAGAGTGTGTTGAGATCTTAGCTACATTAGTCAAAACACAAACTGTCTTCTGTAATGTGTGAGCAATTCAATTCATCTAGTCAATAAAGAACAATACAGAGATAAAGTCAGAGGTGCATTTCTGCTCAATTAACTGTTTTCTGGTTATTGGTTTTAGATTGTTTTCCAACAATTTGTTGTCCCTAATAAATTGTATCTACTGTGTTCACTTGTGCCCCTTTCACTCATCTCTGCTGACAGATCTTTCTAAAAGGCAAATCACATCATGTTACTCAGCTAATTAAAATCTTTATGTTGTTTCTCATTGTCTAAAGCATTGATTTTCAACACTGGCTACACTGGAAAACTTTTTAAAAATATTGATGCCCAGGTCCTTCCCTAAACCCATTTAATATGAATCTTTCAGGTTAGTACCAGCCATAGTCATTTTTAAAATTATGATCTTTGGATATATCCAAATTTAATATTTCTTGAGAATAGTAGGCTAAATACCCAACCCCTGTTTCTTCAGCGTGACATAGTTGTAGGATATTCACACCAGAGACAACCTCACACACACTATGCTCAGCTACTTGAAAATTGTTCACAAGTTTATAAGATTTTTTAAGATATTATGATCACGTCAACAATAGTAGAGTTTTCTAAATAACTGCATTGCTATTATATTTTCCATATGTAAAATGTAGTTGAGTCAAAGATTTTTGAAACACAAAAATGCTTTGGACATGGAAATCTTTCTTCTATGAATCATGTGACCCTATTTGATTTTTAAATTTTTTTAAAAAAAACTATTAAGAATTTCATTTGTGTTTAGAGCAATTTAAGGTTCACAGAAAATTTTGAGGGAAAGGTATGCACCTGTTGCTCTCACTCTTGCATAGCTCCCCCCATTACCAATATTCCCCACGAGAGTGGTACATTTGCCACAATTGATGATACATATTGACACGTCATAATTACCCAAAGTCCATAGTGTGCATTATGGTTCACTCTTGGTGTTGTATAATCTCTGAGTTTGGACAAATGTATAATAACATGTGTCCATCATTATAGTAAGAAAGAGAATGTTTTCACCACCCTGAAAATCCTCTGTGCATCCCTCCATTCCCCCTCATCCCCTGGCAACTACTGGTTGTCTTTTTCTGTTTCCATAGTTTTGCTTTTCCCAAAATATCATACCGTTGGAATCATCCAGTGTGCAGTCTTTTCAGATTGGCTTCTTTTACTCTCAATTGCTTTCAAGTTCCTTAATGTTTTACAAATGAGCCTCAACTGAGAGTTAAAATCTAGCTGAATGTGCTCAATGTAAGTTCTAGCCACTCAGAAAAATCTAAAAAAGACTCTGCATTGTTCAGGTCCTCTGGGCCTGCGGAGAAGAGCTCCTCTCACTACTAACCCCTTCTGCTGCTGCATAGCAACACAGCTGGGTCTCACCAGAACAGGTGCATGCTCACCAGATCATTGCGTGCACACTCAGGACAGACGGACAGCCCACTAGACTCCTGGAGAAAATGCCTCCTCCACACCTCAGGGAAGGACCACGTGGTATTCTCCTCCTCTGCCTGCAAATACCAAAGGACCAGAAAGGAAGCAAAGACCAGATTTTATTTTTGGCATCAAACATGCTGCTAGAATTCTGCTAGCCCTGGTTATCTGCTGTGCTACACAGAACAGTTGGGACCAAATCCTCCGAGACTCATTTCTCACTTCGTTCTAGAACTAGCAAAGTGCTTTGTTAATAATAGACCTACACTACAGTTTGTTAAAAATGGATGATGATAACAGTTCTTCAAGACAATGTATGCTTGAAGGACACAAGATATTAAAACAACAACAACAATGAAAGCTGCAATGGGATAATATTCCACATCCTGATTCTGGAGTACATAGATGTGGTGAAAGCCAAGCCTCACCCTGAGAGGACTGTAGGAAAATACTACTTTCCTAGAAGCCAGTTTTCAGTTTAGGTAAGAAATGAGGAAAAACGTTATACAAATTTGAGGATTATAGGTATTTGCTATTGCCTCATTACCAAAAGTAATTTTCAAACTAGTTTTCCTGTACTCCTTCCATTCTCTATCTTAACAATTGCTACAGGTATGTTGCTTAACCATCTCAATTCTCCCTAAATAATATCCCTTCCATTTTTATGTATGATTCAAGGCTCTTCTGAATAATGGTTGGATGTTTAAGTTCTCCAGGTGCTTAACCTTATGGCTTGTTGCTACTTTTGTGTTAGATGCTTCATTTACATGCTTCCTTTTTGTAACTGAGGTCAAAACCACTGCTTATTTTGTAGTCAGTGTCAATGTGAAGGAAATAATTCCTTCCATAGTCTATTTTGGAATGCTCAAAAGGAGATTATTGACATTATCTGTTGAATTTTATCCATCTGAAGAGAAAAGAATTACTCTGAAAATGCATCATCATCGAGAATGCCAAACAGCATCAATAATACTACTACATTTAAAAATCATTGTGGTGTAGAAGAGAAACTAAGATATTTTATTATTATTGATTGGTATTGCCCCCCCCCATATAATAAGAAGCTGAGGAAGAACACATATGGGTTTACATGGATTTTATTTGTTTTGGAAGCCAAAAAAGGAAAAGAAAAACAAAATACAAAACCTAGAGATGTTAGAAACATTGAAGATACCTGGAGGAAATTATTACTCACATCATCAATTTCATTGTAATAATTGTTAAATGTATCCCTAAAGTCTTATGAAAAGGAGAATCTATATATTGATTTGGGTATGAGCACAAACAAAACTCTATCTGAGAGGATCTGCATCCCCATAACAACTTTCATGGAAGTCAGATTTTAGTTACGGTAAGAAGGTGATGGAAAAGCTAAACAAACTGAGAGATTCGGAGATTTGTTGGCCATTCCACAGGAGTTTCAAAGAACACAGTGAGAAGGTTTTGTAGAGCTCACATTAGAGGATACACAGAAAATTAGGGTGGGGAAGTATCGGTGTTTCTAGAAGCTAGACATGAATGGTCGAGGGATGATGGCATTGGTCTTGAACACTGGAGGAAGGTAGTTGATCGGTTCAAGCTGGATAAGAGATTACTTGGCTTCTGAAATGGGGCTTCTGAACACGGCCTCCGGAAGGTGGACGAGCAAGGGAGATGGACATTCTCACAGGGAACACAAAGGTGAAGGCACCTTATCTTTTGAAGGCAGCCATGGAAGCCCAGGCTGTGCCAGAGAAAGGTGCTAAGTGAAGACTGTTTTCCCTCCGTTCATAGTAACATGAAGTGAATTATCCTGTAACGGGCCAGAGGAGTAAAGAATAAGTGAACAGTTGCCCAATGATGGAACACCTGCCTTGCCCTTAGTAAGCTTGTTGTTAGTTGGAAAGCAAGCAAGATGTCAAGAAAACACTTATAAAAATCAAGTAGCAAAGGGTGGCAATATTCTAGGAATAGCACAGGCCCTGGATCTGAGGTGTAATGGAATTTGCACATTAGAAACTGAGAGCTGTGAACTGGAATGCGAAGGAGCTGGAGGTACAGGCAGTTTACTATCTCAGGAGTGATTTTAAGGCCTGAAGTACTTTAAGCAGGGGGTTAAAATAATGTTTGTTTTGCAGAGGACTAGAGCTATAGGTAGACTAATAATAAGGCTGTGGTAATAGTCTAGATTAAAGGAATTTGCAAGAAATGTGGAATTCAGCTGTCACCTGGGATGACCCTGTCTAGTGACCCATGTTCTGTAGGAAGTCTATACCCTCCCCATAATTTCTTTGATTTCTTATGTTCTGGTGAGTATGTTTTAACTGGATTTTCTGCTGCTGTTGGATGCTTGGTCTGTGACGCTGCACTGTCCCTAACTTCAGTCATCATGGTTTGCAGCTCAATTTCTATGCTTTCTTTAATACAACACACGGCATTTTTGGTTTGGTAGTTTCACAGAGGCTTTTTTGGTGATGGGAAGAGAGGCTTTCCACACAGGAAAACAAACAAAAAAACACACAACAAAAACAAACAAACAAAACAACAATAATAAAGCAAAACACTAAAATTGAAGATAGGCATCATTGTGTCCAAAAGCATTTGACTACCCACCCTAACAGCCAGAAATTTTATACTGAGTGGTATTTCTTTCTATCTCATTATGGTACCCATATTCTCAACCCCTCTGTATCTCTCATCACTCCCTGCTTCATAGCCTATTTCTGAACCCCTGAATTTAGATTAATTTCATATGCACAACAGTTTAGTCGTCCCTCTGTCACTATTATATTATCTCTATCCCTTCATGAAAAGATGTAGTTAACTAACAAAAGCAATCTGTACCAGAGGAATGATGACAATATTATGTGCAGAGGTGAATGCGAACATTTGTATGGTTTCAAACAGCATCTTTTTATATCTTAACAAAACACAGACAAGTAGTAGAGCTTACTGAGAAAAGAAAACACCAGAAGAGGTTTCCAACAGAGATCAGGAGTTGTAGTCAATGGAATAAATCAAATTAAGTTTATCTCTACCTCGGTAACATCTGGGCAACTTTTCAATGCAATGAGAATTCAATAAATTTATAAGCTGTTACTAGAGCATACAGCCTCTTTTCTTAAAGTGTGCATCAGAGATTGTTTCATAGTATTAAACATGAAAAATTAATAAGTACAAGTCTTATTCTTGTAACTATTTACTTTTACTAATTTTTATTTTTTGGCCTAAATATAGTGCATGGAGGAAATGAGGTTAGATGGTGAAAATAAAAGTAGACTTAAAAAAAAAGGTTTTCTTTCAGATCTGAGGTGAGAGGAAAGAGAGAGGGGCTTAGCCTGAAAAAGTAGCTTTTATTAAAATATATTTTTATTGAATTTTTTTTTTTTTTTTTTTTTTTTTTTACAGAGAGGAAGGGAGAGAGATAGTTAGAAACATCCATAAGAGAGAAACATCGATCAGTTGCCTCCTCCATACCCACTACTGGGGATGTGCCCGCAACCAAGGTACATGCCCTTGACAGGAATCGAACCTGGGACCCTTCAGTCGGCAGGCCGACGCTCTGTTCACTGAGCGAAACCGGTTAGGGCTAAAGTATCTTTTTATGTTGTATTATCAGGTGCATTTTTAAATAACAAAAACTTATTTGTTAACAAACTGGATTCACCAATAAGTAAAGGTATCTGAGTTTAGAGTATTATCTTGTAGAGAAGCGTCCTGGATGTCCAATGCCAACTACATTTTTGAGTTCTTGAACAAGCCATTGGTTTTATAATAAATCCTTTGGGCAAGCTTTGTTGGAAAAACCACGTGGAGCTAGTACAATTTGTTTTGCCAAGTTCACTATTCGTCCAAGCAGTGCTAGCTTTAGAAATTATTCTCCATCATATTGAGTATAGATGACAAAATTGTGTGTAATCCGTTTCTGATGGGACTCACCTGAAAAAACTTATTTCTATTTCAGTCACTATTGAATGTCTTCACTACATAATGGTGAAATCATTGGTTACCGATAATTTATTATACATGGCTTTAGCTTCAGTCCACAAGGGGGCTCCCTTGCTTTAATTTTGAGAATTTCCTTTAAAATGAATTATGACACTTTTGAAGGTTTTTTAAATCTTTACAGAAGAATTTAATAAACCAATTTTAAATGTACCGGAAACCCTGAAATATTTTAATGGGTCACATTAACCTGAGAGAAAACGTGTAGCCTACACACTCTCTGGAGCATCTCATTTTCCTTAGTAAAATCTTTCTTTACCAAATGTCATCTTGTTAGTCAACTGTGACAAAACCATGCTTCTCTAAGTTGGGCAAAGCCAACTGTTTCAACAATTACATAAACACTGTGAGGCAAATAACACAATTGCAGTGGTTAAGTTCTGTGAGACCTTCATGATTGCCATATGACAAAATGCTATGTGAAATGGACAGACACATAGCACCTATCCGTTTTGTAACATGACCTTAATAAAAATGACCTTATTTGTTTCTTTCATAAAATAGGATTGGGGGATCTTTGAAAATATCTATTCAACTATACATTTGTTCGGTTGTTTTTCATGAATTCCACTGTTCAGTTCAATTCAAAAGAGATTCCTTCATCACAATGCTATTTAAATAACCAGATGGGTTTTATAAATCAAGAGCTGATACTCCCAAGAAACATACAGTTTCCTAGTAGAGAGTGAAATAGAAAAATTGTATGGCAAAATGACAGAGGTGATGACTAATACAAGGGTATTTGTAGCTTAATAACCTAGAAATGAAGGCTATGACTTCCTGTTAGGTTTAAATTTTTTCGTCTTGTTAATTCTCACCCAAGGATATTTTTTTTTCCATTGATTTTTTAAGAGCTAGTGGAAGGGAGGGGTAGGGGGAGAGAAAGAAAGAGAGAGAGAAACATCGATGTGAGAGGCACATCAATTTGTTGCCTTCTACATGTGCCCAGTCAGGGAACCTGCAACCCAGGTACATACTCTTGACTGGGAAACAAATCCTTTGGTATATGGGCCAACACTCTAACCATTGACCCAAATCAGTCAGGGAATATGTTGACATTTTTAAAGCATTTAAATATTTGTTACTTATTTGCCTGTGTCAGTCACATTGCTGAATATTTTTGTGCATGGGCACTGTTATTATTAACAATGGGCATTGTTATTATTAGCCTACATTTCAGTCCTTTGAGCTCTATTTCACCATAGGAAATGAGGGAACATAAAATAATCCAGTGATGCCCAGTTTGGCCTCTAGGTGGTGAACAAGCCTTTTTTTGTTTATTTGTTTTGAAGCAGATGCCACTATCCTGTTGATCTCCACTTTTCTAAGACAGAGAAAAAAATTCCACAGAAAATACTACATGCATTCAAGTCTCACCAAGTTCTGTGAGTAGCAACACAACTTAGACAATTATTCAAAAGAGTAATAAAACACATGACTTTAAGTTTTATGTTACCACTAGAGGCCCAAATTTGTGCACTCGGGGGGGGGGGGGTTCCCTCAGCCCGGCCTGTGCCCTCTTGCAGTCTCGGACCCCTTGGGGGATAACCACCTGCTGGCTTAGGCCCGCTCCCCAGGGGATTGGGCCTAAGCTGGCAGTCAGACATCCCTCTAGCAGCCTGAGAGCCCTCGGGGGATGCCCACTTGCCAGTGGGTAGCAGGTCTAAGCTGCAGTCGGACATCGTTAGCACTGCTGAGGAGGCTGGAGAGGCTCCCACCACTACCGCTGTACTGGCAGCTGTCAGCTTGGCTTGTAACTGAGCAGAGCTCCCCCTGTGAGAGCGCACTGACCACCTATATTAAGCATCTGCCCCCTGGTGGTCAGTGTGTGTCATAGTAACCAGTCATTCCCAGTCATTCTGCTGTTAGAGTCAATTTGCATATTACCCTTTTACTATACAGGATAGAGGCCTGGTGCATGGGTGGGGGCTTGCTGGTTTGCCCTGAAGGGTGTGCCGGATCAGGGTGGGGGTCCCCACTGGAGTGCCTGGCCAGCCTGGGTGAGGAGCTGACGGCCGTTTTCAGGCTGGCCACAGGCCCTTCAGGGTGGCGGGTCCTGCTGGGGTGCCTGGTCAGTCTGGGTGAGGGGCTGATGGCTGTTTGCAGGCTGGCCAAGGCCCCCAGTGGGGACCCTCACCCCATGAGAGTATGGCCAGCCTTGGTGAGGGGCTGATGGCTATTTGCAGGCTGGCCACAGCCCTTTCAGGGTGGGGGTCCCCGCTGGGGTGCCTGGTCAGCCTGGGTGAGGGGCTGATGGCTGTTTGCAGGCTGGCCACGGCCCCGTCACCCAAGCTCCCAGTGGAAGCAGGTATCTGGGGTTTATTTATCTTCTATAATTGAAACTTTGTTACCTTCAGTGGAGGCCAGAACCAGCCAGGGCAGGCAGGAAGCTTGGCTTCCTCCATTGCTGGGGCAACCAAGCCTCCTGCTTCCTCCAGCTCTGTGGCTGCCAGTCACCATCTTGGTTGGGTTAATTTGCATATAGTTGTTTTGATTGGCTGGTGGGCGTGGCTTGGGGCATAGTGAAGGTACTGTCAATTTGCTTGTTTCTCTTTTATTAGATTAGAAGAGCTACTCTAAAGTGATGAAATATATTATAAAGGGAAAAAGGGACTCAGAGGAAATTAAATGGAATTAGAATGATAGAATGTGAACTGACTCTGGAAGGTAAATTCTAAAAGGTCAAGGATCTTTATCTTTTTGTTTCCCCATTTCTGTATGTATGGGGAACATTACAGAGTGTATAGTAAACGTTAAAAAAGTACTTGGTCAACAATCTGCTTCTGAAACAACTTCTGTTAAGACTCAGAGGGTATATATTTCCATTTTTTTGGTTGTATGAGTTTTCCATGACTACCATTGTAATGCAAAAACAGCCATACACAATCACAAAAAGAGAATGAGCATGGCTATGTTCCATTAAAAAATGTATGTACAAAAACAGGTGGCTGCTGTTTGCTAATCCCAGGTCTGAGCTCTTCTGCCTTTCTCTGCAGCTTCTTTCCTATTCTTTGGGTGTTCAAGAGTTTAGAAAGTAACACTCCATGGTTCATGACAAACCAGATACTGTGGGGGTATAGAATCACATCCTGACATTTGCATTAGGAACTTTTTGCTGATCTAAGATATAAATGGAAGTGATGAGTTTACCAGCACCTAAATTTCTCTTTTAAAGGCATTGGTTCTTTTGTGAGCTCTTCAAGCTCACATTCCAAGTTGATAATAGTTCTGGAAATGAGTAACCCCTACTTCTAGTGTATTAGATACAAGCAGAGGTCTTTACTATCTGATGGCTTCCAGTTGAAATATTTGCTCTCCCTATAACTATAGTACTTTCATTATCAGAATCACTTGGAAAAAGTGCAATAAAAGTCTGCCTCCAAACTCTTCTCAATTTATATAGCTTAGCAAGAGGTAATATCAATCCAAGAATACATTGTTCTGGAAGAGTTAAGGTTTAATGGCCAATATTGTGCAAATTTTGTTACTTTCATCTTCTTTTCCCCCATTCCTCCTGTATCTCTACCCTGAAGTCTTTACTGTGATGTGCTGATGAATATATTTTAATAACAACAACTCTAAAGGACAGATATTGTGGGAAACCGCCTATTGTCTTCACTAGCAGAGAGGTATGGACAGAGAACCCGGAAGCCTGGTGACCCTTGAAGCCCTAACAAAGGTCAGAGCTGTGCACCCACTGTTAGTCCAGACAATGGTAGCTGAAGCAACTTCCCCACCAGATAGTCATGTAAATCCTTATTGATAAGATAGTCTGTGTGTTACTGGAACTTGCCTGCCTAAGGGCTATGGGTGTATCCCAAACCAATAAAAGGTTGGCAAGGCCTGAGCACCAGTGGAAGTCCTTCCCCTTGAGTTAGACTTACCCGCCTGGCCCCCCAATATTTCCAAATTATCTCTTGTCTCTTCTCTTTCATTTGTGTGCGGCTCCTCTTCCAGATCCTGAACCCTGAACCACACGGGACGTGGGGGGAAACATTTACAACATCATATATCTTTGAAAAGTGAACAAGGGTGCACCTAGATCCTCCATTTCTGATTTATTAATGTTTGGCATATTGTGTTGGTTAATTTAATGTGCCAACTTGACTGGGTTATGAGATACCTAGCTATTTGGCTAAATAAAATTCTGAGTGCTTTGATGAATTTTTTAAATGAGATTATATTTAAATCAATAGATTGAATGAGGTAGTGTTGGTGGGATCTTATACCATCAATTGAAGGCCTGAATAGAACAAAAAGTCAGACCCTCCACTGAGAGTCTTCTATCTAATGGCCTTCACACTGGGACATTGGCTTTTCTCCTGCCTTTGCATGGGAACTGAAACAGAGGCTCTTCCTGGATCATGAGACTAATGGAACTTCAGACTAGAATAACACCATCTCTCTCCTGCTTCTCAGGCCTTTGGACTCAGACAAGAACTAAACCATTGGCCCTCCTGGTCTCCAGTGTATCAGCTCACCCTACAGATCATGGGACTTGGCAGCCTCCAAAATCACAGGAGCCAACTGCTTATAACAAATCTCTTTATAAATGAACAAACACATACAGTCTATTAGCTCTCTGGATAACCCCACTACACACACATATATGATATCTGCAATACCACATATGGCATTGCACTGGGTGCCCACTCCCTTCTTTAGCAGCCCAGACACTCTCCATTATTCTCGGTGTTTGACCTGTGAGCACTGACCACAAGGCCCCCTCTGCTTTGACTGGGAATTCAATGAACCCTTCACTTCTTTGGCTGCCTGCTGTAGCTGGTGCTTTGATATTCTTGTTGCTACTATGAATGTTTCTACTATTAGAGTTGGGTAAAGGCAGGGAACATACTTCTTTCACAACTGAGTTTACAGGAGGCGAGGAATGTGATTGATGTCCCAAACTGCAACATCATTGAGTTTTCTTAGTACACACTGGTAAAGCTGAATTATGAAGGTATTCTATTTAACATTTTTAGATTTTCATAGAAAATAAACATTGTGAAAAACTATTTTATATACAAAGATATTCAATCTTTTACACAATTCACTAATAACCCTTGGAACATGATATTATTGCAATTTATAAATCAAGAGCTTCCGGGGTCCTTTTGGTTTGTTGCCCAATTTATTAAGGTTTGGATTTGTATTTTAAAGTCTCTGGCTTGTGGACATATGCTAATCTGTTTAATTTCTTTAATGGATAAAAAGAAGACATTAAAATGCACTGACATTAGTGATGAGGTTGAAGAAATCAAGGTATTGGTTTACATAAGGTTCTATTGCAATGCCTGGAACCAAAGAAGCAGTTTGTATTCCAAGACTGTTTGGAAAACAAGACATAAATCTTTACTTGATAAGAGGAACAAATCAATAGAAAACAAAACACTCTTATATGTTTTTGATAGCACTACAAATGAGGAATAATACACTGAGATAACCTATTGTTCAAGAAGAGCCATTCAACTCTGTTGTGTACAGCAAATATAATGCAGAAATTTTGATAATTTTTGAAGGTGCTTCTTGTTTTTAAAGTACTTCTAACCCTTATTTTATGAGTTGAAAATTTGATAGTTTTTTATTTTTATTTTTAACACTGTTAGATTTTCCTTCAAAGTGCTGAAACAAACAGAAAAAGAACACAGTGTCTCTACTTAAAACTGAGGGAAATCTACTTTGACATTCATAGTTGCTAGAAAAGTCATTTTTTTAAGAGCAAGAGAATACTAGAAAATATGGCACAGAAGCAATGAGTAAAGAAAGAAAATAATTGTGAACCAATTTTAAATCAAATTAAGAGATGAGGATAGAGGCCTTACAGATTATACAATGAAGCAAGTTTCTGTCAGATCTTTTTTTTTTAATTTTTATTTTTTTATTGCTTAAAGTATTACAAAGGGTATTACATATGTGTCCATTTTATCCCCCCGCCCTAGACAGTCCCCTAGCCTCCCCTATTCCCCTGTGTCTTATGTCCATTGGTTATGCTTATATGCATGCATACAAGTCCTTTAGTTGATCTCTTTCTGTCAGATCTTGAACTTAATTTATATCTTTGTTAGTAATGAAAAAAATTAAAGAAATTTTCTTTGTATTATACTTTCTTCTTCCTGTCTAATGATGAGTTTCTTTTTTGTGGTTTTACTAAAAAATCCTAGTGATTGCTACCTGAAACAGAATTTGGCATAGTGAAGGAATGAATTTGTTTTTAGCTCTAGGTCATCAGTAGGCATTAAGTCCCTAGTTCAGAAAGCAACCACACATAAAAGCAGAGAGAGACATGGATCCTGTATTCCTCCTGTAAGTCTCCCTAGATCTCAGGCATGCAAAGCCAGCTTCCCATCACCCCATTTTAAAGTAGATTTTAGGCATCTCATTTACAGATGGATATTGGACAACCCATGGGTCCTTGGCAAATCTCAATAAAAATTTTTATTTATTCCTGATCACATAGCATAAACTTGTTGCTTCTGCTCTAACATCGTTGGATATCACACTAAAGAGTGTTTAGAGGGTTCAGAAAGGGTGGGTCTATGGGTCACACTGATGAGAGAATTTTCCCTTGGGCAATCTGGTATAGTGAGTGTGTCTGGACTATAAAGTAAGAGTTTAGTGATTGCAATCCAGTGCCATAAAAAGAAAGAAAGAAAATATTTGATTTAGATTTTTGCTAACAACTCAAAACTTTTTATTGCTACCTTGTCCTATACTCTTTCACCTTTCTATGTTTACGACATTCAAATTGGTTGCAACCAAGTGAGTTTTTTGGTGTGCAAATACTGATCTGTTTGAGCAAGTATGAATAAACATTCCCATGATAACAAGGTGTTTAAGTGTGGTGTTCTGTCAAATGGAGGTGGAGTGTCATGAGAAAATCACTTTTCATAAATGAGACATTTTTAAAGATAATCAAAATAGTTGGTTCACAAGCACTGATCAAACCCGTAAATTAATCTGAAAGTTGAAACTGAGAGATTGTCTACATGAAGCAGATTAAATAGAAGACTATCTAAATTATCTCTAATATATAACTTTGCATTATTATTCTCAGAGAAAATATCACTTATATAATGACTTATTTTCCCAAGAGGGTTCAAAATTTCCACCTATGTTTTTACAATGTTACTTTAATACTGATAATTAAATTTCCCACTTAAGAGGTTAAATACAGAATAGCAGAAGAAGACATAGGACTCACCATTAGGTTGTGACAAACATATTTTCATGAGTAGGTACATGACTAGGGTTATAAAAACTACACTAGCATTCACGTTTTCTTGTCCTCAGTCTAATGTTCTCTTCCCCACAGTATACTATACACATATATACGGAGTTATTCAAGTAGAGTAGACATAGAGTTAACAGTTATTTAATAATCTCAAAACAAAAGCAAAGTTGGTGGATGGATCATAGATCACAGAGGTCTTTGGGCACCTTCCTAAGCCTTTATTGTTGGAAAGTCCCATTTTGCAGTATTTGATGACACAACTTAGCTGTTCTCCATTGATTATGCCCTTCTTTTTTTTTGAAATGTGCCTCTTCAACATTTTCTTATTCCTATCAGGTCTTCAGGGCTAATATCTGCCTTTCTGACCATTCTAGAATTTTGGATGCTCTCACAGCCTCACAAGGGTCACATTGTTGTTATTAACTTATCATGTAGCATTATAACTAACTTTATATTGAATTTGTCTCTCTAAATTGACCATGCGCTTCTTAAGGGAAATTGCCATGTCTTAGATATTTGTGGACTCCCTTTGAATCACACAGTGCTTCAGTGGAAAATCAAGCAATGCATGAACAAGTTTATGGTTATATATAAACCTAAACTTCTTACCTGCACCAATTCCACTTGCTTATTCCAATCCTTAGTTTTGAGTGAGCATGAAGAATCAGGAGTTGTTTACACTGAATTCTCTGCTATAAAGTTGTCACGGATGGATGCAAGAATATTCAAGAAAATAATATTTTTTCCCCGGTCTGATGCCCATTAAACTTTTCATTGATTTTAATAAAACTGAAATAAACAACCAGTAAATAATTGGTGGGTTTAGAAATTCCTAACTTCACATTTCTCAATAGTTTAAATTACTGATCTTATTTGCTTTGGTGCTGGCAACTTGACCAAGTGTGCTGCCAAGTTAGTAATTATAACATAAATTGGTGTTATGAAGCAAAGCATTTCCTTTCTGGGTAAATAGGTCCTCAGGGACACTGGCAATTGATATACACATTTGTAAAATCAAGCAAGAAAAGGTTTCTTGCAATTGTGAAGAGAGAACCAGTAAATGTGTTCTGGTTTGTATTGACAGAATTACTCTAAACCAGTGGTTCTCAACCTGTGAGTTGCGACCCCTTTGGCGGTGGAACGACCCTTTCACAGGGGTCGCCTAAGACCATCCTGCATATCAGATATTTACACTACGATTCATAACAGTAGTAACATTACAGTTATGAAGTAGCAACAAAAATAATTTTATGGTTGGGTCACAACATGAGGAACTGTATTTAAAGGGCCAGAAGATTGAGAACCACAGAAATTCCCAGTCTAAACGCTATCAGCCATTGTGATAAAATTTGGCAGAAAATCTACATTATGAAGCATTTAGTTTATACTAATCCCCTTAAAATGTAGATGATTCACTCTCATCATGCCTGTGTTTATTTATAAATCTATAATTTCAAACTCAGATAAGCATGGCTCATGATCATTATGTTTCCTTTCAATCCTTGACAGGCCTTTTTCAAACATAGACTGTTCCTGGGGCAAGTACTACATTAAAAACATTGACTGTCCTGAGCATCATGTTTAAGGGGCATTGCCTCAAAACTTTAACAAACTCAATACACATGTTCCACTTGGAATTGGGTGTTTTCTTCCCTCCTCCTTGTTAGACAGTGGAATGGGGACCACCTCGAGGCACAGTGACGTAAAGGGGGAGAAACCAGGTCTTAGAGGGGGAGTACTAGACAACCACACTTTTCAAAGAGGCTCAGAGTCAGTTTTCTTAGCAAGAGTCTGGGGATGTGAGAATGGCAAACAAAAATTAACTATAAGAACAACTGACCTGGTACAATATCACAAGGATATTGTTGCTTCCTTTTTTCCTTATATCTCTCCTCACCCTTTCTGAGAATAGAATAGGGGGAAAGGATAAGTTACAGCAGTAAGTAGGGGTGGGGGTGTGTCCCCCTTGTCAGGCATATCCTTAGGGAGGCTGATGTGATTGAGTCTGAGACTTGTGAGATTAGTTTCAGTTCTTATCTGGACACCTTCCTCCTCAGTGTATCATTTAGCTCTTACTTTTTCCATGTGGATTTTCTGAAAACTTACCGGTCATTCCAACTCCCTCTCTATTTAAAGAAGAAAAGAGACCCCTTCTTAGAGCCGTATTCTCCCTCGTGTTCTAGCTGAGCTCTGAAGGCGAGGTGGGGTGCAGGGCTGGAGCCCCTGGCCCAGAGGCCCTCCATCCTGCTCCTGCTATTTAATCTTTTATGGTTTAGGTAGGGCAAGGAGGTTCGACCTAAATAGCTCATTATTTGGTCCTGTATATTTTCTTTCTTTTTTTTTTTTTTTTTTTTTTTTTGAGGGGGTTGAGGGTTCTTGTATGTTTCTAAAGAACTTATCAAATCATGAAGTATATTGCAGAAAGTGATGAGGTGAGGTCTTGAGTTCAGAAAACAAGGAAGGGTGATGTGCTATTGTCATGGCCCCATTACTTGGCCCGAGGGGACATAGATGGTAAGATATTAAGAGTAAAGTATTAATCCAAGAATAAAGGTAGCAAGTAAAATAATCCATCTCAGTTATGTATGTTCACATCTTGGTGCAAGAGTTCATTTTTGATGGGAAATCACCCACCTGGACTAAGGCACTAACAGTGATGGCGAACCTTTTGAGCTCGGCGTGTCAACATTTTGAAAAACCCTAACTTAACTCTGGTGCCGTGTCACATGTAGAAATTTTTTGATATTTGCAACCATAGTAAAACAAAGATTCATATTTTTGATGTTTATTTTATATATTTAAATGCCATTTAACAAAGAAAAATCAACCAAAAAAATGAGTTCGTGTGTCATAGGTTCGCCATCACTGACTTAAAGGCTTTCCAAAGCTAGGCCACTGCAAGCATTTAACATGGCATGGCACACACACACACACACACACACACACACACTTAACATTTTAAGTAGGTTTTATGCTTTTATAGGAAGAGTGGGAGAAAGGAGGGTAGAGAAGGCAATGCAGCAAACCAGGAAGCAGCAGACCTCCTTGCAAGGTGAACACAGCAGGGTCTGAAGAACCCAAATTTTGCTGTGAGGGAGCGAGGAAGAGGAGGATGAAGATTCCTCTCCTGTCTTCTTTTCTCTGCCAGTTTAAATGTATCCTTCTAGCTACATAAATTATATTGTTCAATACTGGAGTTTTGTTAAAAATAAACGGGAGAGAGAAAGAGAGACTGCTGCAGCAACAAGAATTTATAGGATTTGAACTGCAGGGTTGGTGGGTAATAACAGGTTAAAGACATCATTCTCGTACACATCCAGAGAGCAAGAGCAGTTCAGGCAAGCCCAGGTTGGAGGTGCCATTCTTAGATGACACATATTCAGAAGAATAGGGAAGATGGCTTCTGTTACTTGAATCAGAAATAGTTTTCAATAGGGTGACAAGTGGTTTACAGTACAATTGGAGTCATCTTTTATTTTCTGTTCACGTATATGTGTATGGATGTATTTGTATATGCAGTTGAGACCTTCTTACTATTTATAAAATGTCTTTTCATTTTCCTGAGGCTATAATTTGTTCTAAAAAATTAAAAGTTCCTAAGTAACTATAATTTTAACTAATATTTAATAAACTCATTGCTCCAGATTTTACTTTTCAGTTTTTCTATTTAGATTTTTTCAAGTTAGTTTGGAATTACATTTATCTCTATAATAAAAAACTATGTACTTAAAATAGTTTTAAACATGATTATCTCCATTAAAGAAATCCTGGAAGTTTTACGATATATAACATTTTTAAAGCTGTTGATACTTATTGACAAATTACTCTCCAGAAACTTACCATGTTGTACACTGAAATTTTTAAAAAAAATCTTTTTTTTCCCATCACCTATCATTGGAATGGAGCACTATGAAATTCTTTTATTCGTTAATTGCAACTGATAAATATTTTTAAAAATTTAAATTGGAATATTAATAAAATCTAGTAGTATGAGTTTGTTGAAGAAAATCAATCTAGTACATTCTCTAGGAGTATGAAGTAAAACAGCTTAGAAGAAGGAAAATCTGAATTATTTGCATGGTCATTGTTCTATAATATCAATCGAAGGTAAAATATGTGAATTATTGAAAGGTATTTTTAGCCCTCCTAAAATATTCACTAGAATTACACATTGAACTACAATTGCATAAATATAATTAAAATACTAACTCAGCAATGATTCAGAAGCATAAATTTTATGAAGTTACATGGCATGCATACAAAAAAGACCTTAGATATTAAAAAAAACTCTAAGTCACACAGATAAGAATAGTTTTCTTTTGTTTTTGGACTAATGAGCAAGTATTTCATACCTTATTATTTTATTGCTTAACTTCAATTTCATTTCCATTATCTGCTTGAAGAATTAGTTGAGAAATTATAGTGCTTTTACTTATTCTTCTCTTACCAATCCCAGTGTGTCAATAATATTTTCACCTTTCTTACATAAAGGAATATTTTAGGTGACAAGTGTTTGTTTTAGTGTTGCAGAAATATGCAACAAACAAAGTAAATGTTCCAGTTCAACAAGTTTGACATGCTTTCTTTCTGCTTCATCTCTTAAAGTTGTTTTGTGAGATTATTGTATAGGTTATGCTTTTCAAGCCCTAGGAAACCCAAGTAGGACTTTTCTTTTGAATTTGGGAGTTTAACTATATGCACATAACAATGTGTAGTCCATCTTTATGCAAATGGTCTAAAAAGGCAATGTGCCTGGAGGGCTGTTTTATGGCATTATTTGGTTTATATCTGTGCAATCAACACTATGCAGCTAACATGGCCATGTAAATTCATGAGAGGTTTTTCTATTGAAAACCAAACAAGGTCACCTGCTTTTGAAGATCAGAGTGAGATAAAAAGGGGCACGTTGTTTCTGCAACAGCACTAAAACAATGTGTAAAGCCTCATATATATATATATATATATATATATATATATATATATATATATATATATTCCATCTTTGAAAGTATATCATTGATTTCTTTTTTGAATTTGGATTACTAATGCTGATTCTAATGAAGGGATTTTGGAGGAGCTTTGCTGCCAGCTATTCATATTTATTTCTTTTTGTGAATGTGCTCTAAAGCGTTAAGAAGGTTTCAAAATTTGATTTGCTTTTGATGGCTAGAGTTAGCTTTTCAGGTACCACATTTATGCATGGAAGTGAATAGGCATCTTATCTGTTTTTGTGTCTTTAAGATGCATTCTATGATATACACTACAAAATTGACTTAAGACATTTTAAAAAATCAACTGGGCAATGTATTTAATGCTATTTTCTTTTGTTGGAGGGGAGGGGGAGGGAAGAGGGCAGTGCTGGTGACTGCCTTTATCTTCCTGATTACTTACAAACTGTACAATAAAAATAAAAAAATCTAAATATATATCCTATCTAATAATAGATAAACATGGTAACTGACTGTACCTTTGCTACACCTCACATTGCCTAATCAGCATGATATGCAAATTAACCGCCAACAAAGATGGCAGTAAAGTTGCATACTGCAGGCAGGTCAGGACAACGCGAGCCGCCAGCGTGCCGCCATCCAGGGCAGGCCGGCCCCAGAAGCCCCAGAAGCCGGCCTGCCTTGCCGCCCAGGACCCAATCCGGTATACTAGAGGCCCGGTGCACAAAAATTTGTGCACTCGTGGAGGGGGGTCCCTCAGCCCTGCCTATGCCTTCTTGCAGTCTGGGACCCCTCGGAGGATGTCCACCTGCTGGCTTAGGCCCACTCCCTGAGGGATTGGGCCCAAGCTGGCAGTCAGACATCCCTCGGCAGCCCGGCAGCCTTTGGGGGATGTCCACTTGCCAGCAGGGAGCAGGCCTAAGCTGCAGTCAGACATCCTTAGCGCTGCTGAGGATGCAGGAGAGGCTCCCATCACCACCGCTGTACTGGCAGCTGGCAGCCTGGCTTGTGGCTGAGCAGAGCTCCCCCTGTGGGAGCGCACTGACTACCAGGGGGAAGCTCCCGCATTGAGCGTCTGCCCCCTGGTGGTCAGTGTGTGTCATAGTGACCAGACATTCCCAGTCATTCTGCTGTTAGGGTCAATTTGCATATTACTCTTTTATTATATAAGATAGAGGCCTGGTGCCCCGGTGTGGGCCGACTGGTTTCCCGTGAAGGGTGTCCTGGATCAGGGTTGGGATCCTGCTTGGGTGCCTGGCCAGCCTGGGTGAGGGGCTGTTGGCTGTTTGCAGGCTGCCCAAACCCCCTTCAGGTTGGGGGTCTCCACTGGGGTGCCTGGCCAGCCTGGGTCAGGGGCTGATGGTTGTTTGCAGGCTGCCCAAACCCCCTTCAGGGTGGGGGTCCCCACTGGGGTGCCTGGCCAGCCTGGGTGAGGAGCTGATGGCTGTTTTCAGACTGACCAAGCCCCTGGGCGACTGAAGCTCCAAGCCTTTCCTTTTTGTTTTGTTTTGTTTTGTTTTGTTATTCGCTCCAGGTCCATGGCCATGGCGACTGGAAGTAGGTATCTGGGATTTTTTTATGTTCTATAATTGAAACTTTGTTGCCTTCAGAGGAGGCAGCAGCTGCTGGGAAATTTGGCTTCTTCAATTGCAGGGGCAAGCAAGCCTCCTGCTCACTCCAGCTCCGTGGCCACAGCAGGTTGAAAGCAGGTATCTGGGGTTTATTTACCTTCTATAATTGAAACTTTGTTGCTTTGAGTGGAGCTCAGAGCCAGCAGTAGGCTGGCTTCCTTCATCACTGGAGCAAGCAAGCCTCCTGCTTGCTCCAGCTCCGTGGCTGCTGGCCGCCATCTTGGTTGGGTTAATTTGCATATAGTCGCTCTGATTGGCTGGTAGGTGTGGCTTAAAGCATAGCAAATGTATGGTCAATTTGCATGTTTGTCTATTATTAGGTAAGATATATATATATCCCTAACATGCAAATAGACTGAACTGCAGAACAACTGAACAACCAGTTGCTATGACGTGTACTGATCACCATGGGGTGTGTGTGGAACATGGCGGGCGTTGGCAGCAGGCAGCAGAGAGCAGAACATGGCGGGCATCAGCCTTAGCGGGATGGTAGAGCAGGTGAACGGGGCGCCAGATCAAGACAGAGTGCCAGTCACTGTCATTGGGGTGAGCCTTTGTTGGTTACTGAAAATTCTTTGGTCCCGCGTGCCGTGGTCCTGCCGGGTGCTCGCACCTGCTGCCGGTGCTGGCTCCACTTGCACCCGCTGCTCGCCCTGATCACGCAGCGCTGTCAGCAGGTGCAAGTGGTGGCTGCCAGCCCCTATTGCCCTCAGGGCTTCTTTACCTCCTGCTGCTCCTGAGTGGCAATCGGGGCAGCAGCCACTTCTTGCACCCACTGATGGCATGGGCCCCACTCACACCCACTGCTGGCATGGCCCCAATGGTTCTGTGCTGTCAGTGGGTGCAAGCGGGGCCGCAGCCATCAGGAGCAAGGTGGCGGGAGGGGGCTGCCGGCAGACAGGAGACCAGGGGCAAGGCAGGGGAGAGTAGGATGGGCTGAGACCTGCCCCTGTGCCCTCCACAGCCTTGCAGCCCACAGGTCCTTTCAAGGTGCACGAATTTGTGCACTGGGCCCCTAGTATAATAAATAAAATGTATACAAAATGAAGTTCACGTTCACTTAAACATGTGCTGTTTTTGTAGCAATTTAACGTGTTTGTACTAGTCTATATATTTACAGTGTTTCATTCCATCCCTTTTCTGAGGCTCCTTACGTGGACAGCTCTTTAACAGCGAACATAAACTAGCCATCCAGAGGTTAATCCCAGAACTTCTCCTCAGCAGCCTGGAGCTTTTACACACCAAAACTTTCTTCCATGACCCCACATTATAATAGTTCTAATTGGACCAAACCTAAACACTTTATGGATTATCCAGCTTATTCTCACCTAAGTATCATGATTTCCCTCGTGTTACTGACTAGTCAACTGAAGCAGATAGAAAGTAGTTGCGAAAGCCCACAAAGCCAGAATGTGGCAGAGGTGACGTTCAAAGTCAGGCAGGGCCCTCATCCACAGCATCATATGCTGTCACCAAAATGCCAGAGCACCAGCCCTCCGCTTTTCTTAACAAAACAAAATGCGGAGTAGAGAGAGCAGAAGGAGCACATTGAAATTTCTTAAAATGTCTTTTGCTGATTCTGGATAAATTCAGTAGAAGTTCCCAGAATGCTTTCCGGAGCACTGCAGGAAGGCTAGAAGGGCACTACATTGGGCTCAGAAATGCAGGGACTGAACTCCCACTTCACCTTGGAGTAATTATGAGAAAAGGCTGGGGTGAGGCACTGCATATTTTTGAGCCTTAGTTGATGACATAAGAATGAAGAGACTTTAACGCATCCATGGAATAGGAGGTTATGAGGCAGGTAAGAAAATTTTTGTCTTTAAAAAAATAATTTTGAAAAGCTTAAACAATTATGCAAAAGCATGCAAGTGTGTATTCCCCACCAATAATTAATTTTATGTTCATCTTTTGTCATTTTTAAAAAGAGTTGAGAAACAAAATAGTAGCCTCTTTTGTTTTCCTGTCTCCAAGTTCATGCCCCACCTCTCTCTCAGAGGCAACCACCGTGATGAATGTGGGTACAGTTCATCAGACCATGCTTGTATAATTTTTCTGCAAATCCACATTATCATTGTTTCATTGCTTTGGGTTTTAACAAATGTATGTAAATGTTGTCACTTTACATGAAACAACTACATTTTGCAATTTAACTTTAACACCACTTAAATTTTTGAGCTTTTTGTTTTTATTTCTATATTGCTGGTTTAAGTGTGTGAACATATCACAAATATTTATACATCCAAATTTGGCCAGGCTTGCACACTTCTGATATGCCCATGAAAACATTTCTCTCCACATGTATCCTCGATCAGAGGCATGCCAAAAACCAAGGCACACTGCCCTCATGTGATAAGCACGCCTCATTTTAAAACTGTTTCATGTTCGTTTCCTTGTTGCCTGCACTGAAACAGTTGCAAGCATTACATTTCTAAAGAGCACAACGAAACAAGTATTTTGGATTATAGCTCCTCGGTTTAATGATGACTTGAAAGATCATCCTTGGGTATTAAAGAAGAAAGCGCTTAGTCTATAATCTGGTCACAGAAATTCACTTGCAAAAATGCAAATTTGATCATGAAATTCTTCAGCTTAAAGCCTTTCAGTTATGTTGACATCCCATGACTACCAGATAGAAACTGAACTCTTTGCATTACTTAAAGAACCTTCAGTGATCTCAAGCCCTATATTCCCCTTTAATCCCTTGATTTGTGCACCTTACTTCTGCTTTATCTGTGCTGAATCCCATGCAGTTCCCAATGTGTACCTTCTAGTTTAATGCCTCCATGCTTCGTTGGTGCTGCTGCCTCTGTCATCCCTGGGAAGATAGTCCTTCTACACTTGGTAAACGTGGTCAGTATCTGTGTGTTGAAATTCTTTGTGACTAGTTACTCTTCCCCTTTGCATTCCACTTGGCCTCTAGTTTAAGACCAATTAGTTTTAGGATTGGAATCTTTTTTTTTTTTTTAAGCAGAAAAGGCTTATTATGTTCCCTTCAGTGATTTTGCTTAGACTTGAAGGACTCAAAGGAGGCAGCATAAGCACACACAGATAAAGAGCAGTTGCATGGGAAAATCTTGCACTATCCCAGGCCATCTGCCAGACCACTCCATGCCCAGGGTGTGCTCTGTTACAAGAGACAAAGCTGAACCGGGCAGGGACTGAGGGAAGCTATCGCTCTTTCCTTTCATCATTGCTTGTGCTACGCCTGCCAGGAACACTCCCCAGGCATATGTGCCAAGCCACATTCCTCCTGGACCAGCTGCAACTCCAGGGGTCCACAGTAAATAATTCCAAAACCCAGGTACTACCTGTGAATTTAGCATACCATAAATCACATGGCAGCAAGAAGATAAAACCACGGTTTTAATCCCCAGCTGTCTCTAACTCCAAGAGAAATGCTTGGGTTGAATTATGTCCTTTCCAAATTCACACATTGAAGCCTTAACACCTGATACCTCAGAATGTGACTGTATTTGAAACTAGGACCTTTCAAGAGGTGATGAGATTAAAATGAAAGCCTTTGGTGTGGACCCTAATCCAATGAGACTGGGGTGCTTATAAGAAGAGGAAGTTTGGACACAAAGAGAGATATCAGGGTTGCATGATCACAGAAGGAAAGCCAGGTGAGGACACAGAGAGAAGGTGGTCCACCTTTAAGCGAAGGAGAAAGGCCTCAGAGGGAACCAACCCTGCTGACACCTGGGACTTCTAGCCCCCAAAACTGGCGATAAAATACATTTCCGTTGTTTAGGCCACCCAGCCACGGTATTTTGGGATGGCACCCATAGGAAACCAGTGCGAAAGGATTGGTATGCCATCCTGCAACTTGGCCAGTGCAATGTATTCACTCATTAGGAAACCTGTTCTTTCAGCAGATGGTGCACCTCAATGGTGCTTCCCTGGCAAGTCAATACGAAGTTACTCCTATCCTCCCAGTATTTCCTGTCAGTTACCATTCTCTCGCAATCTGTACGCTTTTCATGGATTTGTTCATTATCTGAGGCCCCTATTAACTCCCCTTCTTCCCTACGTACAATCACTGCAGTAGAATTTAAACTGCTGGCGGGCAGACATTTCTGAATGCTTTGCACATTGCTGAACAAACAGCATCTAGAATAGTGACGGACACAGAGCAGCTGTTAGGTTAACTATTTGTTGTATGAAAGGAAGACCAATTTCAGGATAAGGTTATATATATATATATATATATATATATATATATATATATATATCTCCTATCTAATAAAAGAGAAAAATGGTAATTGGTGTACGACGATACCTTTTTCATTGGCTAATCAGGGCTATATGCAAATTAACTGCCAACTATGATTGGCAGTTAACTGCCAACTAAGATTGGCAGTTAACTGCCAACAAGATGGCGGTTAATTTGCATATGTAGGCACAATGCAGGGAGGCGAAAGGGAAAGCAGGAAGAAGCCCCCTGCCACTGACAGTGATCAGAAACCCAGGGGGGAGCTAAGAGCTGGGGGGCAGGGCAAAGGCGGCCCTGGGGCCACCTTTGCCCTGCACCCCAGCCATGATCGGAGAATCAGGCGCCTTTGCCGCCCTGGCCAGTGATAGCAGGAAGTAGGGGTGGAGCCAGCAATGGGAGCTGGGCACGGTTGAAGCTGGCAGTCCCAGGAGCTAGGGGTCCCTTGCCTGGGCCTAAAGTGGAGCCCACGATCGCGGGGCCGCTGCAGCTGCGGGTCCCCGTTGCCCGGGCCGGACGCCTAGGCCAGAGGCATTAGGCCTGGGCAAGGGGCGGAGCCTGCAACCACGGGGAGCTGGGGGTCCCCTACCCAGGCCTGACACCTCTGCCGGAGGCCTCAGGCCTGGTCAAGGGGCCGATCTGGTGATTGGTGATCGGAGGGTGATGAGGGTCAACTCCTCTGGCCGAGGCATCAGGCCTGGGTGGGGGGCGGAGCCGGGGATTGGGGGGATATGGTGGTCCCCTTGCCCAGGCATGATTCTTGGGCCAGAGGCCTCAGGCCTGGGCGGGGGCCAGAGCCAGTGATCAGCGGGAGATGGGTGTCCCCTGTCCAAACCTGACACCTCTGGCAGAGGCATCAGGCCTGGGCAAGGGGCCGATCAGGCGATCGGAGGGTGATGGGGGTCTATGCCGCTGGCTGAGGCGTCAGGCCTGGGCAAAGGGCCAATCCTGCGATTGGAGGGTGATGGGGGTCAACGCCTGAGGGCTCCCAGTATGTGAGAGGGGGCAGGCTGGGCTGAGGGACACTCCCCTCCCCACACACACCCAGTGCACGAATTTCGTGCACCGGGCCCCTAGTATATATATATGAGGCCTGATGCATGAAATTCATGCAAGAGTAGGCCTTCCTTCCTCCGGCTGCTGGCACCAGCTTCCCTCTGGCACCCGGGACCCGGACTTCCCTCACAGCCCCGGCTTCGTCCAGAAGTGGTCCGGAAGGACATCCAGTCTAATTAGCATATTATATGCTTTTATTATTATAGACTAGAGGCCCGGTGCACAAAAATTTGTGCACTCGGGGGGAAGGGGGGGCCCCTCAGCCCGGCCTGTGCCCTGGTCAGGCTCAGAGCAAGGCCGATTGGGGAGTTGGGGCGCCTTCCCCTGTCATGCACAGAGCAGGGCAGATTGAGAGTTTGCGATGCCACCCTCAGTCACGCTCAGGGTAGGGCTGATTGGGGGGTTGGGGCACTGCCACTGTCACACTCAGGGCAGGGCCGATGGGGAGGTTATGGCTCTACCCCATCACACACAGAGCAGGGGCCGTGGGGTGTGGGGGTTGGGGCGCCGCCCTCTATCACCCACAGAGCAGGGCCGATCAGGGGGTTGGGGTGCCGCCACTCTCACACTCAGGGCAGGGCCGATGGGGAGGTTATGGCTCTACCCTGTCACACACAGAGTAGGGCCTGTGGGGTGAGGGGGTTGGGGCGCCGCACCCTGTCATACACAGAGCCGCAGGGCGATCAGGGGGTTGGGGAGCTCACCCCCTATCAGGCACAGAACAGGGCAGATCAGGGGGTTAGGGCGCTTTACCCTGTCAGGAACAGAGCAGGGCCAATAGGGAGGTTTTGGCCCCACCCCCTGTCACACACAGAGCTGCAGGGCGATCAGGGGGTTTGGGTGCTGCCCCCGTCATGCTGATCCCGGTGCCAGGAGGCCTCGCGGCTCCGCTGATCCCAGTGCTGGGAGGCATATTACCCTTTTACTATATAGAATAGAGGCCTGGTGCATGGGTGGGGGCTGGCTGGTTTGCCCTGAAGGGTGTCCTGGATTAAGGTGGGGGTCCCGACTGGGGTGCCTGGCCAGCCTGGATGAGGGGATGATGGCTGTTTGTAGCTGGTCACACACCCTTCAGGGTGGGAGTTCCCACTGGGGTGCTGGCCACTCTGGGTGAAGGGCTGAGGGCTGTTTTCAGGCTGGGACTGAAGCTCCCAACCGCTCCTTTTTTTTTTTCTTTTTTTTATTATTCTGGGCCAGCTTTAGCTCTGAGGCTTGGCTCCAGCTCTGAGGCCTCAGCTGCTGAAAGTAGGTATCTGGTTTGTTTCGGTTCTATAATCGAAACTCTGTATCAACTCCAGCTCTGAGATCCCGGGCTCGCTGAAAGCAGGTTTCTGGGGTTTTGTTTCGCTTCTATATTTGTTACAATGTTCAAACTGCAGGCTCAGAGGCCGGCAAGGCAGGCGGGGAATGTTGGAGTCCTCCGTCACTGAAGCAAGTAAGCCTCATGTTCAGTTTAAGCTGCCTGGCTGCTGGCCACCATCTTGGTTGGCAGTTAATTTGCATATCACCCTGATTAGCTAATGGGAAGGGTAGCGGTCGTACGCCAATTACCATGTTTCTCTTTTATTAGATAGGATATGATCAGTGGTATTTTTTATTGGCAATTGGTAATTTTCATTGGGTTTAAATATAGGGTCATCTTTTTCTTTTTCTATACATCAGCTAATAGTATCATTGTGTTAAGAACTGTGAGGAGTCTGAAAATTTACCCAACTTGCAAACTAACAAGTTTGCCTGCACAATTTTATACATGCTGGCAGAAGACACTGCAGGCAACTTGAACTCCAGGTTTTCAAAAATTCCCTTTCGTCTGAAAGTCCATTGGGCAATGCTGAGGCCTAGGCAGATGCTGCATACAGTGTGTTTGTGTCACAGTTGAGATCTCTGAGGTTGTGCAATCTCCAGCCTTATAAAGGGAGCTTATAGGAAATTTGTTCAGTTTTTTTTGTTTTGTTTTGTTTTGTTTTTACTTACAGGAAGACATTTTTATTATTCTGGATAGCAAACAAATCTGTCCTTTGTCCCAAAAGAACATATTTCCTCTATTTTGCAAGGATGTTGCTATACACATATCCTTGAAAAGATAGTCCAGAAAGAAAAGCTACCATAAAAAATGCAGAAATGTAAACACCCCGTGAAACACCATCTCCCACCTTCGTGACATTTTTCATTATTCTCTTTATGCATTTTCCTGAGACATCATCGAGAGGCTGCTATCTTGCACCTGAGGTCCTCATTCTCTCTTTTTTAAAAAAATGTTCTCTGTGTGCTTTTAAATTTTTATATAATTATTTGGACAGTTTCTTCTGAATATCACTGTGCATCCCGGTTTGATTCGCTATGCTAAATGACTCATTCATTAAACAAATGCTTACTGAGCACCCACTCTGTGTCGGCACTGATTGTACTAGCTATGTGGGAGAGAAGAGTGAAAGAGAAAGAGAAGCCCCTCTTCTCCTGGGGGAGATGCCAAGTAATTAGCAAATCAAGTAATGAACAAATAATATAATTTTAGAGACTTTTAAATACTATTGATATAACAAAAATCTTTGTGGCAGAGAATAATTTGGCAACTGGCAACATTAGATGAAAGGTATCAGCAAAATGCCCTCTGAGAAGGTGATTTTTTTTTATTTTTTGTGAGAAGGTGATTTTGGAGTTGACACTTGAAAGATGAAAAGAGGCTGGCAGAGACTGAGGGTGAAGAACATTGTAAGGTGAGGGAAGAGCGAGGACAAAGACCCTGGACTGGAGGAAGGCCGGCTGCTGGATGAACAGAGAGAAGGCATGCTTTCTTGGATATAGTAGGGAAGGTAAAAGTGATCGGAAATGAAATCAGAGGTAGACAGAGCCCAAACGATGTAGAACTTCCTTATAAGTCATAGTGATAATTGTGTTTTTTTTTTTATTCTGTTATGGATGCAATTTGTCTAAGTAATAGCTAAAGGTTTCAAGGTGGGCTGGCTTGGTCTAGGGTGGTAGCTGTGAAAATGGAGAAAAGTAGATAACTTTGGATGTTTCAAAACTAGAGCCACTGAAATGATTTTATTGTCTCTGCTAGTTTAAAAGCTAAAGTTTAATTTTATACTCAGTTTTATTCCTTATTCACTTTTAACTCTGATGCCTGTTAATGATAAAATATTTCCAAATACAAATCAGATTTTTAATTATTTTATTTATGTAATATATTTGGTCATATAATCTCTAATACATTAAGATAAGGAAATAAACCATGGATATTGAAATAGTGTTGCTAAAATGAATACCATTTAATAGTGTAAGATAATTATCAAATTATTATTAATAATCTTTAACAGTAGTAAGAGGATTGAACAAAGAAGTAACTTGACTATTTCTGCTTAGTAGCACTTTTTTGTTTTCACAGCAGACAGAATGATTAACTACTACTATATACACTCAGGACAAGGAAAAGGTTCTTCTTAACCACCAAAGCCATGAAATTTTAAATATTTCTTAAATCTTCTTGGGTTGTCAGGCTCTCAACTCAAGAAACAAATCATGTTTTGTAAAATTGTTGCAATACATTGAGGCTAAAATGAGAGAACAAGATTAATAGAAATGAAGAAATAAAGTGTACAAAATATACTCATATCCAACATGGAATTGACAGAGAAATCTCAGATTCTTATTCAAAATGATCCTAAAGTATTTAATGGTGAATTATTCTGAAACAATTTGCTGTATTTTTCCTTTCTCTTGGTTTAAAAACACAGACATATGTTCAGAGAAAGAGAGAGGTAAAACATTTTAAGTGAAAACAATTTGTTTCATTGTTTAATTTGGTTCAGTCTCTAAAAGGGTGACTTTCACCAGAAGTAAGGTGATTGCATTAACTTTAAGGATTAATTATTCTAATGGATCAAAAGGGTCTTAAGTGGAAAAAATATGCAAAATAAATGCTCTGCAGTCATTATTATAATATGCCACCCAAACCGATTTGATCTTAACACACTTTTAACTTACTTAAAATTTAAGTGTAATTTTAAAATTATAGTTGTAATTTTGACCTACACTAACCAATCTTTTTTCAGTTTGTGTATTCTTAGATTAACATGTGGTATGTGGGTCTAGATGTAGAATAAGCAGAAATTCATAAAGACTGCCGGTCTTAAAACGTTTTCGGTTGTTTAAACTGACATAGACATTTCACAGAAGGCAAGAGTTGATTTATCAGTTGAGTGCACCAGTCACTGTCAATAAATAGTCATTATAATGTTTTTTAAAAAAGAAGATAGATAGAAACAAAAAATCTGTTTATTAGACTCCATTCAGGAAAGTAGCTAGAGACTTTCCTGAGTAGAACAGGGGAGAAGATAATGGTACAATTTACCAAGAAGTATTTCAAATGGTGCCAAAAATAAGGAACCAGATAAACATCTAGAAAGAAATCTATTTCCACTCTTCCTAACTTAATTGATAATATAGGGTCTAGCCAGAGCCTCCACTCTTTGAACATTGGAGAAAATACTTGGTTTTCCGTTTTTGTGTTTGTTTTGCTTTGCTTTTAAGGAGGCAGATTTTTTTATGGTAAGAACTCCTCTAAACACAACTTATTAATTGATTTCAAGGAGAACTACAGTGATCCAATTTCTATAGATATCAAAGTGGCTGAGAAACCTGATAAGCCAACTGTCAATTCCACTGGCTAAGTGCAAAGACTTTCATTCTTGGTACACTGAAGTTTACAGTCCAGTTGGCTGCCTATGGGGCCTTTTCCCAATAGTGCCTTTGGTATTATCTGTGCATCCGTTGTACAGCATTCTCTCTTTTAAGAGGGAGAACTGTTTCAAGATATTTATTCTTGTATCTTCAAGGTTTTTCTTAGTAATTCAGCTTGTGTTCCATTTTTCAAAGTGGTGTATGACATTAAAAAAATTATTATCAGCCTCCATGTACACTCTGTCCCGCAGACTTACATTCTATTAATCATCACACTTTGCTTGCAAATTGGCTGCTTTTTAGTAGCTTGTTTTCAATGGCTCTGTCTCCCTATTTAGTATGAAGTATGACTCATGAGTGACATTACTGAACTTGCTTATAAAGACTTATTTATTGCAATGTGTTCTGAAAACTCTATAAATACTGCAGAAACTGTCTTGTTTACATTTTTAACCTTGTCCTTTTTATTGCCCTTCCCTGTTGTTTGTTTGTATCATCTTTTCACCACCCACATAGTTTTTCTTGTCAAAGAATACCACCTCTCTTTTCCAGAATTTTCCACCGCTGAATTGTTGTTTGTTTTGATCTCCAACAGCTTCTGACAAATTTCATTTTATTCCCTCTGTTATCTAAAATGAACCTTATTTTGCACCAAATTCAACTGAATTGCATAGTCTTGGCTTAGTCTATCGAATCCCAACTAGTTAATTGCTTATATATCTTTTTAAAAAACTATTTTGGGGAACAGATGGCTGCAACTGCCTAATATCAGCAGCCAAAATCACTAGTCAACAACCAACAACCTTTGGCACCTATACTAGTTCCTTGTTATTAGATGCCTGGGAACAGTTGCTAGAATTAGTACTATGTATTTCCTTTCTTACAGTCTTACCTCTGGTGTTTTCTAAAATAAAGCATAGCCACACATGAGTCCTTGATTTAAAAATGGCGATTTTTTAATTGTTATTTTTCTAATCAGGGGTAAATCATATAGCAAATAAATGTTCACAGGGAATTGCAACCTAGGTTACATCAGACTTCCTTTGGTTTACTGTGATACGCTCCCGCAGAATAAATTACTTTCCACAGCAGTTGAGTTGTAGCAGGATTTCTGAAGACATACCCCCTATCTATAATATTGTTATCAGATTCTATGTTTCAATTACTCTGTCTATATTGTGAGCCAAACTAAATACATTCTTTTTATCAACAAACATTTATTGAGTGCCTGTCTTAAGAAGTGTAATGGTACATTATACACTATCATGTATTAAACAATGCTCACTGTGCTGTGAAAACATTTCTCTTGAGATTAGCTGCTTTATATTGATGCAAAATCTGTTTGATACCTTTCTTCCTTCTTCATGTGGCATACTTTAACCTTCGCTTGGATGTTCTTCAGATTCAATGCTTCCTAATTTATCAAAGACTATTTATGTGGGTTTTCTTTTTGTTTGTTTACTAATTTTAACCTGAGGATATTTTTTCCATTGATTTTTTTTAGAGAGAATGGAAAGAAGAAGAGGGAGGAAGAGGAGGAGGAGGAGGAAGAAGAAGAAGAAGAAGAAGAAGAAGAAGAAGAAGAAGAAGAAGAAGAAGAAGAAGAAGAAGAAGAAGAAGAAGAAAGAGAGAGAGAGAGAGAGAGAGAGAGAGAGAGAGAGAGAGAGAGAGAGAGAGAGACATTAATGTGAGAAAGACACAGTGCTTGGTTGCCTCCCATATGTGCCTCAACCGGGCCAGGGATCAAATCTGCAGCCCTTCAATGCTGGGGTTGATGCTCTAACTACTGAGCAAACCAGCCAGGGCTGAATTTTCTTCTACAGAAAATCTGATTGTGATCTAATTTATAAGAAATAGTCAAACATTGTGGAGTTTCATGTATATATACTTATATTTCACCAGAATGAAACATGATTGGCAAACAACCAAATAGTGAAGTCTTCAGTAAGTTTTCTTAAGTATTTTATTGCCTTGCTCTAATCATCATTGTTTCAGTTGCTCATTAGTTTCTCCTTGTTGTAACTTCTACCATCATGTGCTCTCAGAAATGACTGCATGTTAATCCTGAACAAATGTCTGTTGAGCAATAGCCATTTTGTCTCTGCATGAAGAAACTATGTGCCTTTTATGCAGCATAGTAAGAACAAACAGATTCTTACTAACTTCATCATCAGGTTGGTATTGTTCGCTCCATTCTGAGTTGTTCTCTGTTCTAGGATGTAATAGGCAACTACTGATTTTGCCTAAATAAAATCCCCCTTTCTTCCCTTTGTTAAAAGCACCTGTTTCCTCTATCACATGGTTCCCAAAGGACTATAAATAAAAGGACTAAACACCATGGTCAGATATGGACAGATGATCACATTCCTTAAGAAAGAGTGATTAATCCAAGAAGTTGGCATGTAATTTCTTCCCTGATGCTAACATATGGAAACTGAGAGGGAAAAAAATTAAGATTTTTCTTTTTTTTGATCTCAACAAAGTATGATTGTCTACGGTGACACTTCAAGAAAATTTATTCACAATAGGTAAAAATAAACAGAATATATAAAACTGGCTAATGTTTTGCATGCATGATACATACTATATTATGGTGACATTGAATTTCAGTAATAAAACTAAGATTTTACCCTGTGATCTCCATATTGTCTTTCCCAGTTTCAAAACTATCCCTCTTTATGATTTTTTTAAATTTTGAATTACTGTTCTATAAAATTGCAGTATAAGTGTACTTAATAAAGTGATCCTATTTTAAGGTGTTCTATAAAATTGCAATATAGTGTAGTTAATAAGGTGATCCTATTTTAAAGTAAATATAAGAACAATAATAGCTAATACATACCTCAAATTTACTGTATGTATATCAGAGACTGTCCAAGTACTTTATACATATTAGCTTCTTTAACCCTTACAATAATCCTATAAAAATTTAAGGCCCACCCAGGGCCTGCATGGCTCAGTGGTTGAGCATTGACCTATGAACCAGGTCACAGTTTGATTCCCGGCTGGTCAGAGCACATGCCCGGGTTGTGGGCTTGATCCCCAGTGGGGAGTGTGCAGGAGGTAGCCCATTGATGATTCTCTCTCATTAATGATGTTTTTATCTCTCCCTCTCCCTTCCTCTCTGGATTCAATATATATAATTTTAAGGCCCAAAGAAGTTAAATAAATTGCCCCAAACTTTATTGCAGAACTGTGGTCTATGCCCAGGTAGTCTGACTCTAAACCAGCCATGGGCAAACTACGGCCTGCGGGCCGTATCCGGCCCGTTTGAAATGAATAAAGCTAAAAATAAAAAAAGACCGTACCCTTTTATGTAATGATGTTTACTTTGAATTTATATTAGTTCACACAAACACTCCATCCATCCTTTGTTCCGGCCCTCTGGTGCAGTTTAAGAACCCATTGTGGCCCTCGAGTCAAAAAGTTTGTCCACCCCTGCAAACCATGTTTACCGATATACACTGAAAAGGAGAGATGAGATCTGTGGCAGCTCCAAAGACATCACTTTTTGTGTAATAAGACCTAAAATGTGTTGTATACTTGCCTCATTATTGTCAATACTGAAATCAGGACATTATTTTTTCCAGTTTTATTAAAATACTAATGACCTGGTACATAGATTCGTGCACATTGAAAGGAAATTAATTAGAAGGTGGCCGGCGGGGCGGGACTGGGCGAGATGGGCCAGACACACCCTGGAGCCAACCTCCCGTGGTCCCTCCTTGGCATCTGCAGAGTGAGCAGGATCCCTCTGGCACGTGGGGTCCCTCATCCTGGCCTGTGGGGATCGGGTCAAAACCGGCTCTCCGACATCACCCGAGGGGTCCCAGGGCGTGAGAGAACACTCTGCACAGTTGCTGTCATACAGGGTGTGGGACGCAAACACAAGTGTGCAGTAAACCAGATTCAGGGCTGACACTGTCCTAGCAACAACATAACCCACAGCCAAAGTTGGAATCATGTGGCCCTGTGAGGAATCGGGCTCCCTCCTCTCTGGTTTTAGGGTGCATCACCCCAGAACTGACACTGTCAAGTCACTGCAGCTCAGAAGCTCCTGCATTGAGCATCTTCCTCCTGGTGGTCAGTGTGCATCATAGTGACCGGTCGGACAGTGGGAGGAACACCTAGCATATTAGCCTTTTATATATATAGATGATTGACAAATAAAATTGTACAAATTTAAGGTATACAACTTTAACCATAACTCTGTGGTGTATAGATGATTTGCCAATGAGGAAACTCTGATACTTAAATTATGCAACTTATCCAAGTCACAACTCCTGATTAGTTATGTTTTTATGGAAGCCAGCACACAATCACAAGTTTAAGCGCTTTAAGTCTATATTTTTCATAAATGTACCAATTAAGGGCGGAAATCACATTTTTAAAAAAAAAACACAAAACTAGTGAGGAAAGTTACCATCCGAATAAAAATCTTGTGCTCTTTGCTCTGCTTGACTGAACAGAGACATGTAAATGTTAGACCTGAGAATTACTTTAGATCATGGGTCTTTTGCAACCTGTAACCTAATTTAGGAGAGAAAGGTAAACTCTCTCCCTGAAACAATGCTGCTCATAGCAAATCAGATATAATTCTATATTCCATTTGATCTTACAAGATAGAGATAAATATAAAGTGCTATGCAAATACATAGAAAAAGAAATGTTTGGGACATGTTAGAGAAAAGAGATGACAACTGAATTATAGGAGAGCATATATTTAGGATGGATTAAGACAGCTTGAGCAAAGCAAGGTGAAAACGTGCAAGACAATCAAGTTGCTCACTGTCAATGGATTTCAGAGAGTGTGAAGTGGGTTGACTGTGAAGAAGCTGGAGAATTTGTCTGGAGCCAGGCTGCTGCAGTTGGCAATGGAGAGTCATTGTAGGCTTTTGTGAATGGAATGGTGTGATTGGCTCATTTCCCAGTTATTTATTGAATGTTCATGATGTACACAATACTGCTTAAGCACTGTAAGAATCAAAGGGAGCAAGGCATATTTTGATATCATCATGAGGGAGGACAATAGCCATGAAAACACACAAGACGAAGTGATATGGATTCTATGACAGAAGTACAAGCAACGTGCAGAGCTCTATGTAGAGTGCTCTTGATATAAGCCCCAGAATAAATTGAGATATCAAGGGAATTAGGGGTGGAAGTGATTGAGATGGATTTTAAATGACATAAAAAAAGTATGAGAATGGAAACACATTAGATATAATCAGCAGCAAGCTATCACTTTTAGGCTTTTAATATTGTTTTTATGGTTACCTTCTCCATGTTTGAGATATGTATCATCAAGTCATCATAATGACTATCTGCAGATAACTACCAGTATATAGAGTATATAAGAAATAACAGGTAGAAATTTGGAAGAATCTCTACATATTGGCAATTATCACTCCCTGAGTTAATGAATCTTTTTAAAATTATGAGAAATTAAAATGAAATACATTAGACATTTTATTGTCCATATGTTGTTCATATATTTTATTGTTTAATTTTCATTGGAACCATTTAATGTGCTTGAATAGGCACATGGTACTTCTCAATAAATATTTGTGGAGTAAATGGACTTTATGCATCCTCTTTCTCTAAACAAAAATGTATTTGGAATCATTAATGGGCATGCCATCATAAATGTTTACTGTAAATATTTAAATGTATTTTCCTTTATCTCATTCCTACCTAGAGTTGATTGCTTTCCAGCTCATAAGTAAAAGGTTGCCACATATAAGTAGAAGAAAATGAAATTGGTGACTCATAAACACGTTTATTTAAATGGAATCAGGGAAGCAAAATCTAATTCCATATATAGCATTGTGAATTATTCATGTTTTTCTATAGAAGTGGGCCACAGATTTTGATGACATTTTATAAATTCTAACATTTTTTATTATGCTGAGTCCTATTGTGCTATGGATTTACAGTAACTTTACAGGTATCATATAAACCATAAATACTAAGACATTACCTCCTCAGTACACATTGTTTTAATTACAATTGTATTTTCAAATAGCTTAATCAGTTGACACATCTTTGAATTGCTCAGAAAACCAAATAGCTGAATTATTTTGCTTATTGGCTTAGTAGGAACAAACAGTGATTATAAAAACTAAAGTGCTAGGAGAAAATAAGAACAAAGCTGACTTATTTAAGATTGTTGATTTATATTCAAACTGAGCTGAAATTGTTAATATTACTAAAAGCAGTATCAAGTTTCTTTATTCTTCAGAGACTCTTAATTATATAATTGACCTTATTGTACTACTACATATATCGGTGCTACGTCCCATATAAACAAAGTAAATTTAAATGAAAAGTAGAATTTAAGTAAAGATAAAGTCACTGTAATGCCAATGTTCTGTTTACATTGATCTCATTTAAATATCCACCCCTGTGATTCTGTGACAGGAACTTTTTTTATTTTTTTTTTGGCAGCTTTCACCTTCTTTCCTTCATTCTTTTCAGCATCAATGGTAATACTTGGGAAGACAGAAGACATAGAATGAAATAAGATGCTCACAAATGGTAAATAAAAGCTAAGAAGAAATAAGTATTACATTTAGAATGTCCATACATCAAAATAACCATATAATTATAATGACCAATGTACTGTATTCTGGTTGTTAGACAGACATGAGCAGAGCAAGGGCGATGGGCCAGGTAGAGAAACTGGCCAGGGTAGAAAGCCCCAGAGGCCTAACAAGGGGCACAATTGGGAAGATAAAAGTCTCACCCCCAGGCTAACAACCTGTCTTCCCCTAGCAGGCCATGCAGTTTGGACCCCTGATCTTTCATATCGCTGGTCAGGTGGCATAGATCCCCTGACCTTTTCCTCCCTAAACGGGGGAAAGATAACACCTGGGCCTCAGTTGTATTTCAGCTCCAGGCCCAGAAAAGTAGCAAACAAGACAAGTGATGCCATGGCTGCTTCAGGACCAGCTACATTGACTAATGACTCCCTGCTCTGGTGCTGACCAATCAATGGAGACCAGGACCCTGAAAGAGCAAACCAAGAAAGCTGATGAATATTCTTTTGAGACCCTCCCCTGAGTCCTCCTCTAAGATTTCTACCAGTAAGACAGAGATAAATACACTCAGGACAAAGGATCCAGCACACGCTATCCCTCAGGGGACCACCCCAGAGCACCATTCCCTTTCCTCTTCTTCCCTATAAGGGACCCCATGAAACTTGCAACCAGGGGAGCAATGGGCAGTGGCAGCTGGTCCCAGGATAACCCCCTGACCCTCCTTTCTCTGACTTCCCAGTGAGCCAACGCAGCCCAGCCTTGGCTCTCCTGTTGCTTCTTCTATGCTTTTCTTTGTTACACTGTCCTAGCTGTGTTTTTTCTGCCACCATGGACCCAATACCCTTTGGTTCAGTGCTCCCCATCCCCATCATTTTTTCTTTAAATAAATTCAATTTTTCTTTATTTACCTGAGATTGCTATTAGCTTTCCCAAGCACCACTGACTTTAACCATTCACTGGTATGTTAGTTTAAAAGCTATAGCAATTTAATATTAACTAGGAGACTTGAAAGTCAATGTCTTCTCTTTCAGTGAATCAAAATTTTCCTTTGAGTATAGGTTGAAGAAGTGATCAACAATTATATTTTCTGTTTCCAAATGCTGATAAATGTATGTATATATTCAACATGTGAGCATTCTTTGTTTTTCTGTATAAAAAATAGAGGCATTTTATCATAAGAGTGCAGTTTAGGAAAAGAGCATGGAACGGCAGGTTTTGATACATAAAGTCAGGTTTTCTCTTTCACAGAGACCTAACTTCTCTTAACCTCAAAGTTTTAATCCATAAAAATAGGAAAATTGCCAGGCTTATAGGGTGGCTGTGATTTAATAGATGTAAAACCATTTAAGAATATTTTTAAAATATATGCAAATCCAAGGTGTTAAGATATTGTTGTATAAAAATGAAAGATTGGCCTACCAATTCAGAAGTGATAAATTTTAATGCAAGTTTTATGTAAATGATCTTTAGATGTTGAGCAGAAAAATATATAATCTTTCTGACACATTGATGCCTTTCTTCATGCTAGCCTAAAATAAACTTAATAAGGCTTATGTAATTGAAAAAACTTAATCTTGACCTTGCCTTTCTTTTCCTTCTTGAACTTTAATGTTTCATGCTACATGCCTTCATAGGACAAAGACAATTGATGATATTTTGAAGTAATCAGGATATAGAACACAATTTTCTAAGAAATGGCAGTATTGGCTGCTTTCATTTCCATAGTTTAATCTACTTGTAAAAAAAAAATATAGACTTATGAATCCAGCTGATAGAAAAGGAATCTGTCTAAATTCAAACAAAAAGTCCAGTGAATAGGCTTTATCTTTTTCTTCTTTAGCTTTTTTATTGATTAAGGTATTACATATGTATCCTCATCCCCCCATTACCACACTAATCCCCCCCACTCATGCCCTCACCCCCCTGTTGTCTGTGTCCATTGGTTAGGCTTATATGCACACATACAAGTCCTTTGGTTGATTTCTCCCCCTTACCCCCACCCTCCCCTACTTTCCCTCTGAAGTTTGACAGTCTGATCAATGCTTCTCTGTCTCTGAATCTGTTTTTGTTCATCAGTTTATGTTGTTCATTATATTCCATAAATGAGTGAGATAATATGATATTTATTTTTCTCTGACTGGCTTATTTACCTTAGCATAATGCTCTCGAGTTCCATCCATGCTATTGCAAATGGTAAGAATTCCTTCTTTTTTTATAGCAGCATAGTATTTCCTTGTGTAGATGTACCACATTTTTTTAATCCACTCATCTGCAGATGGGCACGTAGGCTGTTTCCAAATCTTAACAATGGTGAATTGTGCTGCTATGAACATAGGGGTGCATATATCCTTTCTGATTGGTGCTTCTAGCTTCTTGGGATTTATTCCTAGAAGTGGGATTACTGGGTCAAATGGGAGTTCTGTTTTTAGTTTTTTGAGGAAACTCCATACCGTTCTCCACAGTGGTTGCACCAGTCTGCATTCCCACCAGCAGTGCATGAGGGTTCTTTTTTCTCCACATCCTCGCCAACACTTGTCATTTGTTGCTTTGTTGATGATAGCCATTCTGACAGGTGTGAGGTGGTACCTCATTGTCATTTTGATTTGTATCTCTCAGATGATTAGTGACTTTGAGCATGTTTTCATATGTCTCTTGGCCTTTCTTCTGTCTTCTTTCGAAAAGTATCTATTTAGGTCCCTTGTTCATTTTTTGATTAGGTGGTTTATCTTCCTTTAGTTAAGTTGTATGAGTTCACTGTAAATGTTGGAGATTAATCTCCTATTGGTAATAACATTGGAAAATATGTTCTCCCATGCAGTGGGCTCTCTTGTTGTTTTGTTGATGTTTCCTTTGCTGAGCAAAAGCTTTTTATTTTGATGTAGTCCCATTTGTTTATTTTCTCTTTAGTTTCCATTACCCTAGGGGCAGTATCAGTGAAGAAATTCCTTTGGCATATGTCTGAGATTTTGCTGCCTGTGGATTCCTCTAGTATTTTTATGGTTTCCCGTCTTATGTTTAAGTCCTTCATCCATTTTGAGTTTATTTTTGTGTATAGTGTAAGTTGGTGGTGTAGTTTCATTTTTTTGCATGTATCTGTCCAATTTTCCCAACACCATTTATTGAAGAGACTGACTTGACTCCATTGTATGTTCATGCCTCCTTTGTCAAATATTAATTGGGCATATTGGTTTGGGTCAATTTCTGGGTTCTCTATTCTATTCCATTGATCTATATGTCTGTTCTTGCGCTAGTACCAGGCTGTTTTGAGAACAGTGGCTTTGTAATAAAGCTTGATATTTGGTATTGAGATCCCCACCTACTTTGTTCTTCTTTCTCAGGATTGCTGCAGCTATTTAGGGTCTTTTTTTTATTCCAGATGAATTTTTGGAAAGTTCATTCTAGGTCTGTGAAATATGCCATTGGTATTTTAATGGGGATTGCATTGAATCTACAGATTGCTTGGGTAGTAGGGACATTTTGATGATGTTGATTCTACCAGTCCATGAACACAGCATGTTCTTCCATCTGTTTATGTCTTCCTCTATCTCTTTTTTCAGTGTCCTGTAGTTTTTTACATATAGGTCTTTTACCTCTTTAGTTAAGTTTATTCCTAGGTATCTTAATTTTTTTGGTGCGATGATAAATGGGATTGCTTTTTTAGTCTCTCTCTCTCTGTAAGTTCACTATTGGTGTATAGAAATGCCATAGATTTCTTGTTATTAATTTTGTATCCTGCTACATTATCAAATTCATTTATTAAGTCTAATAATTTTTTGATGGAGTCTTTAGGTTTTTTTATGTACAGTGTCATGTCATCTGCGAATAAGGACAACTTTACTTCTTTTCCAATTTGGATGCCTTTTATTTCTTCTTCTTGTCTGATTGCAATGGCTAGTACTTCCAGTACTGTGTTGAACAGGAGTGGTGAGAGTTGGCATCCCTGTCTTGTTCCTGTTCTTAGGGGAAATGGTTTTAGATTTTTCCCATTGAGTATGATGTTGGCTGTGGGTTTGTCTTGTATGGCTTTTATTATGTTGAGGTATGATCTTTCTATTCCCACCTTGCTGAGAGTTTTTATCAAGAAACGGTGTTGGATTTTGTCAAATGCTTTTTCTGTGTCAATTGATATGACTATGTAATTTTTATCTCTCAATTTGTTTATGTGATGTATCATGTTTATTGATTTGTGGATATTGTACCTTCCTTGCATTCTCAGGATAAATCCTACTTGGTCATGGTATATGATCTTTCTGATGTACTGCTGGATCTGATTTGCTAGAATTTTGTTGAGGATTTTAGCATCTATGTTCATGAGGGATATTGGCCTATATTTCTCTTTCATTGTGTTGTCTTTATCTGGTTTTGGAATTAGGGTGATGCTGGCTTCATAGAATGAGCTTGGAAGTGTTCCTTCCTCTTGAATTTTTTTGTAGTAGTCTGAGGAGGATAGGTTTTAGTTCTTCCTTGAATGTTTGGTAAAACTCCCCTGTGAAGCCGTCTGGTCCTGGGCTTTTGTTTGCTGGAAGCTTTTTGATGACTGCTTCAATTTCTTCCATAGTTATCAGCCCATTGAGATTTTTAGAATCTTCCTGATTGAGTTTTGGAAGGTTGTATTTTTCTAGGAATATGTCCATTTCCTCCAGGTTGTCTAGTTTGTTGGAATAGAATTGTTCACAGTATTTTTTAACAATCCTTTGTATTTCTGTGGGGTCTGTTGTTATTTTGCCTCTTTCATTTCTGATTTTGTTTATTTGTGTCCTCTCTCTTTGTTCCTTGGTGAGCCTGGCTAGAGGTATATCAATCTTGTTTATCCTTTCAAAGAACCAACTCTTTTTTCTTTTTTTAATATATTTTATTGATTTTTTACAGAGAGGAAGGGAGAGAGATAGAGAGTTAGAAACATCGATGAGAGAGAAACATCGATCAGCTGCCTCCTGCACATCTCCTACTGGGGATGTGCCCGCAACCCAGGTACATGCCCTTGACCGGAATCGAACCTGGGACCTTTCAGGCCGCAGGCCGACGCTCCATCCACTGAGCCAAACCGGTCTTGGCAAAAGAATCAACTCTTGGTTTCATTGATCTTCTGTATTGTTTTTTGGTCTGTATGTCATTAATTTCTGCTCTGATCTTTATTATCTCCTTCCTTCTGGATACTGTGGGCTTTTATTGTTGCTCTCTTTCTTATTCTTTGAGTTGTAGAGTTAGATGATTTATTACCATTTTTTCTTGTTTTTTGAGGTAGGCCTGTAGAACAATAAACTTCCCTCTCAGGACTGCTTTCATTGTGTCCCAAAGGTTTTGGATTGTTGTGTTTTTATTGTCATTTGTTTCCAGGATGATTTAATTTCTTCTTTGATCTCATCTGTAACCCAATTATTGTTTAATAGCATGCTATTCTGCTTCCAAGTGTTTGAGTTTTTTTATTGTAGTTTATTTCTAATATTATTCCATTGTGGTCTGAGAAGATGCTTGATATGATTTCAATCTTCTTGAATTTGAGAAGACTTTGCTTGTGACCCAATATGTGGTCTATTTTTGAAAATGTCCCATGTGCACTTGAGAAGAAGGTATATTCCGTGGCTTTGGGGTAAAATGTTCTGAAGATGTCAATTAAGTCCATCTGATCTAGTGAATCATTTAGGATTGCTATTTTTTTGCTGATTTTTTGTCTAGAGGATTTTGTCAGTGGTGTATTAAAGTCCCCTACTATGATTGTATTGCTGTTGATCTCTCCCTTGATATCTTCCAGGAGGTTTTTCATGTATTTGGGTGCTCCTGCATTGGGTGCATATATGTTTATCAGGGTTATATCCTCTTGTTATATCGATCCCTTTAGTATTATGAAGTGGCCTTCCTTTTCTCTTATTATGGCCTTCACGTTGAGGTCTATTTTGTCAGATGCAAGTATTGCTATCCCAGATATTTTTCATTTCTATTTGCTTGAAAGATATTTTTCCATCCTTTCGCTTTCAGTCCGTGTGAGTCCCTTCTTCTGAGGTGGTTCTCTTGTAGACAGCATATATATGGGTCATGCTTTTTTGTTCATTCAGCCACTCGATGTCTTTTGATTGGAGCATTTAGTCTGTTTACGTTTAAAGTTATTATTGAAAGGTGCTTGTTTGTAGCCATTTCTATTTTTTGTGCCTGTGTTCCTGCTTACCTTTTTATTTCTTCTTTTTACAGCATTCCCTTTAGCATTTCTTGCATTGCTGGCTTGGTAGTGATAAATTCCCTTAGTCTTTTTTTTTGTCTGCAGAGCTCCTGATTTCCCCTTCAATTCTGATTGATATTCTTGCTGAATAGAGTATTCTTGGATTCAGTACTTTGCTTTGCATCACTTTATATACCTCCTCCCATTCTAGCATGATGTGTTTCTGTTGAGAAATCATTTGATAATCTGATGGGGGATCTTTGTAGGTAACTCATTGTCTCTCTCTTGCAGCCTTTAAGATTCCCTCTTTGTCGTGAACATTTTCTATTGTAATTGTGATGTGTCTTGGTGTGGGTCTTTTGTGATTCACTTGCTTGGGACTCTCTGTAATATTTTCTTCCCCATATCAGGAAAGTTTTCTCTCATTATTTCTTCAAATAAGGTTTCTAATCCTTGCGGCTCTTCTTGTCCTTCTGGCATCCCTATTATGTGTATGTTACTTCATTTTGTGCTGTCCCAAATCTCCCTTAGTCTCTCCTCCTGCTTTTTAATTTTTTTCTCCAGTTGCTGTTCAGATTGAGCTTGTTTCTATACTTTATCTTCTAACTCACTAATTCGTTCCTCTGCTTCTTGTGTCTACTGTTGAAACCTTCCATAGTGTTTTTGATTGTAGCTATATCACTTTTCATTTCTTCCTGATTTTTGCATAAGTTGGTGATTTTCTCATCCATTTGGTGTATCAACTGTATGACCACTACTCTGAATTCTTTTTCTGTCATGTTGCATGTTCCGGTTTCACTTATTTCCTTTCTTGGAAATTTCTCTTTTTTCTTTCCTCTGAGGATTGTTTCATTGTCTCCCCATTCTGACTATCACCAGAAGGTTCAAATGTCAAGTTGTAAGGGCCTGGGCCATGTGCAGTGGGAGCTTCGCACCCCCTGAATGTCACTGAAGAGCTCTGACACCAAGACGTGTGGCTGCCATGGGTTGGTGGGAGCCACACTTGCCTAGGATCAGAGTCGCAGGTGCTTAGTGTGGCCTCGTGTGCTCACCTAGAATCAGGGTCCCTGCCTGTGCCACGCTTAAACAGAGACCCAGCTGGCGTGTGCCAAAAATCAGAGTCCCCTAGCATGTGTCAGGAGTCAGAGACCCCCTGTGTCCATGCCAAGAATCGAGTATCAGAGCCTCTGCTGCTTGGTGTTATCTCATGTCGAGAATCAGGGACCCTGTGTGGGCACGTGCCAAGAACTGGAGTCACTGGCTATTAGTGTGAATGAACTGGGAATCAGGGATCCCAGGTGTGCATGATGAGAAATAGAGTCAAGTCACTGGTGCTCAGTGTTGCCTCTTGGGTGGAGAATCAGGGTCCCTGGTCTGCTTAGGGGACCGGGTTGCACAGTTGCATTGTGCTGGCAGGAAAACAACCTTCAGTGTGTGCTTGCCCTGAATCAAAGTCAGGTGGCACTGCCCCCCAATGTGGGCACAGGGTCTGGTCGCGGGAAACAAACTCCCTGAGTTCTTGTGCCCAGGTTTAAATTCAGCACAGCCTCCCTGCTTGGGTGCGGTGTCTGGTCACACTGGTCACAGGAAACAAGCTCCCTGAGTTCATGCCCCCAGGCTCAAATTCAGAGCAGCCCCCCTTCTTGGGCGCAAGGTCTGGTCTTGGAAAACAAACTCCCTGAGTTCGCGCCCTCAGGCTCAAATTCAGAACAGCCTCGCTGCCTGGGCGTGGATTCTAGTCACAGGGAACAAACTTCCTATGTTTGTACACCCAGGCTCAAATTCAGGTAGAGTCGCCACAGCTGTGTGTTTGTGAGGAGAGGGTCTGGCAGTTCCTATGCCACTGCCACGGGGCCGACAGGGAAGGGGATTGGCTCTGTGACTCACATAAATCTGGGCCGGGGTCTTGGTGTCCGTGGGTTTGCAGCTGTGGTTGCAGGTCTTTTACCCGAGTGACTGTAGGGTCCTGGTTTGCGACTGAGACCAGATTGTGTAGTGGCAAGGCTAGGATCTTCAAGCAGTTCTGTTCTTCAAGATGGTACTGTTTCTGTGATGGCAGCGGGGTTTCGCCATGTATGACTGCCTGGTTTGGCAGCCCCTTGGAAGACCTGTAGGCTCTAGCTCTCCCTAGCTCTCACTCACATGCACCACACACGTCTACACACTCGTCTATCGCTCTCTCACTCTCTCACACACTCTCCCTCCCTACCTTCTTGCCGGTTGCCATCTTAGAGGGATACCTATCTTTTTCTTTAAAGGAAAAGAATGGAGGATATACACCAGTCTTAGGTAGGAACTATATACAATAATTTTATGATATCATGGTACTTTTTTCAAAGACTACCCAAACTAATGAAGTGACCCAAAAGCAATTGAATATGCTTACAAAATTAAAACTGCTAATGAGTTTTCTTGCAGCTTTAGTTAATAACCTCAAAATGTCAATATTTACAAATAATTTTTCAAAGGTGCAAAATGGCTCTATTAAGTCTATTACTGTCTCACATGGCATTCTAAGTAGATATTTTGTTTGTTTTTGTAAATTATTTTTATGGCTCTAGCCTACATGACTCCAAACACTTGGTTAATTCACACACAAGTTGTCTTTTTATGGACACATCAGCATGTTCTTACAAGTAGGTGAATCTCTTACCCAATTTTCCCTCAAGGTTTATAGAGAGGTTATGAAAGTTTTCAGAGGTTCACATATATGCTGAGAAGTTGATAAAAATTTTGGCCCCACTCCACAGTAAATACCCAAGCATATTTCATTCTGTGGTCATTCCACAGGGATTACAAACCTATAAAGCATGTTTATGGACGCTTTAGGACAGGGGTGGGAAATCTTTCTGTAAAGGAACAGATAATATTCTTGGCTTTGTGGGTCATAGGGTCTTAGTTGCACTATTCAACTCTACTGCTATAGTACAAAAGCGGCCACAACCAATAACCTAACAAATGGGCATGACTGTATTCCAATAAAACTATATTTATAAAAGTAGGCAATGTGCCAGATTTGGCCATAGGCCATCCTTTGCTAATTCCTATGCTAGGGGACCACTGATACCAGATTAAAAACTCTTAGAATAGGACATAGTTGTAACTGTTAGGACTTCAACCATCTGGTGTTTGGAAGCCAATGTTTCCAGAATCAGTATGGCTCATTTTTCAGCTCCTGAGACTGTAGGATGTCCTCCAATACTCCATTCTCTATATCTTAATTATTTTTCCCCTAACACTGTGGTCACCCAGGGACTGCATTCCTGCTGTGGCTGAATTTCATATGTTTAATCCCTAACCCCCAATGTGCTAATATTTAGAGATGGGGCCTTCGGGAGATAATTACATTTTAATGAGGTCATAAGGGTGGGGTATTCATGGTGGGATTACTGCCCATATAAAAGTAAGCACCAGAAAGTTTGCTCTTACTTTCTTTCCATGTATAAAAACACAGCGAGAAGATGGTTGTCTGCAAGTCCCGACCGTGCTGGCATCCTGATCTCAGCCTTCCAGCCTCCAGAACCATGAGAAATAAATTTCTGTTGTTTAAGCCATGGCATTGTTACAGTATTTTGCTATGGAAGCTGAGAAGGCAGATAGTCTTTGTTATTACTGGGTGTGTTCTTGAAATCATGAGATCAGGAGCTACCACCTTTGGAATGGCAGAGCAGTGAGTTGGAAGGAGTCACATGTTTCCTGATGATTGCCAGGTAATTTACTAGTTATTTTGGGGTTTCTCGTACGTACAACCAAATCTGCCTTTCACTAATAAAGGGGATGTGGATGCTTTCATCTTATAATGAGGTCATAAGGGTGGGGTATTCATGATGGGATCCCTTCATAGAGTTGCATTTATTTCTATTTATTTGGTAACATCTCGTAAGGCAATTTCTTGAGTATTTGTTGTCATTTTTTATTCTTGGAGCTCAATATCATGGAGGCATTAAAGTTTGTTATTCATCTTAGGATGGTGATAAAAGCCAGGCTAGAGTCAGTAGGAGCAATGCAGTCCTTATTTTGTGTCTGGATGATAGCTGTCCACCTGGGTGATAGCCAATGAATTTTAATAGGGTTACACACCTCAAGAATGTAAGTGATAATGTTGTCATACTCTCTGTTATCCATTTCTTCCCGTCTTTTGCAATCACTTCTGCCTACCATTCTGGTGCTATGTGTGGTCTCAGGCCAGCACCATACAGAGAAGTCGGAGGTGTCACAAGCTTTCACTTTGACCTATGAAAAAGGGAGGACCAGTTGAGCTACTCTCTCACTTAGAGGGTGACTTTTCTACTTATATCACTGCTTTCTCCTGTTAGTCTCAAGCACTGTATCCACATCCTTCCTTGGTACCATGCTTTGCTTACTAAACCTGGAAAGCAAGAGCTTTGCAAACTATTCTAGAGAAAAGATGACTTTGATTAAGTAGAATGTTGCCATTTCTCGAGTCTACTATTCCCTTAGATGAGGTAGAATGGTACAATCTTATGGAGTCCATGGCAGCAACCACTTAAATTGGAAACTAAAATTAGTGGCAGTTATAATAATATCTAAAAACAATTCTCATGTCTATTCCATGCATTTTAGTTGTCACCATTAAGTCCCAGTGAAATTTGGATCCTCTTCCATTTTGGTTATTGTCAGTTGTTAATTAGCCCACTGCTTTTGATGAGAAAATTGTTTACAGGTGGAAGTTAAGAAACTCTTCACGCAACTGGTCCTTTAAAAGTCCATCAGTTGTTCAATTACTTCCTCTGCCTAAACACAAAATAAGAAGTGAAATTCCAGTTATAAGTGCACACTCAATGGTGCTGAAATGGGTGTCTTAATTAGCAGCAATAGGAGCCAGGATCCCAAGTGCCACGAATATATAGTTAATGAGCAATCCAGCAACTTACACATTAGGGATTTTTTTTTCCAAAACCCTACTTTTTTAGACTCACTGAAATATTCAGAAATTAATACTGACTCGTTATTTCCCTAAGGATTGTCCTTACATGGCTAGAATACTGTTTTTCCATACATCCCCAACCCTCCTAGAGCTTCTTTCTATGTAAGTCTGCACTTCCTTACTATGAGTACAGTTCAGGCAGAGTCTAAGCCAGGTCTGGATATGATCTAAGAGTATTATCCTTTGTACTCACAAAAATCCTTTTTTTTGTTGTTTTATTAATCTTCACCTTAGAATATTTTTTTTATTATTGATTTATAGAGAGAGTGGGAGGGAGGAGGAGAGACAGAGAGAAACATTGATGTGAGGATGTGAGAGAGACACATCAATTGGCTGCCTCCTGTACCTGCCCTGACCAGGGCTGGGGATCAAGCCTGCAACTGAGGTATATGCCCTTGACCTGAATCAAAACTTCTGTCTGTGGGCCAATGCTCTAATCACTGAGCCAAAACATCTAGGGCACAAGAATCCTTTTTAATCAGAAATTATAACTTCAAACATGTACCCGACCCTTAGAAGCCCATTCCCCATCTGTCCTAGTGGGTTTGTAGAAGCAGTCAGCCTCCAGAACATTAAGGGGTAGCCTGCAGCCAAAGCCTGAACCATAGTTCAACCTCCCATTTTCATTTTCTAAACACTCAAAGTTCATCAGATGACAAGAATTCTTACAGCCAATTCCATTACCAGGAGGTTTCATTTTTTACCACCATCTTCACTCCCTCTCATATTAAATCATATCAATGTGACAAATACATAAGCGTATGCCAAGTGAGCTAGACCAGGCTCAGAGTTGTGGCAGGCTAAGGACTAGTAAGGAGTCCCTTGACCTAGCTGAGGCTACTTCCACTTAATCTTACTACTCATCCAGGAAATATAAATAATATACATATGGTCAAGGCTACATTTGCCCATATCCCCCCCATTTCTCTCCATAGTACACCTCAAGTTTGGAGGTCTCTGTAGTCTCAGTGGAGATTGTGGAGACAGCCTTATGAAAGAAGCTCAGATCCTTGGGATCATTGTCGTTTTTCCTGGGGCACAAGTGTACTCTACAGTTCATCTTATTACAGTGGTAACTATTTCTTTCTGTGCTATAGGTGTATACATGTTTAATTCCTTGTCCCTTCTTCAGAACCACACAAGAGATCAGTTTGGCAGGCCTAGCCACGGCCTACCTCAGAGACCACATGAAATTACATATAAAATTATCTGTATATTATTACATCTTTATTTTTCTGAAGGGAAGTGCCATCCTTTTCATCAGATCCTCAAAGTAGTCTGTCACCAATATTTAAAGAAGAAAACAAACCAACAATCAAAACAAACAGCTTATCACAGAAGATGACATTTAATCAGACAATCAGTGATACATATCTAAAACATTTAATACAAAATAATTGAGATAAAATACCAAATTATTTATGTTAGGAAAACACTCTAATTTATGAGAATATAAATTTACCTACATTAGTGAATTCAAAAGAAAAGTAGGTTTTATTTATCCAATTCAAATTCCAATATAAGTTTTTGAGAAACTTCCTACATGTTGGACATTAAATCAGGTGTAGGTGAAAAAGTAGATCAATACTGTTTTTCCCCTTCATGAATATGATTTTTAATGTACTTGGGAAGGTGAGAGATTAGAGACAGAGGATTTTATTTTCAATGATGAACAAGTGAATGCAAAAGATAATTTTAAGTTATTAAGAAAATATACCAGGGTAATATTAGAGAAAGGAGTAATCAAGGGAGAAGTTTTCCCTTAGGCTAAGTAATCAGAAAATGCCATACTAGGTCAATGCATCAATATATAAAATAGTAGCTGGCATAGGTTTAAAAGATATTTTTTTTCTGTCCTCAAGAAACTCACAATCTGTAGAAGACACATGAAATAAATATAATAAAATAGTGTAATAATATTTGGTGAATTTTACAGCTTTGAAAATAAACAGTGAGATAAAATATGTGATATAATCTTTTAGAATACTGTTGTAATATAATTAAACTTATATGTCATCCTTTCAACTTATTTATAATGAATTCTTCCTAAAAATTAGCCTCTTTTGAATGTACTTATCCAAATTTACTTACAGATGGATGCTTTATGCATTTCAGAAAGATTAAAGGCCATGAAAGAAGTGATAATTATTCAGAAAGAGGAAGCAAGATCAGTCCAATGGCATCATACAGTTAGATATAATTTGGGTTTGAAGAACATGATAAATGCTGGGAAAACCAAGGGATAGTTCCTTGCTTTTGAACAAGTATTAATGGACCCTAATGTGAGAAGCACATAGGTCAAATTCAAATCATGCATATGGGTAATTTATATTTAAAATTACTTATTGAACACCAAAAACTATTGAATAACTATTTAATACTTAGAGGTAATTATGACATTGTATCTTTATTCTAAAATATTCAACATAAAGCTAACAGCAAAGGCTCTGGAATCTGGCTTCCTGGGTTAGAACCCAAGTTCTACTATTGGCAAATGCTCTGTGACCCAGTTTCCTCATCTTTAAAATACTTTTCTCCTTTGTTGGCAATTTTTAAAGGTTATAGAAGATTAAAAAATGAATAAATAATCATGTATGGAAGCTAATGAACACCTAATAATTATTAGCTAGCCTTACTATAAACAAGCATGCTACCTCTTATGGAAGAAAGATTCAGGGTTCTATGGTGTTCAACATAAGGGGGGTTGTTTCTGGTAACATGGATCAGAAAAGGCTTTTCATAAAGTGGGATCTGAGCTGTACCTGAAAATAAGGAGCATTCTAACATGCAGAGATGGAGGGAAAAAAGACAAAATGAGAGACAGGTGGGAAAGCAAGGCTTCTTCAGGAATAGCCAGGTGAACTCTTACAAGGCTCCATTTCATCCCCTAAAACAGTGGTTCTCAACCTTCCTAATGCCGCGACCCTTTAATATAGTTCCTCATGTTGTGGTGACCCCCAATTTCATTGTTACAAATTGAACATAGTTAAAGCATAGCGATTAATCACAAAAACAATATGTAATCATATATGTGTTTTCCGATGGTCTTAGGCGACCCCTGTGAAAGGATCGTTCGACCCCCCAAAGAGGTCGCGGCCCACAGGTTGAGAACCGCTGCCCTAAAAGCTGAGATGTTAAAAGGACAATGGGGGCCAATTTTGTTCCACAGAGATATATAAAAAAAGTACTTCTCTAAAAAAGCTGGGCATTTCTAATAAAATACAAAGGATCTGCTAAAGGAAAAGATTAGTGAGACAATAAAAATAAGAGGAGACAAGTTATAAATACAAAATGGCAAAAGGAGAAATAAATGTCAACATATAAAAAATACTCTCCCTCAAGCAACAATGTATTTTCAAAGATATTCAGGAAAACAGCGCATATTTTTCCCTTTATAAATGATAGTGAATCAGGGAAAGTGGTTTAGGAACTCATAGATTTGACAAGTATTTGGCAACCTAATAAAAATGCTGTGTTTAGTTTCTGATAGAGAACCTTGTTTGGGTTTTGACTTACAGTTTATGGGAATATGGAAAATTTTAGCTGGGTTAATAATAGGGAGAAGAATGAAATGACCTTCTGTCCTACATTCAGCTCTTAGAAGAATCCAGTTCTTACCTGGGAAATAAAAACAAGTAAATATCTATGTAAAAGCAGTAAATAGGTTACCAAACACAGATATTTAAAGTAACTTCTCTTAAAATAAATTTAATCAGAGCACACTAAGACTATTAAAATATGAAAATGACCAGATTCAATTTTTAAAAATGAGAAAAGTAGACATAAATTTTGTTATTAAGGTGCTATGCAATGAATCATTTGAAATAATGTTAAAGTTAACTTGTTCATGAGAACTCAGTTACTAAGAGGAAAATCCACCAATTTAAATAATATAATGATGAGAAAGAAATGCTTGTGCACCATGCCAATGATCCAGTTAAGAGGTAAATCTCATGTTTTTAAATACAAATATAATGCCCAGAACTTTGAAATCAGATGTAATGCCCTAACCAACTCACATCATTATTACTATATTAAAAGGAGCACATTGATCAGTAGAAATATTCTAAGTTGTTAAAGCAAAACAGTATTTTGCTGTGCAGGTTTATCATGATACTAGAGGCCCGGTGCACGAATCCGTGCACAAATGGGGTCCCTTGGCCTGGCCTGAGGGATTGGGCCTAAACCCACTCTCCGATATCCCCCAATGGGTCCTGGATTGTGAGAGGGTTCAGGCCAGGCCGACGGACCCACTGGTGCACAATCAGAGCCAGGGAGGCACTCAGGAGTTTGGCCAGCCGAGGAGGGACCATGGGAGGGCTACAGGGCATTTGTGGCCTGTCTTGCTCAGTCCCAATTGGCTAGACCCCAGCAGCAAGCTAACCTACCAGTTGGAGCTTCTTCCCCTGGCTGGTCAGTGCACGACATAGCGACTGGTCAACCAGTCGACTGTCTGACCCCTGGTAGTCAGTGCACATCATATAGAGAGGTTGAGTGGCCTTAGCATATCATTAGCATATTACTCTTTGATTGGTTGAATGGCCAGCTGGTTGATCAGACACTTAGCATATTAGGCTATTATTATATAGGATTGATCAAGTCTTTATGCAGGATATATCTTTTTTTTTGGACTTATAACATTTTTATTTTATTTTTTTAAATTTTATTTTATTGTTTAAAGTATTACAGATAGTAGTACATATGTTTCATTTTTTCCCCCCTTTGACCTTCCCCCGGCCTCCCTTACCCCCCAGCACATGCCCTCACCCCACCCCCCAGTGTCTTGTGTCCATTGGTTATGCTTATATGCATGCATATAAGTCCTCCCTTTGCCTATTTTTAATAAGGGGCTTTTGGTATCTTGTCTCTAATATGGGGCCATATTCCTTTTACCACTCCATTTATTTTAGGTCTCTCTTTAAAACTAATATAACACAATTGGTGGATGTGTATATACATTTTGCATTAATTCCAGAAAAATATTATGGAGATTTTTTTGTTGTTGTTGTTAAACCACTCAATAAAATGAAACAGAAAACATTTGGGAAAGTCAATTCTAAACCAGTTGGTGACTCTATCCATAAATTCTGAGATCTCTGAGAGTAAATGATGCTTCTAATTTCATCTGTTCTCACCAGATTGGTAACTTTTTTCACTCAATTAACCAGAATCTATAAAATGTAATGTTTTACAGCACTATTACAAGACAAATGAACTCGTGCCTATTCATCTTTCTTGCTATTGCTGATACTCTTATTCTTTCATCCTCGTGTTATCTCTTAGTTTACTATATATTTATCAAAACTCATTCATATAAATTAAGTGTGTTTATATGGCATGTCACCTAAAGTCCCTTTTACATGGGATTCCATGATTCTATGATAAACTCTATAAACAAACTTCAACATTGTGAGAATACATATTTTTAATTTACATTTTCCGAGTTATTCTTTACATTTTAGCTTAAATGTACAGCTTGTTTCAAGCAAGTGGTGTCTGAATATTTTTTCCTAGTGGTGGTCCAAACTTGTCTCTGCTTAGCAAAGTGCAGGTAATGCACCACTGAGTAAACATATGATTTCCTTTTATCAATAGGAGTCTAAAGTAATTTATAAAGATGAAGATAATGATGATGCTCATGACTAGTTTATTATTTACAAAGAGCTAACCTAATGTAGTATTGTTTATAGTTCTTATTAACTCTTATGTTTCTAAATAAAGCATTGTTAAGCTTGACCTGGGAGGCAGTATGATTAGTAGAACACTTGTGGTATTTAGAAGAGTAAACCTGGGTTGAAGTCATGAAAAGCAACTCGTTGTTTACTCATGGTTTTAGGTTTCATTGTATATATATATACTAGAGGCCCGGTGCACAAAAATTTGTGCACTCGGGGGGGAGGGGGGTCTCTCAGCCAGGCCTGTGTCCTCTCACAGTCTGGGACCCCTCAGGAGATAACGACCTGCTGGCTTAGGCTTGCTCCCGGGTGGCAGAGGGCAGGCCCAATCCCTAGGTGCAGCCCCTGGTCGGGCTCAGAGCAGGGCCGATTGGGGAGTTGGGGTGCTGCCCCCTGTCATGCACACAGCAGGTCAATCGGGAAGTTGTGATGCCACCCTCAGTCACGCTCAGGGTAGGGCCGATTGGGGGGTTGGGGCACCACCCCCTGTCACACTCAAGGCAGGGTCAATGGGGAGGTTGCGGCGCCACCACCTGTCACGCAAAGAGCAGGGCCCATCAGGGGGTTGGGGCGCCGCCACTGTCACACTCAGGGCAGGGCCGATGGGGAGGTTATGGCTCTAACCCATCACACACAGAGCAGGGCCCGTGGGGGGGCGGTTGGGGCACCACACCCTGTCACCAACAGAGCAGAGCCAATCAGGGGGTTGGGGCGCCGCCACTCTCACACTCAGGGCAGGGCCGATGGGGAGGTTATGGCTCCACCCCGTCACACACAGAGCAGGGCTCATGAGGGGGGCGGTTGGGGTGCTGCACCCTGTCACACACAGAGCCACAGGGCGATCAGGGGTTTTGGGTGCTGCCCCCTGTCACGTTGATCCCGATGCTGGGAGGCATATTACCCTTTTACTATATAGGGTAGAGGCTTGGTGCACGGGTGGGTGCCGGCTGGTTTGCCCTGAAGGGTGTCCTGGATCAGGGTTGGGGTGCCCGCTGGGGTGCCTGGCCAGCCTGGGTGAGGGGATGATGGCTGTTTGCAGCTGGCCACACACCCTTCAGGGTGGGGGTCCCCACTGGGGTGCCTGGCCAGTCTGGGTGAGGGGCTGAGGGCTGTTTTCAGGCTTGGGTTGACTGAAGCTCCCAACCGCTCCTTTTTTTTCTTTTTTTCTTTTTTATTCTGGGCCAGCTTTCGCTTTGAGGCTTGGCTCCAGCTCTTAGGCCTCCGCTGCTGAAAGTCGGTTTCTGACCTTCGCTTACAATGTTGCGATCCTGCTGGCTGAAGCCCGGCGGACTAAAGCAGGTTTCTTGGGTTTTGTTTAGCTTCTATATTTGTTACATAGTTGCTTAGAGTTGCAGCTCAGAGGCCTGCAGCGGCAGGCGGGGAACGTTGGAGTCCTCCATCACTGAAGCAAGCAAGCCTCATGGTAGTTTCAAGCTGCCTGGCTGTCGGCCGCCATCTTGCCTGGCAGTTACTTTGCATATTGCCCTGATTAGCCAATTACCATGTTTCTCTTTCATTAGATAGGATATATTAAGAGGGTGGTGGTGGCAGTGGAAGAAGGAGATGGGTTATAATGTTCTTAACCTGATAGTTCAAAATGTAAGAATAAATGTAAGACTAGAGTCTGTACACCCTTCAGACAATGTTCAGCAAACTTAACTTCTTTCCAAAACCTTTATAATAGAAACTGAACAGTAGAGGTTATGATTTTATCTATACTTGATAACTTTTAGTGTAAGTAGTCTGAATTATTGGTTGTGGCAGGATTTATTTGCTTTAGAAAACAGATACAGTGGGACCTCAAACTTAATTCATCCCAGAAGGTTGTTCAAGAAGCGATTTGTTAAAAAAACGAATCATTTTTCCCCATTAGATATAATGTAAATTGAATTAATCCATTTCATTCCCCAAAATGATTCTCTGTTTTAACCTTTATTTTTTACAGTATATGTCTAATGTATTACTTAATCTATAAATAAATACTTATTTTCTTAAATTTATGGAACCACCTCGTACTAGCCTTAAAGGTATCATTATCAGCATTTGCTCTATGGGTGTCTTTAAAGTCAATATGCAGCATCTTCCCTTGTTCATACATCACTGCCTCCAAAATGCTGTCACTGGCTCACTGCTTTTCCTTTATCCAAATCAACAACAGTGTTTCTACCTCTTCAGTTGCTTGTGATCATTGCTGCTTTCACACCCTTAGCAACATTAGCACTCTTGATGGCCTCTTTATGTTATAAAATTGTGCTAATCATTGATTTCACCAGCAACAAACGCATTCTCTCCTTTGTTGTTGCTGGAGAGACACTCAGTCATGCTGAGGTATTTGCATGAAAGGGTTGTCAGTTTGGAAAGCCTAAGATTGGTTGACATCCGAGACATTTTTTCTGTGAACAACTTGGTCAAGAACTGAATTGTTTGAGATGGGAGATTTTTGAGAAATGAGTTTTGACTGTAAGGATAAAACTTGTTTGGATATAGAGGCATGCTACTACCTCACGGAGGAACCAATGGTAGGCATAAAGAACACTGCATAAAAATTTGTATATTTATCAAAAGTGTATTCTATGTCCACTGAAATTTTATTTTAATCCTTTCTCCCAGAAAGGCAGAAATTAGCTCTGGAAAAAAAAAACTGGCATGTAAATGTAAGTAGGTCTTCATATTTGAGATAGATAATAGATGGCAAGATTGTAGATCAAGATCTTTTAATCATTAACTGGGAGGGACAGTCTGTAAAAAATCTTCTTAGAGCATATGGAACAGTTATCTGTAACTTGAGAAGACAATATGTTTTTCCCTAATTGCAATGAGTTTTTAAATCATTTCCTCTTAGAAAATATTATTAAAAATGTATTACAAAAAATTGAGAAAAAGAGAATTACAAAGGCTAGAACTAATCAACTTAAAAAATAAGACTAAATTATTCCACATACAAGGGTGGAAAAAGTAGGTTTACAGTTATAATACAAATAAATAATACAATAATCTTATATAATAAAAGGCTAATATGCAAATTGTCCCCTCAGGAGTACAACCAACCAGGAGTTTGACCGCTCGCTATGACATGTGCTGACGACCAGGGAGAAGTGCGGAATGAAGGAAGGCCCCGGCTGGCAGCTGGCAGCTGGCAGCCGGGAGAAGGAAGGCCCCGATCAGCCGTGATCACTGGACACTGCCCGTGCACAAATTTCATGCACTGGCCCTCTAGTTAATAAATAATAATACAAGAATAAACTGTGTTTCATCTCTTCACTACTGTAAAGCTTCTTTTGCCCACCCCATACATTAAGTTTATAGCACTTGAACAAATAATACAGTTTTTTGTGCAGGCATATGCATTATTATTTAAAACAAAGAACCTTATATTTTTAACTGGAGACCCATGGACAAATTTGTGCACAGGTGGGGTCCAGCTGGTCCACCCTGATCGGGGCCAATCGGGGCCTGCCAGGGGGCGGGGCCATGGGAGGTTGGCAGGCCAGCCAGCCCTGCCCCCAATCAGGGTTGGGGGAGCCAATTGGGGGCTGGGCCAGCCCAGGGGAGGGGCCTCGGGAGGTTGGCTGGCTGGCCCTGCCCTCTTCGGGGTGGGGGTGGGGGGCAGCCAAGGGAAGGGGCTGTGGGAGGTTGGCTGGCTGGCCCCGCTTCCATCAGGCCGATCATAGCGATTGGTCATTCTGGTCTTCTGATCTCTTGACTTTTATATATATATAGATAGCAGGGATATAACAAGTTATGTATAATGACATAATTTTTAATGTAGTCTTTTTAATTAAAGTTTATATTCAATATTAGTTTTAGGTGTACAGAATAGCGGTTAGACAATCATATGCTTTACAAAATGTGTCCCCCCTCCCCCATATTTCAAGTACTTACCTGACACTGCATAATTAATACAATATTATTGACTATATTCCCTAGACCTGTGGTCGGCAAACCGCGGCTCGCGAGCCACATGCGCCTCTTTGGCCCCTTGAGTGTGGCTCTTCCACAAAATACCACATGGGGGGGGTGCACGTACAGTGTGATTGAAACTTTGTGGTCCATGCGCAGAAGTCGGTATTTTGTGGAAGAGCCGGTATTTTGTGGAAGAGCCACACTCAAAGGGCCAAAGAGCAGCATGTGGCTCACGAGCCACAGTTTGCCAACCACTGCCCTAGACTGTACTTTAGATCCTGAGATAGATTCCCAGGTTGTGGACTTGATCCCCAGTAGGGGGAATGCAGGAAGCAGCTGATCAAGGATTCTCTCTTATCATTGATATTTCTATCTCTCTCCCTCTCCCTTCCTCTTTGAAATCAATAAAAATATTTTTTAAAAGAAGACTTTGTTTCAATGTTTGCTATTAGATTTAATAAGAATTTGCTTTTGCCTAAAATAAAAGTAGTAAATGTGAAAAGAAAAAAAGCAAAGAAGCATAGATGTAAGCAGTTTCTATGATGGCTTCCAAAAATCTTGGTCTCTTGGTGTTCTTACCCTTGTATAGTTCCCTCTCTTTGAGTGCAACCAAACTTACTGACAAACTTCTAACAGAACGCAGCACAAGTGGAGAAATTTCACTGTCAAGATTAGGTCTTAAAAAGACTTGGCTTTTGTCAAGAGTGCTCTGTACCTGTCTCTCTCTCTCTCTCTCTCTCTCTCTCTCTCTCTCTCTCTCTCTCCCTGTCTCCTCTCTCTCTCTCTCTCTCTCTCTCTCTCTCTCTCTCTCTCTCTCTCTCTCTCTCTCATCACTAGCCACTATGTTGTGAGACCTCTCAGGCAGCCTATGGATAGGCTTATGTGCTAAGCAGCCAAGGCCTCCCATGAATCATGTGCATGAGCTTGGAAGAATATTATTCAGCTGCAGACTAACCCTGAGGCACCTACTCTCCCACCCAACAGCTTGACTGAAACCTCATGAGTGAACCTGAACCAGAGGAACTCAGACATACAGTGTCCAGATTCCCAACACAAAAAACTATAAGATTTAAAAAAAAATGTTTGTTGTTTTAAACCTTGAAGTTTTGGGGTAACTTTTTACTCAGCAGTAGATATTATAGTAGAGTTGAACAGAAGTAAAAACTAATACTCAAGAGTATCATCATTATTTTCTTTTCCATTCCAAAAATATTGCTTTTGGGAAATAGCTTTCAGCTAAAGGTCAAAATAAATCTTGGTTTTTCTGTTAAAGACTATCCTGTGTTTGCTTCCCAAAAGAGTATTTATATTTCCATAAACTTTAAGGCCACACGAAGTTTTATGTATATTTCAAATAACAAAATCACTCTGAGAATTACATTGCTTTTTGCTTCCTCTAATCACCTGGGATAATAGGAGAGAAATTGTTTGTCAGTTGAGTTCCCTGGCAGTCACACTGCACAGCTAATCAGTGTTCTCGCTCTGTGGTTACAGAGGCTGTTAGCGAGGGGTTCCACTTTATGATGCTCCGAGGCAACCATTTTTCATCCCTGGTTTAACACCGGGCAGAGGTGGCAATAAGAAATCTAATGAAGAAACCATCAAGCCTGGAGTAGTAATTTCAGGAGAAATCATGCATGGTTGCTTGAATAGAGTTAAGAATTGGCATTTTATGTTATTGAGTGTCGTGTAGGCGCTTTACCCTCTTATCCTTCGTACATTTGTGCCACTGTGATTCCTTCTGTTTTAGTAAGCAATAGAGCATTTTATAACCATAGCCCTATCTTTGTGCCAGATTTTCCTGCAGCTGTTCCAGCAATATTTTTTTTTTACTAGACAACAATCTCTGAAAAGGCTCTGAGAAGCTTAGCTACTCTTCATCTGGTTTTCTTTGTTGTTGTTGTTGTTTTTTATTGTTTTACTACAAAATAGATTGCCTAATTTAGAATAGATGGGGATATTGAGGGACTTTTTTTTTTCTAAACTTGCATGACCCCTTTTTCCCTTTAGTTAAAACGAAGTAGAACCTTTATGTACAGCCTGACTTTTCTCTTTCATTAAAGGTGAGATCTGGCTTTTCACAAGACTGTAGTAATGTTATTGTAAGCACATAAAATCTTTACTAGGTAATTTATAACATCTTGTCCTACTAAAAATTCTATATACCTGAGCTGCAAAGATAATTTAAGTATGGATTCTTTAAACATAAACTTTAAATATTGAATGCTTTGGCCTGGCTTTTAAGGCCTGGCTTTTAAGACTTTTTTGAGTTCATAGGAAAGAAAATGACTATGTGTTTATCAAATGAAATCATTTATTACACAAGTGCTATCTAATACAAATGGCTTACTTAAAAGCAAATCCTATTACTTTCATGTACCTTATAAAAGACAGAAATGTATTCTGTTTTATGAAGTTAAAGAAGATATTCCTATTTCAGGGTTATAAAACAGTGAGTCATTGACATAATTGTCTGAAGAGAAGTGCTGACTCACCAACTGAAATTTAACTTTACAATCTTTAAAACTGTGATCCTTCACCTTAGGTTTAAAATATATAGCTGAGGTAACTACTGTTTATTATTTTACTCTCTGATTAAGAGTTCCAGTTAAATGCTAACATAGTGTTTTGTTTTGTTTTTAAGTGAGCATTACTTTTTTGGAGTGAATTTAAACACAAATCATAGACCAAAGTAAAACAATCAAATTTCTTAAATATCTAAAAGAAAAAGTATTCAATTCTTTAGGATTTTATATATATCTGAAGCCTAACTTCTGTAATTGAGTTTAAACTTTAGACTCTATTGCTCCATGACAAGGATGCTAAGGCAGTTCATTTAGCTGATAGGACTCTAAGAGACCAATTGAAGCTATTCAGCTCAATGGTATTAAAAAAGTCAATCCAAGTGCCTTACTGAGTTATATCTTAGCTTAATCAAGAGGGCTCCGAAGTGAGCCTGGTAGCATTTCATCTGGGATATAACTGTTGAAGAAAAAGACTCATGGTGGAGATTGAAGATGCACTGATAGGCCACTTTAATTTCTTTAGTCTGCCATTTAAATAAATATTTCTCATTGTGGCCTATTTCTATCAATAACTGTAAATGTCTAAATGTCCCCAGATTGCTCTTAACAGTAATGTTAAGTTCAGAATATTGTATAATGAATCTGTGCCCAAATTCAGTAGCCTTCTAACTACAGAAATAAACAATTTCATTTCCAAGCAGTCTCAGAGTTTCCACTTTTCAAACAATATGAAGACTAAAATATGTTCTACTGGTTTCCCCCCCAAATTTAAACATGTTAGTGAACAATGCTTGCATGCTTCACAAATCTGTCCCAATAATTGCTGACCTCCTTCAGAGCTGCTGCTGCTATTGCAGAACCCACGGGCCTCCAAAATCAATTGCTGGTTCTTCTGTGGGTGTGAGTTCTCTCCATGCCATAGGCCTCTACTCATCAGACCACACTAAGTCCAGCCTAGGTTACAGGTGTGATGACAAAAGACAAGGAGTGGTAATAAGAGAAACAGCTACACATGGTACACACTGGTCTTCTAAGTATTTACATCTCCCAGACTTCCTTGATTTACAGACTTAGCCTTGAATCCCACAAGTCCCAACTAAAGTAAATAAATCTTCATCTACTCATTATAGTGCTTGAGTAGTCCAGGAGAGAGAGGTGATGGTGGCTCAAACTCAGGTGAATTATAATGGAGTTGGAATGATTTATGATGTGTTTTGGAGTAAGATAACTGGACTTGTTGATGGATTGAATGTGGAGGTGGTGGGAGAAGATCAGGTTAGAGCAGACTCTATGAAGGAATGGGTATTGTAAATACAGAAGGAATTCCAACTCTTCATGATTTTGGAAATCTGGAAACCCTCTTCTGCCCATACTCAATGAAATGCATTGCTAGTCCAGTTTTTACCCAACACTGCACAAGCTCTTTAAGGAATGGGAGGAAATGCAGCATCACTACCAATCTTTTCACAATAATCCTATTCCCTTAAAATCCCAAATAGTTACACCATAATAATTATTGTTTAAGTGGACAGGCTGTAACTTGCTTCCTTAGATTAATAAAGTTGCCTAAGTGGAGCTATTCTAATATACATAAAGTCAATAGCTTGATAACTTAAATGGACATATAAAACACAATATAGAAAATAGTTGATTAATCAGCTTTGAAAATCCATAAACATAGTCTGTTACTACATTTTATATAAAATGGTTGGACGGATTTTCAGTGAATTTTTGAGGGTAGGTACATAAAAATCTCTTTGGAAGCTTTCAGGGGTTTTCCAAAAGATTTAGTTAGACATTCTTCAGCAAAACTAAGGCTGCGGTACAGGGGAGACACAGTGATGGATTGCTGATGAGAAAGATGTGTCTTTTAATGATTATTTCTTCAAAAATATTCCTGACTATGGTTTTTAAAACAGGACCCCTTCCTTTACCTCTCTTAGCAGCTTTTATTACTATATGAACAAGTTACGTATTTCCTTTTTCACTCTTTGTTGCTTGCCTCTCCTTCCCTAGGCCTAGAATGAGGACACATGTTGAATGTTTTGTTTACCACTGCATCTTTCACATAGATGGAAGCAAGACCTTATGATCATTTGTGAAAGGGTTACATGAATTAATAACTGCCCCACATTTGATTCTGGCTAAGGAAGGTCATCAGCAATATTTGCCATTTATCTGCTATTCCATCCTTTACCTCTTAAAGAGAAACTAGGGAAATTCCAATTTCATTGTCTTTTCTGACATCTCTGAACTTGTATGTGATCAATATTATGTTAGCACAAAGATTATTGTCAAATGTCATTAGTAACACAACATTGCTTATAAGGACATGGACTGAAAAGCAAAATATTGACTTTTAAAAAAGGTAAGAATTACAGATATAACCTGCAATGAAAAATTAACTTACTATGTACTTTTTGTTTGAAAAGCAAGAAAAGGGCATATTATGAGTAACATAGTACAATATTTAATGCTGGTTATTATAGTGATAAACTATAATGATAAAGCCATCTTAAAGAACTTTCAAATATTTTAATAGTGAAATAGATCAGCAGCTAATATAAATATTGAAAGTCAATATGTTAGCTAAGTAATTTACATGAACATCATATCCTTTTTTATGCAAAACTAGGGGCCCAATGCATAAATTTGTGCAGCTTAAAAGGAACTGTGGGCCGCAAGGTTGTGGTGAGCAAAGGGCCAGTCTTGGGCCATCCTCCACATCCTCACCCAGCCCCTCTTGCTGTGGCCCCTGGTCTCCTGTCTCTTGGCAATCACACTCCCACTGCTGCTGCTCCCACACACTGATGGCACTGGCCCTGTTCACACCTGCTGACAGCACGGAGAGATTAGGACTGGCACCAGCAGTGGGTGTGAGCTGGGCCAGTGCCCAGGGTGCGAGTGGCAGCTACCGGCCCTGATTTCCCCTCAGGGCTCCACCTCTCCCCACTCCTGAGGGATGATTAGGGCAGCAGCCGCCACTCCCACCCACTGATGCGCCAAGTGATCGGAGTCTGAGCGGCGCCAGCACCGGGAGCAGGTGCAAGCATAGGGAGGGACCACAGCACGTGAGAGCAAAGAATTTTCAGTAACCGCCAGACGCTTGACCCAATGACAGGGACCGGCACCCTGTCTTGCTCTGGTGCCACCATTCACCTGCTTCACCATCCCGCTGCTGCTGACGCCCACCATGTTCTATACACGTGCCCTAGTGGTCAGCACATGTCATAGCGACCAGTTGTTCAGTTGTTCGGTTGTTCGGCTGTTTGGTCTATTTGTATATTAGGGTTTTATATATATAGATTATGTTTGTAAAAGTTTAATAGAGATAATTATTTATCATACTATGACTCAAAATTAAAAAGAATAACTTTTTAAAACTATAATTATCTTACAAATAGCTATTTCTATGTAGACAATGCATCTTTCCAGAAAAGTTATATTGAAAATTCTCCTCACATTTGAGGATAAAAGAAAATTAAATCCAACTTTGCTACCTCAAAGTTTCCAGAGGAGGAAAATCTCCAAAATCAATTATGACTTTTATGACATCTATGATAAATAATCTCCCATCCAGTCTAAAAAGTATGAAAAAAAGTGTTAAAGTAAATGAGATATCAACAACATATTTTGTTTTCCCAAATTAAACTTTATAACAGCAGATTCCCTAAAATGCCATAAGTGTAAAATTCGTTTTTTAACAAGAGTAAGCTTACCCTAAAACAAGGCAATTCCTTCGAGTGTTGGGTTTATGAAGGTTAAGGACTTAAACAAGTTTACTGAGTGATTTTGCTGAAACACCAAATATTCTGAATAATTGAAAGCAGGTTGCTTTTGAGAGCTCAAGGTACAAATGAAAAAAACAAAGAGTATGCATTTTTAAAGACATGTTATTGATAAACATTTTTTATGAATTATGTTCTTCTATAAAATATGGTTATAGTGATATCTAGAGATCCAGTTTCAAATAAGTATCTATTTGACTGTGCAAGTGTCAAGGGCATAGTAGATGGCAAGAGTGACTGGTAGCTGAAAGTGTTAACAATGTAATTCCTTGAACTTTTAAAATTTGACTCCTAAAATTTTAAAAAGCAAAATTGGTCTTTAAAAATTTTTGATAAAGTCTTAAATGTATTCTTTATCACAGAAGGTTTTTTAAATGTACATGCTAAAGAATACATTGATTATTTTAAGATGCATACACTCTCCTTTCAGCAAACCCTCTATTAGTAAACCACTGTTGTGTAAAGAAGTTTTAGATAAAGTTCACAAAGAGTTGTTTCATGTCGGAGCTCTTAGTTCTCAACACCATGCAGATGCTCTGAATTTTATGTCCTAAACTTTTATAATGTGCCATCTCACCAGGACAACTTATTTAGTGTGCTTCATGGTGAGTTGTAGCACAGGGGATTGAGTTATTGAACAATGCAGTATGATTCTTTATTGAAACAAAAGGAAGGTCAGGTTGAATACAACACTGACTTCCTTTTTGAAGCATTAGCTTGACACATGTTATTGCTATATTAGGAAAATCCTTGATACGTGGTTTGTTTCATATAAATGTACTATGAAATGGCCTTTGAAAATGGCACAGCTTTCTGTGATAAAAGCTCAGGTTTCAAAAATGCAGTTCTCGACTTGTTTTATTTTCATATATACTGTGAGGCATGGTGACATTTTAAAAGTATAAAATATGTGTGAGAAAACTTTGAAATTAGCATTTGATCAAGTAAATAAGCTTGTTTAGCTTCCTCTGCTTCCTCTTGGTCATGCTTCTCTTTAACCTGACCGATGAGAATAATATTAGTCACCGATTTAACAATTTCTTTATGTACCATTGACTTCCAGCACAATGAAAAGAGAAGATCTTGTTTAAAATTAGAATTCTAGTTTGAGAGCAGTTAGTAAAATAATATGGCTTAATAAGAAATAGAAGACATTGGTATATTCAATAATCTTTATATAATATATAGAACTACATTAGGAAATACTTAGGAATTAGGTAAATATCTTCTATTTCTGTATTTTCTATGGAAATCTATTAGAAAACATCTAGAAATCATGTAAGTAAATTAGAACAAATTCTTATGTGAAGTGTTTATAGAATTAATCAAATTTTATAGATTAAAATCTAAAATAAAATCCCAATGCTCTGTGAAATTAAAAAAAAAACCCACAAAACTTATGGAATTATCTATATATTTTAATATGTCTAAACCACCTCAGATTTAGATGTTTATGAAAAATAAAATTAAACATCTAAATATGAGAGCTTTGAATTTTATCCCTTACAAATCAAAATCATGCGGAAAGCTAATTATGTTTGGAAAATTACTTATATTTTGAGGAAAATATGCCTCATTCTTCACTATCCCCTATAAATATGAAAGGGTTTTTCTGTATTAAAAAGAATGTTAAATTTTTTTCTCTGAAAGCTCTATCAGGCTAGGTTTGGTTGGTAACACCAAACTACTACAACCATCATGAAAATTAGGAGTTTTCTCAAAAAAAACTAAAAATGGAACTCCCATTTGACCCAGTGATCGCACTTCTAGGAATATATCCCAAGAAACTAGAAGGACCAATCAGAAAGGATATATGCACCCCTATGTTCATAGCAGCACAATTCACCATAGCTAAGATTTGGAAACAGCCTAAGTGCCCATCTGCAGATGAGTGGATTAAAAAACTGGTACATCTATACAATGGAATACTATGCTGTGGTTAAAAAAGGAGTTCTTACCATTTGCAACAGCATGGATAGAACTCGAGAGCATTATGCTAAGTGAAATAAGCCAGTCAGAGAAAGATAAATATCACATGATCTCACTCATTTATGGAATATAATGAACAACATAAACTGATGAACAAAAACCAATCCAGAGACAGAGAAACATCGATCAGACCATCAAACCTCAGAGGGAAGACAGGGGAGGATGAGGGTAAAGGGGAGAGATCAACCAAAGGACTTTTATGCAAGCATATAGGCCTAACCAATGGGGGGATGAGGGCATGAGTGGGGAAGATGGGGGTTAATATGGGGATAAGGACACATATGTAATAATTTTATCAATAAAGAAATTTAAAAAAAAAAAAGGAAAAAAGAAAGGCGACAGCTAGGACTCGGATACCACAGGCATTGCATGAAGTCCTGGAGGGGAGAAGGAAGCCCCACATCTCGGGAAAGCTGCCAACTCATGGCAAGAAGTGCTCTGGTCACCTGCCCCATCAGTGGCTGGCCTAGTGCTCCGAAAATCCTGCCTCTGCTTTACTTCCACCTTGTAAATTTCTCCTTGGCTTCTCACCTTAGCAAATAGCCGTAAACAGTACAGGAAATGTATGACAGCTTCTGAGAACTGAAGGTGCTAAGGTGAGAACTGTGGTTGACAGCTTCTGAGAACTGATGTTACTAAAGGCAACAACAACCAATCAAGTGTCAACAATACACTATCACTGTATTTTTACAGGGTACTGACAGTATATAAAAAATTGAAGTAAAAATGTTAAATTTCCAACATTATCATTCTTTGTTGGGGGGTGGGGGAGCCTTGCGAGTGAAAGCTTTAACTTCAAGTGGATATATACAGCAGCATTGCCGAGATACTAAAAATTAAAATGTCCCAAGTTTCTTCAAATACTGGCCTCCTGCTGGACTGTCAAATATAGAATCTTAGTCCATTTGATTTAAAGATTTTATTCCTCCTTTAAAATAAAAATGCTCTACAATGGCTAGTCTTGAATTGAGATTGGCTATATCACTACAATCAATTAAGAATCTGATAGGACATTTCAATTTAGGAACAGAGAAATGAGATGGTAAGACCACTGACTCATTGAATAGGAATCCACATATACCTATTTTCTCTACTTGACTATCATGTTTGAAATGAGTCCACATTTTTTTCAAATTTTCTGAATTTCAGAAGCACTTTTCTAGTCCTTTTTATTTTTTTTTGTATAAACTATATATCCTCAAAATAATCATACAGTAGCATTATTGTTCTACCTTATTTTGTCCATATACAATATATTAAAAGTATCTTGATTAAAAAGTGATAATGCAAATAATATTATTTTACCAACACACTTGGTTTAAAACAAAACAAAAAAACCCAAAAAACAGTATTGGTTGTAGTCCTGCAGAGGAAGGATATCAGTTTTTAAACTTCCTCCAGCCTCAACTGTAGCCTAATTACCTGTTTATGAGGCCATCATAATGTAGTGCTTTCACATTAGATGAAAGGCCTGTGGACACTGTTAGTAATGCATCTCACTGATACTAAAATTGTATTACCCATTACAAAATAACCAGACCTGGAGGAGCGATAGAGGACACAGTAAATCAAACTGTATTTCTAAGTGTTGCACATTTATAGAACGTTTACGTTCTCAGGACTCTGGAAAACACATGTACCTAAAAAGCAATTCTCCTAGTCATAAGGGAAAGCAGAAAGAAAAAGAAAACATATAAAATAGAATCTGTTCCATTTACAATTAATGCATTTACATAATTGAGTCATCCAGTCCCCAAATTTCATTTCTGCTTCAAACTCATTCCAGAAAAGTTTTTAAAAGCCTCAGGGGAAATAGATATAAATAGGTCTTCTACCTGGGTCTATTTTCATTTTACTGAATAGGAGAGTGTTTGTTTCTGTAATTGCTTTACCGGTCCCAGGAAATGTTCTTTGTCTTGATGAGTCATTTGAGTCCAGTTGAAAATTAGGAATTAAAAAAATATATATGTTCCTTACATTTGGACTTTTATAATCATTGTCCTTATATTAAAAACAAATCTATCAAGTGTCCATTTCTGCTTGTGGATCTCCTTAGTGCTTCACAGAAGACTAGTGAAATTACAATCCAGGGACAGAAAACTCTAGCATAAAATTGGAAGTGTGAGGTTCATCATATCACAGGATATGGGGGGAAGCACCCAGAATGGAAATCAGAAAGCAAATGTTGTCTCATGCTGGCTTTAAATGTATGACTATAGAGGGTTTCATTTAACTATTTTGGCCTATGTTCCCTATTTGTAATTTGTAAAATTACTATATACAAGAGTTCCCTTTCAGTGAGATGTTTTATGATTCTGCCACTTTGTGTTATCTGCAGAACCAGCATTATTTGTGTGAGAAAGACTCAGAGAGACTGTGCTCCTAGGTAGGGGGAAAGGTAAGTCTGATGTTGCCATTCCTGATGGGGCCTAAAAAATAATACTAATTCGAAAAGTGTTCTGGAGGTGTTTAAGGAAGAGATTCCTACGGGTTTACAAAGGAGATTCAGCTTACCACCCGCTGGGAACAGAAGAAGCCCTATATTGCCTAAAACCTAACAGAGAGACGGAAGTTTACTAAGCAGTTAACATTGAGAGATGTTTCTCCCCACACTTAGAGAAGTAATACAAAGAAGCAAAATCCAGTAGTGATTAAAAACATGACTCTAGTCTAGACCTCGACTTTTCAGCTTTGTAATTACAAACACTAACTGAGTGATCATGGACAAATTACCAAACCCCGAGTTGCTCATGTGTACGTTGGAGGACAATTTTCCATGAAGCTTCCACATTTCTGGTGACAGATTTTCTCCTGGCCTAACTTTTTGAGGGTGTTTGGGTAGCAAAGAGTCTTGAAAGAACAGAGGCAGATTTGTTTCCTGATGGAGTAAATAGAGATAATGACTCTCTCCAAGTCAGAAGTTGGGCAGGTTTATGAGCAGTCCGTTTTATACTAGTAGATTGAGGTTTTACTAACCTTGGAGTTTCTTACTTGTAACAGAAACCCACTGTGTGCACAGACCTGGTCCTGTTTGAGCATCTCTCCCATGGGAATTGGGGGGTAAGGGAAACTGATGAGAGCATGCTGCTGCTATACCACTAGATATGAAGTCTTCTGTCTCTAACCTGTGTTGTGTTTTCTGTCTGTATCTGTGAAACTGTTGTAAGATAACTAATTAGCTAGAAAAGAAGATAAAACCTTCCAACACTTCACAGCTCCTGACATGCTGTAAAAGGGAATAAATCAATCTTCATCTCATCAGATTGTAATGGAGGCTATGTCCCTAACATTTGTAAAAACCTCCAAATGGTAACTTGAGTAGAGTAAGCATCATGTAAGTATTTGTTATATCAAAAAATAAATAAATAAGCTTGATGAGATCAAGGATATAGCTTCATTATTTCTCAAAAGTATCTTCACTCATAGGACTCCTAATGCTCATATGTATATATACTCTTATACTCAAAGGGACTTTATGGATACACATAAACTTCTAATGATGCTGGCACATTTTTATCATTTACATGTTAAAGGCTCTATTTTAAACCCGAAAGACACATTGAAAAATCTGGCTCCCCTGTTTACCATATCTGTGGGCTGAAGGAATATATGTAACATCCATAAAGAGTACTTATATCAGGCCAACCAGTAGGTGCACATTCACTTACCTGTAGCTGAACTTCATTTCTCTCACAAGATTAATTTCATGAGGTGTTAGGGACAAAAATAGAAATAAACATCCCTCTGTTAGGTCAGGTTCTTTGCCACCTTTGCTCTACAATTGCACCTGAGCTCAGGAGGCCACTGTGGTATCTTCCTAAGGGGCTGGGGAGAGATGGTCCCCAGCTATCAGCTATGCACACAGACTGAGCAGTTACCCAGAGGTGGAGCCAGGTTTTGGATGTACTGAAAGTTATACATTTGCTAGTGAGTAGAAAGGATTTAATGGAAATAATACAAAAGTAGGTACAAAAGTAAATATCTAATTTGAATGAGAAAATACATTGCAGAAATTTACGACAACAAAAAGCAGATCAACACTATAAATATCAAACCCCAGAGAAATAATAACTCATACTTTTATAATCCTTTTATTTTTTTTTGTCTAAAATTTTGGCTACATTTTAATTCCCTCTTCAAATAACACAACATTTTTTTAATGTAATTATTGGAGAAGAAATAAGGTAATTTGTTTCCCTCTTGATTGAGTGTTGTTATTTACTATTGATAATTGAGATCAGAAAATGTGATTTCACATGAATACAAAGTCATTTTTTATAGTTGTACTAAAGGGCTGTGACCTATACAAAAAGGGGTTCTGATAAATTCTAAATTGTGTGTTTCTTATCTATCTTTATTATGACATTAATACTTATATATACTATACCATTGAGTACATTCCTAGAGTGACAAGGTGCTGATAGAGGTGACTAGAAACTTGCACAAAATATCTTCTGGTTTTTAATGTGGGAATGGGGTATGTCAAAGAAACACAGAAGCTAACTGAAAGACCTTCCAATGGTCAAACCTAGAACAATTTGAACAATAAATAAATAAATAAAATAAAAAGTATTGGATTAAAGCTAAAGTATAAAATAAATACCCATGGATATGAATAAATGACTAAGTAAATTTTAAAAAGCAGATGCTAAGATACAAATATCACAGGCAGAACTCCAAATAATTTCTGAAGATACTGTTCCCTCAAGGATGTGGAACATTGTTCTTTATACCTAGAGTGGGCTATGTATAGTGACTTCCTTCAGTGGGTGGGAGTAGGGGGGAAAGGATAACTTTACAGTGGAGAAACCTGAACAACCTTACCTTGATTAGGTGGTGATCAACCTTAATAGTCATACGCCATCTTGATAGCAATTACATTGACATAAAGTGGTGAAAATGGAACTTTACCTCTGTGGTTTTTCTGGAGCCTCAAAACCCATCACCTCAACCTAATCATGAGAAAATCATCAAATTCTAATTGTAAGACATATTATAAAATGCCTAACCAAGGAAAATATGAGAAATGGTCACAGCCAAGGGGATTCTAAGAATGTAATGACTAACGTAATGCATCATCCTAGATGGGATTTTGGAACAGAAAAGGCCATTGGGCAAAACTAAGAAAATGTCAGCAAAGTATTACTTTACTGACATTTTCAGCCATAAAATAATGAAATCTTGCCATTAGTGATGGATGAACCTTGAGGCTATTATACTAAGTGACATAAGTCAGGTGAGAAAGACAAATACCATGTGATTTTGTCTCCTTAGTACTCAGTATTTGTTAATATCTCTACTCAGTTCTCTCAGCCTTCAAGCTATTGCTATTCTCACTTATACTTGAATTTCTGAAAGGATTGGTAGTTGGTTGCCAGAACAAGAGGATCTGGAGGAGGAGGAAGTGCGTGAAGGGAATCAAAACCTACGAGCTTCCAGTTATAAAATAAGACTCCCGGGATGTAATATACAGCATGGTGATTATCTATATATATATATATAAAAGCCGAAGCAACTGGTCAACCGGTAGCTATGACGTGCACTAACCACCAGGGGGCAGACGCTCAATGCAGGATCTGGCCCCTAGTATCTAGTGCTCTCCCACAGTGGGAGTGCTGCTCAGCTGACCAACAGGTGCCAGACGCTGGGCTCATGGCTGGTGAGCAAAGCTGCAGCATGCTAGCCTCTACTGTGGACACTCCCCTGCGTGCCCCTCCCCCATCTGGACTGTGACCTGGATTGGGACTGGGATAGGCATTGCGACTGACTGGGCATGAGCCCTTGGCTACTTCTCGGTCATGGGCACACTAGTATCAATTTAGGGCAAGTGGAGACTATAGTAGAGCGCCAGCGAGCCTTCCCGGTGGTGGCTACGGCAGGTGCAGCAGGGCTGGGATGAGCTGGAGCAGCGCCCAGACTGGGCTCGGGCTCCTCCCCTGCCGCCTGCCGCTTTGGCACTACTACCAGGAGTACCTGTTAATGATGCGGAATTTTTTTTTCAATAGATGGAGTTAACACATATGTTGATATATATGCGATTTGATATGTATGCTGTTTTGTTGTATTGACAACAAGCTTCAAAACTTCATATGTCAAATTTTCTGAAGGTGTTAACATCATAGATATTTTTATGCTTAAAAATGTTGAACTTCGTGCCAAAAAAAAAGAGAGCATTTGCGGGAAATTTTAATTCATTACTTTATTTTGAAGAAAAGTGCTGCTGAATACTTTGGGAAGCTTATGGTGAACATGCTCCATCTCAAGATACTTGTGAACACTGGTTTAAATGCTTTAAAAGTGATGATTTCGATGTGAAAGACAAAGAATGCCCAGGTCAACTGAAAAAGTTTGAAAATCAACAATTACAAGCATTATTGGATGATGATGTTTGTCAAACTCAAAAACATCTTGCAGAAAGATTAAACGTTGCTCAGCAAACAATTTCTAATCTACAAGCAATGGGAAAGATTTTAAAGGAAGGAAAATGGGTGCCACATCAACTGAACGAAAGACAAGTGGAAAACCAAAAAGTCATCAGTAAAATATTGCTTCAATGGCACGAAAGAAAGTCTTTTTTGCATCGAATTGTGACTGGCAATGAAAAGTGGATTTATTTTGAGAATCCCAAATGCACAAAATCATGGGTTGATCCAGGTCAACCATCAACATCAATTGCAAGGCCAAATCGCTTCGGAAAGAAGACAATGTTCTATGTTTGGTGGGATCAGGAAGGTGTGGTGTATTATGAGCTTCTAAAACCAGGTGAAACTGTTAATAACTGATTGCCACTGAAAACAAATAATCAATTTGAACCACCCTTTGATCAGAAAATGACCAGAATGGTCCAGAAGACACAGAAAAGTAATTTTGCTTCATGATGATGCACCATCACACACTTCAAAACCACTTAAAGACACGTTAAAAGATCTTGCCTGAGAAATATTAACTCACCCATGTATTCACCAGACCTTGCTCCTTCAGATTACCTCTTGTTCTGATCAATGGCACATGCAGTTTCTGAGCAGCACTTCAAAACATGCGAAGAAGTGGAAAATTGGATCTCTGAATGGTTTGCCTCAAAACAAGAAAAGTTCTATTGGGACAGTATCCACAAATTACCTGAAAGATGGGGGAAATGTGTAGCTAGTGATAGACATTACTTTGAATAAAGTACTTTTGATGTTTCTCTTGAAAATATCATGTTTTCTTTGATTACAAAATCCGCATTATTAACCAGTACACCTGGTACATCCCTTTGAGGATCTAGGACTGCTGGCTTTGGCGATCCCCTCAGGCCAGACCAAGGGACCCCCACCCATGCATGGGCCTCTAGTAGTTGATAATATTGTATTGCATATTTGAAAGTTGCTAAGAGAGTAAATCTTAAAATTCTTATCACAAGTAAAAAAACATTTCAAAACTACGTAAGGGGACAGATGTTAACTAGACTTATGGTGATCATTTCAAAATATATAAATATTGAATCATTATGTTATATATCTGAAACTAATACAATGTACCAATTATACCTCAATAAAAAATGTACTAGAGAAAATAACATAAAAGAAGTCATACATTGGGGGCCAAACTTGCATGCAACCTCCCTCCCAGACCCTTTACTTTTTCTTGAGCTATGTATGCATCGGGTGAGATACCCACCAATAGCTTGAAGGCTGAGGGGGACTGAGTAGAGATATTAACAGATACCAAGTACTAAGGAGACAGAATAGAGTACAATTCCTGCAAGTTTAAAGTCTACTTGAAGAGATTAAGAGGATGATTCTAAAATTTATATGGACATGCATACACTTAGAATAGAAAAAACAATCTAGAAAAAAAATAGAGCAAATAGGAAAAAATCTTTGTTTTTTGAGTGTGGGATATTAACAATAGGGGCACAAGATAACTTTATGGGGTAATGAAAATGTTCTATATCTTGATATTATCGGTGGTTACATGAGGGTATAAATTTATCAAAATTCATTGAACTCTATACATTAAATGTGTACGTTTTGTTGTTGTTGTTTTTTCCTGAAAACAAGTTTTATTTAATTAAGGATTTAAATACATAACATAACATTAAAACTAAAGGAGGAGAAAAAAACACCCAAAATCATTTTTTTTTTTTTACTTCACATGGCATTGGGGCAGCTGTTGCTAGTGAGTTGCAAGCTCTATAGCTAGCTACATGACTGACACTTCAGTTTGAAATTTGTTCCCTTGTCAAAAATTTAACTCTGATTGAAGGTTGACCTCAAGTTATGGTGTTTGGACAACAATTAGCTAGGATATGTCTGGTCAAAAAGACCTTGGTGGCAAGCCACAAGTCCTTACACATCATTGGAGGGAAGGTGACAGGCTGTTCTAAGCTCCATCCACCAGGTCAGGTGTAGATCTTTGACTACGGAAAGCTCCCTCTAGTGGTACATATGCCCCTGCTGCCTTACCCCTCTCCTCTCAGCATCACGAAGGCTGTTCAGGCGGTGACATTCTCTAAGGGCACCAACTCTGGTGAGGAGCTTCTGGCTAGACATGGGCTTGGCTGAAACATCACGTTACTGCTCTGCTTCAGGCTGGACACTGCCAGGCGCCTACTGCTTGACCTCTGTTTAAATGATGAACTTCAAGACTAGGCAGCATGGCTCTTTACAGTTTATTGCGTGAAGGAGTTACACTAGTCCAAGTGAAAAGCAGACCCCAAATGGTTACATTATACAAGCTGCGAGGTTTTTAAACTTGTGACAAGCGACAGAAGAAAATTCTACTCGTTGCAAAGAAATCCTCACTAAGGCTTCAGTGAGCCAAAAGCACTTAAAACCATGAACATTCGGCTGGTCATTCTTATTCAGTCCAGTCTCTATGAGGAACTGGCATATGTTCTTGCACTGGTCACCCTGCAGCTTAATTACTTCTCCATATTCCAGATGCTCAATTACAGTACCATTGCAGGCAGATTTCTTCTTAGAGGCCTTCACTAGTTTATTTTTATCATAAACATCAGCGATCCCTTGAACAGTGGTAAGGGTCTTCCTGCCATTTCTTTGTTGAATCCTTATATGGATACTAGAGGCCTGATGCACAAAATTCATGCAAGGGGCTCAGCTGTCAGAGCCTCGGCCAGCACTTGTAGCCCTGGCTTCGTCTGGAAGATCATTTGGCTGTTCGGTCTAATTAGCATATTAGCTCTTTATTATATAGGATAATCCTCAGTGGCAGCAGGAAGCTGATCATCACTCTGACTTGCATCAGCTAAGGCAGTGGTCGGCAAACTCATTAGTCAACAGAGCCAAATATCAACAGTACAACGATTGAAATTTCTTTTGAGAGCCAAAATTTTTAAACATAAACTATATAGGTAGGTACATTGCTATTAATTTAATTAGGGTACTCCTAAGGCTTAGGAAGAGCCACACTCAAGGGGCCAAAGAGTCGCATGTGGCTCGTGAGCCGCAGTTTACCAACCATGGAGCTAAGGGATTGAAGGAGTGGAGTTTCTGGATGGCGTACGTATGATACGATTCCTTTTCCTCGGTGGAAATCGCCTACAGAAGGCTGTGGCAGGAGAAGGCAGGCATGGGGGACAGAGCATCGGGAAGTGAGGCGGGGATCAAGGGGAGGTTGCTGAGTCCTCGGTGGTGGCTCAGTCACTGGGGCTACATTATGCTTTTTATAATTTATTTTCAATTAAATAGAATATTAGAATATAATAAGGTAATTTCAACACATTCCTTGTCTTTAGAGGAACTCACACAATTAGGAGCCCTGGACCTTAACTTTCCATACTTTCATGAAAATAAAACATCTTTATGGTTATCCCACTGCGTCCTCTGATGTCTGTCCATATAATCACTGCTGGGGGGATCCCAGGTTTGGTCAGCTCTTGGTTAGTTCCATTATTTCCACTTCCCTTCCTCCCCACCTTAGAGGCCCTGTGAAAATTGGGCTGATCTTGAGATATGAGCTCTGAGGAATTTAGCAGGGTTGTTAATGCTCCATCTCTGTGCTTTTCTATGGACCAAGAAAAATCATATGACTTTACTTGCAATGCTTGGGCACACGAATATGGTATTAGATCAACAAGCTGCATTTTGGCCATTTGTCTAGATAAACGATTTTTAACCTGCGTGCTGCAAGGCTTTTTAAAACATGCAATACCTGACTATTTAGTTAGGGGCACTGACCTCTTTTCCCTTAGATTGTCAAATTAAAACATGACAAGATCCAGCAAAACAATAGCCATTCGGTTTTAATGATTTAAAAATTATGCCTATATTTTTTTGTCAGATTGGCAAAAAATATATTTTTTGGTGTGCTGCAGAATTTTAGCAATTACTTTGGCAAACAGTTGAAAATTGCCACTCTAGATGTACCACATTAACAGCTCTTTCTCCTCTGGTTTGATGGTGGGGGGCTTAGGGGAACTCTGGGCTCTTGCAATTTCTCCAGTGTCTAACCACATTTTTAAGGCATGGGTGCATTATATCCTTGGATTTTGAAATCTACTACTTTTCTAAAAAATACTTCCTCTTTAATTGAGCTCATCTAAAAGGCAGAACAGCACAAAGCAAAAGAACTCCTGAGTCTCTCAGGTCTTCCCTTAGGGTGAAGCTTAGAGAGCTTTGAAGCCTCATTCTCCCTCTTAATATTGATGTGTCCTGGGGAAAAATACCTTATTTCAGATCTGTGTAAAGATCTATAAAATGTGTATACGCATAACACATATCTCCTAGTATTTTTCAGAGGATTAGGTGAAATAATGTAAGATATTTTCAAACTTTCCGTTGTATAGTAAGGAATTAAAATAAAATTAACTATTATTAGTTACTCATTGGACTATAGTTTGAGAAAGAAATTAGAATTTGTTATCAGAAATTGTAAAATTCAGTGGTATCTTACTGTTCCTGGAGCTCTGGGCATAAAATACTCTGGCTACAGATGAAGGAGTGACGAGAAATATACGGAGGAAAGCAAACTAGTATAACGTGTATAAACATATTCCCCTGATTCACTTCTCTAGGTCCTAATTTCCTACGTAGAGAAAATAACATCCTTATACGGTTATTGTAAGCATTGCAAAGGAAAATAATGCATTCAAATTTCTTAGCACAATGCACTCAGTAACTAACGTTAAGTGAACTGACTTAAATAGTCATCGTTTCTCATGAACTCAGGGGAGAGGAACAGATAAAGGAAAACGTTTATCTGGAATAAAATGAAACAATGGCCAATTGCATAATTATTCCCCAAAGTACTGACCTGAGTAAGTTAGCATCTAATAAAATATTGAGCCATTATTTTTCTAACTTAATGATAACTTACACAAACATAAATTTCTACTATACTAATTATCAGAGGTAATCCTCAAAGCTAAAAGATAAACATTATCTCTCATTAATGAGAGGTCACAAGTCCAGTGGAGGTGACACACAACTAAGTGTCAGAGCTGGAATGAAAACCCATGAATTCTGATTCAAAAATCTCTGGGCTCTTCCATCAGTCCAGAACTTTTTCATATGCTAAAATAGAGCAAGCTGCTTTCCAACCTTTCCCAGCCTTTCCAATTAGGACTCCCCTGAGCCCTCTCTCTTATCCAAGTTCTTTCTGGCTTATTCTTCCATGAAACCTTTTTGCTTTTTATCTTTTTCTAATTAGTTTTGAAACAATGCTTTCATGCATTCTTTTCACTGGGTCTGAGTTACTGCAGAGACTGAAAGAAAGGTGACAATATGTTGAGGGGATGGGAGGTATAAGCACTTAAGAGAGAAAAATGAATGGAATTTAAATGAGTATGTCAGTTAAGAATGGGCAAGAGAGAACCAAGAAAATGGTTTTCACTTATCTTCCTTCTAATCAAAGCCTGCGTTGGAGCAGATGAGGTCCATCCCTCAAGTCGGAAGGCTAAGGACTCTGTAATCAGCAGATATTAATGTATGGTAGAACACACGCTACTGTCCATGCTGTTGATAAAATGGGGAGGATTCATCTTTTAAAGACACACTTTTTGTTTTCCTCTGGATAGATGAAATTTTATATCTAGTAACTCTAATAGTAATTTGATCAGGACTCATATTTTTCCAGGGTTTCTTTGTATGCAAATATTGTAAAATAACCAAGACATTAACTGATAATGAAAAGTTTCATTAAAATAAAGAGCTTGTGTACCACAATAAGTATAGCACTTAGTAGGGTAAGAAAGTGTTTCAGTATTAGTGTTGGTATATGAAAAGTTAAATTTATCCTTCCATCATTACTTCATTGAATTTATAGGTTTTGATCAACTCATTATGATAATGCAATTTTGGGTTAATATTAATAAGTTCAAATATTCATAATTGAGGAGGCAGAGGAAAGCTATGTGGTCAGGAGTTGGGACCATGGGAAGAAATAAAACCGGAGAACCAGCTAGGTGTAGTTATGAAGGCACCCTAACTGGGTGGGGAAGGAAGGACACACGGGAGAGGCACGAACTTTAAAATGTAGGGATATTGCGAGGACAGAGGCGGTAAGGCATATAAGCCAATCCCAAGGATGTTGCTAAGGCAGAATTCTTCGAAAAGATCAATTAGGAGCTAACAAGGCCATCTCCATCCCCTAAATTAAGAAGTGCATTTCTTCTTGCTCGCTCTGACACGCTAGATTCTTAGTTTTATGGCAGGAGATGCGCCCCCCTGCACCCATGTGACGTATGACCATATGGACCGCCACACATGGACTAACAGACTTTAATTCACTCAGATACTGAATGACTCTTGACTGTAACCTGGAAAGGAAGCTCTGGACACTGACCTACTCCTGGACCCCAGCTGCACCTTTTCCTGGATTGGCTTCTCTCAGTAAACTTTGCTCCTCCTAATTGTTTTTGTCCACGACTTCTTTCTTCGATTTTGCAAGACAAAGAACTCAGACTCAGCCACCCCACATTTGGTTTTATTATGATACAATATAGTTATATGAAAGCATGTGTTCAGTAATATTTCATTGTGTTATATAACTATGAAATCAAATGCAGAAGGGAGTACTGTTCTTTACAGCATCATAAACATTTGTCATTGAAGAGTCATATAGCATCAAACACAATTCCTGACATGTAAACTCAAAATTAAGTATTACTAATATCTTATTCAGAAAGAACAATGTAAAGTGTCTGAATCATGTCTTACTGTCACAGGAAAAAAATGCCTCCTAAATAAGTTTTTGATAATTCATGCTTCAAAATCAACAGTGGCATAAAGAACATGGTAAAGATGTCTAAATTTTATTATAAAACAAAATGTTTTCATGAGTTAGAATTGTTTTAAAAAGGAGAAAAAGAAAACCTATCAACTATAGCCTTAAATAAAAAGATAATTCTCTGGGTGAACATGTAATTCATAAAAGACCTCAATATTTGTAATCAATTCCACTATAATCAGGAATAATACCAAAACCAATGGTGGAAGTGGCCTAAAATAGTGATACAAAATACTGTTAAATGTGGTCCTGTTATCTGGAAAAAAATCTAATCTTACTCAAAAAAAGCTTTCACTGGCCTAAGACTTTGTAATGAAGTCTTACCACTTCTTTATCAAAGTGGAAAATAATTCCTCAGATACCTGTGGTATCCTTTGGGTCTTCCCTGGCTTCTGCAGTGTAATGGCTAAATAGGTCTGGGTCCTGATTCCTGAAAACTAAAGTATGACAGGGTCTCATTGACATTTTGGTGTGAAGAGCTGCTATCTATTGGATTCTAGGTCTTTTGAGGGCCCTGTGGGGGCTACAAGGTGTGACCAACATCATCATTTCTAGCCTTGCTCATTATCTCCTATTAGGACTACAGGGCAATATAATCCTTAACGACCATTTACAAGCTTCCCACCACAGAGAACAAAAGACCAGGAAATGCTTGTTGGACACTGGGAGTCAGACTATACAAGGAATGGAAACTGTCCTAAGGACACCTGATCGCACACCTGCATTCCATCCGCATTACAAACCCACCACCTCAGCCCCCAAACCCACTGATGACAACAGTTTCCCCCCCAGTGACTGCATAACAGGATGAGACTCCAGCTCCTGGGTGCTGCCATCATCGACCCAATGTCCCCTTGGCAGGGTGCTGTGCAGCCTTTCTCTCTGGATATCCCACCCCCATGCCCTTTCCTTAAATAAATTCAAATTTTCTTTTTTTTTTAAAATATATTTTATTGATTTTTTTACAGAGACGAAGGGAGAGGGACAGAGAGTTAGAAACATCGATGAGAGAGAAGCATCGATCAGCTGCCTTCCGCACACCCCCTACTGGGGATGTGCCCGCAACCAAGGTACATGCCCTTGACCGGAATCGAACCCGGGACCCTTCAGTCCGCAGTCCGATGCTCTATCCACTGCGCCAGACCAGTCAGGGCAAATTCAAATTTTCTTTATCCAGCATCTGCGATGGCTATTTAGTCTACCCACGCACCACCTTTCACTTCCTGCTGCCTCGTGGCCTATTCAGGGGCAGAAGAGAGCTCTTCCCTAGTGGGAAAAATCTCCATGGTTTTTCCCCATGGGGGTTACCTTTTGATGTGTCCTAAGGAAGTCTGAAAAATATGTTTTTCTTCACCAAGTCTGGTATTCACGGACTTTTCTGATGCACGCTCTAAAGCCCTGCTTTGGATGACAGAGGTTAAATAATAAACTCCTTTCCTCAACAATCATTATGCCCTGTCCTTCAACCCTCTTTGTCTCTTTATTCCTCCTCCCCACAGATGAATGCCTCAGGACTGTGGAGAAGATCAGGATGTGAACCTGTACCAGGAAAGAGTATAGTAAATTCTTTTCATAATATTGATTTGGGTTTTGTGAGCAGGATGCAAGGGTGATTTCTTTCCTGGGTTCTTGTCCAGATGGATTAGAAGAATGAAGCCACAGACAAAAGGTGGTAGATGAAAAGGATGGAAATTTATTGGAAGCAAATACAGCCTCCCACATGGAGAAGGAGTCCCAAGAGGGTAACCCACTAAGCTCGTTTTTTCCTAAGGTTTATAAAGGCCGCAGTTCTTTGTCTCTTGATGCTCCCTTCTGAATGGTCACTCTTTTGCAGAATATCAGCTTCAAAGCCTAAACTCCAAGTGGTGCTCCCCACTTCCTCTCCCCCTTCAGTGGTAAAATGCTCTATCTCCTGTGAAATCTAGTTTCCTCTTTCTCCTACTTGTAGGCATTTCTCTACCCTCTGTGAAAGTTTTCCTTTTTCTCCCCATACCCTGTGTCTTTTCCCTATCTTCTGTGAATGGATGTCTTCATCTCCCCTTATCCTGTGGCACCTCCCCCCTTTTTTTTCTCTGTGAATGTATGCCTTTTGGCAACTCCAAGCCCTCACTTATGCCTTCCTCCCCCATGGACCCTCTTTATTCCTAAAATTCCCTAAACCTGCCTATTTTATCCCTAAAACTCCTTTTAGTTTCATCATCAAACCTGTGAACATATCAAATGCATAAATAATTCCTCTTTTTAAAACTAAGCATATATAACACTGATTTGGGTACTCAAGTGAGTAACCTTCTTAATATGTGCCAAGAATGATCATTTTATCTGAATGTATTTTATTTGCAAATTTGTATTGACAATTCCTTCCCCAAGCTCTGTAACCTCTCAATTCTTCATATCAGCATTAGTTCCACCAAACTGGAAGTGGCTAGGAGTACTCCACCGACAGACACATGGGAGAGAGACTTTTATAAAGAAAATGTGGAAGCAAAGTAAGAAAATTATTAATTGGCTCTATAGCTTAAAGCCTAACTGACTGTTTGTAATTGGTCGTCCTTAGGTTTCAATTTGTAAGCCTGAGGCTTAGATTTTTGGTTTGCTTGCACTGGTTGGCATAGCATTAGAGCTACCTTAGGCTAATAGCCACATTGTTTAATATAACAGTCCTTAAACTTTTCTAAAAAGATATGTAGATATGCAACTCTTAGCAGTTGTAGTTGTACTGCTAACAGATTAAGAATATTGATAATGACATATAAACTTGAGTATATATATCAGCAAATCAGCGTGCACTGGAATAGTGAGATATTCAGTCTGTAGTTGTACACATGGTTTCCAGGCTTCTTTCAATACCTCTCTTCACATCAGTGTCATCCTCCCACTTAAACCTCCGCTACTGCTCACACATGAACCACTGTTTGAAGAGGATCTATCTGTCAGTCACCCACAAAATTAATAATTCTATGAAAATGAATAAATGTCACTTTAAAAATGGTTGATTTGTCTACTCTTTCCTCGAGGTATAATTTCCTCATTCCCAAAGGAGACATTTTGAAAGTTACTAGTACTTCATACTTATCTCTCACACAAGATAAAAAAATTGGCTTAGTTTATGGTAAACAGCAGTTATAATTTGAAGAATCAAGAGCTGGCTTCTTTACTCCAAACCCATATAGGATACTCTTACACATTACTATGGAGAGAAAAGTTGGCATTTTTAAAAGACAAAGAAGAGCATTTTGATTTTGTTTTTTCCTTCAAGGAGACATTTCAATATCTTAAGTGCTCATTTGCAATCCCATAAAAAGTTTTCTTTCTCTTTAAATGTCAAGGTGATGTTTTCATGATTAATGTAAGATTAAACTCACAAACTCATTCTTTGCACCTTAAGTGACATTAGTAGGTGGGAGACAAACAATTACAAGTAGGTTTTCCTGAGGCTAAACACCTTTACCTTTGAACTTAACTTATTACATAATTCAAAAACATTTTCTGCTCTAAATATTTTAAGACATTAAACAAACCCTAAAGTACCAAAAAGGCAAAAATGCACTCACAACAAATTTAATTGCATATCCAGCAGAGAAGCAGCTATATTTAAGTATGACTATCATTACTCAAATAATCAAATTTATCTTAACTACTAAAATTACACCAACAATAATAGATCTTATATTTTGATATTCACCATATTTCCAAATTACTGTATTACTAGAGTTATTTTGCTCACAACAACCCTAGGAAATATGGAAATTAAGTATTATTGTCCTCATAAAAATTGTGAGGCAGAGAGAATGACAGGGCTCAGCTGAAAATCACATAGAAAATTAATGATAAAGATAGAACTAGAATAAAAAGAATTTCATTCTCTACCAAGTTTTTGTTTATCTAGAGTAATCCCTCTATTCACAATAATATAAAGTGTTTTGGAATATTTAATATTTATAACGTAAGTCTTAATTCTGTAGTTCTATGTAAAGAGGTGAAAAAATAGATTTTGAACACTGTTGCTAGGGAAATAATATCATATCAACATTGATATAAATGATAATATTCATATGAGCAGGGGTTGCAATCCCATGACTATAGCCAGCTCCATTCCCATGCTTCAGTCTCAGGCCCACTGGCCTCATGTGGTGGCCATAATGATATCTGAATCACCTTCAGGGCCACTCTCCCCTTTTCTAGAAGCATAACACACATTTACAGCAGAATAACTTTATGTTCATGTCCTATAGACTCAAAGGAGTCCTTCTAACAGCCTTCCCTCATTCCATCCCATTTTTCTCTTCTCTTCAGACCCAGCTGGCAGTATTTCTGCTGGTCTAATCTCATCTCCATTCCTGGCTTGGATTAGATGGCTGATTAGGGCAACGGTTTATGCCCACTCTAATCTCCTCATCAAAATGCTGGGTCAGTCACAACCTCAGTGTGCTCTTCAGAACATGCTTTCTCATTTTTTTGCAATATGGATAGGCTGAGAATTTTTTTAAATCTTTAAATTCTAGTTACTTTTTTTACTTATTGCTTACCAATTTCTTCTTCAGTGTGTTTCTCTCTTCTTCATATATAAGCAGTCAGGAGGAAATAAGCCACTCCTTCAACCTTTGTTTAGAAATCCTCTCAACTAAATATCCAATCTTATAATTCCCAAGTTCTACCTTCCACAAAACAGTAGAACGTGGACACAATTCAGCCGAGTCCTTCGTCACTTTATAACAAGCAGCACCTTTTCTCTAGTGTGCAATAGCATGTTCCTCATTTCTTCCTGAAACCTCCTGAGCATGGCCTTTATCATCCATATTTCTGCCAAATTCTGTACATGATTATTTATGTATTCGCTATGAAGATGAAAGTGTTTCTGCGAGTTTCCTTTTGTTACTGAACTCTCATCAGGATCACTTTTAACAGTTTGTAGACTTTTTGTAACGTGTACCTCAAAACTCTCCCAGCCTCTATTACACATTTCTAAAGCCACTTCCACATTTATATGTTTTTGTAACAGTGGTGTCCTGCTTCTAAGTACCAAAACCTATCTTAGTTCAGGCTGCTATACTAAAATACAATAGACTGGGTGGCTTAAACAATAAACATTTACCATATCAATATTGATATAAATGGTAATTATCATGTTAATATTGATTTAAATAATATTGTTGCCTATAAAACGGCATATATTATATTATAAAATTAAGTATCTAATGGTGGTTGAAACTATTAAGAAAAAAATTATTTAAAAATCATGTTTGTATGGTATCACACATATAAAAATTGGAATGACTCAGAGAAGATTAGCTGGTTCCTTTCAAAGTATGACACACATTTTTAAAGCACCCTATGTGTACTTTGTAAATCATGTGCTCTTGAAAATAGTTTCATTATAAATCTGAGTTTCTGCAAGATATTCAGTGCTGGATAATAGGCAACTTTACTAAAAATAGGTTAAAATTTTTAAAGTTTGTAATTCCAAAGTCAATTTTAAAGTTGAAATTTTAAGTCTTAGGTTCTAAAAGTGGCCTACGTTGTTTTCCGAATTAATTAATACTACATTCCCAGTATTTTGCTTTATCCTCATGAAGTAGATTTAAAATAATAATTATGTTTTAATATGCTATTACAGTGTAGTATTTGGATATTATTTATGATCCACCAACTCATTTGTGCTCTACTAGAGATTTTCAGTTCTAAAGGGAATGAAAAAAATTTAGAGATGATAAAATACATATTAATATTGCAAAAACACCATACATTTTACAAGTAATCATAGTAATCTATAGGGTGAAATAAGAGATGCATTGATCATAACAACTTATTTTGCTCTTCAGTTATTTTCACCACTGCATCTAATTTTTCTATATATGTCTGCATTTAATGACACAAAATTATATACAACATTTTATAATGAATTAAAACAATTTTTATACTTGCATGCTTATTGAAGCTTGAGAATTCTTTTTGAGAAAACAGCACTGTAAAGGTGTTGAGGTAAAAGAAAAAGGTGAGAAGGAAAGTGGTAATTTTAGAAATATCAGAAAAGTATACAATACATTGGAATGCCAGTTTGGGAAAATATGTGCAGCATAGTAATTAGAGTAATAAAAGACTATATAAAACAATATGTTGAAAATTCAGATTAATATTGAAGTGATCTGCAATTAAAGAGATGTCAAAAAACACATTATAAGAATTGATACATTATTTTATTGTAGAAAATCACTTATTACATCTAATTATGATTATATATTTCTTAAAGTGTCATTTTTGAAATTTAAAACTATTTTTAATTAAGGGCTTCTTTTGATTTGATCTGTACCAAAATAACCTTAGCATCCATTTTGTGATTATAAAGTATTAAAAATGCTTAGTAAAACTATCTTTATTTCATAATAATGAAGGGTAATGGAGTTACTCAAGTAACATACTTCGAAATTTTATAGACAAAATATAAATTTTAAATATTTTAAATTTGATTACAGTAACAAAATAATACAGAGCTCTTTTATAATAGAAACTGTTCATTCATCCAAAGCATTTGCATGGTTTTTTACTATTGCCATTTATTTCACCCAAACAAAAATGTATAGAATTCATTTAACTGACAGTATCTAATGAGTCCATTTCTTCTTCTTATAATATATAAGTTTATTCAGATGCCTTTCCTAAAATCATGCTAATCTATCTTGTGTACAATTCACTTGGTGGCCACATTATTTACCTCGTATTGCCCTGCATCACCTCAGATACAGCTGACTAATCCAGAGCAAGTACTTTACCCAAGGACAGTGAATCCCATATCTGCTCAAGTGTTTTCAATGTATTTTTAAATGTGTTTTTATTTATTTTAGAGATATAGGAAGGGAGGAGGAGAGAGAGAAACATGGATCAGCTGCCTCCTGCATGCCCCCTACTGGGAATCAGGCCCACAACCCAGGCATGTTTCCTGACTGGAAATCAAACCAGTGACCTCTTGGTGCATGGGACAACCCTCAATCCACTGAGCCATACCAGCTGGACTGGTCAAGTGTTTTTTTTTTAAATAAAAGGTTAACAAACAAATTACTCCCAATAAAATTTGAACTAATTATATTGGAGAAAATAAGTTATATAAGGTTATCAGATGAATGGTCATGAGAAAAAGGATTAAAAATACATACTGGAATGTGTTCACGTCAGTTATGCAGAAAATATATTATTCTCAAGTAAAGGAATGTTGATAGAGAGACATGGATAGTCACAATCAGATATGCCATGAGAGAGAAACTGATGACACACTAAAGCACGACCCTATAAGTTTTGGATGACTACTATGTCTATTCTAGATGTATCTTCACAGTAACATTTTTTCTTCAACTCAGCATATTTTCCCTAGGAAAATAGTTCTGAACCAGATTTACTAGTAAAGAACCAGAGACTGATTTTTGAAACTATATAGGGGAAAAAAATTCTTCCATTCCAATAAAAATTCTCTAAAGAATTTTTCTAAGAACTCTTTTTATCTATAGGTTGGCAAATTGGGCTGTTAAAACCAAAAATTCAACTAAGTAAATATAAAGATCAAATCGGCTTTATTCAATGATTCATGAATCTGGCAGCATCCCATTTAGCAAATAGAAAGAAACTCCCAAGAGCTGTACAAAACGAAAGGCTTCTATAGACAGAGGGGGTGGGAAAAGGTAATTTCTAAGAACCAGGATATTGTTTCAGGCAAGGTCGCTTTTCTATGGGGAAAGAAAGGGGCCTATCAGGCAGGTTACCTCACTAGCATTGACCAAGTAATCCCAGGTTGGACTGGCTAAAAGGTCACATTCCTGGGAGAGGCTAAAACTGCAATCAGGTTAGGTATTAAGGATTGGTTTGCTGAACTGGAGATTAGCCCAAGTGACTTGATTTTGGGCCTGTTGTCTCTTTTTTAAAAAATCTCCAAAAGTTATTTCTTACGATAAGTATACACAGAATCATATATTTCCCACTTTTTAGGTTAAGAATCCTTATAGTTAGTGAAATTATTCTCATAATTTTCAATAAAACTAATTTTTCATGGTTGAAGCCTCTAAAGAATCTAGAATGTTGGTTAAAATACATACTGAGGAAAATAGATATTCATCTGCATTTGTATATTAAAATAAAGACAACTTCATGAGACAAAGTATAAAGATAACTGGTAGATACAATTAGACAAGCTTGAATATTGAATGTCCTAAACATTAGAACTTCAAAGTCTTTGAATGGCCCTTTCTCCTTGCTCCAACCCTCAGGTTTTGAATGTTAACAATAAGAAGTAGAAATCTCATTGTCACATTTATGCATTATTAAATGACAGCACAATTCATTTTATTTTTACTCAATAAATTGTTAAAAATATTCATTATGCAAACTAGGGACTCTTTACTAGTAAAGCTATTATGCTCATTCCAATATACTTAGTAATCTGTTGCATTTTAATTTTTCCTTTGAGATAGTGAATGTTGAATAAAATTTAAATACCTTAATATATTATTTTAATCTACTGTTCAAAAAACTTTTAAAGAAGTTAAAGGGTCATCTATCATATGACTGGATGCATTTAAAAGGTAGTGTCAATCTAGTTCAGATCCACAGAGAGAGACAAAGAGACAAAATTTAAAATGAATTAATATTTTATTTTTAAATTACCCTCTTCTATTTAGATTTTACATTTATAAGTGACTTATGCTAATATATATTCAACATTATTTTGTTGTAGTAAAAGAGCAATATCTATGCATTAAAATTCACTTGAGAAAGAACAAGTAATACAAAGAAATTTTAAAAAAAATTATTGATTGGAGATGGAGAGAGAGAGAGAGAGAGAGAGAGAGAGAGAGAGAGAGAGAAAGAGGGAGAGAGAAACAGAGCCACAATTGCCAGGGCAAGAATTTATTTATTTTTTCTAAAGGAGAACAATACTTATTGCACACACTACTTTTAAAATTTCTTTTCTTTGTACTTGGAAGAATTTCAGCTGAAAAGAAATATGAATTATACCTTTTGCTATTCCCTTGACTCCTATGACAGGATTAGCTTGGGGGAATCTTGGGGCTACCTTGAATATGAGCTTCTCAGGGGAGAAAAGCAAGTCAAACTTAACCTCCAAAAGTTTCTTTATTGTATTGGCTGTATGGGAGGCTGTCAAATTTTTCTGTGTCTTTTGGGGATGAAAGCCTTTGCAATTTTTTTATCTGAATATGACTACTTTATATTGATGTCATAGGGCATCACAGTGATTTTTGGACTATGGGAAATTATTTGAGCATTACCAAATGTATTATGCTTATAAATAATGATATTGTAATTCTCATTTTGCTCCAGCTAGGAATTAGAAATATCTATGGTTGACATTTGATATTTTCAAAGAAATTTAACAAAACATTACTGCAGTACTTCTTTCTGATCTCATTGTTTACAAGGTCACAAGCATGCCAGCCTTAATTATTCAAGCCAGTGGGTAACTATCAATGAGCAGAGGGTACTTCCATTTTAATCAATTGATACAATTTCTCCTTCCAACTCACCTAAAATATCAGCCACTTCCTGGAAATATATTTGAACTATTTAATTTATTTTTCTTTTATTCATCTTTTATGCTTCTTGGTACAACTCCCACAGTGTAATTGCTTCTGCGTAAATCACCAACAATTTTCATGCTATGAAAGCAAATGGATACTATGTGGTGTTGTGTGCAATAGAAAAAAAATATCAATTCTTCTAGGTTTGTTTAGGTGTTTTAATAGTTACATTGACATGACATAAACATGAGAAAATAATCAAATGTAATTATATGCATTATACGAAAACCATGCATACATGAGAGATTCAGAGACAGAAAGGTAAAATGAGGTATATATGACATCCTGTCCTAAGGAATGAGGTAAGATGCCCTAAGCTTCACAGGGGTGGTGGGCCATTCACAGGATGATGTTCAGTCATTGAAGCTTTCCCTACTAACGATAGGTCATAAGAAGTTATTTTTTATGACAACCCTTATTATGGGCAACACCCCACATTTAAATTCTTAAGAGTAAGGTCAAAGTTTCTCTTGAGCCCTCAGGGCCTCAGTTGCCTTCAGCTCAATATAATGGACATGCCAAAGTGACCTAACTTGGGGAAGGCCTTCAATTATTATCTTGTTTAATCTCTTTTCATTCATTCTATAATGAATTATTGAACATCTGCCATTGCCAGGCACTGGGCAAATAGAGGTACAGAAGATAGACACAACATATGTCTTTTCTTCTTCCTTTTCTTTTTTTACCTGATCCTTCCCAACATTAAGTATTTTTTAACTTTATTTTTATTGTTGACACTTTCCAGATGTTTCCATTTTCTACCTCCTTTGCCCATCTCCACCCAGCGTCTTCTCTCTATTTATTCTTCTTACAGCAGTCCCTTCAGCATTTCTTGAAATTCTATTTTGGTGGTAACGAAAGCTTTGCTGGATAGCATAGTTTTGGATGCAGGTCCTTGCTTATTACTTTGAATACATCATGCCATTCCCTTCTGAACTATAGTTTTTCTGTTGAGAAATCCGCTGACAGCCTTGTGGGAACTCTGTTGTAGGTAACAAACTGTCATTCTCTTTCTGCCTTTAATATTCTCTCTTTGTCCTTAACCTTTGCCATTTTAATTAGAATGTGTCTTGGTGTGATTATCTTTGGGTTAATCTTGATCAGGATTCTGTGCTTCCTGAACTTGTGTGAGTTTTTCTTTCACCAGTTTAGGGAAGTTGTTTTTTGTTTTTTTGTTTTTGTTATTATTTCTTCAAACAGGTATTCTATCCCTTACTTTCTTCTCTTTCTGGTACCTCTATTGTATGGATGTTGTTATCTTTTATGATGTCCAAAATTCCCTTAAACTATCCTCATTTTTTAAAATTATTTTGTATTTTAGTTGCTCTGATTAGGTGGCTATTATATCTTATCTTCTAAATCACTTATTCAGTCTCTATTTCATCCAACCTACTATTTTTTTCCTTCCAATGTATCAGTGTATTCTTTATTAATGTATGGTATTCTTCATTTCCAACTTTTTCTTTATGGCTTCTATGTCTTTTTTCATGCTGTTGAGTATCCTTATAATGATTACTTTGAGCTCTGTGTAGGTAAATTGCTTGCCTTCATTTCATTTAGCTCTTTTTCTGGAGATTCTTCCTGTTCTTTCATTGGTTCTTTGTCTCCCAATTTTCTGTCTCTTTGTTGTTTTATTCTATGTATTAGAATTGATATGGCTCCAAGTCTGTAGTAGGTGTCCTGTGGGACCCACTGGTGCAGTCTTCTTCATCTCCGAAGCTGGGTGCTCGAGGAATGCCTCAACCCCTTCTCTCTGGCAACCACCACACTACTGTTTGTGTCCATAGGTTTCAGTTTTATATCCCACATATGAGTGAAATCATATGGTTCTTAGCTTTTTCTGACTGATTTATTTCACTTAGCATAACATATACCAGAAGAATTTAGAAGGGTAGAAGAAAAATTATTTTCTGCTCCCACAGAATGCAGTTAGAGGAGGCTATCTTGACCAGGAATGGTCATTGGAGCTTTTTATATTGGAAGTGGGATTTAAGAAATGGTGGCCTTATATAGGTAAGGGGAAAATATAACAATCCAGAAAAAATGAATAAAACTCATCATTTACTCATTATAGCTATCATTTTTCTTTCATCTTAGCCCTAGCGTGGAGTCTGAGTTCCTAGAAGTAGAAAATAATAATAAACCAGACAGGAAAGTCACTAAATTATTATCAACTATAGTCAGTCCACAGGGAATTTTAAACAGCCACCATACCCTCAAATCCAGCTTTCATGATGTGTTTATAATTTGTCATATTACCTAGAATTATTTATATACATGATTATCAAGAATTTATGAAATGGCAAATGGATCTAAAATCATTTTCACAGTCTAAAATAAATAACGTTAAGGAAACTCATCTTAGAAACAAAACCAAAGTGGAAAAATCAGAGACATCTAATAGAAAAAATAAGATTAAACTTACACCCCCAGACCTTGCTTTGTCTTCCTTTTCATGAAACCTAAGTTGGTCTTATCTATTTACACCAAGAATCTGCTGATTCTTGTTCCCATCTGGACTTTTCTGTAAATTTGTCTATTCCCCCTGCCCAACTGACAAAGGAAATAGCATAGGCTCTGCCAGCAAGCTTGCTTTGTGAGATCTCATCACTTGTCTAAATCTTGCCTGCTCCATGACCCTGGTTTTCAAGACAAATTTTGGGTTCCAATTAACATAATTCCCTGATCTCACACAGTCATTTAACAAGGCAATATCTCTTAATTAAAACATATGATTAGCTTTATCAATTTAAATAAAAATGACTCTAATTTGGACATAGACATGGAATTTTAAAGTTAGAAGGGGCCTTGGAGACCACCTAGTAAATGAATGGTTTTAGTAATTGTTCTCCGTGCTGTGTGCATTAGCATCTGCTTGCATTCAGTGCTGTCAAATACAAACTTTTAAAAGAAATAATCTGACCTTCAGAGTATAGAAAGTTTCTAACAGTTGTATTTTTTAATAATCTTGCTAATGTCCTCTGACCTTACAGTTCATGAAATAATTACCTATTTGGTTAGAGAATCATTTATGGCTTAGAGTAGATAATACAAAGGATTACTACCAAGGCAGTTTCTTCCTTAAACTGACAGTTTTCTTAATCTCTTTCCCTATGGCAACAGAGCAATTACTTTCCAGTATGTTGATTCCTTTGTACTTTTGATATAGATAAATGCAATCATGCTGAAAACCTGGGGGCTACCTAGTACTTCTGAATTGAAATCCCTAACTTCAGAAAAGCATTGATTCACAGATTAGTTTTCTACAGAACCTGGCTACAACTGTACTAGTATGTGAAGGACCAGATGGCTCTCAAGTCAATCCATAATTATCATAGTTGTGAAGAATAAAATCTAATATGCCTCAGTCCTGATTATAATATTACTAGAGGCCTGGAGCACGAAATTTGTGCATGGGGGTGTCCCTCAGCCCTGCCTGCACCCTCTCCAATCTGGGACTGCTGGCTCCCAACTGCTTGCCTGCCTGCCTGCTTGATTGCCCCTAACTGCTCTGCGTGCCTGCCTGATCACCCTCTACCCACTCCCCTGGTAGCCTGATCAATGCCTAAATGCTCCCCTGCCGGCCCAATTGACCCTAACTGCCCTCCCCTGTCAGCCTGGTCACCCCTAACTGCCCTCCCCTGCAGACCTGGTTCCCCTCAACTGCTCTCCTCTGCAGACATGATCCCCCCCAACTGCCCTCCCCTGCTGGCCATCTTGTGGCAGCCATCTTTGACCACATGGGAGGCCATCTTGTGTGTCAAAGTGATGGTCAATTTGCATATTACCTCTTTATTAGATAGGATACCATAAAATTAAGTAAGTTTGCTATTTTGTGTGTGTGTGTGTGTGTGTGTATTTTGTAGAAATTTCAAGTAAACTTGATTGATGTACAAAGAAAGTGTAAAGCTTTTAAATTTTTTTTTAATTCAGAAAAAATTAAAGAATGATTGGCTGAAGATAGGGGAAAAGAAAAAAGATACAGTGGAGCAGAATCTCTGGAATTATGTAAAGGAATTAATCAAACAAATCATACATATAAACAAAATTATACTAAAAAGAGTATTTTAAAATTAATATAGCATAAGTTACCAAATGAGTTTAAGGAATTTAAATCTCATGTGAAATTAGTCTATCTCAATGATGTGAACACTTGAATTAAAAAAAAAAAAATTCTATAAACCTGGTAATGAAGTTGTCCTAAATGATGGTCAATTACATGAAAAATGAAAGTCTATCTAAAATTTCATATGTTTTATATAAATTACTCTATTTGTACTTAGTTCCTAACTATCTAAACACTGTGAATATATCATACCTGAGATACTTAATATAAAAAGTATGTAGCAAGAGGTTGTATTTTATGGCATTTTCAAAATAAACTCTTGGTTTATTATTTCTTGAGTTGGAAAGACTGGAGCTAAAACATCTAAAGATGTTCTTTTCAAGAATAACATTAAAACATGACATTAAAATTGTTATAACCTTTGATTCTATTATCTGAGTGGTAGAATGAAAGTCACAATTATATAATACCATTATTTTCTAAAAATTAAAAGGGGTAAAGCAAGAAAATATCTCTCTCCAAGGCAGACTTATGACTATTGTTCAGTGATGGTAGATGTGGCATTTTGAGACAATCCAACTTTGTTGCTCAACTCTAAAATTAAAAAGCATTTATTGATGATGGAGTAGGTGGTTGACTTGATAACATGACATTATTAGATATTGTCTAAATTTATAAATATTATTTCTTGTATCCAACTATTGCCATTGTAGGGCAGAAAAAAAATTCCCTTCTTCTCTCAAGGTTCTTTGGCTGATCTAATAATTCAACTGACATAAACAGATTAATAGGAGACAAATATTTAATTTCATACATTTGGAAGCCCATGATGATATAAGACTCAAAAAAATGACCAAAGCAGGCAACTTTTATATCTTTTAGACAATGAAACAAATCTATGAAGAACCGACAAGATAAAGACATTTGGGCTTGGGTTGTGAATTAGTGAAGAAATAAAAAGATTTGTTTATATAGATTTCTTGGCTCTAAATTTCTATGTCTGGTGATAAGGATGCCTTCTACCCTCCTAGTCAGGGAGAGTATCTTTTACATAGGAAATTTATTTCCTGTTTGCAGGGGGACAAAGTGGAGGCAGAGCATCCTTCTTGCCTTGGCTATTTCTGAAATCCCTTTAATTTAAAATAATAAATAGCATATTTGGGGGTGGCACATTCTGCTTTCCTTCATCATCTTTCATTGCAATAAAGTAATATTTTGAATTCAATTTCAATTGTTGACTGAATAATCACCTCTCTCTTTAACTAAATAATTATCTCTATTTTGAGGCCTTATACATACATGATTCAAATATTAATTTGGGTCCTATTGTGCAGAACAGGTAGAAACAAGATAAAAAATAAATAAATAAAGTTTTAGACAGATCATGAAAGTCCTAAATGTGTTGATAGGTCATATTTTAATCATTAATCAATGATGATCCAGAGGTAATATTTTAAACAAAATAATATAATTAGATTCATCACTGGAAGGTGATTCAGAAAGTGTGAGAAGGGACTGATTGGGACAAAATGGGAAAAGGAAAGTCACTTAGTTCTAATAATCTACATGAAATATGTAAAGGGGCCAAAATAAGAAGTATTAGGATGGAGAGGATGATAGGAATTAAAAATGATCAAGAATTAGAATTGCATATGATTTACTACTGATCTGACATGGGCAGACAGAGAGAGAGAGAGAATGGCTTGGGTGACTAGTAAATGATTGTTTAATTTTCTCAGATAGTGAATATAAAATCTTGAGAAAGGAAGATTTTGAGTTGAGTTTTGAATATTTAGAGCTTGAAATGAGTGTGTGGAAATGGTGAATAGGCTGAGTTGAGAATTTTTTTTTTTTTTTTTTACTTAGAGTGTGGTTGTGGTAACCTAGGGGATAAATATAAAGGGAAGACAATTAAAGATGAAATTCTTGGAAACATTGCCTTTAGGTTGAGAACCAAGGCTCAGGAGGGTCAGAGGAAAAAAACTGCAGAGCAAAAGGTGGATAATCAACAAAGGCTGTTACACAAGTAGCCAAGTTTCAAGAGTATTTTTTATAAAAATAAAATAATGAATAGTGTAAAATCTAATGCCAAGTCAAAAAAGAGGGATGTAAAGAAGTCATTTGATTATGTACTAAGATAGCATTAAGCTTATCCTAAATTCATACCCTTGATCTATAAATGTTATTAGGAAAAAGATGGAATTCACCTGGAAATATTTTAAAATTGAAAGTTAATTTCTAGAACCAGAGGAGTTCTATAAAGTAGAGGGCTTCAAATTTTGATGACAGAAACTTATTAATTAATAAAAACAGAGCCCACTGCTCATATAAGTAAAACTATTTAAATATTATATACATTCACTACTCTAATGTAATTACATTATAAAACATACAACATGATTAAAATTTTAACTGATTTAAGTGGAAATAACAAAAATATTTTAAAAATTATATTTCAGTTGATATAATTATATTATGAACATGCTTGCCTTCAGTAAAAAATTGTGGAGGAGGAAACTAAGAACACAATCTTGAACAGGCCTCTCTGATGGTGTGAAAATTAAAATTATGGTGTGAAAATTAAATGAATTGGTAAGAAAAACCTTGCCAAAAAAGTCAGCCAGGAAATTTTGCTTTCCTTAAAGATTAGCTCCAAGTTTATGAGCGTCCATTCTCTCTAATGTGGAAGCTTTTATTCTAAATATAAAAGAAATCAATTTATTTTTATAGGAAAGGAAAATCATGCTGTGTGCTATTATTCTTATTATTTTGATCAAAACATCTGCTATTTGTCACTGAATAGGAAGTGAATTCATATCCCTAAGAGGAGAAAAATTTCATTACAATTATCTCTCTACTTCCCAGCATCCCCATCATGTCCCAAGGACAAAGAAATGAAAAACATTTCAAAAGCTTTCAGTGGCAAGCTGATCATCCCGATGATACAAGACAGGAGTACTGTACATTCTGAGTATCAACCACTTCCAGATAGCATTACAATCATTTCGCTGAAGCCATTTGCCATTAGGATTAATTTATTTTTACATAGGTTATTAAATAATATTTTCAAGATATATGCATTCTTCTTAAAAGAAGATTTTCATTTGAGATGGGCAGCACGTAGACATGCCACCTGGGAAACAAGCCATGCCACTAAATAACAGTTCTTACCTGAAAAAGTTATTAGCTTTACACTTTACTATTAGTTAATTATAGGTGTACTACATTTTTTTACATTTACTACTCTAATGTAATAATATTATAAAACATACAGCTGAAAGGATGTGAATTACTTCTTCCTATATTGTCTATCAGTATTTTAGTTTTTCAACATGTTTTTCAGATATTTATTTCATAACAAATTCACCACGTAATTTTAGGTTGGAAAATTATATGAATTTTAAAAATCAAATTTAGAAAAAATATAGGAGCCTTCATTCAAAGATAAATATATAATTTACTAAAGGATGCAAAAGATAGAAAAATAAACTGAGCAGTGAAATATGCCTAACGTTAGTCCTGAATTCAAAAGGATGCTACTGTGGCCTTGACTCATAAGTTCTGTTAATCAGCCTTATCCTGAAAAGTGAAGCAAATTTAGTTTTATATCATAGGGATTTTAATTAATTACTGATTACAACATATCCTGAAGAAACAAACACTCATTAAGTACCAAGCTGTTGGCAAGGTGCTATCTCCTCACCTCACTAGTGAACCCTGAGTGAGCTTGAAAAAAAATCACATAAAGACTTGGTTCTCCAGTTTCATCAGTATGGCAGGATAAATTAAATTCTGATTCTATCAATTTCAAATCTAAGTTATAACTCTTATACATGTATTCTCAATCTTATTTATTTATTAATAGGGAAAAAGTACCAAAATCTCTTGTTAACAAAAGCCATTCAAAAGTTACTCTAAATTATGGGCATATTTACAGTTTTGATGGTTGATAATTTATTATTACAATATTAATTGCCACCTAACTCTGCAGTTCACTGTGAGCTTTTAAAGACTAAAATAAAGTAAGGAGGATGGCTGGTGCACAACAGGACTCAAAAATGTTTTCCCCTCTATTAAACTAATTATAGTTTTAATTGCTGTAAATTGATCTATTTAAGATGAGCTAAAAACTAACTTTGGATGGCTAATGCATAGAAAGAAAGCTTAATTTTGTTTAGAGTTTGCTAAGAAATGATCATATTCATTTTTGGGTTAAACAAAGATTGCATTTCCAAAATATCAGAGCTTCAGAAACCGCTCTATGGGTAGATCAATTATTTTTCAATTTGGAAGAACTTTCAGGACTATAGGAGAAGACTTGCATATAATGAGTCTTCAAGAGGGAGAAATTAATGATGGTGTGAAAGCTTTACAATTCAAAGGTCTTGTCTGCAAGTATTTAAATTTTATCCCTCAAGCAGCCAAACAGGATGAGTAGTCCTCGCCACTGCATTTTGATTTTTGCTCTCTCTGTGGATCTCTTTATTTTCATTAACTTTCAGGGTCATCATGTTTCAAAATTGGGAAGGAGTGAAAGGACTCACTCCTCCTGCCCTGTAACAAATTAGTATCTCACAGTGTTTAATAACTGCATCCAACTGCAAATGTGACCAAACAGCCATTAGATAACAAGTACTATGCTCAAAACTCAGTGATGCATGACACCTCTGATTAGATGCAGCATTTTTTTTTCTGAAAGGATGATTATTCTTAGAAGGAATATTTCATTACCTTTAATCTGAGTCCAGTTTATGCTACCATAACCTGAAGCCTCAGAAAGGTATGTAACTAAACCTCCATATAAATCTATCAGTGCTTGTGGGTTGTCTTAGTGAACCATCTGTATGATTGAAGTGCACTATTCCAAGTTATGTGTCAGAGCTTATTAAAACTCTCATCAATTGCATTGTTGAAATTTTAAAAAGGTTCTGTTTTAATGCATGATTTATACTATCCTTCACTTGAAACAAAGCAGTGTTCTCTGCAGTTTCCAAGCAACACATCTTTTTCAATTACTATTTAGCATTGAATTTTGTACCTAGATTCCTATTGCACTTCCCTTCGTCACTGTGTGTATATTTAGAGTCTTGCAGAAGAATAAAACTATTGCATTACTTTGACCAACTCTGCCACATGTCATGTGTAAACTTTCTGTAAACAAGATAAATGTATTAGGATATTCAAAACTGAATTACATCAGTTGAATTTACTTTTAGCAAAGGAAGAATTCAATTTAGTTAAAGCTTTATTCAAAAAGGATTTTTACCAATTGGAGTTTTTATCTTATTTAGGAAGGAAATAGAGTAAAAATTCTGAACTCTGATACTATATTTACTCTTAAATTATAAATTGCCTAAGATAAGATTACAACTACATAGCAGAAATGCAGATTCATTAAAATAGGCTAAAATATAATGACGATGATAAGGATGATAGATACACATAAATGCTTGGCCTTGGTCTAAGCCTTTAACATATATTAGCTGCATAATGCTCAAATTAATGCTTAGGTTGATAATGAGTCTTGCATTAGTCTCAGTTTTTATAGATGAGGAAACCAAGATAGAGGGAGTTCATACGATATGCCCAAGGTAAAAAAAAAAAAAAATTAATAGTTGGCAAAGACAGCATTTGAAAAAAGATGGTCTGACTTGGAACTATGAAATAATTAATAGATGTTCCAAAATTAATCAATTGTCAATTTATAGTTCTATTTAAAGTTAAGTGTTTCAATACATCCAAAGTTAGTTCTGAGTCTTCTGACAAAAGTTGTATAGCAATTGTTTGTTCAAAAAGCAGTTATGATTCCATGACAAATCTTATTGTGAAAAATATTACCAGAAGTAAAATAAAATGAGACACATTTTATTCCCCATGCAGTGAAGCTCCATACCTATTGTTTCAAAGTTGACACCTAATGTCTTTTTCTAGAAGATCCACTGCTGTTTCCTGTTGCCAGGGTGATTTTCTCTGGAAAAATAATAAGGTCACGGAAAAGGCTTTACAAAGTGGCAGTTGTTGCAGACAAGAGTTTCTCTATCGACTGACGCTGGGAAAAAAAACGTTATTGGGGATGGAGATTTCTCTCTCTGTGGATTTCTCTGTAAATCTCTATGTTATTGATGTTTTCCCAGCTAGAGGGAAAATAAAGCTTAAAGAAATACATCAGTTCATCAAGTAGCATACTCTACTCATTTGCTTTAACTGATACGGTTTGGTTTTTCCATGCACACAGTGTAATTTATGGACTTCTTAGCTTTCTAGGAAGTGTTCTCTTACACATTTTGATAAAGTATCATTATTCAAAAGACAAAAATTAGCTTCTAAAAAATGTATCTTAATGTTTGGTAGGCTTTCTTGGGTAATAGACAGAATTTACATGTAATAAAATGAGGCCTGACCAGTGTGGCTCAGGGGTTGAGCACTGACCCATAAAAAAGAGGTCATGGGTTTGATTCACAGCCAGGGCACATGCCCAGGTTGCAGGCTCAATCCCCGGTAGGGAGCATGCAGGTGGCAACTGATTGATTATGTTTCTCTTTCACTGATGTTTCTATCACTCTATCCACTTCCCTTCCTCTCTCTCTAAAAATCAATAATAACATATTTCTTATAAATGAGAATGTGCAAGAGATTTAACAGTTTTGATATAATTATCCAGCACAACAATGTAAACTGCTTAGCTACATACACATGTAGCCAAAATAAAGAAAAAGAAAAAGTTTACTGTTGGTATATAAAAATAGTTGCAGGTGGCTAAATATTTCATGTGCCTAGGGATTTGAATAAGTATTCTATGCTCCACTGTTCTGAAGTTTAAAATAAATGAACAATTCTCAATTTTCACCTTTGATACCATAAAGCTAAGGGTATAAAAGGGCTCAAGTTCACCCCTAATTCTAATGGAGTAATATGTTATTCAATTTTTTTCTGTTCTAAGCAGTCATAGATTATTTACTCTGTGCTTATTACCCAACACATACTGAACAAAACTCAAAAGAAATAATTTAAGTGATCAGGCACACCTATCCATATGTCTCAGTGGCCGTGTCTACTTGAAGGAATTAGTGGTTTGGATAAGTTTTTCATTTTGGTTCATGAAAAACCATTGTGCCAACCTCATTGCCTGGTACAGAGTGAGCAGAGCATCTGATAGCATGTTGTTGAATAAAGAAAATAATTCTTAATGGCATAAAGGTCCAGCCAACCACAATGGTCTGCTTACATGGTAGCATAAGCAAAGGAATGAGACAGCTATTGTTAACAGCACTGTTACTCAGACACAAGACCAAACCTTGCATGAGTTTTCCTAGCCAATGAGAAGGAAAGACAAGTGGAAACCTGTGTGAGGTGTGTGGTTGCGATGGTGGGAGGGAGAGAAATGTTACTGGGAGGCAGAGAGAGCAAAACCAAGAGTATCAGTAACATCTTTATGAAGACAATTATTCTTGGTTTGCTTTACTTCCAGATTTTCCATCTTAAATCTATTCTCTCTGTTATAGCCGGAGGAATCATTCTAAAACAAATATTTCTTCTGTATCCTCTTCCCCACATAAATTCCTTTCATTTTCACCCCATATTCTAACATTTTAAGCATTGTCTTTCTCATTGCTTTTATAGCCCAGGCATACTAAAGAAGATGTTTATTAGAGGCCCGGTGCACAAATTCATGTACCAGTGGAGTCCCTCAGCCTGGCCTGTGAGGATCAAGCCAAAACCGGCTCTCTGACCTCCCTCGAGGGGTCCCAGATTGTGAGAGGGTACAGGCCAGGCTGAGGGACCCCACTGGTGCTCAGTTGGGGCCAGGGAGGGAAGTGGGCAGTTGGTCAGCATGGGAGGGACCACAGGAAGGCTCCAGGGCATGTCTGGCCCCTTTTGCTCAGTCCAGATCAGCTGGACCCCAGCAGCAAGCTAACCTACCAGTTGGAGCACCTGTCCCCTGGTGGTCAGTGCACATCATAGCGAGTGGTTAAGCAGCCTTAGCATATCATTAGCATATTACGCTTTTATTGGTTGAATGGACTACCCAATAACTGGACACTTAGCACATTAGGCTTTTATTATATACAAGAAGGCCGATGCACAAAATTAGTGCATGGGAGGGGGGGTCCCTCAGCCTGGCCTACACTGATGTCGGCATCCCTCACCTCAGATTCTGGCCTGAGGCCCCTCCCCTCCCCTCCTTCAGCAGGGACTCCAGCCTGAGGCCCCTCCCCGCCCCTCACTCTACCCAGCCGGGGCGCAGTCTCTGGCCTGAGGCCCTTGCCCTCCCCTCTCTTCACCTGGCCAAGCACACATGTTCACTAACTGTTGGTTAGTAAATAACTTCAAAAGCTGAACGCGTCGCCGCAAACCCAGCATTCCTCGCCAGGGACTTCAGCCTCAGGCCCCTCCCCACCCCTCTTTAGGCGTGGACTCCAGTCCGAGGCCCCTGCCCTCCCCTCCCTTAGCCCGGCTGGTTTACACCCTTGAGTGTCGGCTAGGGTAGGCTGGAAGCCTGGGTCATCCCCGGCGACCCACGCTCCCAGCCACTCCTTGAGCGGCTGCCAGGGCGGGTGGGAAGCTTGGCTTCCTCCGTCACCAGGGGCAACCCAAGCCTCCAGCTCCCATGGCCACCGCCATCTTTGTTGGGTTAATTTTCATACTCGCCCTGATTGACTGGTGGGCGTAGCGGAGGGACAGTCAATTTGCAAGTTACCCTTTTATTAGTGTAGATGATAGGGAAAATTATTAAAAATTCAGAAATATTCAATACATAAAACTACCACCATCAATATCTATTTTTCTTCATGTTCTCGCCTATTCACTTTAGAAAGTATTTTCCATAAAAGTATTTTCCATACTCATTTGGAATGTACTTTTCTATTTATCCATATGTACTTTCATTCTTCCTTTGTTCCTTTCTTAGGAACTATATTCATTGTTGACATAAAAAATGTCCAAACCTGTAGAGAATTTCTATGTTTATTTGAGCCAAACTGATGACATATGCTGGAGAGCAAGATCTAAAATGCTCCCAAGAATAACTGTTTTGTAGTTTTTTTATGCATTTGGAATAAAGGAGGGAATGTAATTAAAATTACATGAAGGTGGGAGAAAGCAAGGCAGGGATCTTCTTACAGGCTGGTTAAGATTATGTGTTCTCATGCTTTAGGAAGGTCTGAAAGGGGGGCATTTCAAAGGTGTGCTAACCAAGATGCACAGAAACAATGATCAGTGCTTACTTATAACTCAAATAGGTATTTTACTAAATAAGTTATATGCCTAAGATGTGACTACTCACCGTGACCTGCCCAGTTAGGAATTTATGATCAGATCACTCTGTGGGTTACTTCCCATAGAATTCACCTTGTCCACAATACTATAAAATGTACCTTGTACCTCCTTTAATCTTTAAACTTTCTCTTTGGTGCATCCTTCTAATTATCATCTAAATATAATTCAGTGCTTTTCATAAAAATTCCTTCCAAAGCCCATGTCCTATTTTCAGCTACTTTTTCTTCATTTCTTCTCTTTTCATAGATTCCACAACTCAACTTATAGGCCAAGACAATGAATGTGATTGCTCCTGCTCAATTCACCAATGACTTCAATCATGCAAACTCAGGAACCTGATTCTGTTGACTGCTCCTTCCATTATAAATCAGTTTGGCTTCTAAGTTACTGCACTTTTCATTGTTTATTTATATCTCTCTGATTATTCCTTCTTTGTTACCCTTCAGGGCATAAAGAGAAAACCACAGGTCCAAAATGGCATCACTTATGCTAAATCCCATGATACCAACTTAGATTTAATACCTGACCTCCTTGTTATTTCAACCTTCTTTGATCCTTAATCAACCAGTTTGGAATTTTCTGGTCAATACCTAGGAGGTATTCTATCAAGTAGACCCCTTCTCCATACCTCCCCACCCACCCTTCATTCATAGAAAGAAGAGGCAGTCTGCATAATAAAAACCTGCTGACTCCCAGTCTCCCAAAAGATAATCCTTTATTTTCTTTTCTTAATAGCTCCCCACCATTCTTCCCATAAAAGTCTTCCATTGTGTACAAGCCCTCCCAGGGCCCTTTCTAGTTGCTAGATGGGATACCCTGGATTCATGAATTGCTTATAAAGTCAATTGGATCTTCAAATTTGCTCAGTTGGCTTTTGTTCTTTAACAATGGTTTCTCCATTTTTGCTAAAACTAAATATATGAGTGCCTCAGGGGGTTGTCCTACACTCTTTCCATTTCAAAGTATACTATACTTATAGGAAATCTCCTCTCCTCCCATAGAATAAAAAAAATATATATGTTGGGTAGCCAAATATGCTACCCCAAAAGATGCCAGTTTGGATATTGATTATTTTGAGCTGTAGGCACTTGAAAAATAGAAAAAACAGGAAGACTTTTTTGAACTTCTTTTATCTGCCTAAAGTTAAATCCTCCATAAGAAACTCAATTGTCATAGATCTCTTTCAGGAGAGTGAGTTTTATCTATCAAGAAATATTGACTCACCACTGAAAGGAGACTAGAAGTCACCACCAGACCCAAACTATCATATTTTCCATCTACTCTCCTAACGGTCAATTCATCTTTCCTAAACATCATTTTTGCTTCCCTAACAGTCTATATCTCCCCTCATTTTTCCCTATTAAGATGGTATTTAATCCTGAATTCTGAAGCCACCTCTTTGAGTTATTTATTTTCCCCTGGCTATATTACATGTATATGTGAAATATATATGTTAATAAACTCTTGTCTGTTTTTCTCTTGTTTTTATTTCTTTTTATTGAATTTATTGGGGTTGCACTAGTTAACACAATTTTACAGGTTTCAGGTGTACAATTATACAACACATCATTTGTATATGGTATTGTGTGTTCACCACCTGTTTTGCTCTTGCTAATCTGTTTTTTATTACTGGGAGCCCTGACAAGAACTCAGAAGGGTAGAGGAAAAATTATTTTTATCTTCTACCATGTCAACAAACTCCCAATTTATAACTGTAGATGAGATCTCATTACTGTCTATTTAACATCTCTACTTAGGTAACTCCCAGGAATCTCAAAATATGTCCAAATTTTTAAATGTAATTATTCTCTTTCATTTTCTTTCCCTCCCCATTTATTCTTCCTTCAATGTTTTCCTGTCTCCCTTAGTATAACCTCATTTCTGGGCATTATTCTTGATATCCTTGGTAGCTGATTCCTTCCTATATCTAATGATTCAATGATTACCACACTTTATCCAATGATACATCAAATCTGTCTGCTTCTTTCCCTTTCCATAATAATCAGGCTAAGCTAACAATACTGTTGCCCATATGACAACAGTGGCCTCTGATTTTGCCTTCCCACATCTTCTCTTACTTTGGTTTAACCCATTGTCCATAGAGAAACTAGAACAACCTTGGAAAAATCCTGCAAATTTGATCAAGCTGGTTCTCTCCTCAATATGCTATGACATCCCATTGGTTTTAGGATAACATTCAAAAGCATGTGTATTCACTACTGCCTAGCTGCCTGGTTTTATTTTACTGAATTCTTATAACACTGTGTTTTAGCCTTCATTTCTTCACTTAAAGTGAACCCTCACCTTCCCTCTTCAAAATGTAGTTTATATATATATCTTTCTGTCAAAAAGCTGTCTCCATTCGTTTTAGCCTTTAAATTTTTGAACCACTCTTAAAGTCTGAGATTAAACCCCATCATTCTGAAAGCTGTCCCTCACTCTCCAGCTAATTTGTTTGTTTTGTTTTGTTTTGTTTTTGTTGTTGTTATAACATTTTATTGAAGGATAATAAGAAACTAAGAAAACTTTGGGGCAAGTGGAAGGGGAAATTGAGACAAGAAAATTAAACAAGGCCAAACAGTTTGGACAGCTTGCAGCCAGCTTGTGAATCAAAATACTTATCTTCCCCAACCAACGACACTTGAGAGCAAATGGTTAATGCCTCTCTTTTCTAACCAGAGAATATAGGAAAAGGGGGAGGAGGAAATAATGGGAGAAGTCAGATGTTGCCAAGATAAAATCGCCAGATGTTCTCATAAACTCTGGGAAAAGCCACAACAAAGTAAAAGGAGGACCTTGAAATTTAACCTGTTGCCCAAGATATCTGGCAGGAAACTTTGAAACCTATAGGAAAAAGGATATAAAACCCTTTGAACCCCCACTGAGTGTGTGCTCAGACTAGCTGAGTGCCCTCTTTTGCTATTTGCCAAGTATATTTTTAATATATTTGCTTGCTTTGCTTCTTTAATAAATTTGCTTATGTTGCTATAATGCTACTGTCTGTTACTCATCTGTAATCTTTCTTATGAGATTGACAAGAGCCAAGGAGGGGACAGCCCTTATCCTCTGGCTCAGAGGGCTGTCTGTTAACAATGTTATCCTTTCTTTATGTAACTTGGAATGATTTTAATGAAATAATTTTATATAACTATGTCTTGAATATGTGTATAACCTACCAGCTACAAATTCTATGAAGTCTCAAACCTTGTCTTATTCCTTAGCGTCATTTCTGCCATATAATATACACTAAATAAAATTCTATGAAATGAATAAATATTGAATAAATTATGCAATCATGTTACTTAAATACTTTTTTCTTTAGCTATTCCTTAGCTTTAGCAGAATTTGAAGAATTCAGCAGAAATCAGAGATATAAATCAACTATAGAGTTTAATGAAGTTCTCTTCTGATCTTTAATTTTATATTCTTTTGTGTCCCACAGGTTTAAAGATTTAATATTAATGAGTTACTAGACTAGTGATACCTCCTATTTTTTAGTACACCAAATATCCTAACAGACATTGTTTTGAACTTGGAAAATGAGATAAGATTAGCAAAAATGGTGAAAGCTGACATCCTTGTCTTGTCCCTGATCTTAAAATCAAGGATCAAAAACTATTAGTTTTTGCCCATTGTTTATGATGCTAACTATAGATTTTCATTATTTTACTTAAAATTTTCCTCTTATACCTATTTGGATAGTAATTAATGCAAAAAAACATCATTTTAAGAATTTCCACTTTGAAAAAAGTTCATAATGCATTCATCAAATAAACTATTCCAGAAAATTTCAGGTTACTTTATTTGTTCACAAATTGCATTTGTGATATTCTATTTGTATTCATGTCCACTACTATAAAAATTTTAAATGTAAAATAACATTTAAAAACTTCAAATCTTTAAAAAATCTAGATTCATTGTGTAAAATTTAAGTAGCTTATATTAAAAATATAGGATTATAATTTTGAAATTAAGAGGAATTTTTTATGTAGATTTTAATTAATTTAGTATGACACATCTCACAAAACTTGTTTATATTTGTTTATAACAAATTAGAAAGTCAGGGTAATATATACCTCTTTCATGTGTAAATATTTTTAATTCTTATCTTCATTCAAAATTTCAGTAAACTAATTTAGAATCATTAGCACGATTAAGTGTCAGTTAAACATAAAACAAACAAATAACAAAAAATAAACACACAGCAAGGGATAGGAAGACTGGTAGTATCACAGTCTTTTACTGCTGCCAAAAAATACTCTGGAATATTATGCTTACAAATGTACAACATTTAGGCACAGAAACTCAAATAGATCAAAAGCACTTACAGTGAATCACAGTACTCTTGACATACATGACAATATGGCTATTTGAAGATATTTACCAACCACAATTTGTGGACTGAATAGCAACATGTATTACAAGTATATGTTTATACTCAGAAAGGCAATAAATAATAGAGTCAGAATGCAGTGTAGAGATTAGGAGTGAATATTTAGAAGGGCGTTTAACCCATGTAACTTGTTTGTCTAAATCAATCTGTTCCTCCAAGATAGTGTGGAATTGGCAAATGCAATATTCTTCTGAGTGGGGTTGAAGCATTTTGCTTTATTATTTATACAGCAATTATAATAACACCATTTGATCTTAGAGATTGTTTAAGTACTGCTTAAGTATTTGCAAGACAAGCAATTTAAAATGGAAAGATTCAATTATATTCAAAATCTTTTAAATGCATGAAGTCTTACCAATTTGTAGTAATGTATTCAAATAAATGATTTCATTTTTCCTGATTTCATTCAGTGTTTCTTCTCATAGGCACCCAACTTTCATCTACCACAATGCACACTGAAAGCAGTGAGGAGTGGAGGAATGACTCCTAAATGTGAATCCTACTTTTAAGATTATGAGCTCTCTTCACAGGACAAGTCATTTAACAACTGAGATAATTATGTCTACCTTGATGATAGGAGATAATATAAATTGATCAACTAGGCTTGGCTATGTTAGACACATAATAAAGGGTGTATGTTTCTATTGAAGAGTCAAAAACATTCCTATATCTAGCCCTTTAGAATAGAATAAGAATTAAGGAACAAGAACAGAAGTAGTTGGCAGGATTGTGAAAGAACAGAGAATCTTCCTTAGATAAGAAAGTGAAGTAGTATAAAGAAATAATAGCCGAAACCGGTTTGGCTCAGTGGATAGAGCGTCGGCCTGTGGACTGAAAGGTCCCAGGTTCGATTCCGGTCAAGGGCATGTACCTGGGTTGCGGGCACATCCCCAGTAGGAGATGTGCAGGAGGCAGCTAATCGATGTTTCTCTCTCATCGATGTTTCTGACTCTCTCTCTCTCTCTCTCTCTCTCTCTCTCTCTCTCTCTCTCCCTTCCTCTCTGTAAAAAATAAATAAAATATATTTAAAAAAAAAGAAATAATAAATATTTAAATAGTACCAATTTTGTGCTGGATACTTTACCTATTCATATTGTATCATACCAATCTTTTTTTAAAAAATCCCTTAAAGTATATATTTAAACTCCAGATCTCTCAAGATGGTACTGAGGCTCCTAGAAGTCAATGCAATCTTCTTATTGATGACAATGCCTATGCTTGTTCATGTTGCCTCAGAGGTTGGGTTCAGAGTCTCAGTAAATGTAGGTCATGTTTCAGGAAAGGCACTCACTGGGAAAAGCCTAGCTCTTTCTTCTAGTGAAGGGCAGAGGACAGGTTCCAGGTAGAGGAAATCTGGGTCTGAAGTGCACAGGAGAACTTGCCTACAGTTATATGAAACTGAAGGCAATATGACTTCCTGTTTAAATCTTTAATGGAACACAAGATGCAAAGGGTATTCTGGTAATATTCTGATTGCATTGTTTTGCTTTAAATATTCAAATTATCTCTTTTATTTTTAAACTAGAGGCCCAGTGCATGATATTCATGCATTGAGGGGGATTGTCCCTCAGCCTGGCCTGCACCCTCTCCAATCTGGGATTCCTCTCACAATCTGGGACTGCTGGCTCCTAACTGCTTGCCTGCCTGCCAGCCTGATCACCCCCTTACTGCTCCCCTGCTGTCAAGATCACCCCCAAATGCCCTCCCTGCTGGTCCAATTGCTCCCAACTTCCCTCCCCTGCCAGCCTGGTCACTCCTAACTTCTCTCCCATGCAGGTCTGGTCCCTCCCAACTACCCTCCCCTGCTGACCTGGTCGCACCCAACTGCCCTCCCCTGCAAGCCTGGTTGCCCCCAACTGCCCTATCCTGCTAGCCCAATTGCCCCCAATTCTCTCCCCTGCCAGCCTGATCACCCATAACTGCCTTCTCCTGTTGGCCATCTTGTGATGACATTGCACATGACGCCACCTAGGCTTATATTATATAGGATATATTTTATAGATTTATACAGAGAGGAAGGGAGAGGGATACAGAGTTAGAAACTCTCTAATCGACGAGAGAGAAACATCAATCAACTGCCTCCTGCATGCCCCCTAAAAGGGATTGAGCCCACAACCAAGGTACTTGCCCTTGACTAGATTTAGAGCCCGGGAACCTTCAGTCTGCAGGCCGATGCTCTGTCCAATGAGGCAAACCAGTAGGGCTAATATTCTGATTGTTGATCTGGATGGTTGCTGGAATATAAATGTGGTAATTCTGTACACATGTAATTTTCATATACATATACACATACTTTATATATGCATGCATATATATATATATGTCTATACTAGTATATCTGCTTCAATAAAGTTTACAAAAATATCAATGCCGAGTGTGAACTTGTAAGAAAGGAATCTGGCCATAGCCCAAAAGGGTCAGAGAGAGCTAACCCAATTTACATTTAAGCTCTGATTTGAAAGGTAGGAGACTCTAGCCAGAGTTACATGACAAAAGACATTGGAATGTGTACCAAATGTTATTGAGGTCAAGGAAGCATTCATAAGAGGACACATATAAGAGGAGATTAGCCAGAGAATCACTAGAGTAACCTAGACAGAACAGCTGATTCTCAAAGGTGAGTGCAATAAGAATATTTAGTAAAAATATACGAAGTCAGTAACTTTTACGAGGAAGCAAATGTTAAAATCTCACATCTTAAGTTAATATTAGTCATGACCCACCTCTTTGCAGGAGTACAAGGTATTCTTATGATTAGAATGCTTAATGGGAGATCTTGCTGTGAGAAAAGTTTTTTAATTGGTTGTTTTTCTACATTCTGTGAAATGCACTAAGAACTTGCTCCTTAGCAGTAAAACTGACATTTTGCAGTGCACATGGGGGTCTCTATTATAATGAGACACAGGGACTTTTTTCAGGAATAGAGCCAACCAGCATGTTGAAGATTTATATTCAGTATTCTAAATAATTAAATAAGAGCAGAATTTCTCAAGTTAGCTCAAGATCTTGTCCCCTAGCAGGGGTGGGCAAACTTTTTGACTCGAGGGCCACAATGGGTTCTTAAACTGGACCGGAGGGCCGGAACAAAAGCATGGATGGAGTGTTTGTGTGAACTAATATAAATTCAAAATAAACATCATTACATAAAAGGGTACGGTCTTTTTTTTTTTTTTTTTTTTTTTTAGTTTTAGTTTTATTCATTTCAAAGGGCCGGATCCGGCCCGCGGGCCACAGTTTGCCTACGGCTGCCCTAGAGCATTGGTTCTCAACCTTCTGGCCCTTTAAATACAGTTCTTCATGTTGTGACCCAACCATAAAATTATTTTTGTTGCTACTTCATAACTGTAATGTTGCTACTGCTATGAATCATAATGTAAATATCTGATATGCAGGTTGGTCTTAGGAGACCTCTGTGAAAGGGTCGTTCGACCGCTAAAGGGGTCGCGACCCACAGGTTGAGAACCACTGGCCTAGAGGATCTACTTCACTTTGGTAATTCCAGTGAGCTCCTTGTTAATAAGTGTCAAATCATGATTCTAAACTTCATGATTATTTACTTGTTTATTGTCTATCCCCTAGTAGAATTTAATCTCCGTTAGAAAGGTGATTCTTCTCTGTGTTGTTTTATCTGCAACGTTCTGCAGATTAGTTGCTCAAAACATTTTTGAATGAATTAAAATAACTTGTTCTCATTCCCCATCCTATGCATCTTTGCAGCACTTTGCAAGGTTACCGAACTTCATTAAACCAACATTCAAAACCATTATCTCCACCTTTCATTCCAAAAGTATTTCAGTCTGCTGTCTTTCTTCATATGCTTCTCAGTCTTCTTTTTTAATTCTCATTTGTTGGAGATTCTTTTTTATTCTGTTTGTCTTTGGGCAATCTCCTTCATTCATAGAGAGGCAATATATATATAGATATAGATATAGATATAGATATAGATATAGATATAGATATAGATCTGTATATATCTATATCTATATATATATCTATATTAGAGAAATATGCTAATTAACCAGGATGCTGTAATGGGTCAACTGGGCAGGAGGTTGTGCGTGCAGAGTTGGGGATGGGGTGGCAGGGGCCTCCATGCACCTGCACTGGGGGAGAGCCTGATCACCAGTAGCCCTGGCTGCTTCGAGGGCAGGAGAGGGAGGCAGGGCTGGACCAGCAGTGGCTGCGGCTGCTGCGGGGGCCCGGGGAGCGAGAAAGGGCCGGACCAGCAGGCTTCAAGGCCTGGGGGAATGATGCAGGGCCAGACTAGCTGGCTGCGGAGCCTGGGGAGCAAGGCGGGGCTTAACCAGCAGGCTGCAGTATCCAGGAGCCAGGCAGAGCCGGATGGGCAGTGGCTGCAGGGGCTGCTGCACTGTGGGCCCAGGTCAGGGCTCATGCAGGAAGCAACCAATCAATGTGTCCCTCTCACATTGATATTTCTCTTTGTCTTTCCCTCTCTCTTCCATGCTCTCTAAAAATCAATGGGAAAATATCCCTAGGCAACTTGAGGGTGGGCGTCACTCGTGATTTCCAATTGCAAGCTGGGCTCCTAGTCTACACTAATAAAAGAGAAACATGGTAATTGGCGTACGACCACTACCCTTTTCATTGGCTAATCAGCGAGATATGCAAATTAACTGTCAGCCAAGATGGCGACCGGCAGCCAGGCAGCTTGAAACTAACATGAGGCTTGCTTGCTTCAGTGACGGAGGAAACCAACGTTCCCCGCCTGCCGCTGCAGGCCTCTGAGCTGCAGTTTAAAAAACATTGTAACAAATACCACCGGACTTCAGCCAGCAGATTTGCAACATTGTAAGCAAAGGCCAGAAACCTACTTTCAGGAGCGACGGCCTAAGAGCTGGAGCCAAGCCTCAAGCTAAAGCTGGCCCAGAATAAAAAAAAAAAAAAGGAAAAAAGTAGCATTTGGGAGTTCAGTCACACCCAGCCTGAAAACAGCCCTCAGACCCTCACCCAGATTGGCCAGGCACCCCAGTGGGGACCTCCACCCTGAAGGGTGTGTGACCAGATGCAAACAGCCCTCATCCCCTCACCCAGGCACCCCAGTGGGGACCCCCACCCTGATCCAGGACACCCTTCAGGGAAAACCAGCCAGCCCCCACCCATGCACCAGGCCTCTACCCTATATAGTAAAAGGGTAATATGCCTCCCAGCACCGGGATCAGCGGAGCTGCGAGGCCTCCCGGCACTAGGATCAGCATGACAGGGTGCGGCGCCCCAATCCCCCTGCCCCCCCACGGGCCCTGCTCTGTGTGTGACGGGGTAGAGCCATAACCTCCCCATCAGCCCTGCCCTGAGTGTGACAGTGGCGGCGCCCCAACCCCTTGATCGGCCCTGCTCTGTGGGTGACAGGGGACGGTGCCCCAACTCTCCTATCGGACCTACTCTGTAAGTGACAGGGGAGAGCTCCTCACCCCCCTGATGGGCCCTGCTCTGTGCGTGACAGAGGGCAGTGCCCCAACCCCCGGATTGGCCCTGCTCTGTGCGTGACAGGGGGTCGCGCCACAACCTCCCCATCGACCCTGCCTTTAGTGTGACAGGGGGTGGTGCCCCAACTCCCCAATCGGCCCTGCTCTGAGCCGGACCAGGGGCTGCACCTAAGGATTAGGCCTGCCCTCTGCCACCCGGGAGCAGGCCTAAGCCAGCAGGTCGTTATCTCCCGAGGGGTCCCAGACTGCTAGAGGGCACAGGCCGGGCTGAGGGACCCCCCCCTCCCCCCGAGTGCACAAATTTTTGTGCACCGGGCCTCTAGTTATGGTAATAAAAGAAGACAAACTCCAAAATCATATCTTAGGCAAATTACACTCGATAAGCCTCACTTTTTGCATCTATAAATTGGTGTACTAATATTGTTTATTCTGTAGTATTATTCTGAATACTAGATGAAATAAAATTTGTAAATTATAGCAACTGACCCCTACTACATTTTTATTATTTTCCCTCTGCAAATAATTGAAATCACAAACTTCCAACATTAATGTGTTTCAGATTACATTTGCCTGTTTCTGATGGATATCAACAGAGATATTATTTTAAAACTTCCAATTCAACTTGTCTAACACCAATCTAATTTCCTCCTAATTCAGATAACTTGACATCCTTTGGCTCACTGCTTTTTTTCTCCTCTTCAATGCCCAATCAATAATTTGTTAATAATTCTTTTTAAGTTATCTAATTATCTTTTCACATTCAAAAATGTTTTTCCATTTCAAGGGCTACCTTGATACAAAATCTATAGATGTTCTTATTACAATAGCCTGCAAATGCTACATGCATTGTTTCCTTTGTGACTCAGTTATTTCACAATGCTGCCCCCAGAAAACTTCTTCTAAAATACAACTATATTAAAACATTATTGCCTTCTCATTATTTATTAGCAAAAATGAGGTGTCAGTGATCCCAATTCCAGTGAGATCCAGGAATTTCAACTTTGTTTTGTGCAATCCCAATCCTCTAATCTACAGGTGGCTTTCCTCCCTGAAGAAGTATGATAGAGATACTGGGTACAGGTGCTCTAGGATGGCAATAAGGTGTAGCTGGGATGGTCATGCAACTCCCATGGCCTGGAGGAAAATCACATTTGCTCCTGATATAAGATCTTGAACATGACACTTTAGAAGACCTCATGCAGATATATTTTGCAAGTTCAACTCACTTCTTTCTTTTTGGGTCCTCTTATTTTTCTGATTATTTTCTTATATTTTCTGTAACATCCCCTATCCTCTGTCAATTCTAGGGTTCCTGAGTCCATATCTTCCTTACTTTCTCAATGAGTAAGGGAAAATAAGGAGGCAGAAAAAAAAACAGTAACAAAAAAACTTTATATTAAGATCATAATATGAACCCCCCCCTTCCCCACGCGACATAAAGGACAGGATTTGAGGAAAAATATTTGCCTATACCTTTCTTATGCACAAAAAATAAACCCATATGAAGGTAATCGAATGTTCCATTGTGTAAATGTTCCACAGCTTTTTTATCCACACATCTGCTGATGGACCCTTGGGTTGCTTCCAAATCTTGGCTATTGTAACACTGCAATGAACAGAGGGATGCACATATTCTTTTGAATTAATGTTTCAGATATTTTGGAATATATTCTCAGAAGTGGAATTGCTAGGTTACAAAGCGGTTCCGTTTTTATTTTTGAGGAACCTCCACCCTGTTTTCTGTAGTGATTGCTCCAATCTGCACTAACAATGTACTGGGATTCCTTTTTCTCCATAACCTTGATAACATTTGTTTGTTGCTTTATTGATGATAATCATTCTGACAGATATGAGGAAGTGTCACATTGTGATTTTAATATTTATTTCTCTGATGATTAGTGATTTGAACAACTTTTCAAGGGAATGTAATCTTGAAAGAAATTACATGACATTTCAGATACTCCATTAATGCTCTGCTCTCTGGCCTATGGACATTCATTGTATTATTTTAATGCCTGATATACACATTATATATTTTATATTATGGGTCCTATATTTTTCTTAAAAAATGAAAAAATGGTAGAAAATTGGAAAAGAGACTTGGGAATCAACTCTAAAGGAATGTTTAGATTTTGTTTGATAGGAGAAGTTAAGAATTTGGACACCATTTGAAAGAATATGGAAGGGAAATTGATTCTTTTTAAAAACTGTCTACACTCCAGAATGCTTCCATGCTGATTTATATTATGTAAAGACTGCACTAATTCATTATATAAAACACGGAGGAAAGCATGAATACTGAGAACAAAAGTACAATACATTTAAGTTTCTTTCTGGCAATTTAATTGTTCAAAAATACTAGCTGTGGAGGAGGAAATGTCCAGTAATGAAAGCAGTGGAAGTGAAAAACTTAAGCTGGAGTCTTGGGTAAAAAGACAAAAATGAGGTGAAGTATAAGGGAAAAAAATGAGTTTGTGATAACTCTTAGATTTCTAAGCTCCATAATTGATATAAAAACAAGCTAGCCTTGCATGTAGTAGAAAAGGCAATGTCAGTTTACTATATTAACACCTAGTTCCAGATCCCAATAAGGAAAGCAATAGCCTGTTTGGGAAATTACTTTGATATGGTGTCTAAGTTGTTATTGATGTCAAGTGTACCTTAAAGGATCCCTTGCTATGGCAATATGGTAATTTTAATAGGGGCAAGCTGCTAAGTAAAGCTTGTGTTCTACTAGAATTCAATATGATACTTATTCCTGAGCTAGATAAGAGTCATGTGAAAGCAAAATGATTCTACTGTTGACATACTTAAACATCCCAATTTCTTTTTTCTAAAGAGCCCAATTATCTAAAATTGGTTTTCAAATATGGAATAAAATCTCAGAACTATACAGACAAAATTTAGGTAATCCACAGGGATGTTATCTACTGGGATTGTTAGTTTGCATTAACTTGGTAAATTTGAATTCAAAACTTTATGGCTCTGCTTGAGATGTGAAATATTTGTCAGTTGATTAATTACATGCAGAGAGAGGATTAAGTAGTTACGAAAATGTAAAAGATATGGGAGAATAATTATAATAATTTATTTATATTTTACCTAACATTAAAAGATATTATCAACTATCAACTCTAATAATTTTTCTAAAGGGGAGAAATCTATGATTAAAATGTTTTTAAGAAAAATTACCTTACACTAAAATGTGCCATATCCCATTTGTGGTTCACTGTATTCTAGAGCTATCAGTCTTATGAAGCAATACATTTCTGTTGTATACTCCATAAGCTCCTGTTATAATATTTTATATTGCTTGTCTGCTGCCTGAGGAGAAGAGTAAAATATTGTTTCAAGGTGCCTTTTACATCTAAGGAGACTAGATATGTTTATTTCAATTTTCCCATTTTTACTGTAAGACAGTGGTTCTCAGATATGAAAGAGAAAATGAAAAGGATTTATTCTGCCCAGCTGGTGTGTCTCAGTGGTTGAGCGTTGACCTATGAACCAGGAGGTTATAGTTTGATTTCTGGTCAGGGCACATGCCTGAGTTTCAGGCTTGATCCCCAGTGTGGGATCTCTCTTATCATTGGTGTTTCTCTCTCTCTCTCCTTTCCTCTCTAAAATCAATATATATATATATTTTTTAAAAAAAGATTTGTTCTCTTCCCCAATAAAAAATGTAAAAACGTGATGGAAGAGGAGAGAAAAATAGAGGAGTAGATAAACCAATGAGATCTTGAGTGGTGGGTTCTAAATTGGTGATTGTCTATCTAGCCCTTCGAGTTGGCTGCCTGGAATGCTTTAAGAATATTAAACAAGTGATCTTACATTTTGCTCTGTATTAATGTTATAAGTCAAACCGTGCAACCCTCAAATATTCACTATTGCTTTATGGGGGTTAATTTTTGTTTGTTTTGGTGTTTTGGATTGAATTGTGTCCCCTCAAAAATAATGTTAAAGTCCTAGCCTGTTTGTTTGTTTTCATGGTTTCTATGTCCTTTTTTCATGCTTGCTATCTCTTGTTTAAAGTTCTCACTAAGTTCAATGAGCTTCCTTAAAGCCATTGTTTTGAACTCTGCATCTGGTTGTTTGCTTGTCTCTACTAAATTTTGTCTTGTGGTTTTTTTTTCTGGAGAATTTCTCCTGTTCTTTCATTTGGGATGCATTTCTTTGTCTCACCATTTTGGCTTGCTCTCTACTTACTAGGTATATCTGCTACGTGTCCCAGTCTTGTTAAGGTGGCCTTATATAGTAGGTATCCTATAGGGCCCAATGGCACAACCTCCCTGGTCACCCAAGCCAAGTGCTCCAGGTGCACCCCTTGTGTGGGCTGTGTGCACCCTCCTGTTGTAGTTGAGCCTTGATTACTGTTGGCACATGGATAGGATTTATTGACCCCCCAGGCCAATCAACTGTGAAGGTTAACTGTGACTATAGTGGAGGAGCTCCTGTGTAAGAACCAATCCCATGTAACAGAACTCACTTCAGCAGAACTCTGGTGCCTGCTGAGTCTGGTGTGTCCCTCATGGAGGTGGTTGGGTGGTGTTCTGGCATGGTCTGAAGCTGGCCGCAGGGTGCACTGGCTCTGGGGCTTCCCAGGAGGTACAGGCTAATGTAACTTGCTGCCTGTGCCCTGTGAGGGGCCATCTGGCATGAGTTACAAAGTGATATGTAGATGGATGCTACTTGTGCTGGCTTGGAGGTGCCCAGGAGAAGCCAAGCAATGAACCAAGGCAGGTTACCACTAGTTCAGGGCCTGGGACCTCTTTAGCAAGAGGTTAGGGATACATGGAGGCCAGATGCTGCTTGTTTGAGATTTTGGGCAAGTTCACAGCATGAGTCATGACAGGCCATTTGCATGGAAAAACCACTGAAAGTGGCTTGGGCAGGACCAGACGTTGGGTGGTATGGGGTCTCAGAGAATCACTGGGGTGGGGTAAACAGTGTTAGGTAGGTTGACGGAGACTCAGATATGGTGCCCACCAGCACCTGTGGAGGGAGGTGCTCAGCAAAGGAACAATGGCTTCTGCCAGCACTTTTGTCTGGGGAAAGCTTCCCTTCAGAACCTGCCCCTAAACCTGACAGTTCAGTTCCTCCATGTATGTCCGTGGCAACCTTCAAGCTGATGCCCCATCACTGGAGCTCAGAGAGAGTGACTCCAGGTAAGCCCATGTGTGGGCCCTTTAAGAGGAATGTCTGGGACTCCAACAACCTTCCATCTCACTCAGCCACAATATCAACTGGTTTCCACAGTGGGCATTTATTAGGATTTCTCTTCTTGGCACGGAAAACTTGGGCTTCAGGACCTGGTGTGAGGCTGGGACCCTTCACTACTCAGATGAGACCTCCACAGCTGAGCTATTCCTCACTACTTTTAGCTGCCACATAGGGTATGGGACCAACTTGTTCCATGTCTCCACCCCTCCTACCAGTCTCTCTGTGGTTCTTCAGTATATACTTAGAAGAATTCTGTTCAGATAGATTTCAGGTGTTTTTTTTTTTAAATACATTTTATTGATTTTTTTACAGAGAGGAGGGAAAAGGGATAGAGAGTTAGAAACATCGATGAGAGAGAAACATCGATCAGCTGCCTCTTGCACGTCCCCTACTGGGGATGTGCCCGTGACCAAGGTACATGCCCTTGACTGGAATCGAACCTGGGACCCTTGAGTCCGCAGGCTGACGCTCTATTCTCTGAGCCAAACTGGTTAGGGCTCAGGTGGTTTTTAATAATCATTGTTCTGTAGTTTGGTTGTAATTTTGATGTGTCATGGGATGCCAATATTGCATTTACCTACTCTGCCATCTTGACTGAAATCCCAATATAATTTTATTTTTAAATATACCTTTCAGTCTCCTTCTGCATTTATTTTTTTATGTTCACCTTATGAACACAAGTAAGTCACTTTTCACCTCAGAAATTTTAATTCTTCATCTAAAATAGTAGTAAATAAGAGTATGTATCAGACTACTCAATATGAATATGTACCTTCCAACTTTAAAACAATGATTCCATGTGCATTTTTTTCTTCATAAGTATTTCTGCTCTTTCAAAACTTATGAAAGTTAGCAAGAGCTGGATAAGTTTACATTTTGCCTGATAATGTTGAAAAAATAAGGTAAAAACTAAGGTCCAATGCTGAGTTCCCATCCAATGGTCATATATTCATTTTTTAGGACTAAGTATATTAAATATGTATTTTTGTTTTAAATATTAACAGGCATTAAAGGATGTAACTACTTATTAATTTATACAATGGAATTATCACTTTGTAGATTTCCATACCTTTTGGGAATATTAGGTGGAACATAATGTGAAAAAATGTTAATATAAATATACTGAAACATTTTCAACCAATATGGTTTCTGGTACATATGACAAGACATATAACCTAAAGGAGTGAAGTCCAACTATATTATATTATGTTCTGTTATTCTATTATGGTCATGGAAGATCTATGTGTAGAGTTATTGATCCTATTTTTATCTAAATTACATAGTTCATCCCTTTGAGAAACAAAAACAAAAAAGATTAGTTATGAAAAATGAAAGTTTTAGAGACACAGATTTGATTTTGAACCATCTGCCACTTAGTAGCTCTGAAACTTTGGAGTATCAATTAATATTACTGAATTTTTATTTTCTTATTTTCAAAAAAGAAATAATATCTACCACCTAAATTTGTGGTTAGGATTAAGTAAGGTAAGCATGCAAACAGTTTGTGATAAATGGTAATTTTTGCTATTTCAGAATGATCTAGATACATTTTCCCTCTGATTACAAACTCTAAAGGTTTCCTTCCTCAAAATGCAAAACATTTATGTTTCATGTGTGGCTAGAACAGATCCACGTTTGTTTAAAATCCTTCCTTTTTTCTTGAAGGAACTCTTACCATTTGCAACAGCATGGATGGAACTGGAGAGCATTATGCTAAGTGAAATAAGCCAGTCAATGAAGGAAAAATACCACATGATCTCACTCATTCGTGGATAATGGAGACCATTATAAACCTTTGAACAATAATAGATACAGAGGCAGAGCTGCCTCAAACAGATTGTCAAACTGCAGAGGGAAGGCCGGGGAGGGTTGGGGGGCAGGAGGTAGAGGGTAAGAGATCAACCAAAGGACTTGTATGCATGCATATAAGCATAACCAATGGACATAGGACACTGGGGGATAGGGGAGGCTAGGGGACTGTCTAGGGCGGGGGGATAAAATGGACACATATGTAATACCCTTTGTAATACTTTAAGCAATAAAAAATAAATAAAAGAAAAAAAAATAAAATCCTTCCTTTTTTCTTAACTCTATACTTTAAAAAACAATAATTTTCTTTTGTTCCTTTGTTCCTTTCTTCATTTCTTTCACTTAGCCTTTTTCTCACCTTACTTTTTGTTGCTATGTTTATAAAGTATTTGGAGATACTCTTTATAGTAGTCAGTGTTGTCCACTGAAAGCAAAATCAATAAGATGTGTGTGCATGTGTGCATGTGTGTATGAGTGTATTGTGTGTGTATCTTGCTTGAGGGAGGCCAGTCTTTTGTTCTATTTAGGCCTTCAGTTGATTGGTTGAGGCCCACCCACATAACAGAGGGAAATCTGCTTTATTCAAAGTCTCCCAATTTAAATGTTAATTTCATTCAAAAACACCCTCACAGAAACATACACAATAATGTTTGACTACATGTCTGCTAGTATGTCCTAACCAAACTGACACTTAAAATTAACCACCCCACTCTCTCAGTTGTTATCCATTGAAGAACACTTCAACAACACTGAACTTATCTTGTAGGCTGTGACACAGAAAAACTCATTAAATGGAACCAAATTATTAACTTTCAGATGGTACCTAATCATATGTGTTCCAAAAAATAACATGAAATAAATATGAGGGGTTAGTCTTTTTGGAAGATACAGATTTATGAAACTGTAATAGCCAGAACAATAATTCATCACAACCTTGTATTTTAGAATGGAAATATAGTTTCATTAAATTTGTAATATAATGGTTTTACAGTTCTGCACATCACTGAGAATATTCTTTTAAATATTAAACTTTCATCTATTTGTTCATTATAGTTAATAAAATGATTCACTACCATAAATAATAATAAAAGTTATATGTATTAAAAGGAATTTATATTTAATTTAATTGCCAATATTATATCTAGAATTACTAGTCAAAATATTAGACCTACACTTTAGGGTATAAATGCTACATGCTAGTAATTTATATAGTTAGCTTTAATTGAGCTTTTTAAAAAAAAATGCTCACCCAAGGATATGTTTTTATTGATTTTCAGAGAGAGAGCTAGATTGAAACATAGATGTGAGAAATATCAATCAATTGCCTCCCCTTTGTGGACCTACCAGGTTCGAACCTATAACCTGGGTATGTGCTCTAACGGGCTATCAAACCCACAAGCTTTTGGTGTATAGGACTAAGCCAGGGCTGGAAAAATTCTTCATAACTGAAATTTAATTTGTTACAATTGTATTTCAAAAGGAACACCCTCGACGCCTCTTATCACATAGAAATATGATTAGTTTGCTAAAGCAAGAACAATATTTTGAAGGAAATATTATTTCAGTGTCTAGCTTTAGGGATTGTAACTAATGCTTTATTTTCCAGGTAAAGACTTCACATTAAACTTCATTTATGCACTAACTCTGGGGCCTTGCCTAACTCCCAAGCTGTTGGGCCTGCATCCATCACCTAGTAACTGCAGTAAGCAGTTACTGTGGCTGCAGGTGTGATACAGGACATGATTTGATCCAATTAAGTGGGAGAATAGATTCCAGTTCCCAGATTTAGTTTGGATGAACTCCAAACAGGAAGGAACTTTAAAATTGTTTTTGTCATTTCAGGCTAAATAAAATGCCAATGCTGATGGAGTCAAATTAGCGAGTGAAGGAACAGAATGAAAAACAACTTTGCACACTGTAGAGAAAGTTACCTCACCAGCACTGCATTTAGCAAAGATGACTCAGAACTCTCTACAAAGAGTTTAAAAGATCTGGAAAAACAGACATCAACACTCCAGGGCAGCCCAGAGAGTGGGAGACAAGAGTGATGTGGAACCCAGGGACATGGGTAGAGAACAGAGCTTCTTATCTTAGCCGTAATGATGGCTTACCAGGTTACTAAACGGTAAACAGGATTAATATATGGGCTGAACTATGCCCCCCTCCAATTCCTATGTTGAAGTCCTAACCCACAGGACCACATAATGTGACTGTATTTAAACATGAGGCCTTTAAAGAGGCAGTGAAGGTAAAATGAGGTCACATGGGTGAGCCAACCCCATATACCGGTGTCCTTCAAACCAAGAACAGAGGCCTGGAATGAAACCAAACCTGCCAACATATTGATCTTGAACTTTTAGCCTCCAGAACTGTGAAAAAATTAATTTCTGATGTTTAAGCCACCCAGTCTGTGGTATGGTGTCATGGCTGCCTAGCAAGTTAATACAATTATACTGTTAGCTACTTGGTGAGAACTTGCTGGAGACATGACATAAGAATTACATACTTTGTCTCATTTTCTGTGAGTACAGTCCATTTAAGTTAGTTCCCCTTAAAAAATGTGTGTTCTCATATTTTCGTTTTGTTTTCAGGAAGGGACAAGTTAAATAGAAGGAGTTCTTCAAATTTATAGGTTTGGCATTGCATGATCAATTTTAAGTATTGCTTTAAGGTTTTAATATAAATAAAGCAGGTAACATGGATTCTTTGGAGGTCCTATTCATATGTCATTCTTTGTTTTTACACAATGTAAATTTTTAAATTTCAGAAGTATACATATTCAATATAAAACGTGCATTAGAAAACACATTAAATAAATATTCTAGAAAGTTAATTTTATTGATATAATAATATACTTATGAGGAAAATAAGAATTGTTACAAACTAAAAACATGTTGTAAGAGTGGCGTAATATTTCTAATCATTATACCATTATAACTGTTTAGGCATTCTAACCAGTTTGCTATATATACATCCATTCAATTTACTTATATATTCTAAACAGATCATTTGTAATTGAATTGTAAGTAATAGGCAAAGGGTCTAATTCCAATATCACTATTTTGGTTTTCATCACAGATGAAATAAGTGACTATGTCTGGCATGAAACATAGACTTAAATTTCTTTTTTTTCACTTAGGAATACAGTTCACAGGGTCCCATTTAAAATACTTATCTATAAATATTAAACTATTATTTTTATATTCCATATTTAATTCCACAAATCCTTTATTTGAACAGCATAGTACATGCACTCACAAAAGCTGTGCTTTCACATTGACTATTTTGCAAGTTATGAGAGAGTTCAACACACCTTGACTTATATGAACTATATGAATCTTACTGAGCGCCTATTACGTAACAGGCCTAAGGATAGATTCTATGGTGGGGAGTTATTTGGAGCATTTTGCAGTTTTTAACTTGTACACACATCCTTTAAAAATTCAGAAATTATGTGATTGATAGGAATTTTGAAAAAAAAACAAAAAAAAACAACCAAACCTCCAATGTAGGCAAGATAGAGGCACAACTCTTGTGAATGACACCCAATGCAGAAACAAAGATAGTATTAACATGTGTACATCAATGAACCACATGGAGTAATGAAAATACACACCTAAAACAGTCCCACTCTTGACTTTGCTTATATACTTTATTTACAAAAAAACAAAACACTAAAACAACTACCACTGGCTCCCAAGCAAAGACTTGTTTCTTATAAATATGTGTATAGTTCCTATTACTAAAATTTTTCACTATGCACAAATTATTATAGTGTCTAAATGATCATGTGTAGACTTTTTTTTCAAAATGATGTTCTTAGAGTGTTGAGAAATTTTTATCTCACATGCATTGCTATTCTTTTGTATCATAGTTATAATATGCATTTGAAAGTTCTGGGCCACGGGAAGTATAGAAGATGTGTTATATTGAAGCTGATCTCATTACCTAGGGAACAAATTGTGCCAAAGAAATTATTTCAAGGTTATTTGCCATTCTGAAGAGAGGTTTTGAGTTACTGACAAGCCGATATAGGTCAGATTTAATTTTACTTATAGGCTTATGGGAATATATTTCAGCAATATAAATACATAGAGAAATATAGGTATTATAGTTTCTACTTCTATATCTAGAATATTAATTTAAATTAATTAGAAATATAGTATTAATACAAGACATCAAGGAAAGTCATGAATTCCACTTTTAGGTTCAAAAATAATCAAATACAACTTACGCCAAAATTCTTTTTATAATAGAATAGATTTTTTAATAGATCACACTTTATGACAATTTTAAACACAATGATATTTAAACAATTTCATTTCTCTTATTGCTGTCATATACTATCTTTCCAAATGTTTGGTCTTTGTAAAATCCATTGGTAATTTTATATTGTAGAATTACATCCTTATAAAGACTTTGGAGTATATTTTTCACTTAAATTCTGATCACTGATCTAAATACACATTAAATTGTTATGTAGTTATTGACCCATGAAATAAATTTAACTCTGTTTTAACTGGATGATTAGGGTCAAGAAATACAAAGATCTATTTCCCCAAAAGTGAGGAGACAAAAGAAAGCTAGGTGGATGGGAGTGAGACCATAGGAAGGGAAAGTAAAACCCAAGAACCGAACAAGGCAGAGTTACTAAGACACCCCAACTGGGTGGGGAAGGAAGGGCGCAGGAGCGAGAGGCATGAACTTTAAAAGTGTATGGATATTGACAGGACAGACAGTGTACAGATATCCAAGCACAAGGTAGTAAGATGTATAAACCCATCCCCAGGATACTGCTAAGGCAAAATGCTTTGAAAAGACCAATAAGAAGCTAGCAAGGCTGTCTCCACCCCCTAAATTAAAAGGTGTATGCTTCCTTTCATTCTCTTTTCCCCTGCACACAATGGGTTCTTGATTTTGGTTCCTGTGGTGGGGAAGCACATCCCTGCGCCCATGTGACTTATGCCATGTGGGCCTCCACACACGGATTATTAAACTATAATTCGCTTGGATACTAAACTACTCCCAACTGTAACATAAAAAGGAAGCTCCGGACACTGGCCTGCTCCTGGAACCCCAGCTACACCTTTTCCAAAACTGGCTTCTCTCGATAAACTTCGGTTCCACTAATGTTTTTTGTCGGCGACTTCATTTTTTGATTTTGCTAGACAATGAACTTGGACTCAACAACCCACATTTCGGTTTCAAAAGTATTATTGAAATAAAGGTTAATTAAATTAAAAGTTAATTTAGTGAATTCTACTGTACATTCAAAGAAAAATTAATATCAATTCTTCTCAAACTCTTCTGAATAACAAAGTGGGAAAAATACTTCTAAACTCATTTTACAAAACCAGCATTAACCTGGTAGAAAATCCAGACAAAGATGCCATAAGAAAGAAAATTATCGGCCAATATTGCTCATAAGCACTTATACAAAAATCCTCAGCAAAAATATTAACAAATTGAATTCAACAGCACATTAAAAAGATCTTATACCACAATCAAGTGGGATGTATTTAAAGATGCAAAGGTGGTCCAATATTCACAGATCAATGTGATACACAACATAAGAAAGTAAAGATAAATATAATATAATCATATGAACAGATGTAGGAAAAACATTTAACAAATTCAACATACATTTTTTTTTTATAAAAAACTTACAACAAAGTGGATATAAAGGATATCGATGGATAAAAAGAAGGAGGCATCTGTAAAACTGTCAACAATAAAGATAAATTTAAAAAAAAGAAAGGGTATGTATCTTAAAATAATAAATGCTATGTATGACCAACCCACAGCTAACATTATTGTATCAATGGTGAAATCAGGAACAAGACAATGAAAGGTCTTAGATACAGGAGACTATGGGAGGAATGCATACATGATGGACGGATGGAGGGAGACAGTTCCAAGCCACCAGATTGCTTATCTTACATCCACAAAGGACAGAAAAATGTTACACGATAAGGGGGAGAAGAAAAGAAAGGGAAGGGGGGTGTGAAGCAACAAATTCAGTAAAAAATCAATGTTCAAAAATCTATTGCATCTCTATACACTAATAATGAACTATCAGAAAGAGTCATTAAGAAAACAATTCCATTTACAATGGAAGCATAAGAATAAAATACCTAGTAATATCCAGGAGGTAAAATACCTGTCTACTAAAAACTATAAAACATTGATGAAGCCGAAACCGGTTTGGCTCAGTGGATAGAGCGTCGGCCTGCAGACTGAAAGGTCGCAGGTTCGATTCCGGTCAAGGGCATGTACCTGGGTTGCGGGCACATCCCCAGCAGGAGATGTGCAGGAGGCAGCTGATCCATGTTTCTCTCTCATTGATGTTTCTAACTCTCTATCTCTCTCTCTTCCTCTCTGTAAAAAATCAATAAAATATATTTTTTAAAAAAAACATTGATGAAAGAAACTGAACACACAGATAAATGGAAAGTTAGTCCATGCTCATGAATTGGAAGTATATTTTTAAAATATTCATAGTACCCTGAGCAATCTACAGAGTCAATGCAATCCCTATTGAAATTCCAATGACATTCTTTTTTTTTTTACAGAAATGGAACAAAAAAATTCAGAAATGTGTAATTAATGAAGACCCCGAATTGCCCAAGTAATCTTGGGATAGAAGAACAAAACTGGAGGCATCATGCCTTCTGATTTCATACTAAATTACATGGCGATGATCATAAAAACAGACATAGATCAATGAAACAGAATAGAGAGCCCAGAAATAAGCCCATGCATATAGGATCAATTAAGTAGTGAGAAAAGAGGCAAAAATATGCAATAGGCAAAGGACAGTCTCTTTAATAAATGGTGTAGAGAGCGGCTCTAGAGTTAAGCCTTGGATTGACCTGAGGCAGAGCCACAAACAAGTCCCAGCTTAGAAGGCAGAGCCCTCTTAGTTTAATTAAACTTAATCTTATAGCCCTTCCTAGTTCCTTCCTGGGTAGCTAATGGGCTGTGAGTGGTGCAACAAGTGCTGCCAAAACAAGGTGAAACTCACAAGAACATTGTAACTATGTTGACCACTACCTTGTTTTTCTCTGACTATAAAATAAAGGCTCAGCTTGCTGGCTTGATCCTCCTCTTTGGCCTCATCCAGGCACAGGAGATCCACCGAGCCCCAGCTAAATTCTCTTTGTCTGTCTTTTCTTTAATCTTTTGCTGCCCCCCTTCCTCACTCAGGCTTACTGAACCCTTAGCTGAGCTGGCACAGCAAAAAATGGTGTTGGAAAACTGGACAGCCACATGCAAAAGTGAAACGGGACCACTATCTGACAGTGTGATTTAAAAATCCCATAATGTTTATAATAGATTTCCAAAATATATGTCAAAGTGCAAAGAACAAAGGAAACTGTAGACTCTTGTAGAATAATAAGATATAAGATTTTGTCTCTCAGAAACCAAGAAATATTTTTCTAAAGAACAATTTATTGATTTTTAGAGAGGGAGGAAAGGAGAAGAAACGGATGTGAGAGCGTAACATCAATCAGCTGCTTCCTACACACTCTCTACTGGGGATCGAGCCAGAACCCAGGCTTGTGCCCTGACCAGGAATTGAACCAGCAAACTCTCTGTGCACAGAATGATGCCCAACCAATTGAGCCACACTGTCCAGGACACCAATAAATATTTTAAACTGACTGGCATTACTACACAATGAAATTGGCACAAAGGCTATCAAAGAGATTAATGAAACAGGACACACACACATGAATATTGGGTTTATGACAGGACTGGTACTGCAAAACATTTAAGGAAAGATGTTCTTTTAAATAAAATATTATGAATATATTTTTATTAATTTCAGAGAGGAAGGGAGAGGGAGAGAGAGATAGAAACATCAATGATGAGAGACAATCATTGATTGGCTGCCTCTTACATGCCCCACAATGGGGCTGAACCTGCAAACCAGGCATGTGCCCCGAACAAGAATCGAACCCAGGACTCTTCTGTCTGCAGGCCGACGCTCTACCCACTGATACCCACTGAAAAAACTGGCTAATGTAGGAATCTTTTTGATTTTTATTTTTTTTACTTAGATGATCAAGAAATCAGAGATATGTTCACTTTGTGGTGATTCATTGAATAGTCTAGTTTTGTTGTTAATCCTCACCCAAGAATATTTTTCCATTGATTTTTAGAGAGAGTGGAAGGGAGGGGGAGAGACAGAGAGAGAGAAACCTCAATGCCAGAGAGACACATCAATTGGTTGCCTCCTGCACATGCCCCAACCAGGACCAGGGATCGAGCCTGCAACCAAGGTACATGCTCTTGGCCAAAATCGAACCCACCACCCCTTTGTCCCCAACACTCTATCCATTGAGCCAAGCCAGCTAGGATGAATAGTCTAGTTTTTGATATATATACTTCTCCATTTATCTGTTGTACTTTAATTAACTAGGGAAAAACAAATAAACAAGCAAGGAAGAGCAAGCAAAATAAAAGGAGGAAAAGAAAATTTGCCAGACTGAATAAATGATTTAAATCAAAGGTATTCACAAACTGACCTGCAAAAGAAAAATTAAAAGACCCACATATAGGATTACTTTCTGAATTTTCAGTGCAGTACAAGTAAGGAGAAGCTCTCACAAATGTCAAGACTGAAGAGGAAAAGAAGGTCAGTTCCAAAACAAGGATACGACCTGCCTTTTTAAAGAAAATCAATTTTGGATTACAAAAGATAGAGGCAGAATAACCTCCCATTTTAAAGGGAAGACAGTATTCAACTGAGACAAACTGTCAAGTGTAAATGCAAAGCAAATACATTTTCATAAATCATAGCATCATAATCAACTCTCTTTGTGCATCATTTCCGGGGCAGTTACTCAGTGCAGAGGTAACTATAAACAGAAACAGAGGCTATGAAATTGCACAAACAGTGGCCATGACTGAAGAGCTTAAGGAAATCAAGTCCTGGGATGAAGGTTCTGCAGCAGGCCTCGTGTCTTAGACTGGTGGCTACAGCAGAATAACAGAGACTGGATGACTTATAAACAACAAACATTTATTTCTCACAGTTCTGGGAATCTGGGGAGTCCAAGATCAAAGCACTCGCGGATTTGGCGTCTGGCCATAGCACACTTTCTGGTTCATTGATGACCATCTCTCTTGGTAATCTCGCACGGCAGAAGGGGGAAGGGAGTGCTTTTATAATGGCACCATTTCCTTTCAGGAGGGTAGATCCAATGAACTCCCAAGGCCTCACTTCCAACTGCTATCACAGTGAGGAAGTAGGGTTCAGCATATGAGTTGTGAAGGAGACACAAAGCCTAGCTGGTTTGGCTCAGTGGATAGAGCGTTGGTCTGCGGACTGAAGAGTCCCAGGTTTGATTCTGGTTAGAGGCACATGCCCAGATTGCGGGCTCAATCCCCAGCAGGAGGATGTGCAGGAGGCAGCCTATCAATGATTTTCTCTCATTATTGATGTTTTTCTCTCTCTCCCGCTCCCTGCCTCTCTGAAATCAATATATACATATATTTTAAAGTGACAAAAATACTCACTCTATAATCCTTGAAAGTAGTTATATTAGGCCTGAACTTTAGTGGCTCCAGAATTGTTAACTGAAAAGACATTGGTTAGTGAACATTCAAATTACTGAATGCAAAAAAAAAAAAAAAAAAAAAAAAGGCTGGAAGGTGGTAATTACATATAGAATGAATTACCTATTTTTTTTTAACCATGAAATAAAATAATTAAAAGTTAGAAAATTCAGGAAAAACAAAACAACAAATTCAAGTAGTAGAAAGTCAAGATGTATATATGAAGAGATATAAAATGTCTCTATCATTATTTGGAACAATTAATGGAATATGAGAAAAAGAACTTGTCCTTGATGTTAGGAATATTCCTGTGTTCATCTTGTCTTGACATTGGACCGTAGAGAAGCTAGTTAAAGAAGGATATGCTTTTTAATTTTGCTGTATATTTTACAATGAAACATGCTTATCTAGTCAGATTAATGTAAATGCATGCTTGTTTTTAACCGTGAGAAATTATCTGTGGACAAAACTAAATACATAGTTTAAAATTTAATTGATATAATATTCCATTAGTTTCAGGTGTACATAATACTGATTTGATATTTATATAGGTTATTAAATGATCCCCATGATAAGTCTAACTGCTGTATGTCACTATAGAAAGTTATTACAATATTACTGACTATATTCCCTATGCTGGATCTTTATTTTATAACTGAAAATTTGTACCTCTTATTTCCTTTCACCTATTTTTCTCACCTCTCAACCCCTTCCCTCTCTGGCAACAACTGGTTTGCTTCCTTTATCAAAGAGTCTGTTTCTGTTTTTTGTTTGTTTTTTAAACCCACATATACATGGAATCATATGGTATTTGTCTTTCTCTGTCTGATTTATATCACTTAGCTTAATACCTTCTATGTCCATTCACATTGTTGTTAATGGCAAGATTTCATTCTTTTTTACAGCTTAGTAATATTCCATTACCACATCTTCTTTATCTATCCATCTATCAATAGATACTTAGGTGGCTTCCAACATAATTATTTTTAAAGAAAAATGTATTTACCCTGATAATATAAAAATATAGGGACTTGCAAATGTTGAAAAAAGTGGAGTAGGGAAGAGATGTGTAGTGAATATAGAAAAACAACTATTTACACTCAGTAATTAAGAGAGAGAATATCTAAAGGAGAGTAAACAATACATAGAAAATATAAATTACTTACATTTATAAAATAATCAATTAAAAAATTAAAGCTGATTTAAATTTTTGATTGAGTGGGCCTAAGGAGAGAGGGAAGTGCAAATAAAATAAAATAGGTTTCACCTTTATCTTTCATAGTAGGTGTCAAAGGTAATGGAAAAAAATGAGTTCTACATGTATATCTCTTAAAATTACAGTCATTACTCTCAGTATAACCAATAATAAATATGCTTAAATAATTGTCTCTGGAACTTGACAAAGTTATGAAGTGAGGGGGACCTACTGATATTGAAAGTAAATTGTTGGATACTATTATTTTACATGTTTAAAAGCAATAAAAATTTAAATTATTTACCTTCATTTTAATTTGAAACATTTAATAATACTTCAGATTCTTCTTTGTCTGTATTTTCTTCTTTGAAATGAAAAATCTTCACTCTTAGGTTAATAAGGAGGTCATGTGCTTCGCTGACCATAACAGCATAAACTCCTTTAGTTCCCTTTCTGAATTAGCTACTTAACCATCTTCATGCTTTAGGAAACTTTTTCTATCCTTTAGTATTCTTAATGCTGTTTTGGCTCAAGCAGCACCCACTCTCACTCATCCCCAATGCAGGAGGCAGGGAAGAATGAAGCAAAGTCAAAAGCTAGGACACGAGTTTGCCAATTCTTGTTTCAGCCAAATTATTATAATTTGATTCTCTGCTTCTGGCTGCTGTGATGGCCATTTTTACTAAATATAACCAGTCAAACTCATCATGTGTTGATGTGTAAAAGGGGAACTGATGTAGACCACTTGGGACCCACTCAGGGTAAACTTCTATTCACTGTATGCTGCTTCCTCCCCAGTCTCCAATGGCATTCCATAAAGCATTAAATGCTCTCTGTTCCTCCCTTATGTTTACCAATGAAGTCAAGCCAAAAAAAAAAAAAAAGCTCAATAAATATGCATTAAATAAGTTATCATTTAGAAGAAGCCAGATACGTTTTACAGTGGTAAGCACAAAACAATATACTAGTACATAGCAGTTTCCCAAATGAATGCCTGGCATCTCCAAAGGATAAAACAACATAATTTACCAAAATGGTTGCTTTCTTTCATACGACAGGAGACAGTTTATTGGCATATTGCTTCAAAGAAACATTGACATTTTCTCTCTGAAATAATAGTTGTTTTGCTGTTTTAAAACACGGATTTTACTTGAAATGTTCACATATCATTTGTCTTAGGTACTGCAGAGGTAGTCCTTGGGGTCAAAAACAGTGTGATGCTGATCAATCACTAGTATTTTTACCTAATGTTGCAAAGTGCATTTCTGAGACATTTCCAGTTGTTTCCATTTCATATAATAGCATCATGCTCATTCAGATGTTGAAGAAATTGAGTCCATAATGATGCAATCTCCAATTGTTGCTTTTTCTCTCCCTGTGATGCTGCTAGTTTTAATATTGGCAAGCAGAATTCAATTTGCATTGTCCAGATAGTACCTTAGAAGTTAGGATTCCTAAAATTAAGGAAATCCCATGTACTATGTTTTTATAAATTGATGAAGGGCTCAATGAAAGATTTTAATATTTACTATTAATATTCATTTTATTAAAATTTCATTTAAAGAATCACAATACAACACATAATAGTAAAATTGATTGGAGATAAATATTTCATAGAAAAATGACTGGTAAATGCTTTAAGGATATGTAGCTCCAATTATCATTTATTGAGCTTAACTCATTTATAGGTAATAGAAATAAATTGTTACAGAGTGTCTGGAATTGAATATTGACTCTGTGACTTGCTAACAATATGGCACTTGGTTTGTTTCATCTATAGTAAGGGGATAATCATTCACCTACATCATAGGTTGTTATAAATGCTAAATGAGTACATGTAAACATATCTAAGCCATGTAGAATAGATCATACAAATTATACACACATATGTTCTTATTATTTCTTCATTACACATTTTATTTATTCAGTAATTATTGGATAAATAACTGTGTTTCAGTAGGTACTCAATACTTCCTAAAAATGTCAGTGCCTATTTCGTATTAAAAGCTGTTCTGTGCATGGGGCATGTAAAAATGTTCAAGATGTATTACTGCTAAAGAGAAATGTACAACTTATTATATTAGATAGATGAATAGCAAATGTGGAAAGAGAGGTTAAAGGGGAAAAGTAACACAGCACTTCAAGAAAATATGGACACTTAGTTGAGAGGTCCAAGTAACTACACAGACCTAAAAGCTTAAATTGAAAGAAAGATGATAGTCATGAGAATTCCAAATAATCAGACAATCCTTTGATACAGATATTTTTAAGTAGACAGGCTGTCGAGGCTGACTTCCACTATACCCATGAAGTGGATGTTTGCTCTGGCTATTTCTAGGGCCATCATGCTTCAGCCAGTTCACTCTTCAAGTTGGAAGAGGATGTGTAAAGCAAGCCCTGCGTTCTGTTTATACACCTGGGTACATTGCTTTAATCATCTACCACATCTACTGAGTATTTTGCTCATAACGTTCCCCTCTTTCAGAATATTCAACCCATCATTCTCATCCACTCAAATTACATTCTATTCTTCAAGTAGTTTAATTATCTTTTTTTCAAATCCTCACTCAAGGATATATTTTCAATGATTAGAGAGAGGTGTAGGGGGAGAGAGAGAGGGGGCCAGATATCAACAAGTTGCCTCCCTTATGTGCCCCGACTAGCGATCAAATTTGTAATCTGGGTATGGGCGCTGACCTGAAATTGAACCTTCAACCTTTTGGTGTATTCAAGGAAACTCTAGACAACTGAGCCAGGGCTAGTTTAATTATTTTAACTCCCTCAAAGATTTTCTTAAACACCTTAACCTGAAATAAGTTCCAACTACACTATGCTTCTAAAGTGTAGTTACTATAGTAACCAGTATCTTTATGATCAGTAAAACATGCCTTTATTATCTCATTTGCATCTTTGTTGTATGACTTGTATCACTTCTGTGTCTTATTTCTCAAGCAGACAATAGGATATGTTTTGGGAGACTAATGTGTTGCAAAAAACACTGGCTTTGGAACTGGAGCCATTGATGTACTCACTGAGTCACATTTACATGTGATTAAATTTCTTTCAGTGTCAGTCAGTTTCTCCTTATTTATAAGAATCAGTAGGACATTTGTCTTTACATTTAAAAGGCTTAGCATAGTGCAGATTGTAAGGTTTCAAGATTTCTTAATCTCCTTTTTTGAGATCAGTGACCATATCTTGAATTCCTTTTATATTCTGCAGTATTTAGATTAGTTTCTTGACATTTACTTTGGCTAAATGTTTGGAATTGATTCTGCTTAGTAAAGACAAAAGAAATGTGTCTCACTAAAGTATGGCAACAGAAATATGTGAATATTTTGATGTATATAATGTGAGGCAATGCCCCATTGCTATTGATTGTAGGCAAGCAGCACGGGCAGCTAGATTTTGATGGTGCCTATCAATCAAAAATGGACTGAATTGACTAGATCAAAAACATTAGGCAGCCAATGAGGAAAAAGGCAGAACATTAAACAAATTTAGGTTTTGCTAGCTGTATTTCGAGTCTCCAACCCGAGGACAAATTACAAGTATTCTCACTGGTGAAAGGACTTTAAGTCATGTAGTTATCTTTTAAGCCTCATTTATTCATACAAGTTCCACAATCAATGATAATACCATTGTAGGAAGAAAAATGTAGAACTTCAAAAGCTGAAATACATTCAAATGCAAGCTAAAATGCAGCCTTGCCTTATGCAAAACAGCTCTTTTGATTCAGATCATGCTTCTTTTCACTCCCACTTTAGATTATATTTTCTTGTGCTTGAGATCCTCAACTGGGAGACATTTTCGATGCTGGAGACATTGAGAACTGGTATAATTAGGATGTGGAGTGAAGTTATTTTGATGTAGGGTTCAGTTATTCCAAGCAGGAGGACTTGTCCTGGATGCAAACACAAGAGATTTTCTCCTCCACTTCGCCCACATTGCCTGGGAAAATCAATTATTTGACAATTAAAAGCGGAGCCCACTGCTGATCCGCAGCAGGTATTGACAAGTTGTGATGAGACACCCTCAGCTGCTGCTGTTCTCCTCCCTTTTATAGCACCGACTGCAGTGGAATTTGATTTAGATACTTGGAATATAGAAAATTATATGTTAGGTTGGAAAATAAACATGACCTATTCTTTTGTATTTTTATGGTGATTTTTTAAACACCCATAGTCTAAGATCATAATCTACATTGTAAATTCCTCATATTCTTCTCAACCATCCCTGAGGCAAAGCAGTTAGAATATGTTCTTTAGGAAAGATGCTATTTTTTCTAAGTTAGTCTATGTATCATACATTTCCTGATGTATATGTTTAGCCTTAAAATCAATAGGGGAAAAAAGTTTTCATGGGGCTGCTGAAAAGGTTAATGTGATCTTGGACTGGTGAATGTTGTGGCACAATTGATGGTAGATGAACCAGGTGACCTCTGGATCCTGTGATTTAATGGCTGGAGAAGGATGAACTGACATCATGGTTATTAATAGGCTAAGACTGGCTAAAATACCAACGTTCTCTAAGCTGTAAAGGAGTAAAGAATTTCTTTGTTCAGCAAAACTGCTGTGTGCAGCCAGGGTGGTTAAAAATACATCACACAGAGATTCTGGAAACCTAGGTTCTATTCCTTGCTGGTTCTCTAACTAGCAATGTGACCTCAGCCAGCTCAATTAACCTCTCTGTATTCCTTTTCTTGCATATAAAATAGACAGAACAATACCTGCCTTTTCTAACTTTCAGGATTGTTTTCCAATTCGACTGAGATAAAACATGTGGAAGTGTTTTAGAATGCATTGTGCAGCATACAAATGGAAGTTAATAGTCATTGCCAACTCTGCTTATGACTCTTTTTCTTTCAAAGACTATCCTTACTCAAAATGAGTCATTCCTCTTAACTGCAATTACTTCAAACTGATTATGTGTTCATTTTGCCCCCCTGGTATTCTACAGTAACACCAAACCCATTGTAGGTCTCTGATTTTTTTCTTTTGTATACTGCTTTATGTCTTCCCAATCAAATTTAACTGTCATTCAGAAGTTGTTTGGGAAAATAGATATTACCTATTAAATATGTTTTCTCGTCTCAGTAGAATTAAGTTTTGGTAAATGAGTTATCTACATTTGACAAGGCACTATATTTCCAGGCCTTGTTCTCAGCCATATGGTATTGTAAATTCAATGAGTTATACAGGGCTTATAGGTGATATTAATAAAACTGGATATGGTTTCTGTAAGAATTCTGTGTCTAAGAAACTTTAACCCTATAGTAACTGATGAGTGTGTTTTATGATCAGAATCTTGATGCCTTATAAACATCCAGCTCTATATGGTTACTTTATCATACTTGTCCCCCAGAAAACCAGGCCAAGAAACATACCTCACTATTTATTATTCTGGACTTATTGAGCCTCAAATCATGTCTGTATACACATTTCTGTATATCTTATCACTGCTCTTGTATCAGTTACATTAGTTAGGAACAGCAGGGTTGTCAGAATTTACCTATGTACCTTAGGACACGAAACAATTATAACATTCACAGCAAACTGATGGAATGTTGACAAAGGGACGTCTAGCAGGCTATTTATGCATAAGCAAGATTTGGGGTCAAGCTGTTTATCCCTTTTCAAGTCCATTTCTAAGTCTTTTGGGATTCTGTCTACCTACTTCCCAAAGTATTGTTCTACCAAATCAAATATCTGGATCCAACTTGAGTGGCAGGTCATGAATGATGGAAACAGCTGCTAAGTGGGTCTAGGAATGGAACAGGTCCCATGAATGGAAATTAGATAGGGGAAGCACAGAAACCTGTTGCTGCTATCAGTCACCAAACTGTAAACTTCACTTCAGATGAGGGTTAACTCTTTCACCTCAAAGCTTACCCAAAGGTTACTTTGAGAAGCCCTACAAACCAGAAGCAGAGGTTCACTGTATATGAAAACTATGACTATGTAACTGACCATATGCTGGCCTCTTTGTATCTGTGAGGGGGGTAGAGTTGTATTAAGAGCAACAGACCCATGTTTTTTTGATAAGGGGTTTTCAACTTTTCCTTCTCACCTACCATGCCCTAGAAAATATGAGAGCAGGGGGTGCAGGAGGTAGGGGGGTAAGAGATCAACCAAAGGACTTGTATGCATGCATATAAGCATAACCAATGGACATAAGACACCGGGGGATAGGGGAGGCTAGGGGACTGTCTAGGGCAGGGGGAAAAAATGGACACATATGCAATACCCTTTGTAATACTTTAAGCAATAAAAAAAAAGAAAAAAAAAGAAAATATGAGAGCAGGGAATTTATTTTGTGCTAAGATTATCATGGCCAAAATTGCTGACTATAAGGGATTTCTACTAGCTTATGTTTCAAGGCTTATTATTTCATGTAGGCTGGGGGAAAACAGATTTACAAAAATAGATTTCAGAAAGTCTTCAATTTCATTTGAAGACACTGAGACCATTACTACATTACAGACCTTGCAATGGAAAGTCTGACTGAGATGTGATCTTGGAACTGTAAAATACCTGAGCTATTAAAAACCCAACGAGCCATATTTTCTGTGACTGACTGAGTACCTTGACAACAAAATACTTTCTCTGAGATTGATTTCACATAGCCAAATATTTGGATGGATCTAGATCAGTGGTTCTCAACCTTGGCTGCACATTAGAATCACCTGGGAATCTTTTTAAAATCCTGATTTCTGGGCCTCATCCTCCGGAAATTCTGTTTCTTTGTTACTGATGTGGCCCCACCCCACCCTGCCAGCCTGATCGACCCACTCAATCTGTTCATTAGTCTGTTCGGTTGTTTCAGATGTGATGGCCCCAGGTTCTTTATATATGTAAATGACTTTTGATGTATGTATGATGACATGTATCTACCTTTGTAGTATTAGACAGTAGTTTCACTGCCCTAAAAATCTATGTGCTCTGCCTACTCATCTTTTCCAACCCTTAACCTCTGGCAACCACTGATCGTTTTACTGCCTCCATAGTTTTACCTTTTCATGTTTATTTTTCCCTTTAGGTTATACACACCTGTTTTAATAGATGTCCTTAACAAATCTCCCTTCCTATTCATTTTCCACAGAGGTTAAAGTCTCTGATGTGCAATGTGATTACCCTGGTGTCATGCTTAAATGACCTCTCATTTCCTCCAGCGTGAAGTCCCTGTTACTTGGTGAGCCAAAGGCCTTTGATATCTGGCCCTTGCTTACTTGTTTTCCTTCACATCGTGCAAGTTACCACCATGCATATTATATTCCTGCATACTGAAGTACTTCCAGTGTAGGGAGATTAGGACAAAGTGTGGGAGGGGCAAGACTAAGACAAAAGCCAGGACCTAGACCAGTGATGGTGAACCTTTTGAACTCGGCGTGTCAGCATTTTCAAAAACCCTAACTTAACTCTGGTGCCGTGTCACATATAGAAATTTTTTGATATTTGCAACCATAGTAAACAAAGACTTACATTTTTGATATTTATTTTATATATTTAAATGCCATTTAACAAAGAAAAATCAACCAAAAAAAATGAGTTCGCGTGTCACCTCTGACACGCGTGTCATAGGTTCGCCATCACTGGTCTAGACCCATTGAAGACACTTAATTCTCACTAGAGTTGCACCTGGGATACCAGTATACTTTCACTTGAATAAAGCTTTGGCACTTGCTGCAATTCCCATCTCTCCTGTTGAAATTTTCTTCTGGGAGACATGAACCTGGTCTTGCTGATCCCCAGCGCTGCCAGCAATACCATTTATACTATTATTTCTTGATTAAAAAAACCATAGTAAATTAAGGTTTATTGTTTAGCTTTTCATGCTCACCTATGAGCACATACATACAGGGTGCCCCCAAAAATGTATACATACTTTAACAGCTGAAAACTCAAAAGAAATGTATTTTAATTACTCAAAGTATAAATACACACACACACACACACACACACACACACACACTTCTGTTCCTCTTATTTTGCAATAGTTATGTCATAATATTTGATTAGCATTTAAATTTTAACAGCTTCCATGTAATTTAGGTAACAGCCATTGTTTTCTTGGATTATCAGCTTCATTTTCAACCTAATTTACCACTAATTCCCTCAATTTCTGAAAGCACTTTTGAACAACATTCTCCATACTGTCACACACGTCTATTTCCTTGATAGTCCTCACTGCCTGTTCTATCTGGGCTGGCTGCTCTGGAGGCCTCCTGCCAGCTCTCATCCTGCAGAGTCCCTTTCACTCACTCCTGGTTCAGATCTCCCCAATTCCCGCTTGTGCACCCCACCATTTTGGTGCAGCTCACCTCAAATAGTAACCTGAGAAAGAGTAATGGGAGGTATGCTTGTCCATTTGTCCATCCTAACATTCCATTAGTAATTTGGTCAGTGAAATAATTATTATCATTTTTTTCTGTTGAAAACATCCTTGCAGAGTCTTTCAGCTTTCATTGTCATTTGATGCTTTTCTCATTCTTCTTTTTTTTTTCTGTACAGCAACTTCTACTTCCCTGTTTTGTTTTGTTTTAAAAATTTATGTCCTTGTTTTATTGCTTCTCTTCTCTAAAGTTTCACAATAATGTGCTTTGGTGTGGTCTCTCTTCATTTGTTTTACGCGGCCTAGCTAGCAAACACTTTCAATGTGAAAGATAGTATCCTTCAGTTCTAAGAACGATTTTTTTAATAACATTTATTTCTTAATTTCTTCTCCTGTAATTTAATTTGTTTTCTCTAATTTTTATTAGCATGATACAAACCTTTATTGGCCTCCACTTTTGTTATTTCTTTCTTCTGGTTTTTATTTTATGCATTTATTTATTTTTTTGTTAATCTTCACCCAAGGAAATTTTTCTATTGACTTTTTAGAGAGAGTGAAAGGGAGGGAGGGGGAGAGAAAGAGAGAGAGAGAGAGAGAGAGAGAGAGAGAGAGAGAGACATTGATGTGAGAGAGACACATTGATTGGTTGCCTCCCAGGGCCAGTTTTTTTTTTATTATTATTATTAATCCTTTAATTTTCTGAGTATTGTCAATGTTTCATTTTCTCAGCAATTGATTCAAATTATTATCACTCCTGTTACTTTTCCTGCTACTGCATTTTCAGTTTTTAATACAATTTTCTCCCTACAATATTTCATTTATTTTTATAATATCTCTTTGCATATGTAAACATTTTTTTTTTTTTTGCTTAAAGAACATCATATGTCATACTGTTTTAATTTTGGGGGGGAACCTCTATAGGATTACTTATAATGATTATATCAATTGGCATTTAAACTGAGAGTGTGCAGGGTTTCCCTTTTCTTCACATCCTGTCCAACTTGTGTTCTTACTACACACACCACAAATAGTAATTATGTGAGGTGATGGATATGTTAATTAGCTTGATTGTGATAAGTATTACATGGGTATATTTATGTCAAAGCACATTGAACACATTTAATATATATATTATATATATATACACACACATACAGATAGATAAATAGATAGATATAATCATTTATGCCTCAATAGAGCTAGATAAAATAAAAAGTAAAAAAAAAATTAAAAAGAGATGGTTGAGATGAGATTACACCAGAATTTCATAATTGTCCTAATCATGAGTTTAATAATGATTCTCTTATGGCTTTCTCACTTTAAATATTAAAATTATGTTGGGTTTTTTGAGCATAAGTCCAGACACAGAAGTCAACAGTTGAGATGCACCTTCTATTTTCTGTCACCTAGTAAATTCTGTCAAAACAAGATGAGATTGTTTGCAGCTTTATTGATCTTTTCCTAGATTTTGACCTTGAGAGACCACTAATAGCTAAGTTGTTTGGTGTCAGTAAAGGCCAGGTAGAAAATGATGCCAAAAAGACCTTAATACACCCAGGGGATTCAAGGTCAAAAGCAACAATCTCATGGCAGTCCACATAAATTTGAGAGGTCAAAAATTTATTTTTAAACTTGGACCTTCATGATTTCATAATTCTAGATAATCTAGATGTATAAATATGTATATTTATATACATTTTTCTTTTTCAAAACTGACAAAAATAAAAGAAAATATATATTTTTATGTTTTTTTTTATTCATTTTTGTAACTTAAACTTGTTTCAACTAACTATTGATTCCACCCTTTAAATATTTTTTAGGAACAAGTAGCTCATAAGATCTTTTTATATTACATTTTTTATATAATCCTCCAAAAGTTAATTGGCCTTTAATAGAAATTGTAGCATGCCAAGTCAACCAATCTAATGAATGTACATATGTATACAAGCACAACCAGGCAAAACTCCCTTGTTTTTATTGAATCTCTGTTTTTCATTTTATGACCATATTTGACAATTAGTGTCACCTGTTTTTAAACTTCTAAAGGCCCAGATTTCATGGCTCAAAGTCATGGTACCTTTATGACCCATGCATTTGTACATTGATGAACATGAAATATGTTTTTTAATGAAAGATTTGAAATTGTGCAGAGTTCCTATTCAGCCAAATGTCCTTGTTAGTTCCTGAATATTTATTTTTCATTGTCAACTCCAACCTCTGCTTTGCTTAATTTTAAAACATGCACATTTACTCAATCAGCAAAACGGCATCTCTGCACTTGTTTATTGCAGCTGAATATGATTTCAAGGTCCCCAGTGTCCATACTGTCAAAAGCTGACATCGGAGAAATAAGGATACATATTCGCTCTGTTCTTACATATCAGTGTTTATCATGTGTTAACAAGGAAAATTTCATTTTATAAAGAGGGATTTAGAGGCCCTGCTGTAACACACAGAATCAGACACTCTTGGATCAAAACCTTGGAAATATTACCTTTTGTAATCACTTCATGTAATTCTTATGCATGCTAAATTTTGGAAATTTCTGCCTTGGGTAATCCAAATCTGTCCTTAGATCAAATTAGATGATGAGAAAACTGTGCACTGGGATTGCTCTCTTTAGCCTCTGCATACTTCTGCTGTGCTGAATACCAACAATTTGACAAGGCATCGCCTGCTTCTATTGGAAGAAGTTAGGACACAGCCTTATGAAATGCCCTATTATAATCAACCTGGGGATATCACAGATAGCACAGACATGTGGTTCCTAGGAAAATATTTCTTTTAGGTCTCATAAGATTTAAGAGGCCTTCTACTAGTGTACATTTTAGATGTTATGCATAATATTCAATCATTCATTCCAAAAACCCTTTTCTAAATATATATTGTGATCAGGCACTGTGTTAAGTGAAATTTAAGATTCTTAACATTATTACAAACTATGATTAAAATGTGCAATAACTGATTCCATCCAGCCTTTCTCTCAGTATTGCTCACATCACATTGGGCCAATGGGTTTCTGATGTGTCACTACAAACTGGGACTTTTTTCTATACAGAGGCTCAGCAAACTATTAGAAAACCACGTTTTTAGCCCTATGGTGAAACTATAAGCATTACATTATAAGTAGGAATGGGACATTTCATTGAAAATTTTCACAGCATTATGTGGTTTTCTGCATATCCAACACAGCTACACAGGCAAACATTGATTAAATTGGCTGTGTGTTCGTGTGTGTGTGTGTGTGTGTGTGTGAGTGTGTTTTCACTTTAGCCACTGCTGGTGTGGCTACTTAAGAGTCTGATTTTCAAGGCAATATAAATCAGATCTGGTTGAAGTTGTTTATATCTATCTATAATGTCTGCAGGTACATAAGGGCATATGCACACTCACATGCACATGCATAATCATGCATAAATGTTTTATACTTATTTTTCAAACCTGCATAATGTACTTTTCAAGCATAAAGTATAAATCAGATCTCATTGTGTGGGAGAAGACAAATTCCAATCTTGGGTGATGACTCTAGGACCAAATAAAGCCCACACACCTAAATTTTTAGCACAGGAGACCCAGGTAATCTTCCTAGGGAAGATGCTGAGTTAGTCACAGCTTATCAAAAATTATATTGTGTTTGTTTGTCTTGTTTGTTCATTTGTTGCTTTCAATTTTATATCCCACATATGAGTAAAATCATATGGTTCTTGACATTTTCTATCTGTCTGTTTTCACTTAGCATGATATTCTCAAGATCCATCTATGTTTTTTGCAAATGGCAGTATTTTATCTTTTCCAATTGCTGAGTAGTATCCATTGTATATGTACCATATCTTCTTTGTTTAATCATCTATCAAGGGACACTTAGGTTGTTTCCATGTCTTGCCCACTGAGAATAATACTGCAATGAACATAGAGGTTCATATACCTTTGTGAATAAATGTTTTCAAAATTTTCAGATACAAACAAAAACTCATAAGCACAGACAAAAGTATGGTGGTTACCAGAGAGAAGGATGGTGAGGTAGTAAGGGATAAAGTGGGTCAAATATATGGTGATGGAAGGAGATCTGACTTTGGGTGATAAACACAATGCAATATACAGATGATATATCATAGAATTGTACACTTGAAACCTATATGCTTTATTAATCAATGTCATCCCAATAAATTTAATAATAAAGTACATTGTGGTTAAGAATTAATATCCCTCATTGGATAATTCATTTCATGTACTTTGAATTGAAATTGAGTTTCCCTTAGCATACTTCATTTTGGAAGTCTAAAATGCTAACTCTTTTTCACTTTTGGCAAAGCTATTATTTTCTAACTTATGAGAATTTTTTAAAAGAAATTTGTGATGTTTAGCTATCATCTTGAGATAAAACTTGAACATGATCACTCCATAGAAATAGTGTCAGGAAAAAATTACATATGCTCATTTATGATAGTCTATCTCCCTTTGTTTCATATATATATTTTTATATGTTTTAGATAAAGTTTATTTACTTAAAAACAGGCACTAATCATTTAGAACTTTCACACTGTGATGAGAGAAAAAACCTCCTGGGTTACTAAAGAAGAATATCTTAAGGTGATTTGATTTATCCTTTTCCGGAAGACATAACCAAAAAAATAAAAAGCCCCAAGACACACATAGATTTTAGAGTTATAGCATAAGTACTGCATCTCTGTAGACCTTTTGTTAGATATTAACACCTAAGGAAAATATAAAACACAGCTCTCTTACAGAATACATTTGGAATGTTTGCCTTGAATATGAAAATAATTTTGGTCTTATGAACTCAGATTCTCTAAGGGTATCATTTGCATTTCTTTTGAATTAGGTACAACTTGTGCAGATAGTAGTATTTTATACTTTAAAATTGAAATAATACACAATACAATGTTAACACTTAAGTGTCAGATAAGTAAGAAAAATTTTTAATTTAATTACCTGGTCTTTGTAGGTCCTCTCTTTTTCTTAAGTGCTGTCATAATTTGCTTATACCTGACATTGATATTCTCTCTCTCTCTCTCTCTCTCTCTCTCTCTCTCTCCCTCTCAACAAGATATGTTAGGCTGCATTAATATATATTACTCTAGTGATTACAATAGATTTTAATGTTCTTGTAAAAGACATTGCTTAATCGGCCTTTGTGGGTTTGACAAGGGTCACAGGTTCGGGACTACTTAATTTTGGACCATTCCCTTTTCCAGACAACAGGGAAGTAATGACTGCCAGTGTAGTAGAACACCCCATTGATTTACTCAAGGTTCCTTCTGCCAGTTACTGAGCATATTTAAAATGCCATACACTGCACTGGTTGCCAACATGAGTAACAGAGAATTCCTGCTGTGTTAAAGAAGTCTGAAGTCTAGGAGGCTGCACGGGGACTGCTGGGGACTTCCCAAATGTTCATTATCCCTGCCTGTGTAGTAAAAGAGCCCTGATTTTATTCAGGACAACAGTGTTTTAAGGTAAAATGCTATATTTCTCATCCTTGTCTGTAGCTAGAAATGACCAATTTGCTATAAGAATAAGTCATAGGGCCTGAAATACAGGAGCAGACTTGACAGGGAAGGCATATTTCTGCTTCCTGCTCTTTCCCTTCCTCTTACATGGACTGTAGGACTTGAAAATATATTACAGCATCCATCTTGTTACCTTAAGGATGAAAGGCATATTCTAAGAACAACTGAATGGAATGAAACAATGGCTTGTGTATACATTGCATACGCACTGGACTGACTACCTATGGACTTTTTTTATGTGAATAAATAAACCCTTAATTTGTTTAAAACACCATAGCAGGTCTTTGTTAATTGCACTCAATGCGATTTCGAAGGAACACAGTGGTTGAAATGTAAACAAGTGCATTACAATGGAGCACACATATTACTACTCTAAATGTGCAAAGTGTATTCATTGTATTTATCCCCACCGCAATGCATATTACATAGGATAAATTGTGATTATTTATTTACTCTATAAATACTTTTATTGATTTGTTAGAGAGAGAGAGAGAGAGAGAGAGAGAGAGAGAGAGAGAGATGTCAATATGAGAAGGAAGCATCAATCTGCTGCCTCCAGCATGCCTCTGGGGATCAAGCCTGCAACCTGGCAATGCCTGACCTGCACAGGACAACACCCAGCCAACAGAGCCACACTGGCCAGGGAAGTTGTAATTATTTATTTGATTTACTATTTATTATCTGTAATTCACCTACTGTACCCCTCCCCTCTAGAAAAAACATCCCGCAAGAGAGTAGAAATTTGGTTTTGTTTGCTAATACATCTCAAATACCTAGAACGATGCCTGATATATAGCCAACATTAAGTGAATATTTTTCAAATGAATTAATATATAACTACATGGACAGCATGGTTGGTTAAACACAGGGAGCTTACTCAAAAAAATCACTTTTATCTGGCAGGGGAGTAAATGATATCAGAGAAAGGTCCATTTGTGCTTAGGCAGGTCAACTTTGGTCAGATAAGCTTTCTGGCTGCTGAATAAATGTTTCCCTTTTTTCACACTAAGAGTAATGCTTTATTGCATTATTTTATAAGTCAAAGATTAAATTGAAAAATAACCAAAACTCTGGCATAGTTTTACTCTATAATTCATTTAGCAGTTAGTTTTGACAAGGTAATAGTCAAGTGGTACTAGGAAAGTGTAGCTACATGTAAATGTATATATTACACAAATTATTGTAACCCCTATAAAACGTTTATTAAATCTTCTTTTATATGTAACTAAGCATATTTTTCATTATTTATTTATTTAGCATTCTTAATAATGCCTTTATTATAAATGTTCTTATACAATTCTCTACATTTATATACATTATGATATATTAGTTACCAAAAAAAGAAAGAAAGAATATTACTTGCTTGGTACATTGAGAACAATGTTATATCAGTGAATGGAAGTTATATAAATTCTGCTATTCATGTAGAAAAGTATACAAGAACACTTGCAATAAAGAGGTTTCTTAGAATATTACTTGTTTACCACCATAACAGTCATTCATTCATTCATTATTGAAGAATCAATATTATCTTCTAACTCTAAGTGCTTAAAATAAGCAGTGCCAGTCACTTACTATAAGACCTCTTTTAGTTCATTTCTATTTGAATCCTACACTAAGCTACTGGTCAGACATTTTCTTTTTTAGGCTGATGTCGCTTAAACAGTTCTATCTGTAGCAATTTACTAAAATCTCTACACTTGTTCTTGAATCCCATTTCACAAGGATCATCCTAAGAACTGCATCACTGTGGTTCCTATTGTTGCTATGGGGATAGTTCTCCCATGGCTGTTACAACTAATCTAGTCACTTCCTATCATCACATTTGTCCATGATACTGCTTTCCCAACTAAGGGGAACCTGTTTGAGTTTTCTAAGAAAGCAATAACTTTTTAACCTGTTAAAAGAAAGAAGGAAATAATCTCTTTTTTTTCTTTTTTTGTATAGAGTTTCTCTAACTAGAGCTTTTTTTCTGGAAGCTACTATCCATGTTGACCTACAGTCTTAAGCAAAAAAAAACATTCTTAAAAAAAGAACTGTGAGGATGACCAACCTCTCTGGAAAAACAACAAAATGCATTCCTTTATCTATGGTCTTTTGCCTCCTCTTAAATTTTTGTTTATATGTTTAGCTTTATTTCTATAACCACTTCCCTCCTTTTCCCAAAATAGTGTAACAGAGAACATAGCAACTATTATTAAGAAGTCATGGTTAGTATTTCAAAATCTTGTTTGCCTGGCAAGTGGATATGACTGATTTTCCCGGTATGTATATTAGAGAAATTTTCATATGTATTAATTTGGTTTATTGCAGTTATATATAGCTTCACAGTATATAGTCATGAAGACCTATTACTATTCTAATCTATTTTATATTAAGTTTAAGTAATAAATTTCCATTAGTAAAACAATTACCCTATTTTTTAACCAAATGTCATATATATATATATGTATATATGTATATATATACATATATATATATATCATTAGTTTTCTATTATTGCTGACAACAAATATTTGCTACAATCTAGAATCTTGAAAGTTCATAAAATCCAAATAAATAGAACTTACTAGTTGGTGCCAAAAGCACAATTTCTTATAAAGCATATATGATATGAGAGCAATGTTTCTCAACTAGGCACAATTTTGCTCACCAGGGGACATTTGGCAAGATTTAGACAAATTTTAAAAAATTGCATCACTGTGTGTTTGTGTGTGTGCGTGTGTGTGTATGAGTGTGTGTGAATGCATGTCTGTGTGCAACTGACATCTACTCTATAAGGCCAGTGATGCTGTTAAACATCTTGGAATGCACAGATCAGATCTCTTCAACAAAGAGCTATGTGGTCCCAAAGATCAATAGAGTTGAGCCTGAGAAGCCTTGCATTAGTGTGATTGGATACCAAATAAAATTTAATTGAGAATTATAAATAAGTATTTTTTATCAAATTTTATATAAGATGAAAATATTTAAAGTGTAATTCTGTTGTGACATGAAAAATACATTATTAGAAAACATAATGTACAGATCCAATTTTTTCTTAATATTCATACCAGAATTCATATAGAAAATATAGCATAAGAATAAATCACTTTAACAATACTCTGTAAAGATTATCAAACATGTTTCACTTTGGAACTTGATTGGTATAGGGAAAGATGTAGCCCTTTTCCTAGTAAATTCTGGGGAAAGAGTCTCCACCATACCCCCACCCTTGCAAATATCCTATATAATAAAAGGGTAATATGCAAATTGACCCTAACAGCAGAATGACTGGGAATAACGGGTCACTATGGCACACACTGACCACCAGGGGGCAGATGCTCAATGCAGGAGCTGCCCCCTGGTGGTCAGTGCACTCCCACAGGGGGAGCTCTGCTCAGCCACAAGCCAGGCTGACGGCTGCCAGTACAGCAGTTCTGGTGGGAGCCTCTCCCACCTCCTCAGCAGCGCTAAGGATGTCCAACTGCAGCTTAGGCCTGCTCTCCGCTGGCAAGAGGACATCCACCGAAGGCTCCTGGGCTGCCAGAGGGATGTCTGACTGCCAGCTTAGGCCCAATCCCCTAGGGAGTGGGCCTAAGCCAGCAGGTGGTCATCCCCCAAGGGGTCCCAGACTGCAAGAGGGCACAGGCTGGGCTGAAGGACCACCCCTTCCCTGAGTGCACAAATTTTTGTGCACCGGGCCTCTAGTCCTATATAATAAAACCCTAATATGCAAATTGACCAAACGGTGGAACGATTGGTTGCTATGACACACACTGACCACCAGAGGGCAGATGCTCAATGCAGGAGCTGCCCCCTGGTGGTCAGTGTGCTCCCATAGGGGAAGCACAGCTCAGCCAGAAGTCGGGCTCATGGCTGGCGAGTGCAGCAGCAGTGGCAGGAGACTCTCCCGCCTCTGCAGCAGTGCTAAGGACCCCTGAGGGGATGTCCGCCTGCTGGCATAGGCCCACTCCCTGTGAGGATGCAGGTCAGGCTGAGGGATCTCCCCCTGCCCCAGTGCATGAATGTCGGGCCTCTAGTTATCAAAATAAAAGGCATTGCATATTTCTCTTTGTGGCCCAAGGGATTGTTTCACAAAGCTGTTATTTATAAATACTTACTATTTTAATTAAACATATCTTCACATAATATCATAGAGTAAAATCCCAGGGGTTTACAAAATAGACATCCTAAATTGATAAAGCTTAAGAAATGTTTATATTATTAATATAGCCCTGACTGGGTGGCTCAGTTGGTTGGAGTGTTATACCATACATCAAAAGGTTGTGGGTTCAATCTCCAGTCAGGGCATGTGCCAGAGGCAGCCGATAGATCAGTGGTTCTCAACCTGTGGGTTGCCTTTCGGGGTCGACCGACCCTTTCACAAGGGTCGCCTAAATACATCCTGCATATCAGATATTTACACTATGTTTCATAACAGCAGCAAAATTACAGTTATGAAGTAGCAACGAAAATAATTTTATGGTCGGGGGTCACCACAACATGAGGAACTGTATTAAAGGGTCGCGGCATTAGGAAGGTTGAGAACCACTGTGATAGATGTATCTCTCTAACATTGATGGTTTTCTCTCTCTCTGCCTCCCTCCCTCTCTCAGTAAAATCAATAAAAACATATCTTTGGATAAGAATTAAAAATATTATTGAATTTAATTTGCCAATGACCCTGACAAAGAGAGAGGAAAATATTTGTTCAATTTTTTACACAAATAACTTATAAAATTAGCTGATCATTGTTTAATAGAAGATGTTAAACCTCAGGAGAGAAATGAGAAGATATGTTTATAAAACTACTTTTCTATGAGTTATTTTGAATATTTTTTGTAAGTTTAGATACTATGAAATTCAAGACTCTCCCTCTCCCTCTCCCTCTCCCTCTCCCTCTCCCTCTCCCTCTCCCTCTCCCTCTCCCTCTCCCTCTCCCTCTCCCTCTCCCTCTCCCTCTCCCTCTTCTTCTCCCTCTCCCTCTCCCTCTCCCTCTCCCTAATATCAAATAAAAAATAATAACTGACCCTGTCATAGATCTTTAAAATAATTTTTTGAATCTGACACCAAAAGCAGAATCAATAAAAGCAAAAATACAAACTGGGGCTACATCAAACTTAAAAGCTTTCACACAGCAAAAGAAACCATAAACCAAATGAAAGGGCAACCTAATAAATGGGAGAAAATATTTTCAAAATATATCTAATTAGGGGCTAATATCTAAAATATATAAATAACTCACATAACTCGATAGCAAAAAAATTAATAATAATCTGATTTAAAAATGAGCAAAATATCTGAATAAACATTTTTTCAAAGAAGACATACAGCTACATGAAATGACATTCAACGTAACTAAATCATTAGGGAAATGTAAATCCAAACTGCAGTGAAATATCATCTCACACCTGTTGGAATGACTATTATAAAAAGGTCAACAAATAGCAAGTATTGCCAAGGCTGAAGAGAAAAAGGAACCCTTGTGCATTCTGGGTGGGAATGTAAATTACAGCTGTCTCTATGAAAACAGTATGGCCTTTGTTCAAAAAAATATAATTACTGTATGATTCTTTCAATTCCACTTTGGGTATTTATCTGAAGAAAATGAAAACAGTAACTCTTAAAGGTATTGGCACTCCAGTATTCAATTACACAGTAAAGCCTAAGCGACCATTATGACCCGATGACCAGAGGACCAGACAACCGTGCAGTAGCTATGACATGCACTGACCACCAGGAGGCAGACGCCCAGTGAAGAAGCTGCCCCCTGGTGGTCAGTACCATCCCACAGCCAACCTCCCGTGGTCCCTCCCTGCCGGCCACCAGCCTAATTGGCCCCGATTGCCAGCCAGGCCGACAGACTCCAGCCGTGCACGAATTCGTGTACCGAGCCTCTAGTTATTTATAATAGCCAAGATATGGAAACAATCTAAGTGTCCATCAATGGATGAATGGAAAAATAAGTTGTGGTATAAGAATACACAATGGCCGAAACCGGTTTGGCTCAGTGGATAGAGCGTCAGACTGCAGACTGAAAGGTCCCAGGTTCGATTCTGGTCAAGGGCATGTACCTAGGTTGCAGGCACATCCCCAGTAAGAGATGTGCAGGAGGCAGCTGATTGATGTTTCTCTCTCATCAATGTTTCTAACTCTCTCTCTCTCTCCCTTCCTCTCTGTAAAAAATCAATAAAATATATTTTTTAAAAAAAAGAATACACAATGGAATATTATTCTGCCATAAAAAAGAGAAAATCTTGCCATTATTGATAACAAGGTTAGATCAAAAGCCCATGCTAAGTGAAATAAGTCAGAGAAAGACAAATACCATATGATCCCTCTCATACAGAGATGGGCAAAAGTAAGTTTACAGTTGTTAGTATGGACAACAATACAATAGTTAAGAAATTATAACCCAAGAATAAACTCTGTTTAGTGTACTCACAACTGTAAACCTATTTTTTTCTGACCCCTGTTTGTGGAATGTAAAAAACAAAAATCAAAAAACAACCCTCCAAACAATCCTATCTAATAAAAGGGTAATATGCAAATTAACCATCACTTTGTCACAAAGCTGGCAGCACCCATAGCCACAAGATGGCAGCGTCCAGTCCTCTCAGCCCCACTAGAGTCCTCCAGTCCAGGGTGGCTACTGAGAGTGGGCAGCATGAGCATTCACCCCGCCTGAGTTGTCCAGTCCCTTAGGCTTGCTGATTAGGTTGTCTTTCCTCCTGTGTCTGGAGGGAGGCTGAGGACCCGCCATTGCTGGGTGTTGCTGTCCATGGGACGGCAGCACCACAGTCTGCTGGGAGCTGGCACCCTCCGGAGCTGGGTGCTGCTATGGGGAACAGTGCCCACTCTCTGGGATCCACCTGCACCCGGCATGTTCGGTGGAGGCAGCTGGGAGCAGACAGATCCTGGGCTCAGGGAGTAGGGGATGGAGTAGGGAGCAAGCGGGAGGAGAGGAGGTCAGGGTGATTCATTCCAGTGGATCTCACTCCAAGACTTCATTTAAATGCAGAAAACTTTCCAGTGACGTCAGAGCCTCAGATATCACCTTGGGCTTCTCTGACTCCCCCACCTTTTAGGCTGTAGCTCACCAACTTCAGGGAGAGAGGATGCTTGAGAAACCAGCCTGTCTGGGTGGAAAAGAATACAGGAGCATCCTTCTGTTCGATTCTGTATGTTTTCTCTTTGTAAATCCCTTTTCTGGTTTTCTACACTCTTTCTAAGGGTGACCTGGCTTTTGACAGCAAAAACAGACTCCTCTACAGTTTCACAGCAGACCTCATGGACTGATTCTGTTTCCTCACCTCCAGAAACCAGCAGGTGTATACATTATGTTCATGTAAAAACATTCAAATCTGTAGAGAATTTTTATGAGTTTACTTGAGCCAAACTGTCCACACTTGCCGGGAAGCAGAATCTCCAGGGGTTAGGACAATGATCTGGAAAATGGCTGTTTTCACTTTGTTTTATTCATTCATTCATTCTTCTTCTTTTTAATTTAATATTTTTTCATTGATTTCTGAGAGGAAGGGAGCAGGAGAGAGAGACAGAAACATCATCAGTGAGAGAGAATCACTCGTCGGCTGCCTCCTGCAAGCCCCCAACTGGGGATCAAGCCCACAACGAGGCAAGCATCCCGCCCCAGCTGCAGAGAGCCTCTGGGCCACAGAGAGCCTCTGAGCAGCGGGCACAGAGCAGCCAGACCCTGCAGAGAGCAGAGAACCACGGGAAGTGGGCCTATGCTGCCAGGGCTCCCAGATTGGAGAGGGTGCAGGTTGGGCTGAGGGACCCACTCCCCGTGCATGAATTTCATGCACTGGGCCTCTAGTAATAAATAAATAAAAAGCTTGTAGATACAAAGAACTAAATGGTGATTGCCAGAGGCTAGGGTTGGGTGGGTTGGGTGAGGGATGGGAGAAATGGGTGAAAGGGGTACAAAAATATATATTTTAAACTTGAAAAAAAATAGCCTAGGCCTTTTGTAAAAAGAAATAATGCAAAAATAATTACTATAGCAGTAATAAGATGCAGCCCAGTCATATGTAACAAATGAATAGCTTTATCTCCAAGAATTTTTGATATTTGTTTGATCTTAATTATTCACATTTTCTCAAATCCCATCAAGAACTATTATGTCATCACATAAATTATATTATATTAACTATAATATTTACATCTTCACAATTATATAGCCATTTTCATAGTATTGTAAACTTTATTATTTCAGAAGGAAGAATGCATCTTATTAGTTAATATTTATGAGACAATCAAAAAGTGTTCTTTTGGCTATTAATTGTCTTTTGTCTAAAAGGAGTCAAGATCCAAATGTGATATTTTGCCAAAGAGTGTAAGTGGAATTTCCTGGTGCCAGTATGAAACTCCATTAAATAATTTCTCTTAACTGAATTAATATGCTTTCTTCAAAAGAAGATTACTTTGTAATTACCTCTACATCAGAAAAGGATATTTTATTCTCTTTCTTTTTTTTTTTTATTTTTGCTTAGTGTAACAACAGGGAAAAAAGTAAGAACTTTGCACTGCACCATAATAGTCAATTTGTATATCTCTCACTGGACCACACTTAGATGAGTGAGTGCTATTTTAATACTATTTGTCAAAGTAATATATTTGAAAAATGTAAATTTCTATTAAGAATTAATGCTACAACCATGGTAGTTGACAGAAAATTATTTGAATGTGTATCAAAGCTAAGTTTGAAATTAAATCTAATTGTAAAGAAATGTTGCTTCCTCTAGGCACTATAATCTGCTTAGTGAGTGGCTTTTACTTTATTTTTTTTAATTTTGAAAGCAGGGTAATGCTTTAATCAAATGAAATCATCCTGAAGTCTCAGTGTATGAACTGGTTGATCAGAGATGCTGTGGTAGAAATAGTGTCCCAAAGACCTGCCATATGTCTTCCTCAACCCTTCTTTCCACCAATCAGAGCATCTGAGGATGGCTTGAATATCACCCTTCTACACCAGTTTCAGAGAATTGGTGCAAATGTAATTGTCATTATAAGAGTTTTTGAGACAAAACAAATACAGAGCTATTAAAGTCTACCTAGAGGAGTTTTTTTAGGGTCTAGTCCAGCCGTGGGGAAACTATGGCCCGCGGAGCCAAAAGAGCGGAGGGTTCTCTTGCTCTCCCCTCCGCTCCTTCACCAGCATCAGTGTTAACATGTATTAGTTCACACAAACACTCCATCCATGCTTTTGTTCCGGCCCTCCGGTCCAGTTTAAGAACCCATTGTGGCCCTCGAGTCAAAAAGTTTGCCCACCCCTGGACTCTAGTCATTATATTCACCTTATATTTCTTTCTTTCTTAAACTAATATAATCGTTACATCAAAATGTTGTAAAATTTTTCTATCAGAAGACAATTCTTGCTTAAATCGGACAATACTATATATTTTTTGGGGGGGGTTACAATATTAATTCCATTTTCAATAATCTTTGTAATCTTTATTCTAACCTTGATCTCAGAATTGGAATATGTGTACTCTAGGAGAGTACGGAACGATCCATTTAGGTTTTTAATCTCAGAATTTCTACTTCCATGTATTTTTTATATCATTCTTTAAAACTTGAGATTTGTTTTTATTATAAACATAAATACATATTCATACATAAGTGCCCCTGTAATGCATAAGTTAATATACATATATAGGAGTATGCACAATGGGAAATGATAATAATCTTGGGAATGCTGATATAAATATTCAGATCCAAACACTTCAGTTTAAATTCAAATTATTCATGAAGTAACCCCAAGTCTATTCAGTGCTCTCCTGAATAAATTCCCTGTGTCTCTGAACACCTGCCACACTCCAAAACTTTTGTGATTTTGCTAAAGCTGTTCCCTGGACTTGGATTGCCTTTACTTCCATCCTTTCCTGCCAATTTTTTCCAATCCATTTTTCAAAGCTTACCTCAAACCATATGTAATTCCTCTGAGGAAGTAGAAATAGCCTCAGAGAACCGTGGTAAAAATAAACATTTTAGCACAAAAATCCACTGCAAGTTACACTTCACTGTGATTAGTCAAAGGAATTGACTGTGAAGATAGGTACTGGAGAATGGCTGCAAGGGAGGTTTACAGTGTGCAGCTTCTTGACTCTCCCTGGTTCCTTGCTAGACGTATGCTTAGTTTTTTCACCATGGAGTTTTGCCTCTCCCAGATGAACTCCTGTCAATTTGAATAATGTGAGTGAGCATCAAAAAAGAACTTTTTTAAAATTAAAAATTTTTTTAGGAAGGTAGGGAGGGAGGGAGAGGGAGAGGGAGAGGGAGAGGGAGAGGGAGAGGGAGAGGGAGAGGGAGGGGGAGAGGGAGAGGGAGAGATGAGAAATGCAGGAGCAGAACTTTGATCAGCTACCTCCTGCGTATTCCCCACTAGGGGCTGATTCCACAACCTATGCATTTGCCCTTACCTGGAATTGAACCACTAACCTTTCGGTGCAGGGACAATGCAAAAACAACTGAGCCGCACCAGACAGGACACAAACAAAGGCTTTTTTATGCATTTCTGAAATATGACTTATGAAGGCACATCAACTAGACCTAACACTGAATTCTGGATTCAGTTTCTTACCTATCACAAATGGATGATTATCCAATAATTATATCATAATAAGGCATACTGCATTGGTTCTCACACTGCAAAAATTACAGGGGAGTTCTATCAGCAGCACTTGTCTTTAGGGCCTAGAAATGATGGAGAATGGCAGGCCTCACCAGAATCAAATGCGTATTACTATTGTATTATAAAACTTAGAGAAAGTTTTGTCAAAAATAGATTATATATGCTCTTTGTTTCTTCTATGTACTCTCTGTCCCCTTCCCTTACCCCCCTGCCCTCCCCCCTCGCCCCTCCGGACGCCTTTGCTGGCTTTCTCCACACTATTGTCTATGTCCATGGGTTATGGATATATGCATTTAAATTCTTTGGTTAATCTCCCCCTCATGATTCCCCACCTTCCTTCTGAAATCCATCAATCTGTTCCATGCTTCTATGTCTCTGGATCTATTTTGTTAATCAGTTTATTTTGTTCATTAAATTCCACATATGGGCTGGCTTGGCTCAGTGGATAGAGCGTCGGCCTGCGGACTGAAAGGTCCCAGGTTCGATTCCAGTCAAGGGCATGTACCTTGGTTGCGGGCACATCCTCAGTAGGGGGTGTGCAGGAGGCAGCTGATCGATGTTTCTCTTTCATCGATGTTTCTAACTCTCTATCTCTCTCCCTTTCTCTCTGTAAAAAGTCAATAAAATATATTTTAAAAAATAAAATAAAATAAATTCCACATATGAGTGAGATCATGTGATGCTTGTCTTTCTCTGACTGGCTTATTCCACTTAGCATCAACTCATAACACTCTCCAGATCCCTTCATGTTGTCTCAAAGAGTAAGATATCTTTCTTCTTTACAGCTGCATAGTATTCCATGGTATATATGTACCATGTTTTTTTTATCCACTCATATACTGGTGGGCACTTGGGCTGTTTCCAGATCTTAGCTATTGTAAATAGCACTGCTATGAACATAGGAGTACATATATTCTTTCTAATTGGTGTTTCGGGTTTCTTAGGATATATTCCCAGAAGTGAAAAAGGGGGGCATCTGTAATACTTTAAACAATAAAGATACATTTAAAAATACAATATAAATCATATTCCTAAAGAAAAAAATTTATTTTCTTGATTTCAAAACTACCAAATTAATAGAGTCCTATTAGTATTTAAACATTCATATCACACATTTTTCAGCAACTAAGTATCAGCTCTTCAATCTCTCATTCAATCTGGCTCAGTACAATTATGTCTAGGTGAAATGGAGTTCTCCCTCCTCTAATAAGTTGCTGTTAAGTCAGGAACTATAATGGATCTCAGGTGTTACTCTACTTAAACAGTTAGATAGCCAGGCTGATAAGCCAGATAGGTCTTAAGAGAAACACCATGCCACTGAATCAAATACCAGACCGTTATTTATCACAATATTACAGTCACCAGAGTAACAGTGCAGCATTGACTCCCCAGTCCTAGAACCCGCAGATGGATTCCTCCATGCAGTTGGTACATACCACAAAGGCAGGACCCTTTTATGGCTTGATGGGTATTCCTCCAAAAAGCTCCCACCCAGCACCTTTCTTACAGATATAGTTAGTTAAAATGAAATTATACTAAAATAAGGTAGGCCCTACATCTAAAATGACTGGTATCATTTTATAAAGGAAGGACAGAGAGAGAACACCATACAAAGCCATAGACAGAGGGAAGACAGGTGTGTGCAAAGACTGAGTTTGGAATTACGCTTCAAAAGAAGCATAGCCGTATGAACACCTTGATATCAGACTTCTAGCCTCCAGAACAACAAGAAGTTAAGCTTCTCTTTTTCAAGCTATCCAGTTATTAACATTTTTTAATGGAAGCCTTAGGAAACTAAGCCCAACACCCACATTACTAACTTCAACACCTAAATATAAATAAAAACATCCACCCCTCTTACCTTCAGAAGCTCAGGACTTTAACTTTTCCTCTCTAGGGGATAAGAAGAGAAGGTTTCTACTTTCAAAATATAAGATCTATGAGAGGTGAGAAAAGGTTTTTTTGACCCTTTGAATGAAGCAAATGGCCCCTCCATAAAGGAGCCCTAAGTATAGTCTCTGAATCTACCCAGGATCTCCCAACTGCTGCCTTATTTTCCTTACCTTATCTTGCCAGTCACTTCCAGCATCTTATTATCTAAGAACTTGGTGTTTGTTTTCTTGCATATTAATAGTATAATGCTAATGTGTCTTCAACGGGATTCCTAATACTTTAATTTTTGTAGGAACTTGGAAAATATTTTCTGATTGTATAAATAATATTGGTTATGTTTACACAGTGACAGATAAAAAGAGGTGATATAGTTCCTAGTGGGCTTCCATTTTCTCATACAACCTGTACCTTTATTGAGCACGTCTTCATTCAGTGTAAGTCTTCATAATCATAACAAATCTGGTAGAGACTTACGGTGTTGAAGTCAAAAGTAAAACTAAGGATATAGTATGGGTTTATGAGCACACCATTGTTTTCAGGTGTTCTGGCCTTAGAGTTAAGTTAAATTAGCTCTCTACTGCTCTTTTTAAGCTGGAAATACTTAAGAAATAAAATATATTTAATGACACAATTTTGCTCCTTTTTTGTTGATTCTATGTCTAAGAATATCATTATTAATAATTAATATTAATAGTTAATAGTATATATAAATTATTAATAGGAAAAAACAGAATATTTTGTTGTATTTGAATTTATTATGTCATATATAGTACAGTAGCTGAGACCAGGAATATTATTTGTTCTATTGTGTTACTATATCATATGTGGTACAGTAGTTGAGACCAGAAATGCTATTTTTAATAAGAGGAAAATCATTAAATTATTTTTACTAAAACAAGATTTTTTAATAAAGATTTTAATGATATGAAATTGGTCACATTTCAATATTTACTAGGCTATTGTCTCTACATAACAACAGTCATTTTGTTTATAGTATGTCTTTCTAGTTATTCATATCACTAATGAATTGCTGCTATTTATTTTTCTGAACAGATATAGCTTTGAATTTCTAGAAAAACCCCAAATCCTAACCAGTTTTATATTCTGCTAGATCCAAATAAAGGCAAACTTTGAAAAATAAAAGCATAACATTGAAGAGGTCACATTTGATTAGTGAAAATATTTAATTATAAAAAAAGATAAGTGTGAATGCTTTTGGTTTCTCCACAGTAACTTAAGCTAAACTAACAAAAAGGTTGAAAAATATCTGGAAGGAAAGACTAACTTAAGAAAATAAAAATTTATAATGAGCATATCATTGTTTATATGTGGATATATCATAAAGTGCTTAATTCTGTGTTTTTCTCTTAAATTGGTGTGTAGGTATTATTTGTAAGTCACATTATTAGATTTTATTTTGAATTTTAGGTGCAGAGAATTTAGTTAATTATAACCTTCAGTTCATGTCAAATTATTATCTATTATGATCACCAATCCTTTAATGACTGCTCTTGTACCCAAATCCTACTCCATTACATCTCAGACATCTACTCCTCAGTTTTTAAATTAAATTCCATGTACATATAGTTTGCCTTAGGTTTGATTTACATAGATCCATTTAGAATATAAATCTCTTGTTTTCTTTTTCTTCTCTCTTTTTAATTAAATTTATCAGGGTGGCATTGTTTAATAAGATTATGTAGGTTTCAAGTGTACATTTCTATGATACAGGATCTCTATGTTGCATTGTGTGCCCACTACCCAAAGTCAAATCATCTTCCTTCACCATATATCTCTTTTCTATTTTCATTCAATAATATGTTTTAAGATGTAGCCCTGTTTCTTTATGCACATCTGGTGTGTCCCTTCTAACTACTTCATAATATACGGAAATATGCATCAACCCTACCCAATTTCTAAACTTTAAGTGGCCCCGGACTTCTTCAACCACAACTACTGCTACAGTGAAGATCCTTATTTGTGATCCTTCACTCCTTATGAGAGATCATCTCAGCAGTTGCACCTGACAGGGATAGCTGTGTCAAATGGTCTGTACATTCATAATTGACTAAATGGTGACGGATTGCTCTGCAGAAAAGGTGTTACAATGTAAACCCCCACCTGAAGGCACACATATAATGATTCTCCATATTTTTGCCATCATTTGGTGTTATCCAATTTTGAATTTTGTCAGTTGACAAGTGTTATGTGGCAGCTTTTGTTGTCTGACTGCATTTTTCTGATTTTTAGCTTTTTGGATTGGCTCATGTGCATATTGTCTATTAATAACTTCTTTCCTTTTTATTTTCAATTTTCTGTTCTCTTCTTTTAGATGTACACTAATTCTTTATGTATATTCAGGGTATTAAATATTACTGAGTATTACATATTTCCACACACCTTATAAATATGTCAAGGTGTTTTTATCAAACCAGTGATTCTTTCTTTTCTTATACCTACGAATTTTTCTGGTGTAGGGTGGTATGTGAAAAAAAAAGGGTTATCATGGTTGACTTTATCTGATCTGTTGTTATCTGCTTTCCTCTGTAGACATATTTCAGCATTGTTTGACGTTAACTCCCAGGCTCCTTCAAGAATCACATTAATAGTCCTCAAAAAAAATCCCACAAATGTGACCCATTGGTTAATTATCTGCCAAGGAAATGTGTGTGTTGGGTGGGGGGGGGGGGGAGGGAGGGAGAACATAGTAAAAGAAAAGCATCTCTGCTTTCCCCCAAGTATTTCTCCCTGATTTTTTATCTGAAATCCACAAACTTAGACTTGCCAGATGTAACCACCAGAGTTGCCTTGTAGAGAGAGACAAAAATCCACCAATAGTTTGGATTTTCCTAGGAACCACCATTCATGTATTTTTTAATATATGGTGAAAGAAACAAGCATTTAAGCGATAGGTCCAAATAATAAACTTTGCTATAAAGCTCTAGTAAAAAAAGCCTTGGTTATTTTGTTTTTCACTTCCTCAGTTGAATATAATAAAATGGAAAGCTTAATCATTCAGTTATCCTATACTGTATGTTGAACCTGTTTTATATCATAAGTAATTTGTGAAAAAATAATCTCAAATAAATACTTTCCATAGATATTACCCTTAATTTGGTAATTTTAGCCCACTAAGATGTGATGGTCTTACTAAAAGTAAGCATATATACATATACATATACAATTCAAAGGCATGATACAGAGAAGCATTATTTGAAATCATAGGAATATGTAGAGCTTCATTTTATTAGATAATATATAATTTCTATACAGTAAATTGGAACATTTGACTTTATTATAAAGTCGATTGGTACCTAAGTAAAAAATATACGTAGTGTAAGTGGTTATTTAAATCATATCATAATTTTCTTTAAAGCACTCATTTTTCACATAATTTTTGTGTTCTTTGACTTATATTAGCTTCTTAGAGATGTCCAATTTATGCTTATTAAACATTTAAGGAATTTTTCATGTCTAAAGTGGTGCATTTTAATAAGAAATTAGCTTGTCAGAGAAATCACATAGAAAATCTAAAAGATTTTAAAAGAAAAACCTAGAAAATTATAACTTGCCTTTAAAAGTAGGACAAGAAACTATTTAAATAGTATGGGAGGCCTTAGGGTGCAGTGAACATTTTAATTGCATACTTAATTAGAAATATGCTGGAGAAGTATTGTTTAGATTAGCTGAGGCTCATGGGCCTTGACAAAACATTTTTTTCTAACCAATATTTTATTTTTAAGTAGATTGAGCTGAATAGAATTTAATTGTGTAGCTATTCATTATAAAAGGATTAGAACCTTTTACTTTCCTATGGAAAATAAGTTGACAGGTTTATTGGCTTTCTTTTCTCTTTTAATTATCCTTGAAACTTATTTAGTACCTCAACATTTGCTCACTTGACAGTTCAGGAAAGTTTAAAATAGCATCTAAATTGTATAAAACCCACTGTCTTTTACATGTTTTACCACTTAACCCAAAGCTTCATTACATGGGTGACTATTGACAGTAAGAATTTAGAAAAGGTACAATACAAGATTAGCCAGAGTGAATTATTCTATGTGAGGACATTGTATTAACATTATAAGCAAGGGAAAAGTAAAGACTCATATGTAGATATACTGTACTTAAGAAAGATATTCTTTTCTATGATTTAACAGGACTGAGAGGCAGGTTGTATAACCAGTGCAGAAAAAGGGGGTTGGATTTGGATGGTTTTGATGATATATGTGTCACAAAGACAAGAAACAGACTATTTAAATGGTGAACAACAGAAGCTGAAGTAGAGTTTATCTCTGATTAAAGAGTTTTTACTGTCACAGCATTTTCCATTCTGGGCAAAGTAAGTTGAAAGCATACAATTACTCATGGGGCTCAGATTGAACTCTGATGGCATCCTGAGATTTAATCATTCACAAAGGCACCTGTGAGTATCAACTCTTATCAAGATGGTCTTTCAGGAGGTGTTATCTCTTTAAGAGCATTTCTCATTGTCAGAAGATACTGATAGGAAACTGAGTATACGAAGGCGATACAGTTTGCTTCCATTATTATTGGCATTCCTCTGTGTCTAAAAATGATAAATGTACTCCTGAAGGTTAAAATAAGCTACATGGAACTGGGACACATAAGACAGGAAATTCAAGAGGTAGAATCAAGAGGTGGAAGGCATAGCATGGCAGAACTTTAAAAATTATCTCATCTTAATGGATTAAGATAATTAAGGGGACTTATGGGTTGTTGAAAATGCATGTTTATGGGGCAGGGGTTATTGATGATCACAATGAGTGATGTATTAGTTTTCCATTGTCACAGACTTAGCAGTTTAAAACAGCACCTGTTTATTGGCTCATAATTCTGTAGGTCATAAGCCCAGGTATGATGTGTGTGTGTGCGGTTCTCTCCCTAGGGTTTCCCAAAACTAAAATCAAGGCATGGAATACATCCTCTTCTAGAACAGCCTTTCCTCTTCCAAGCTCACATGGCTGTGAAGAAATTCCATTCCTCAAGTAGGTAGGACTAAAGTTGCATTCCTTGCCCTGTGCCCCCGTCCATTTTTTAAGACAGCAATCAAGATCTCCCTTGCATCCTTCTTATGCTTAGCCAAAATCCCTCACATGTTTAGAATCTGTCTTCAAAAAGAACCCAGTCCCTATTAAGGTCAGGCCCAACCAACATATTACTTTCTTTTTTTTAAATATATTTTAATTGATTTTTTACAGAGAGGAAGGGAGAGGGATAGAGTTAGAAACATCTATGAGAGAGAAACATTGATCAGCTTCCTCCTGCATGCCCTCTACTGGGGATCAAGCCTGCAACCAAGGTACATGCCCACGATTGGAATCGAACCCGGGACCTTTCAGTCCACGGCCCTACGTTCTATCCACTTAGCAAAACCAGTCAGGGCGAGGTATAACTTTCTTAAAGTCAATTGCAACATACACCCCAACCACAGAAGTGCAACTTATCATGTTTACAGTCCTGAAGATTATATAGGACATGCAAAGCAAGGGTAAGAATCTCAAAGCCATTTTAGAATTTTGATTACTAAAGATAGATTCTTTGTATGAAAAAGTCATGAGCTTTATTCTTATTTTCTGTATATTCTTTGTATTCAATGAAAATACTTAAAATGAATACGTAAGTGTAAAGCTGTGAGAATAAAGAACTACTAAAGAAGACTTAGTAGAAGACAAATTAAAAAAAATGTTTTTCCAAGGCCCATGAGTTTTAGATAAACTAAGACCTACCATTCTAAAATATCTCTAATTAAATACACAATTAAAATTATTTGACACTTATTACCAAGTTGTGATAATTATGAATACATAGAAATGAACAATATAATTTATTGAGAACCTAAGATCAGACTCATGAAAATAAAGAATTTGATATGATATGGGTAGCACTAGATCAATGAGGAAAAAGGGACTATAAGAGTTCAGTTAAGATTACTTATAGATATAAGACAAATCAATAAACAAGCATGTATTGAGCCCTTTTGGGGTGCCTAAAACTGCTAATACTGTGATGATAAAAGGGAGCCCAAGGCCTGACTTTTTCTTATCAAGTTTGAACTTTGACTAGGCTAACTAATTATCCTATCTAATAATAGACAAACATGGTAATTAACCATAATTTCACTACCCTTCCCATTGGATAATCAGGGTGATATGCAAATTAACTGCCAACCAAGATGGCAGCTGGCAGCCAGGCAGCTGAAGCGAACAGGAGGCTTGCTTGCTCCAGTGATGGAGGAAGCCAATGTTCCCCGCCTGCCGCTGCTGGCCTCTGAGCTGCAGTCTAAGAAACAATGTTGCAATTATAGAAGCTAAACAAGCTCCAGAAACCTGCTTTCAGCCAGCTTCGGCCTCAGAGCTTAGAGCTGCAGTGATGGTAACAGAGTTTCAATTATAGAAGCTAAACAAATGCAGATACCTGCTTTCAGCCAGCCACAGCCTCAGAGCTGGAGCTGGCTCTCAGCTCCAGTGACAGCTATAGAAGGTAAATAAATCCCAGAATATAAAAACAAAAACCAAACCAAACCAAACCAAACCAAACAAAACAAAACAAAACAAAACAGAAAAAAGGAGAGGCTGGGAGCTTCAGTCACCTGCCAGCCTGAAAACAGCCCTCATCCCCTCATCCAGGCTGGCCAGGCACCAAAGTGGGACCCCCACCCTGATCCAGGACACCCTTCAGGGCAAACCAGCCGGCCCCCACTCGTGCACCAGGCCTCTATCCTATATAGTAAAAGGGTAATATGCAAACTGACCCTAACAGCAGAATGACTGGGAATGACTGGTCACTATGACACACACTGACCACTAGGGGGCAGGCGCTCAATGCAGGAGCTGCCCTCTGGTGGTCAGGGTGCTCTCACATGGGAGGAGCTCTGCTCAGCCACAAGCCAGGCTGATGGCTGCCAGTACAGCGGTGGTGGTGGGAGCCTCTCCTGCCTCCTCAGCAGTGCTAAGGATGTCCGACTGCAGTTTAGGCCTGCTCCCCACTGGCAAGTGGACATTCCCCGAGGGCTGCCGGACTGCCAGAAGGATGTCTGATTGCCAGCTTAGGCCCAATCCCCCGGGGAGCGGGCCTAAGCTAGCAGGTGGTCATCCCCTGAGGGGTCCCAGACTGCAAGAGGGCACAGGGCAGGCTGAGGGACCCCCCCCCAAGTGCACAAATTTTTGTGCACTGGGCATCTAGTTTACTATAAAAGTCAAAAGTGCCCAAAGATGAAATAATCACTCTAAATGTAGTGCAAAACAACAATAACAACAAACAAGACAAAAAGGAGAATAGTAAGAAGATGAAATAATTTCACTTCAGAGCCTCTATAGGGAAGAAAGAGTGGTTTGGGCTTTAAAGGATGACCCAGACATGAACAAACACAATGAAAGAAGGACAATCTCTCTGTTGTGGGTTTGAGTCTGGGCATGGATGTAGAAGTTTCAGAAACAGTCATTAGATAAAAGGTGTATGCTGTGGAAAAGTATATTTGAACAAATGATGGGATGATTTATTGGGTGCTGTAAAGATTGCATGAAGAACTGTGTACCATAGAGAGCAGCTGGAGAGCAATATAATGAAAGTGGTATTTCATAAAGATTAATTACGTAGGTTATAGAATATTTTGGAAATGCCAAAGTCATTTTTCATAGACAAGTTCAAAAGTCTCTACTCAGGTGTTGACCTTGGAACCAGAGGAGATAGTGCAAGTCTTGTTGATGTTTCAAAGAAGAAACGATTGTAATTAGTGACAGCTTGTCTTTAACCAAGTAAAGTTATCACATTTATGTGTCATCAGTGTCTTTGTGGTTTATAATCTGTTTGGCCAGAGGATGGTTAGCACCATAATTAAACTGATGACCTCTCACTGGGATACAGTTTATCAGTGATATAGACTGACCCAACAAACTTTAAAATAGTACTTATTTTTTAAAAGAGGAAAATAAGACCCCTATTTTTTCTGCCCACTCATTGGGTTTCCACAAAGTGTCAGGTACTGGGTCATTCTAAAGCTAAACCATTATGTCCTTCTAGGAAAACACATTACGCAATACTATCTCAGAGTCTTCAATCTACCAAAGATGCAACTGCCAAAATGTTACTATCTTTGCACGCCTTCAAGTATAGAGAAAAACCCTTGGGGACATTCTCATTTCCAAAACTACACACCAGGTTAGCTAACTCATATTAAACCTAATATGATGATTTCCTTCATGTAATTATTAGGGGCTTCTGTATCCTGAATAAGTAATGACACAATGTGCTGGGGTCCAGCCCCAGCGGGTCCAGGGGTCCCCAAAGGCGTGGACGGAGTCGGCGAAGAAGGAATGACACGGAGACAGCATTCAGTTGATCAGCAGCCCAGCCAGGATCTCTAGCCAGGATCTCCAGCCAAGTTCTGGTCTGGATCTCCAGCGAAGTTCTGGTCTGGATCTCCAGCGAAGTTCTGGTTAGGATCTCCAGTCAGGTTCTGTGTCCATGTTCTCTTGCTAGGCTCTCCAGGTTCTCCAGCCAGGTTCTGTACTAGGTTCTCCAGCCAGGTTCAGTCACCAGGTTCTAGTCAGGTTCTCTTGCCAATTTCTGTAGTCAGGTTCAGTCCAGGATCTTTTGCCATGCTCTCTCCAGCGAAGTTCTTCTATGTAGGTTCTGTGCCTAGGTTCTGTCTCCTAAGTTCTGTGTTCTAAGTTCTGTGTCTTGCTGTCTTGTTACATCTGTATTTATACCAGTTGATTCAATCCTATCAATCTCTATTACAAAGGTTAGGGCATTTCTTATCTCCATTCCAGGGAGTAAAGATTATGTAGCTTAAGCATGATTGTTCATAGTTAAAGTGATTAATTACCCGCCTGGCACTTAGTTAAGGGGTTTTATTCCCTCCCTAACTTCAGGGGAAAATCCCTACCTGGGGATTCAACCTTTCTCAGAGAGGTGACCTTGGTTAAAACACAGCGCCAAGAAGGTGAGAAAACATATTAAGAACCGTATGCCATATATGCCAGGTCCCTTGAAACAGCAAGCATGAACCGGCTCCCGGCAACAATGCAACACTTTTAAAACTGGAGTTGATTTTATTTGCCTGAGATACACTTAAAGTAAGTCATGGGATGATATTAAATGGCATTTTTTTAAAAAAAAGCCAGGGTATGTCTGTTGGAAGGATAATGACTTTTATTGTTTGCATTTGCTCATTCTATTCTTTCACTGTCCATCATATTAATAAATATTTTTAAAACTAGTGTTATTATTTTATTACAGGAAGTATAAATGTTACCATTTAATTTATTATATACTTCAAAGCTAAGTATTATTTTTTAAAGTTTTATATCATGCAGTATGCAAGTACAAATAGCTAAAAGTGTAAGGTCCTTTAACTTGCCTTTCAAAGTTGCAATACTACTGTGGTAATGCTTGGGTAGTTCTTTGACAATGGTCATGCTGACAAGTTCTCCTTCTGAGAAAATCAATGTCTAGATAGCCAACTTAAGTTACTAGTTACTAAACTAGCAGAAACAGGAGCTCTCATTTTATTATTTTAAATTTTTTATATAATCCAGTGCATAGAAAAGATGCTGTTGTGCCTTATTTCTTAAACATATTTTTATTGATTTCAGAGAGGAAGGGAGAGGGAGAGAGACATAGAAACATCAATGATGAGAGAGAATCATCAATTGGCCTCCTAGTGCATGCCGCGCACTGGGGACTGAGCCTGAAACCTGGGCATGTGCCTGGAGCAGGAATCAAACCGTGACCTCCTGGTTCATAGGTTGATGCTCATCTGCTGAATCACACCGGCCAGGCCTGGAGATCTCATTTTAGATCAAACTGATCAGCTACCACCTATTTACAAGGCAGGACACACAGACAGTTGCACCCTCGCATAGCAAGTGTTGCTACAGTTAAGCTAGTGTGAGATATATAAATATCCTCTGACTGCACTGACTGAAAAGTTGCAGTCAGGAGAGTTTTGTGACAGTTCTGTGAAAAAGTATAAAAGATTCCAAATTAAGCCAATCCATAGGTTTTGAATGTTCAAAGAGAAAACATTTCCTTTATTTACTGGTAAAATATAAAAGAAGATGGGATGCAAAGTAAATCTTCAGCAATCTTATGATCAGAGAACTTTTTTGAGACAACACAAAAGCCCACTTTTAAATAACGGGTATTTGAAGGTAATATTGACTATGTTTCATTTAAAACACAGTTTTGAGGTGAAGAATTACAGAAGATGAGAAAAAAAAGAGACATAAAAGCGAAACTCATACATCAAGTCTCTGTTGAATGTTACTTGTCCATTAAAAGCTCTAGTGATTTGTCTAAAGATTGGCTTTCTATTACATTTGATTCCAGGACAGATTAAGCACTTTATAATAAACTTTTGACACTAAGGTTTTATCGTGCATTTTCCAGTTTTGTCAAAACCCTAAAAATTAAAGAACTGACATTCATCACCTTCATGTGTTACATTAAAAAGGAAATACTTGAAATGCTTGGTGCCAGCAGCTCTGAAACTTTTCTTGTGGTCTCTGGCAGGGTGCATGTGTTCGTAATGATGGTGAAGAATTACTGGTCAGTTAAGAATTACTGGAAGGAAGTCTGGTTCAAAGGCCTTTCCAGCAGAAGCGATTTAGCATCATTGTTCCTGAAATATGACCTTTTATAGCAGAACTTCTAATTGTACTTCCAAATTAGAACTAATACATTCGGAAGACCAGAATCATCATTGTGACTTACACTAGTCAGTTCTATGGCAAGGTGTGCATTCATTGTAGTTAGAGCTTATGCGATTGGAAAAGGCAACCTTTTGAATGTACCGATTCCCCTTGTGCAGTAACTATGGACCACTCTCAGGCAAGTTCAGAAAAAAAAATCACCATCAGGACTTCTGGCCTTGGTTATTTTCTCCTTAGTATCAGGACAATGAGTGTTCAAAAGTCATCTAAAGAACAAGAGGAAATGCTTAATAAATTTCAAGCTTCTGTATGGCTTATTCTATCTTGCTCTTTCTAAAAGGAAAAGGAAAGACACTCTTGTTGAATTAATTATTTATATCTATCTATTTTATTTTATAAATTGACAGTCCTCAGCAGCATACCCTTGAAAGGAGAGGAATATTAATAACCAGAATAATACTACAAGAACTGACTTTTGGCATTTTGGTATTTACAAACTCTCAATACTGGCCCATGGAATTTTGGAGTCTTTTTTTTAATTCTCTACGCTTAATTTTTTTTAAACCTTATCTTCTTTTAAAATGTCTATTAATCCAAAATCTTTTTTTGTTATATCAACATACTATTATTTTCTTTTTAGTGTCAATAATTTTTATATGTATGTATTAACCCAAATAATTTATATCTTGGAAAAAATTTTCTGTGTCATAAAGAACACAGAAAGCAAAGGAAAAGAATAAATGTAGTGTTTTCTTTGGGAGAGAGAAATTCTTAGTGCTTTCATAAATTACATGGCTGGGCTTTATTCTAATAGTGTCTGATATACAGCCATGATCTCATCAGACTGGGGCAGCGTTTGGATCATCATTTTTGTCATATTGATACACATTTCTCATTTTTTGCAGTGCTAAGGGAAGATTTCCCTTATAATATTCACTCCTTTTAGGTTTATATGTAGTTGTGTTATCAGAATAGTATACTAAGCTGCTGAGTATACTACATAATACCAGATAATTCCTTAGCACATACTATGCACTCATATATGTATTCATGCATTAAGTCTTCACAACTCTATGAACTAGGTATTGTTATTGCTATTTTTCACACGAAGGAACTGAGGCACAAACAAGGTAAAAGGTTTACCAAAGGTCATATAGCTAGTGAGTGGTTGAATATTTAATCAATCTGTACCTGTAACTTGAACCCCCATAGACTACCTAAATAAACCTCACTTGTGTCTGCATATCTATCCTGCCCTTACTTTACAACATACCCTGGAGCCTTTTAGTCATAATTGGAAAACACATCCATTTTGTATGTCATTCCTGAGCTACTCAATATTAGAGCCCTTGTTTTCATTGTTGGGGGGTGTGGATCAGGTTTGTGGCAGGCTCTCTACTGAGGGGTCTCTGATATGTGTTAAGCATAGGAATGTGGTAGTAAACTAAAGAGATATAGTCATTGCCCTCATAGGTCCTTGTATTAAAGACTGTACCTCACATTCTCAGCTTTACTCACCACATATCGGAATCATCTGGGAAGCTCTTAAATATTGCTGAGGCTCAGACTAAACCCCAAAATAATTAAATCTGAATCTCTAAGAGTGAGCTCTTGGCGTTAATAATTTTTTTGAAAGTTGCCTGATAATTTCATGTGCAGCCGAGGTTGAGAACAACTAGCTTCTAGTCTACCTGTAAAGCAGACAATAAGATGTAATCACAGGAAAATCACATAGCTACAGAATTTGATATGAATTATGAAAGATAGAAAAAAGGTGTACTAAGAGATTATAATAGGTTTGGGGTAGATGTCAAAAGAGATTTCTCTGGAGAAGCTTCAGTTAAGCTAATGCCAAAATAATGATCAGAATTTAATAGGATGAAATCACTCTTCTGAACATTTCTGGAAGAGAGGAACATGTGGATGTACATACATTGGTGTGTTCCATCAGCAGACCAGGGCATTGGTATCAGAGTAACATATGAATTATCAAGTCATATGAAGTGAGTATGAGTAAGTAAGTATTCATGGTGGCTGGTACAATCTCTGGCATATAGTGGGTTCTCAATGAGGTGAAGATCAACTTTAGTGTCTCTCTCTTGATGCATTTAAATAATTCTCTGCCTTCTATAAACTCTGTGGATATATTTTTGTCTTTTAAAAAATAACTTTATTGAGGTAACATTGGTTAATAACATTATATAAGTTTCAGGTGTACAACTCTATAGTATTTCATTTGTATATTGCATTGTATATTGTTCACCACCTAAAGTCTAGTGTTTGTCACCATATATTTGACTCTCTTTACCCTCTTATTCATCTCCCACAAACCTTATTCCTCTGGTAACCACCATAACGCTGTCTGTATCTATGAGTTTGTTTGTTTTGTCTGTTGTTTGTTGTTTTATATCCCACACTAGAGGCCCAGTGCACAAAATTCATGTGGGGGAGGGGGGGCTCAGCCCGGCCTGCACCCTCTCTAATCTGGGATCCCTCTAGCAATCCAGAACCACTGGCTCCTAGCCAATCATCTGCCTGCCTGCCTGATGCCCCTAACTGCTCCCTTGCCAGCCAGATGGCCCTAACTGCTATCCCCTGCCAGCCTGATCCCCCTAACTGGCTATCTGCTCTCCCTTCCTCTCCACGCCCTTTGGACCCCCAGTGCAGGCATGCTGAGAGCTCTCTGCCGCGGCCCTGACCTCTCCCTGTCCTGATTGGTTTTTATGTGATGGTGTCCTAGACAATTTGCATATTCCTCTATTATTAGATATGAGTGAAACCATATGGTTCTTGACCTTTTCCCTCTGACTTATTTCACTTAGCAAAATATTCTCAAGACCCATCCATGTTGTCACATAGGCAATATTTCATCTTTTTATGGCTGAATGGTATTCCATTACCAATAAAACAAGAAGTAACAAGTGTTAAAAAGGATGTGGAGAAAAAGGAATCCTTGCACACTGCTCTAGGAATGTAAATTGATACAGCCACTATGGAAACAAGTATAGTTTCCTAAAATTTTAATAATAGAGTTACTATATGACCCACCAATCCCTCTTCTGGATATCTCCCTGAAAAATCTGAATAAAAATTACTAATAAAGACATACGTATCTCTTTGTTCATTACAGCAATATTCATGGTGGCCAAGGCATGGAAAATTACTAAACATCTTTCAATGGATTATTGGATAAAGAAGGTGAGGTTTTGTCCTTCTGCACACTAGAGTAGATGCAATCCCAATTGAGCTTCCTCAGTTTTCCTTGTGGAATAGTCCTCCTAACTGAGGCCTTTTACTGATTCCCCTTTCTTGGGAGCACGGAAAAGATATCATAATGAATCCCAGAAAAAAGAGAGGAGTTAAAGCAGCTTAGGAGCAGCCTGAAGGGCAGCATGGGAAATGGTAGAGGGCTGGTATCAGACCGCCTTTGTATGGACTTGTCTCTTCTAGTTTTAGTCTTAAATTTTTTCTATTTATGCAAAATCCTTTTTTTTTTCAGCAATAGCCATCTACTTAATTGCTTGGTTTTAATCACTGCCATTTATCCTTCAAAAATGCCATTTCCTATTAAAATATTAAGTTCTCCCCCTAAAGTTTATCCTCTACCAGCTCACTGGGGCAACCCTGCATTACTTTGGGTCACATAGTCATATCCTAGATATTCTCAGTCTCCTCCAGATCTTGTGACAGAAGACACTATTCCTTCCTTATTTACAGCAGGAACATTCTGTAGAAAATTCTTGATATCTTATTATTACCTAAAGTAGGGCATGCAATCACGTGTCTCCTTAATATGGTATCTCCTTTAACTCATTGATGTACAAAATATGAAAAAATAATTTGAAAATCAAGTACTATAATTTTAAAATAAAAGTTATCTAAAGATTTCTTGCTATCACACACACATACGCACACACACACGCACACACACACATAACTAATCTAATAATAGACAAACATGGTAATTGACCATACCTCCGCCATGCTTCCCATTGGCTAATCAGCAGGATATGCAAATTAACCGAACCAAGATGGCGGTCGGCAGCCACGCAACTGAAGCGAGCAGGAGGCTTGCTTGCTCCAGTGATGGAGGAAGCCAAGGTTCCCCGCCTGCCGCGGCCCAGCTCTGAGATCCACTCTAAGCAACAAAGTTGCAAGTATAGAAGCTAAACAAACCCCAGATACCTGCTTTCAGCTTTCAGCTGGAGCGGCAACAAAGTTTCAATTATAGAAGGTAAATAAATCCCAGAATTAAAAAAAAAAGAAATAAAGAAGAGGCTGGGAGCTTCTGTCGCTGGCTTGGCCAGCCTGAAAACAGCCCTCAGCCCCTCATCCAGACTGGCCAGGCACCCCAGTGGGGACCCCACCCTGAAGGGTGTGTGACCAGCTGCAAAAACCATCAGCCCCTCACCCAGGCTGGCCAGGCACACAAGCAGGACCCCCACCCTGAACCAGGACACCCTTCAGGGCAAACCAGCCGGCCCCCACCCATGCAACAGGTCTCTATCCTATATAGTAAAAGGGTAATATGCAAACTGACCCTAAGAGCAGAAAGACTGGGAATGACTGGTCACTATGACACACACTGATCACCAGGGGGAAGACGCTCAATGAAAGAGCTGCCTTGTGGTGGTCAGTGAGTTCCCACATGAAGGAGCTCTGCTCAGCCACAAGCCAGGCTGATGGCTGCCAGTACAGCGGTGGTGGTGGGAGCCTCTCTCTCCTCCTCAGCTGCACTAAGGATGTCCGACTGAAGCTTAGGTCTGCTCCCCGCTGGCAAGTGGACATCTCCTGAGAGCTGCTGGGCTGCCAGAGGGATCTCTGACTGCCAGCTTAGGCCCAATCCCCCGAGGAGTAGGCCTAAGCCAGCAGGTGGTCGTCCCCCGAGGGGTCCCAGACTGTAAAAGGGCACAGGCTGAGCTGAGGGACCCCTCTCTAGTGCACAAATTTTTGTGCACCGGGCCTCTAGTATATATAATAAAAGCATAATATGCTAATATGCTAATTAGGCCGGACAGACAAATGACCTTCTGGATGTCCTTCCAGGCGACCTTCTGGCTGAAGCCATGACTGTGAGGGCTGAGCCCCTTGCACGAATTTCATCCATTGGGTTATATATATATATATATATATATATATATATATATATATATATATACCTTCGTTATCTACATAGAGAGAAAGGGAGAGAGGAGAATTAAGCCATTTTTGAAAAAAAATATTTTTGATGATACAAATAAATTTTGCTTTCTAAATTATTAAATAGAAAGGAATCAAGCATCTAGTAAAAAAAAAAAAAAACACAAACAAACAAACAAAAAAAACAAATGTAGAATTGACACAAAGTTCTGTGAATCCTCCAGAGATTGCATGCACCAGTTCATTTGGGAACTGGTGCCAAGTAGAGGGGACACAGTATCTTTTGTACTGTCACTTGCTCTGCTCCTCTCTAGCCATTATTTCTTGCTGACAAAACTGTACAGTGTTTGCAGATGGAACTTTGCTGTTTGTGATGCCTATAATACAAAAAGAATGGATTCTGAGCATTTCAGGAGACTTTTGAGAGGTCTGGTGAGAGAGGCTTTGAGAATGTGATCCTTTTTGTTCTATAGATTTTGACAGCTAACTGTAATCCTCTATTTTGGGAAGAGATTAACCAAGAAATTTATATGCATACTAGTGGCCCAGTGCATAAAATTTGTGCACATTAAAAGGAAATTAATTAGAGGAGTTATTTTTAATATTGCTATTTGCTCTTTCCCTATAATGGAAGTGTCAGAGATGAAAGAAATTTGGTAAAATGTATATGAAAATCTCCCTCCTGTCAGAGTCTGAGGTGCCCTGCAGGACCCAGAGACAAGTCCCCGCCCACCGGCATGTGCCTCAAAATTGCACGAGACCCAGACCCGGCCGGCTTCACCCCTGTCAAGCCCTGCAGGGCGGGGAGCACAGCCTCAGGTCCCCTGTCAAGCACTGCTGGGGGCGGGGGATCATCCTCAGGTCCTCCATCAAGCTGCACTGGGTGGGGGAGCAGCCTCAGGTCCCCCAGCGCAACCTCAGGTCCCCAGCCCAGTGCCAGGGTGGAGGTCATGACCTCAGGTCCCCCAGCACAGCACAGGGAAGGGGGCATGGACTCAGGTCCCCCAGCCCATCCTCAGGTTCCCCAGCCCTGGCACTGGGGCTGGAGGCACAGCCTCAGGTCCCCCATCAATCCCCACCAGGTGGAAGGCGCAGCCTCAGGTGCCCTGTCAAGCCCCACTGGGCAGGGGGCACAGCCTCAGGTCCTCCGGCCCAGCCTCAGGTCCCCAGGCCCCAGAACCAGGGTGGGGGCTGTGGCCTCAGGTCCCCCGGCACAGCCTCAGGTCCCCCGCCCTGGCACGAGGGTGCGAGGACACGAGGGAGTGAGGCTGTGACAACCATTTGCATGTTAGCTCTTTATTATATAGGATATGCATAACCTTTGGGCACAGAAAATAATTTGGTGAAGTACCCAGGAGGGGGCAGGAACAGGATGGAGGGCATAAGGGGGGGGGGGCATCTGTAATACTTTCAACAATATAGATAAATTAAAAAAATAAAACGTGTGGTACTTTGTTCATTAAATTCCACATGTGAGTAAAATGATATGGCAGTTGTCTTTCTCTGACTGGTTTATTTCACTTGGCATAACGTTCTCCTGGTCATCCATGCTGTCACAACAGTAAGATTTCCTTCCTTTTTATGGCAGAGTAGTATTCCTTTGTGTAAATGTACCATAGCTGTTTTAACAAACAAACTGAACTAACAAGCAAAATAGAGACAGAATCATAGATAGAGAGCAGGCAGACATCTCTTATGGAGTGGAAACTGGGGCGGTGATGGAGGAATTAAGCAAAAAAAAGAGAGAAAAAGAGAATTCATGGATATGGACAACATTGTGGTGATTGCAGAAAGAGAGAGGAGAGGTGAATGGAGGTGGAAGAGTGTATAGTGGGGATAAATGGTGATAGGAAAAAAATCTATAACAAAATATAAACTATTTAAGACAGAAAAAATAATAAAATTAAATAGTAAAATAAGATGTGTGGTGCTTTCTGTTGGTAAGGTGCTTTAGCTTATGGACAGCTACAGCGTTTTGGGGTTTCAAAGGTTCCAAGGAAAAGACATATGATGCAATGTAGTAGAAGAGTCTTCTGAAGAAACTGCCATTTATTTTAGGTTGAAAAGGATCAATTAACACATTCATAAGTTTAAATCTACTAAATATAAAAGTAGGTAAACATGGGGCTCTTGAAATTTTCTTCCAAGTTTTGTGGTCCTATTTGCCAATATTCAAAATAGTGGGATTCAGAACAGCATCCCTGAGGATAACAATGGAGTGTTTAGCCCTTTTTGGATCATAGCATGCATCTTGGGTTCTTGAGGATGTCAGAGAGCCAGAATAAGATTGACCCAAGACCCACTTCTTTTTTACTCATACACAAACATTCATAAGTCAGGGGATAGGTCTCTACCTAATTAAGGAGCTAAAAATAAAACAAAACAGTAAGCAACTGAGGCAGAAAGGCAAGAGACTAAAAATCACAAAGAGAAGGTATATTAACAGCTGTGCTTACTTTGTGGTCCCCTGGTGGCCTCTTGAGTTCTAATCAGCTCACACTGAGCAAAGATTAGGACCATTGCCTAGGCCAATTTTTTTATAACAATAAATATTAAACATAATAAAATTTAAACTGTTTGCCCTGGCTGATGTGGCTTATTTGGTTGAGCATCATCTCATGCACCGAAAGGTTGCTGGTTCTATTCCTGGTCAGGGCACATGCCCAGGTTGTGGGCTTGATCCCCAATAAGGAAGTGCAGGAGGCAGCTGATCCCTGTTTCTCTCTCACACAGTTCTCACATAGATGTTTCTCTCTCTCTTTTCTTCTTCTCTCTGTTTAAAATCAATTAAAATATATTCTAAAAATACAAACTTGTTTAATTATTTAGAATACCAGTTCTTCCAGAGGGGTTGCTTTAAAATTAATATTAACATGCACTTACTTAATTCTCAGTGGCTTTTTTAGATTGGTACCATTCTCTCTCTCTCTTTTTTTTTTTTTTTTAGCAATAAAAACTACAAAGACTAAGTTAGATAAAATTGCAGAGAAAAGCCATATCTGTCTGATTCTAACCTGCATGATCCTTCTATTTTTAACAGTTGAACATTTTTAGGACAGTGCCTGGAAAAAGAGAAAAATTTGATATATATGTATTAGTGTTGGTCTGCTATTCAGAAGTATTAAAAAAGAATGTATGCTTGAGCATGATTCCAGGGTATTGAGCACATTTTACCTCTCAGAAATATTGATGACTTAGACTTCCCACTCCCATCTCTGCTGCCTGCACTACAGGTTGTTATTTTAACAGGTTTTACAAGTATTCTTCATATTTGTCTTTGATTTTTCTTAAGAAGGGGATGGTAAGCTCTTATTTAAGAAATTCTTTAATTATAATAAAAGGAATTGCTCCATCTCTTTTTTTTTATGGATATTATTCATTACTAGAGGCCCAGTGCACAGATTTGCACACCAGTGGAGTCCCTTAGCCTGGCCTGCTGGATCAGGCCAAAACCAGCTCTCCGATATCCCCAGAGGGGTCCCTGATTGCAAGACGGTGCAGGCCAGGCTGAGGGACCCCACCGGTGCATGATCAGGGCAGGGGAGGTACACGGGAGGTTAGCCAGCCAGGGAGGGACTGCAGGAGGACTCCAGGGTTTGTCTGGCCTGTCTCGTTCAGTCCTGACTGGCCGGACCCCAGCAGCAAGCTAACCTACTGGTCAGAGCATCTGCCCACTGGTGGTCAGTGCACATCATAGTGAGTGATTGAGTGGCCTTAGCATATTACGCTTTGATTGGTTGAATGGATAACTGGGCAACTGGACACTTAGTGTTTTAGGCTTTTATTATATAGGATTCTTTTACTTTGAATTCTAAATATTTTAAATCCAGAATCCTTCTTTTGTTTATTTCAATAGTTAACAAATATAAGTAAGTTATTTAAAAAAATGATCTTTTAGATAATATGAAAATAGTTTGTGATGTCTCAATGGAGAGAATATAAATAAATCCGACTTTTAACTTAATGTGAATTTGCTGTTTTAATATTTACTATCAATCTTAACTTGGGGATACAGACATACTATATTCTCCAGAAAAAAAAGTTTATCCTGGTGGTCAGCAGTGTTATGAGTTATAGTAATAGCATGCAAAATTCTTGTACAAAAAATAAATTAAGAATATGTTTAAAATTTGATATTTGTTATTTAAATAGAATAATAAGATATTTTAAGGAAGTAAAGCAAAATGTCCTTTATAAAATCAGAAATGACACACATTGCTTTGATTTCAGATTAGCATTCTATTTTATTATTTCTTCACTGTGATGAGGCTACCTCATTTCTTAATAATCTATTTGTTTTTGAGTTTATAAAAATGAAAAACAATGCCACTGAGGATTTTATTCCTATTTATTTTTATTATGAGAGAGAAGACAGAGCTAAATTTTATAGAATATTTTAATAGTTGCATTCAACACTTTTTGTTTTTCTCTTACAAATGGAGATATTTTCAGAATTAAAAACTTTGAATTATTTTCAAGAATTACTGTAAACAAATGGAGATCATCAACTAGTTCAAATATGCAAAGTGATATGTCAGGGTTGTATTCTAGACAGGACAAAGGTGACTGGAAGGGATTAGAGGAAGACAAGATTTGTGTCAGTAAACATAACAAAGAAATTGTCAAGTATCAGGACATAGTAAGAAATGGGATAGGAGAACGAAAATAAATTTTATAGAATATTTTAATAGTTGCATTCAACACTTTTTGTTTTTCTCTTACAAATGGAGATATTTTCAGAATTAAAAACTTTGAATTATTTTCAAGAATTACTTAGGGAGGTTACCATGTCTTAAAAAAAGTCACTATCACTAATTTTTATCTAAGATACATATAAAAATATATATTTTTCAAGTTGCCAAAATTCAAAACTCACTGTTTTAAGATTTGTTTTTATCAAGAAACCATACCATGCTATATTGAATTTATAGAGCAAGCCAAATTAAAAGTTTGTGAAATGCATTATTTTATTTTGTTGTTATATGTTGATTAAGAGGAAGTTACTTTCTTGAAATTACCTGCATTGGAGTAGAATTCTTAAATATTGACTTTCTCTTAGATAAAACACCTGGATTTTTACTTTGATTACAATGTTTAGAAATTATACCAATGGCATCCCATTAAAATATTCAGTGACAGCAAATCAAGTTAATTTTGTTTACTTCAAAGTGTCCTCATTTTAATATGTGAAAACTAAACTTTATTTTTACAGTAAACACTTCCTTTCATGTATATATTATGAGAGAAAACAGTACTTTTCCATGATAACGAAGATGGTTGGAACTATCTTGGATGTCTAATCTAGTATACATATTTTAGTTATTAATGTTTAAAATTAAGTAAATGAAGCCCATTTAAGTAAAGCTGTTTTAAGTTATTTTAAATATAGCATCAGAAGTTTAGTGGAACATATCAACACAGCGGACTTTACAGGAGTTGAAGAGTACAAGCCCAATGCTGTATTTGCAATCAGAAGGATCCTGAATAAAGGTTAATACAGAAACAACCTTTAGGCAACCAGGCATTGAAAACAGTTTCATAAATTAGGAGCAACTTTTATTATGCTGATTTTTTCATGTCAGCATAAGAAACGCCTCACTAACTGGTGACATCCAAATAAGGTTTGCCTCCATGTGTCTCTCAGTTGAGTATTTTTTCAAACCATTGTTTAATAAAATAAAGGAATATTCCAAATGTAGCATAGGCTTCTGACCGCTTCTTCTCCCAGCATGATGGGAGAAATTAGCATAAAGCAATTCTTATAACTCATAAGCCCTTTTCTTTCCCTCTGGCAGGAGTGCATTGCATGTCTTTCCATCATGTGTACTGTTGCATGTGCCATTTCTTTCAGTTCTGAGGTTGGGGATAATCTCATAATTGGTATTTTTGGTGAGCAATTGCCAATATTTTCATGATGGGATAGGCTCTCTTTTTTTATTAATAGATAACTAAAGTTCGTAGAGTCTGCTGTTCAAAAAAATATTTTACCAAATCACTATTTTAATATTCAGTGTATATTACTCTACTATTTCATTTTGAGAAATAAAATCTTTTTGCACAGACTTCCACTTTGGCCAAGTTGGTATAAAGGGAACAGATTTACTCTTTTTCCTGGAACAATCAGAAATTAGAAAAAAATATCTAAAACAATGACTTTCAAAATACTGGACATCAAGCAACAAAAGACAGTGATCTCTGGGCAATGGTAGTACCAAGCTAGATAGTACCATGAGACAGATATTTTACTTGAAATACAATCAAACCACACTGAAAGAACCATATGAATTAATCCATTTATTGGGTGGTGTAAGAACTCCTGTTTGTGTGTTCATGTGGTTGCAGGTGCATGCATTTGTGTTTGTGTTTATGTGTGTGACTGTTTGTGTGTATGTGTGAGAGAGAAAAAGAGAGAGAAAGAGAGGGAGAGAGACCTTTACTCAGTGCTGTGCTAGCACTGAGTGGTAAACAGGTGAACAAGGTAGATATAGCTCTAGCACTCAGAGAACTTAGAAACTAACAGGGAATACTGATACTAAACACTAATAAAATTAGTTATCTATCTACACTAATAAAAGAGGAACATGGAAATTAACCATCACTCTGCCACTCTGCTACACCCACAAGCCACACCCACCAGCCAATCAGGAGCAAGTATGCAAATTAACCCAACTAAGATGGCAGTGGCCACCAAGCTGGAGCGAGCAGGAGGCTTGGGTTGCCCCTGGCAATGGAGGAAGCCAAGCTTCCTGCCTGTACTGGCCAGCTCTGGGCTCCACTCAAGGCTACAATGTTTCAATTATAGAAGATAAATAAATCCCAGACACCTGCTTCCAGCCCACCCTGGCCTCTGCTCAAAGAGGTGCTGAAAAAAAAAGAAAAAAAGAGAGGCTGGGAGCTTGGGTTGCCAGGGGGCGTGGCCAGCCTGCAAGCAGCCCTCAGCCCCTCACCCAGGCTGGCCAGGCATCCCAGCGGGACCCCCACCCTGATCCAGGACACCCTTCAGGGCAAACCAGCCGGCCCCCATCCATGTACCGGGCCTCTATCCTATATAATAAAAGGGTAATATGCAAATTGACCCTAACAGCAGAATGACTGGGAATGACTGGTCACTATGACACACACTGACCACCAGGTGGTCATCCCCCGAGGGGTCCCAGACTGCGAGAGGGCACAGGCCGGGCTGAGGGACGCCCCCGAGTTCACAAATTTTTGTGCACCAAGTCTCTAGTATTTATATAAAAGCCTAAGTGACCATCTGACTGTTCGACCATTCCTCCCAGTAGCTATGACATGCAATGACCACCAGGGGGCAGACACTCCAACCAGTAGAGGAGGGAACCCAATTCCTTGTGGAATTGGCCATGGGTTATGTTGCTTCTGGGCACTGTTCACCCCAAATCTGGTTTACCTTCACCCCAAACCAGGAAAGGAGGGAGGAGGGCACCAGTGGGTGTCCTGGTCCTGGGGGCTGCACCTGCAGGAGGGGTCTCACAATCTGGGACCCCTCAGGGGATTTCTGAGAGCCAGTTTCAGCCCAATTCCTGCAGGCCAAATTGAGGGACCCCACTGGTGCATGAATCCATGCACCAGGCCTCTAGTAATAATATAATGATGGGATATATGGAGCTAAAGTCATAAATCAGGATGATACATTTTTCTGGGATATGTCTATTTTGATGAAATTTGAAATGTAAGGATTAGTGAAACAAACCAGAAAAATATGTATGAGAATGTTGGAGATGGAATGAAAAGTTGCATGTAGAAGGAATAATATTTTCATGAGAAACAGCCTGGGATCTTTGAGAAACAAACTCTTTGAATGTGGCTATCATATAGATTAAAGATGACTGTGGAGATATGATATGAAAAAGTAGGCATAAGCCAGATTCAGAATGCTAAATCCATTGTGAGCCATAGAAATGGAGTCTAGTCTTGTTATTATTATTTTTTTAATCTTCTCCCAAAGATATGTTTTTATTAATTTGTAGAGAGAGAGAAAGGAGGTAGAGTGAGAGAGCGAGAGAGAGAGAGAGAGACATCGATGTGAGAGAGAAACGTTAATTAGTGCCCTCCCTTATGTACCTCAACTGGGGATCAAACCCACAACCCAGGTATGTGCCATGATCAGGAATCAAGCCCTCAACCTTTTGGTGTACAGGATGTTTTTATAACCAACTGAGCCACCTGGCCAGGGTAAGTTCAGTTTTGTTTTAAGGCTATTAGAAAGACCTTTGAATGATTTTATGTAAGAAGAAATACAATCGCACTTACATTTTAAACAATGTTGGTTGAGATGTAGAGAATGGATCGGAAAGAGCAAGATTTGAGTAATGGGGCATTCGTAAAAGCTCAAGAAGATAGTGACTTGACTGAGGTATTGACAGTGGGCATAGATTAAAGAGGATGGATTCAAGAATTATTCAGTAGAATTAAATGGTTTTTTGAGTAACAGTGATTAGCCTCTAAGAGACAGAATTCTCCTGCTTTTGTTTCTCTGTGAGCTTTACCATTTTCTAGCTATGAGGAGATAGGCAAGTTGCCTTGATTCATTATTTGAATACTAGAGACAAAAAATAGTGCCTAACTTATTAGTTTTCTATAACCCTTAAAGCTGATTGGTGTAAAGAATTTAGGGCAGTATCAGCCATATAGCAAGTGCTTTTAAATATTAGCATTTTCAGCATGTCATTGATTAGATTTTGGAAGATGAGGGAAGAGCCATATATAGGACTTTGTTTTTTGGGTCAGGCACTATATGGAAGATTGTTATATATTGGAATGGTTATAGAGAAGGGGTATTTCGGGAGAAATGTCATCAGTGAAATTCAAAGAATGTAAAGTTTTGATACAGTAGATAGATATCTATGGAATGTTAACCAGTCTGTAGGATATGGGTTTATAATCCAGAGTAGAAATCAGTAGTACATACACATATTAGGTATTATGAGCATGCATTTCCTATATAAAGAACAAGGGGGTGAACATGCACATTAAAATCAAAGAGACTTGGATACACATCCCAGCTCTATTACTTTATAGTTGTCCTGGGGAAATGCTTTCAGCCTTCGTTTCCTTAGTTTCAAAGTGTGACTAGGGTAGTTTAAGATAATACAAATTATTTGAAGTGGTATGTAGCAGTTAATATCAGAGGTAATGAATTTTCAGGGAGTTTGCCTGTCTCCTTGATCCAACAACTTCTGCATTCACTACCACTGCTTTGACACCAGCCAGTTGCCTGCAAGCAGACATTAATAATGCATTGTCTCATGTCTCAACTAGGCACACCTGCCTCTAACTCCAGTCCCTGAGATTTTGAGACATAGTGAGACTTGCCTGCATACAAAGTGTAGGGGAATTACATTTCTCTTCATTCCTTCTCCTGATTCTTATCCTGATATATAAACTATTCATTTATAACATGTACAAACATTGAATCATTACGTTGTATACCACTTTGAACCTCACATCTGGCAATACAATCTTTATAACCTATGCCAGAGAAACAAGACTCCAAACATTGAGCTTTAAGAAGCAAATAAAGCTTATGTCCATAAGGGCCACAAGGACTGAGAAAAATTTTTAAATGGCTTGTTTGGGCTCACCCGCAAAAAGGCAACCAACTAAAAAGTGCCCAGTCTGTAAAAGACACTTTTTTTTTTTTTTGCTTATCTTACAACTTTGGCCTGAGGGGCAGAGATCTAATTGAACACACATCTAGGGAACTATGGTCAGAATTTAAAGACAAGGAGAGAATTTTGAAAGCAGCAAGGCAAAAACAACTTGTCACATAAAAGGAAATTCCCTTAAATCTATCACCAGATTTTTCAGCAGAAACTTTGCAGGACAGAAAGGAGTAGTAATGAACGTTAACTAGAGTTATTATGGTGATCATTTATCATATAGTATAACAATATTGAATCATTATGTTGTACACCTAAAACTAATATAGCAATTATATCTCAAGAAAATAATCATTTGCAATACCTTTCTGTGTATTAAATCCTGCTGCCTTCAGGGGAAAATGACAAAAACAACAAAGAAACAACAACAACAAAAAACAAACAAACAAACAAACAAATAAAAAACCCAACAACATATAACTGTTTTTAGGTAGAGGCTTGTTGATTGTATCAAAAGGATCAGTAGAGTTTGTTTTGTTGGTTACTTTCTGACCTAAATTCCTTGAGTATACTATGTAAATTCAAGTATAATAAAACTATTTCCAAACAGCACAGAAAGTCTCTCATCACAGCATGAGGATGGGCCTTTTATGATGCTTTTATTGTTGAGATGGATATTAACTTTTTCCTTTTTAAAAAAAAAAATGTGATTCTGAGCATTATTTTCAGACAAAGTTAATATAAAAGACATAAGTATAAACTAGGTAAGGACCTTTACTCAGTATTATTTTTTAGAAAAACCATATATTTTTTATTACCCCCAAATCAGCTAGATATTTTTAATCTTATATCAGTGTGATAAGCTTATTTTTTTTTTCAGAAAGGAAACTAAATCTATCAAGAGCCTTTCATTTCATATTTATGTGTTGTCATGTAAAATAAGGAAATAGACTGGCAGGTGTGGCTCCACGGTTGAGTGTCAACCTACGAACTAGGAGGTTTCAGTTGGATACCTGGTCAAGGCACATGCACAGATTGCAGACCATATCCCCTCCCCAGTAGAGGGCATGCAGGAGGCAGCTGATCAATGATTCTCTCCCATCATTGACATTTCTAGTTTCTATCCCTCCCTTTCCCTTACTCACTGAAATCAATAAAAATATATTTAAAAAATAAAATAAGAAAATAGTTTAGCATTCCAAATTAGTTTTAAAGTAAAAATTTGCTATGGTCTGTAAAATATGCTCACTTAATTTTTAACAAAATTATGAAAAGTTTTAAATATTTTTTTCTTTTTTAATAAACCTTTATTGTTCAGATTATTACAGTTGTTCCTCTTTTTTCCCCCCATAGCTCCCCTCCACCCGGTTCCCACCCGACCCCATGCCCTTACCCTCCCCCCCTCACTGTCCTCATCCATAGGTGCATGATTTTTGTGCAACCTCTTTCCGAACCCCCACACCACCTCCCCCCCTCCGAGAATTGTCAGTCCACTCCCTTTCTATGCCTCTGATTCTATTATATTCACCAGTTTATTCTGTTTATCAGATTTTTTTCTTCACCTAATTTTTAGATTCACTTATTAATAGATATGTATTTGTTGTCACTTTGTTGTTCATAATTTTTATCTTTACCTTTTTCTTCTTCTTCCTCTTCTTAAAGTATACCCTTCAGCATTTCATATAATACTGGTTTGGTGGTGATGAACTCCTTTAGCTTTTTCTTATCTGTGAAGCTCTTTAACTGACCTTCAATTCTGAATGACAGCTTTGCTGGGTAAAGTAATTTTGGTTGTAGGTTTTTGCTACTCATCGCTTTAAATATTTCTTGCCACTCCCTTCTGGCCTGCATAGCTTCTGTTGAGAAATCAGCTGACAGTTGTATGGGTATTCCCTCGTAGATAACTATTTTTCTCTTGCTGCTTTTAAGATTCTCTCTTTGTCTTTTGCCCTTGGCATTTTAATTATGATGTGTCTTGGTGTGGTCCTCTTTGGATTCCTCTCATTTGGGGTTCTCTGCACTTCCTGGACTTGTAAGTCTATTTCTTTCACCAGGTAGGGGAAGTTTTCTGCCATTATTTCTTCAACTAGGTTTTCAATATCTTGCTCTCTCTCTTCTTCTGGCACCCCCATAATTCAGTTGTTGGTATGCTTGAAGTTGTCCCAGAGGCTCCTTACACTATCTTCATATTTTTGGATTCTTTTTCTTTTTGTTTTTCCAGTTGGGTGTTTTTTGCTTCTTCGTATTTCAAATCTTTGACTGGTTTCTTGGAATCCTCTAGTCTGCTGTTGGATCTCTGTATATTATTCTTTATTTAAGTCAATGTATGCTTAATTTCTGCTTGGTCCTTTTCCATATCCTTAAGGGTCTCCCTACATTTCTCAGAGGTTTCTAGAAGATTCTTGAGTAACCTTATAACCATGGTTTTGAACTCTATATCCAGTCGTTTGTTTTCCTCCATTTCTTTCATTTGTGACATGTTTCTTTGTCTCCACATTTTGGCTGCTTCCCTGTGTTGATAGAGTGGCTTTGTGTGCTGGGTGTCCTATAGGGCCCAGTGGCTCAGCCTCCCCAGTCACCTGAGGTGAACACTCTTGGTGCACCCCTTTGTGGGCTGTGTGCACAGTCCTGTTGTAGTTAAGCCTTGATTGCTGTTGGTATCACTGGGAGGAATTGACCTCCAGGCCAATCGGCTGTGAGGACCAACTGTGTCTACAATGGAAGAACTCTACAATGGAGACACCCTTATGGGGCAGGACTTGCTTCAGTGAGGCTTTGGTGCTCACTGAGTCTGCCTCTTGAGTGTGTCACTTATGGATGTGAAGAGTTGTAATCTGGTATGGTCTTACACTGACCATTGGGTACACTGGCTCTTGGGTCTCCAAGGAGGTGCAAAGTCAGCCACTACCTAAGGCCACCCAGCAGGAGCTACAGAGAGGTCGGCAAATTCCTCCTCTTTGTTTGAGGTTTGGAAGTGCCCAGCTATAAAGCAAGGCAGGCTGCTGCTGCTGGGCCTTGGCCTTTTTTGGGAAGCTTTGGAGCTCTCTGATCTGCTGAGCTGCAGTTTGTTAGGTTTTAGGCTGCAAAAGGACAGGCCATTCATATGAAAAGCCGCTGCACACAGCTTGGGTGGGGTTGTAAATTAGGTGGGGTGGGGTCTCAGGGAATCACCAGGGTGGAGCAAAGAGCAATGGCTGCCAGTCAGCCCTGCACCAGAGAGGTCCCCAGGTCTCTGTGTCCCGTGGCCCCGTGCAAGAACAATGATTGCTGTGAACACCTCTGAGAGAAAGCCGCCCTTGCGTTCCGGTCCGATGCCAGACAGTCCAGTTTCTCCCCTATATGAGTCTGGGTCCCCAGAGTCTCACCCAGAACTGGAGCTCAGAGCAATCGGGAGTTTGCATCTCTCTCCCGATTGAAAAAACAACAGTGCACCCAGTTGCCAGCCCTTTTCGCGTGCGCCTCTGCACCTCCTATCAGTCTCAATGCTCTTTTTTCTTTCCTTCTAGTTGTAGAACTTCCACTCAGCCAGCTTTCCCGTGGTTCTGGATGATATTTTTTTTGTCATTTAATTGTAGTTTTGATGTGGTTGTGAGAGGCAGCAAGTATAGGTGTTTTCCTATGCGGCCATCTTGGTTATCTCCTAATTTTTTTCTTGAGTTACCATTCTATTTTATACAAATATTTTGTATTTCCTTTTAGGTATTCTTTAACTTCTTCAAAATTTTATTAATACTTCCTTTGTCTAGTATCTTTACTCAGTGAACAAATATTTAAAATATATTTAAAAGCCATGACACTTACAATTATAGATAAGCAAATATCAAATTACTCACAACTGCTATAAACACATAACTTATATAACTTACTAATAAGCTGTCTTTCTTTTTGTACTTAGAGGTTTTAATATTGTATATGCAGGTAAAAAGTAAAAGAGAAGAATGATATTGTTTTAAAATATTAAAACAAAAATCTGATGTGCTTTCACACCCACAAGCTTTACCACTTAATATTAATAAATCCACTGCTCTAATAACTACTAAGTTTGTGAATTTCTTCTTAAACATGTGCATGATACTTACATTCCAAAATATTGTGGCATTTTTTGGCCATCCAAAATGCTAATGTTTTAACTCCTTAAATATTATTTATAAGTCATTTGTTGTGAATAATGGAGGAAAAAGACAACTTATAATAAGATATCATTACATGCAATATATTTCTCCAGAATAATAAACAATAATTTGTTACAGTTGCTAAGTTTACAGAGTGTCTGGGTGACAGGAAAGGAGTGAAATCATTTTCATGCATACCCTTTGAAACTTTGGAGCTCTGTGCCATCAGCATGCACTATGTAAGCATACCCACTTCTGAAAGTATAGCTGAGATTCTATGGTGGGGAGAAAAAAACAATTGCACTGTATTTTGCAAAGTAACTTAGCTCTTGTATTTTCTAATGTATACCTATCCAGCTCACAAGTAAACCACATGACCTCTTCAAATGCGTTCTTTACTTAAATAAAAGATAAAATTGGCCAGTATGAGAGAAGATATGAACCTGAAACTTCCCCCTGCCCTTGGCTAATGGTGGAAGGTTTCTGCTGAGTCATTGAATTCTCTAATTAATTCCACCTTATGAATTTTGGCCCAGGTAGAAACCCAGTGGGCAGTCATGGGATAATATATTTCTACGCATAAAACTAATTGGCATGTGTGCTGCTTTGCTCTGTGACCCTGGCCTCATTAGAACCAATCTCAAACCACCTAAGCGGCTTGGATACTGCTTATCAAGTGGATTTCTGCCTTTCACTGCAGAGAGGTAAGGTAAAGAAAATAACATTTCTTGACTTTCAGATGGGAAAAATGTAAATAAGAATAGGTTTCACAATTTAAAAGTACTTTCCCATAGTTAGCTCGGTCAGATACTGACAGAAGAAAAGTCAGGTCTCTAAATGCTACTCAGGAGTAAAACAGGACATCTGTACTCTGGTTCCTGCCCACCCCAGTGATAAATGAGGGTCTGGTTGGAGGATGTGAACTTCAGCTTTCTTTTCTGGATACCTTATTAATCTAGATTAACTCTGCTTTTAATCAACTAGCTCAATATCTGCTTAAATAGATGTTATAAATAAACTACTGCCAACAATAGAGATAAAATGTCAAGCTAACAAATTATATACTCTGAGAACTTTGATAACCACATATCATCACCCTTTCTAACGAAAGTATTTTTGCAGAGGCTGAACCAGCTCTCTCACACACACCATAAATTCACCAAAATAAATGTCTCAGTTGTCATGCTTATCACAGACAACATAGAAAGTCTTGTGGAGCTCAGAGAATTTAGAGACCACTTTTTCCATATTTTTACATCAGGGTTTGAACTCATTAAGTCTTTACAAAAGATTGAGAGCTATGATTTAGAACATGAAAAAATCATTGCAGTGATAGTATTTGAGAATATTTTATCTAGTCCTTCTTCCGTCTGTGTCTATACATATGCAGTGGCAGTGGTGTTGGTGGTGGTAGCTGTGTTGGTGGTGGGAGTGGTAGTACTAATTCTGGTAGTGTATTATTTTGGCAAGACACTTATAATTCCTCTCAGTAGTATTAAACACCTTATTGTTGGCACTTACAATGTTAAGCATGTGGGTAAATAGCAGTGGACAAGTTAGCTACATTACTTGCCATCATAGAACTTATAATGTTGTCATTTATTGAAACAGAAAATCCTTCTAAGAGTTATAGCTCTCTAGATTGATCAATCATTAAAATCCTGTGTACAATGGCGATGAAATAAAGAAATCAGAAGGACAAGCCTCAGTCTGGCACCTCACATGATACAGTATCAATTCCAGGACAGCCTTGGGCTTGAGTCTTAGAACTGAACTGACTTATTAGTTTAAAATATTTTTTTGCATTAAATCTACTTGATTTTCTATATGGGAGTGTGACTAGGTCACTGAAGAAAATGATGCTGTCTTTATGTTTTATATCTATTCCAGGGATAACTCCAGGATCACTTAATTATCTATATTAATAAAAGGGTAATATGCTAATTAGACCAGACGTCCTTCCTGACGAAGCCAGGGTTGGAGAGAAGCCAGCCCAGGTCCCGGGTGCCTGCAGGAGGCCAGAGGAGGGAAGTATCCTGGGTCCCGGGTGCCTGTGGGTGGCTGGAGGAGGGAAGAAGCCCGGGTCCTGGGTGCCCGAGGGAAGCCGGTGCTGGCACCCGGGGGAAGGAAGGCCTACTCTTGCACGAATTTTCATGCATCAGGCCTCTAGTTATTATATAATTTTGCTAGGCTTTGATAATTAGTATTTCATTTCTATACTAGAGGCCCGGTGCATGACATTTGTGCACTGGGTTGGAGAGTCCCTCAGCTTGGCCTGCACCCTCTCACAGTCTGGGACCCCTCAGGGGATGTCTGCCTGCCAGCTTAGGCCTGCTTTCCACCTGCAGGCGGACATTCCCTGAGGGGTCCTTAGCACTGTTGCAGAGGTGGGAGAGGCTCCCAACACCACTGCTGCGCTTGCCAGCCATGAGCCTGGCTTTTGGATGAGCGGTGCTCAGCCTGTGGGAGCATACTGACTGCCAGGGGGCAGCTCCTGCATTGAGTGTCTACCCCCTGGTGGTAAGTACATGTCATAGCGACCGGTTGTTCCACCCCTCAGTCTATTTGCATATAAGGGTTTTATTATATAAGATACTAGAGGCCCAGTGCATGAATTCATGCACCAGTGGGGTGTTTGGTCTGGTCTGCAGGATCAGGCCAAAACCAGCTCTCTGACATCCCCCAAGAGGTCCTGCATTACAAGAGGGTGCAGGCCAGGTTGAGGGACCCTACCGATGCACGACTGGGGCTGGGGAGAGACTCGGGTGGTTGGCCAGTGGAGAGGGACTCTGAGAGGGCTCCAGGTTATGTTCGGCCCATCTCACCCAGTCCCAATCAACTGGACCCCAGCAGCAAGCTAAACCTATCAGTAAGAGCATCTGCCCCTGGTGTTCAGTGCATGTCATAGCGAGCAGTTGAGCGGCCTTAGCATATCATTAGCATATTTTGCTTTGATTGGTTGAACAGACGACCAGGAGACCAGGCACTTAGCATATTAGGATTTTATTATATAGAAAGAATAGTTAATAAGACTATAAACTTACTTTGTTATACCATTTTTATCTAGTACTAGAATCATGATCATAAAAATCATATAAAATTAAAGAGGTGGTGGCTTAGCTTGGGTTCCCCAAAAAGAAGAGCCTGAGATAAGAAAGTGGGTTTAGTTAGTCCTTTTGAGAAATTTCCCAAGAATGAGGAGAAAGAGACAAGGGAGAAAGAGAAGGCAAAAAGCAGGTTTGTTCCAAAGCTACTGATGGTGGAAATGGGGACCACATTCTGCTCTAGGCCCCCTGAGCGTGTGGTGGAATGCCTTCTATAAATCCGTCTGTGGGAAGATCAGGTGAGTGTCTGTTTGCCAGATCCCCTTTCTGATGAATTCAGGCTTGAGGCTTAAGTCCCATGTATTTCAAAACTGCATTGGTAAGTGGATCCAACAGGCACTTAATGCCTTGGTGAAAGTCCCATGTCAGAAAGCAAAAAGCTGGTCAGTAAGGAGGTGCAGATGGGTCTGAGCTTGAATAAAACTGTCTGATACTGATACCAGAATGGGTTGAGGGGATGTGATATGGGGTACAAAAGATGCTTGCTACAAATCCCTCCTCTTCTACTCAGATCTACTTGTGTTTACTTTGGTCTGTTTTGTCACTGAGTCGTTAAGCTTGAAGTCAGCCTTAATATCTATTAAAGCCAAAATGAAAGCCAATTTGTAACAAGCTACAATCAATACTTCTTCAACTGACCTAGGCCATTGATTATATTGACCATCTTTCTCTTTTACTACCCATTTTAGACTTCTTACCCATCATTAGCATTTCTGCTGGTCTAGGTAACTTTTCAAGTTGAGGTTGTTTTGACCTTCAACCCTGAGGTGTCTGAACCCTTGCTCTTATTAGTTCATGGTTAATGCAATTAACCTATTCATAATTATCACCAGGGAAAAAAAGTACCATGAGATGCCCCAGAGTTTCCTTATAAAACAAAGTATAAAAATATTTTCAAATTAAAAAAAACACAAAACATCTGTATTACCAATAGATTACCAGTGTTGCAACTATGTATACTTCATATACTATTTTTCCAACATGATTGTACTTAATCTGAAGAACTTTCTTGGGAAATTTTACAAAATTGTATTTAATGTCTGCTTATTATATCGTTTGTATGAACCATAACTTACTAAATTGAATAATCTTAGAAATTTAATTTTTTTCTATCAGTATTATGAACATTTTGATAAAGTATTTATTTTATATAGTTCTTTAAAATAAATATTTTTGTTGTGGAAGTACTAGAGCAAAAAGAATAGACATTTTTACAACTTCTAGTACTGTCTGTCTATTTTGTATACAGGGGTGGGAAAAAGTAGGCTAGTAATAATAATATAATAATCCTATCTAATAAAAGAGAAACATGGTAATTAGCCATACTTCCGCTACCCTTCCCATTGGCTAATCAGGGTGATATGCAAATTAACTGCCAACCAGGATGGCGGCCGGCAGCCAGGCAGCTTGAAGTGAACATGAGGCTTACTTGCTTCAGTGACGGAGGACTCCAACATTCCCCGCCTGCTGCTGCCGGCCTCTGAGCTTGCAGATTGAAACATTGTTACAAATTTAGAAGCTAAACAAAACCCCAGAATCCTGCTTTCAGCCAGCCGGGATCTCAGAGCTGGAGTTGAAACAGTGTTTCGATTATAGAACCCAAACAAACCAGATACCTGCTTTCAGCAGCCGAGGCCTAAGAGCTGGAGCCAAGCCTCAAAGCTAACGCTGGCCCAGAATAAAAAAAGAAAAAAAAAAAGAAAAAAAGGAGAAGTTGGGAGCTCAGTCACCCCCAGCCTGAAAACAGCCCTCAGCCCCTCACCCAGACTGGCCAGGCACCCCAGTGGGGACCCCCACCCTGAAGGGTGTGTGACCAGCTGCAAACAGCCATCATCCCCTCACCCAGGTCGGCCAGGCACCCCAGTGGGGACCCCACCCTGATCCAGGACACCCTTCAGGGAAAACCAGCCGGCCCCCACCCGTGCACCAGGCCTCTATCCTATATAGTAAAAGGGTAATATGCCTCCCGGCACCGGGATCAGCAGAGCAGCGAGACCTCCTGGCACCGGGATAAGCGTGACACGGGGCAGCGCCCAAACCCCCTGATCACCCTGGGGCTCTGTGTGTGACAGGGGGCGGGGCCACAACCTCCCTATCCGCCCTGCTCTGTTCATGACAGGGGAAGGCACCCCAAGCCCCTGATCGCCCTGCGGCTCTGTGTGTGACAGGGTGCGGCGCCCCAACCCCCTGATCGGCCCTGCTCTGTGGGTGATAGAGGGCGGCGCCTCAACTGCCCCCCACGGGTCCTGCTCTTTGTGTGACGGGGTAGAGCCATAACCTCCCCATCAGCCCTGCCCTGAGTGTGACAGGGTGCAGTGCCCCAACCCCGTGATCCACCCTGCTCTGTGAGTGATAGCAGCGATGCCCCAACTCCCCTATCGGCCCTACTCTGTGCGTGACAGGGGGGAGCTCCACAATGCCCTGATGGGCCCTGCTCTGTGAGTGACAGGGGGTGGCGCTGCAACCTCCTCATCGACCCTGCCTTGAGTGTGACAGGGGGCGGTGCCCCAACCCCCCAATCGGCCCTACCCTGAGTGTGACTGAGGGTGGCATCGCAACCTCCCGATCCGTCCTGCTCTGTGCATGACAGGGGGCGGCGCCCCAGCTCCCCAATCGGCCCTGCTCTAAGCCTGACCAGGGGCTGCACCTAGAGATTGGGCCTGCCCTCTGCCACCCGGGAGCAGGCCTAAGCCAGCAGGTCGTTATCTCCCGAGGGGTTCCAGACTGCGAGAGGGCACAGGCCAGGCTGAGGGACCCCCTCACCCCCCCGAGTGCACAAATTTTTTGTGCACTGGGCCTCTAGTTAATAAATAATAATACAAAAATAAACTGTATTTTGTATCCTTGCAACTGTAAATCTACTTTTGCCCATCCCTGTATATAGCCTTCCAGGTAAGAAGGATCTTTTGATATTTGAGTGCTTTGAAGATAAAAATGTAATAAAGTTGATAAGTCCAGTCAAAGAAAAATGTCATACATTGTGAACATTTTAATCCAAATTTCTCATGGAAACTCAACATATATAAAGCCAGCTTTTTTTTTTTCTTTTAGCAGTAGGAAGTGGGCACAGACCTCAGTTCTGAAAGCTAGTTAGATATTAGTCTGGTCAGGCCTTGACTTAACACCAACCTGAACCTGCATTGATGCACATCACTACACTGACTTGGCATCAGGTTAATTTTACTCTTTTACCACTTTCCATAAATTGTCATGAAAATAACCTTAGTTAAAATGACCAAAAAATTTATAATATTTTACCTTATTTAGTTTCCATGGCCAAAATGTTATTTCTCTTAATTTCAGATCTATTGTGTGTGTGAAACAAAATGAAGAAAACAAAGGACGGATAAAGCAGAAGTCTTCCAGAAGAGCCAGGGCTCTAGTGTGCATTCTTTTCAATTCACTCCCTAAGAACATGCCTGTTGCATATTCAAATAAAACATGGGGAAAATACCAATGTTTCCGAATATTTCCACTGATTGTTTTTCCATTTTTATTGGAATACTTTGGGAAAACAGAGGTACAGAGACACAGAATTAGACGTTCTAACTTTAATCTAAATTTCAATACTACTTTGATAAATGGTCTCTTTACATTTTAGAGCTGATTGAAGATCAATCCCTCAAGGTCCTTTCAAACGCTACAAGTGCTCCTTTCTGTCTCATTTAGTAAATCAATACATACTGTCACTTGTAAAATATAAACCGGTTTAAAAAGTGTTTTCCCAATATTTCCTAAGAATTGTTACCACCAAGAAAAAGTGTTAAATGACATGACTGTTTTCATAAAGCTGGGTAGATAGTGAAACAAGGCTAAAAGTATGATCTTCTGGTATCTTACCACATTGTGCAGGCAATTCTTAACCTCAATATGAATACGGCTATTCAGCTATCTACAAAAGTATTTTTTGGGGGAGGAAATCAATGTTCAGGATATCCTAAGGCCATACAAAATTAATTCCTTTAGATTTTCTAAAATTTAAAGACACTTGATTTTCATCAGAAAAGTTATATTTAATAACTCAGTTTAAAATTCAGTGTCAATTTAACTGTTTGAAGGTTAATTACTATAACTTGATTTTACTGAAGGCCTATATAAAAAAGAATCATGTCAATATTTTATATATTCTCTAATCTACTTTTGAAAGAGTAATTATATACAATATGTGTATTTTAAAGACCAACATGAAAAGTTCATGAAGAATTTAATGAATTAAGCATTAACCTTCAAAATACTTTCATCTTGCAATTAAAAAATTTTCTGTAATATTATATATTTTTCATTTTTCTTGACTTCTAGGAAGTAATAATAGAAACTTCAATTCCCTCCTCTCCCCCACCACCAAGTGTCCAAGTAGAATTTTTCCTTAACCATAGGGGATGAAACTATGGCTCTAAAGTCAAATCTAGCCTTCTGTTTTTATAAATAAAGTTTCATTGAAACACAGTAATATCCTTTTATGTACTGTCACTGGCTGTTTTTGTGAAAGTACTGCAGAGTAGAATGGCTGACAGACTGCATGGCTGGAAAAGCTGAACATGTTTACGTTTTATTCTTTTACAGAAAAAGTTCATTGACCACTGCTCTTTTACATTTGGCTCACACCTGCAGATTTTACTTTATTTTGTCATACGTTTATGATGGTATTTTTAAGCTAAAGTCTACCTTAAATATTTTTATATAACAGATACAGCTAAATTTTAAGAAAATTACTTAAAAGAACATTGATTATGCTAGATTATCTGTTGTCAACTTGGCATCAATATCACCTCCCTTTAAGGTTTTCTGTGGGTTAAAGAGAGAAAACAGTAACTTTGTTTTGCATAATTATCTTTCCTATGTGACTCCAAGTTGGACTTTCCCATTGAAACATACCCACACAAATATGGAAGAAGAAGGAGATTTTAATCTAGAGACAGATGTGGCTAGATGTGTGGACACACTTGAGATTCAGGGATTAACTAGTATATTTGTGGAAACTGCCTGCTTTACTGCTTCAGATCAAAATAACTAGTGAGAGCCCTCTGGAGATAGAGATTCACTGCAACTTCCTGATAAACCTCTGAGACCATCTTCACGGATGCTTCAACCTAAGGAATTGTTACTGACCTTTGTTTTCCTGTTGTTTGTTTAAGCCCCTGATTCATATATAAAACACCTAGAATATATCAAGTGGCTTCTATTTTCCTGACCTAGCCTTTGGTAAAAGACAAATATTTAGGGGGGGGGAAGTTATTTAAAAATGTAAACTGGAATAAATTTGCAGGTATGATTAGATTTTAAGGTAATCATGATATTACAACCAGTACAAAATAGGACACTGGGGGTTGAGAGCACACAGTAGCAAACAGTAATTAAATGATCTCTTATATTTGCAGGAACTCAAATGCATAAAGAAAGGATTTGGGAGGTTAAGTAGCTACTGCAGTAGAATAGCAAACATAAAGCATACAAGACTGTGGGGTGCGCTGACTAAGCCTTGGTACACAGCAGAAGTTGAAGGGAGAAAACAATCTGGGCTTTAAATTCTCAGCTCCACTTCCAAGTAGGAAATTAGAGAATGTCTATCATAGAAAAAAAGTTTCATTTACTGTGACTTTCTCAACTTTTAAATAAAGGGTCAAATGTTCTTCCTTTTTACTGCAGAGTAATATAACATTGTGCAAATGTACCAGAGCTTTTTTAGCCACTCATCTACTGATAAACACTTGGGCAGCTTCCAAATCTTGGCTATTGTAAATAACTCTGCAATGAACATAGAGGTACATATATTCTTTTGAACCAGTTTTTATCCTTTGGGGAAGATAGCATGCATGGACCTGGAGAACATTATGCTAAGTGAAATAAGCTGATCAGAGAAAGACAGGTACCTTATGATTTCACTCATCTGTGGAACTTAGTGAACAAATTGAACTACCAAGCAAAATAGAGACCGACTCATAGATAGAGAGCAGGCAGACAGCTCTGATGGGAGGCCTGGGGCAGGGTGTGTTAGGGGGATGGAAGGATTGAGCCAAAAAAAAAAAAGAAAAGAAAAGAAAAGAAAACGCAGGGACATGGACAACAGTGTGGTGGTTATGGTGGGGGGACAGGGTGCGGGTGGAGGTGGAAGAAAGCATAGAGGGGATAAATGGTGATAAAAAATAAAATAAAAGCTTTATATAATAAAAAATGAAGGAAGATCCTACCCATGGGTGGTTGAATTATAATGCACTCACAGCTTTGTTAGTTGTCTGTGTGAACATTAATTTTATTATTGAGGAAAGAGTGGAACTATGGGGATTGGAAGGGAATAACTTGGGCATATTCCAGTGAATCTAAATATGGATGAACTATCATTGCTGGCAGAAACAATCTCTCTCCTTCTGAAGGTGGCCACCTTGCCTGCGTACCCTTCCATGACATCCCCCAAGTCAGCTGAAACCTGGCAGGGAATACTCGTTTTTCTCAAGACCCCCATTAGACTCCGCCCCCTTGGTTTGAGATATTCAGCAAAGCTCACATTCAAGCTGCTTCCAGGTAGACATGTCTAGCCTGGTGGGATGTTCATACATACAAAATGCAAGGTTTATGCTGCATTATCTATTGTCAACTTGGCATTAGCACTACCTCCTTTTAAAGTTTTCTCTGGCTCACAGAGAAAAATGTAACTTTGTTTTGTATAATAATGGATGTATGGGAATGGATTTTAAGAGTACTAGACTAAGGAAGAAGGGCCAAAACATAGGACTGAACCAAATGCTTTGATATAAGTGCACCAAACAAAATGTTAGATTTATCCTTTTAGCTCAGGTGTCTGAAAATGGGTTCAAAAGTGCTTGCTTGATTGACTGAAACCTCTTCTCAATAGTATGCTACCTTAGATGAAGTTTAAATAACAGGCAACTTGAGTACAATGTAGGGTGAGGAATCCAAACTCTCAGAGGAATAGAAATATTGAATTTGATCCACTATTTAAGATTTGCTTAAATACTCTAATTATATTCCCCAAGACACTGAGAGGATGCTCTTTCCATCAAGATATCAAACAATACACTACTAATTGGAGCACCAGCTTACGTGAGAGACTCCTGAGCGGCTACCCTGCCCAGGTCAAGGATGACTGCTAGAGATGTCAGCTTTGAAAAAACCAGTCAGAAGCCAACTCTGGTGATGAGATCCTTGCACTAGAGAGACCAAGGGAGCAGGGGTCACTTTTTTGTTGTTGTTCTGGCAAAGACAGGCTTCAGGATTACAAAGAACTGCACAACTATAAAGCCTATACTTGCCCTGGCTAGTTTGGCTCACTGGATAGAGCGTCGGCCTGGGGACTGAGGGGTCCCAGGTTCGATTCCGGTCAAGGGCATGTACCTTGGTTGCGGGCACATCCCCAGTAGGGGGCGTGCAGGAGGCAGCTGATCAATGTTTCTCTCTCATCGATGTTTCTAACTCTCTGTCCCTCTCCCTTCCTGTCTGTAAAAAATCAATAAAATATATATTTATAAAGCCTATACCTGACTTCAAAATGGCATCTACCAAATGGCCAATCCTCAGTACCATGCATCTCAGGCCTCTTAATCATCTCAACCACTGCATGTATTTTTCTCTCTTAAAGTTTACTTCATTTTTCTTAGTTCTTGATATGTCTCTGTTCATACAGCAAATATTGATAATATACACACCAAACCACAGTTCTGCTCTCCTCTTCCAAAAGTCTTAGCAAAAAGTAAGAAAGTATTCTGTTAAATTTAATGAGGTATTCAGGATGCTAAGGAGTTTTAATGTTTTTAATCCCTTTTCAAATAGCTTTTGCCTTCTAGCTAGATAGAGTGTTAGCCCTTGGACTGATGGGTCCCGGGCTTGATTCCGGTCAAGGGCATGTACCTGGGTTGCAGGCTCGATCCACAGCCCTGATTGGGGCACATGTGAGAAGCTACCAATCGATGTGTCTCTCTCACATCAATGCTTCTCTTTCTCTCTCTATTTCTCCCCCTCCCTTCCACTTTTTCTCTAAATAAAAAAAGTTTTTGTTTAATTTCTTATGAGAATATCAGATTATTGCAAAACCGTAAAATCTTTTACTCTAAACTAAAATTAGACTTTGTTAAGACTTATTTTGTTCAGGTGAATCAATGCTAACTATTCCAATTGACAACTGCCACAAATATCAATATCCTTGGAATAATATTACAAAGGTAATATTCGTGGTACATGCGAGTGAATGGTTGGAGGGGTCTCTGCTGCCCATTGTCATTCTGGGAACACAGCTGATGAGGCCCCTCCCACCTTCGGCATGCCATCTGGAATGTGCGATTGCTACAGAAGAGGTCATGACCCAAGTGCTCTTTACTATGTTGAGCCTAGAAGTGACACCATAACTTTTGACAACATCCCGTTGGCCAGACCTAATCACATGACCCCAGCAGAACTGCAAGGAACTCACATAATATTTGATACTCTGTCTGTACACATGGCAATTCTAAAACCCAAATACTAAAGTTATTAATCTATTCCATAGGAGCAAATCCACCAGTTACTTAAATAAACATACTGAGTCATTCTTTATTCTCTACTTTTCTCACAAGTCACACTCATCAGAAGGTGTGTTAGTATGGCATACAGATATACAAAATTCAACCACTTCTCACCACATTCACCAACACCAACCTTTTCCCAGTGAATTAAGGTACATATTGAAATTCACCTTTGCATTTATTAGTCTTAAATTAAAAGTTTTAAATGCCATGCATGTCTGTTCCAGTGTGTGTGTATAAATAAATAGTATACTTTATAAAGTATTGCTTGTTTAGAAAATCCACTTATTTTTAATTTAAAGTAAATCGTATAAAACAATTTAAATATGAGGCAATCCACTGAACTCAGAAGGGCATTTTGTGCAAAAAGAGGTAAATAAGGAGAAATATTCAAGCTTCAGGGTAAAGGAAGTATGTCAAGGTTAAGAAAGACAAAAGGGGACTCGGGGATGATTTCAGGTTGAAGATTTCCTTCACTCACAGGAAATTAGCTTTTCTAAGACGTTACCCATGCTGGATGATCATTATCTTCAGGAGGATATTTATTCTGTTTTATTGTTTTGTTTTGTTTTTTACTAGTTCACACTTTATTTAGTTTTCTTTAGTTTTTAGCTAATGTCATTGTTTTTTGTTCCAAGATAACAACCAGGTTGTATGCATTCTTTATGATGAAGTGTTCTATTAAATTATTCATTTCAACAAACCAATATATTTTTTGTACTTAATTGTAAAAAGTTTATATTGTTTTGAAATGTATTTAAAAAAGAAAAAATCCTCTTGAAGATCTCAATCTGGTTTATTTTTTTTAATTGCAATGTTAGATCCATGTACAAGGATGTAAAATACATCATGATTGTAGGTTAACAGAAACAAAAAAAGAAAATCGACATAAAATGTAATATACATTTTAAATTTAGCAATGTAGCAATGAAATATAGATGATAAATAAATATAATTGAGTAAAAATTAACTTTATTATATCAGTCTACAGGAAATATCACATTTATATCCAATCAACTGAAAGTGGAAAAAATTTCAGTATAATATAGAACTAAAAGCAATTTAAAATATTGAAGCACTCTTTCTCATTGGTAGTTTTATTTAGAAATGAGGTATATTTTTTAATCATAAAATTTATTTGTTTCCAATATTTTTGTCTGTTATTTTTTCTTTTTCTCTTTTTTCTTTTTTTACTTGTATTATTATACTGGCTAGATATCCCAGTCAGATACTTAATGAGCGGTGACAGTGAAAATCTTTGCTTTGGTCATAATCTTATGGAGAAAGAATTCTTCCTTTTCTTTTTTTGAAATCATAAGTCAAATGTTAGCTATAGTTTTTTCTATACATGCTCCTAATCAGTTTGAGGAAGTTCCCATTCATTCCTATTCACTGAGAGGTTTTAGCATGAGTGGATATTTAATTTTGTTAAATGTGTTTTTCTGCATATAATAACATGGTCAAATATTGTTTTTCCCCTCTCTTATAGTTAGTCAATGTGTTTAATTACATTGAAGGTTTTAAAAAATCAATTCAGTTTTCTATTTTTTGGATAAGCACTACTCCCTATTGGTTTAATATACTGTTCGATCCATCTGATTAAGATTTTGAAGAGTTCAGCATCTTTATTAATGAGGGTAATTTTTTTTATATTTTTTTCTACTTTTGGTATTAGTATGATGGCATCAGTAGGTATTTTGGAAGCAATCACTATTTTTCTATATCATTGAACTATTTGTGTAGAAATGTTTGTTTTTTTCTTTAAGTTTCTGGTATAACTTACCTGTAAAACCTTTTGGATCTAGAGTTTCCTTTGCTTGAATATTTCTAACTCTGAATGGAATTTCATTAATAGGTACAGGGTTATTCAGGTTATCCCTTTTTAAGATTTAATGGTTTGAATATTTCAAAATATTTGTCTAATTCATACAAACTGTCAAATTTATGGGTATAAAATAGTTTGTAATATTCCACTATAATATCTTAAATGTCAGTAAATCGATAGTGATGATGTCACTTTCATTTCAGACACTTGTTATCTGTGTCTACTCACTGTTTTTCTTCACCACTCTAGCTGCAAGTTAATCAATTATACTGAAACTAGAGGCCCAGTGCACGAAATTTGTGCATAGGTAGGGTCCCTAGGCTTGGCTGGCGATCAGTGCCTATCTGTGGGTCAATCGGGGGCCCCCACTGGCACCCGCCTTGGCTGGCCTGGGGCCTGTGGGCTGGGGGCAGCTCCTGCATTGAGCATCTTCCCCCTGGTGGTCAGTGCACACCATAGCCACCAGTTGTTCTGCTAGTCATTCTGCCATTTGGTCAATTTGCATATTAGGCTTTTATTATGTGGGATATGTTTTCACTGAATTCAAAATAAAATGAAGCCTCTATTTATTCACATCCTTGAACAATAAAACCAGATTGGCAGGTGGCTGTGGAAGCCTTAGATAGTTTTCTTGGTCTTTAATTATGAATCTGAAGTTTGAAAATGTTAATGGGTTACAGTGGATGATTACATCTTAAAAGAGCACTGTTGTGTGTGTGTTTTCATTTTAATGCCTGATGATTTCAGTTTGTAAAGGAGTAGGGTAATACTTGAAAATCCTAATGGCAGTGGAGAACCTGCATTAATTCCAATGTGATAGTTATATTCTCCAATCATTTCTGATGAGCCAAGAGGAAATGTAAAATATCTACATTTATCACAATTAAACTTACTGATTATTGTAATTTGCATTCTATTTACATATTTGCTTTTCAGAGCTAAATCGATACCAACATAAACTGTACAAGAATTTCTGATAATTATGTTAGAAATAATTAGCCCGTTCCCTATTATCTAATGTGTTACTACGCATTCTTCTCTATCGCCTGAGGAGACTAGGCATTTTGCAGTTTATAATACTGTGTGCTCAAGAGGACTCTCACTGAAGCTGAAGATACAGGGGGGAAAAATAACAGCAACAACCATGCCCTTGGTCCTCAGCAGAGAGCAGATATATATGATTAGACATTGGCTTGCTACATTAGGCCAATGTCTCAGTGCTGTACTATTTATTTTATAATCAAATGCATTCTCTATTTATTTGTTATTTGTAAGTAACAAATTCAATAACACAGTAGACCTGTTTAGAAGTATATCAAAGCCATGATCCTAGAGATGAGAGGACTCCTCAGAGACCAGGTCCAGCCCATCTCCCCCATCTTTCCAAGCAAAACTTGCATCCTCAGTTTTGTTGTTGGTCTCATCCCAAGACCCTGTTACATAGGCTGTGCTTATTAAAATTTATTTTTGACATTTTGAACATAATGGAAGGGATTATCCACCTCTGAAGACTTCTTCTAATATGATTACTATCACACATATATGATTGATTGAGAGCTTGGATATCAGAAAGTGCATCATTCTTTATGCTAAACTGAAATTTGTCTCCTCAAACTCTTGACTTCTCTGTGCTATTTCTGCCTCCTAAAGATGAGTAAAGTCGCCCTAACCAGTTTGGCTCAGTGGATAGAGCGTCGGCCTACGGACTCAAGGGTCCCAGGTTCGATTCTGGTCAAGGGCATGTACCTTAGTTGCAGGCACATACCCAGCGGGAAGTGTGCAGGAGGCAGCTGATCGATGTTTCTCTCTCATCGATGTTTCTAACTCTATCCTTCTCCCTTCCTCTCTGTAAAGAATCAATAAAATATATTTTTAAAAAAAAGATGAGTAAAGTCTATATAGTCCTTTTACTTTTTATTCTTGTTTTAATTTTTTAAAAAATTTTATTGGGGTGACATTAGTCATTATGAACATATAGGTTTGTTTCATGTGTGGATTACGAATTTACAACATACACACACATTATCTAAAGATAGTTACTAAATGACTTTCTTTTTTAATTTCCAAGATTCCTCAGATTTTTCTCTGAATATAATGCCTTCAAGAGCCTATATTATTTTACTACTTTTTCAGTTATTCTAGTATTTGTCATTAGGTTGTCCTACCTTATATATATAAAGTACAGTAGCCTCTCCCAAAGTATAAGAAAAGTCCCTGAAAACTCCTATGAAAGCCTGTTATGAACATACAGGGTTCCCCAATATTTAATAAACACTGCAAATAATTATTCATTATAATGGGTTAAATCTGAAAAGAAAGAAACATCAATTGAGCTATCAGCTGTTAAGTGTGTATACATTTTTTGGAACACCCTGTATATGACTATGCTTAAAATGAATTTGATATATAGGACATAAGTAATAAAAATTCTTTTACCCAATTTGGAAGAATTTTTTTCTAGTGGTTGTATTTTGTAACTTATCATCCAGAATCATTTTATCTCCAAAGATGAAAGGAGATGATTTCTTCAAACTGCTTTTCCAAAAATAGGTTCTGTGATGGATTGAATAGGTTCCCCCAAAATAAGATGTTGAAGTGTGAACCCTGGTCTGTGGATTTGACCTTGCTTGTGATACCCTGAATGGCAAGCTGGGACTCTACTTCCAGGTTCTTGCCCTATAAAGTTTGAAGCATAAAATTTGCAGACTAAAAGATTTTAAGCAAAAGTGTGGAAGTTTATTTCAAGCGTATACAAACTCCCCTGAGGAGGGGTCCCCAAAATGAAGAACCTTCCTCTCCTTCTCTCTCTAAAATGAAAAAAAAAAAAAACCTCCTCCAGTGAGTCTCTTTGTCTTAGGTTTTATAAATGCTGGCAGCTTCTCTGTTTATTCTACTTTCTAATTGGACCCGTTCTTATTTTATTTCCCCCATGCTTTTCCTAACTGGCCACTTTCCCCCCTTTCCCTACATGGTATCCGTTTCAAAGCTCACCCAGTGCCCCTCTCTTCTTCTCTGTGAGTAAGGACCATTTGTGCTAAAGAATGTATAGACTTCTGGATCTCCCAACATAAATCTGATTTGTCCCTTAGGGTAAAGAGAGTCTGGACATAGGGGATATCTAATCATTTGGAAACAGTATTTTTATTGATGTACAGTGGGGCCTCGACTTACGAGTGTCCCGACTAACAAGTTTTTCGAGATACGAGCAGTCTCTCGGCCAATTTTTGCTTTGAGTTGCGAGCTAAAATTCGGGTTATGAGCCAGCTTCAGATACCCCACCACTAGTTGGCGCAGCGAATATCACAGTGAACGCCACAACATCAGCCCAGCATCACGTGTCTCACTCGTTCACTTTTTGATTTGACATACGAGTAATTTGAGTTACGAGCTCTGTCACGGGACAAATTAAACTCATAAGTCAAGGCCCCACTGTAACTGAATTAGTATGAGGTTATTGAGGCTATTTCAGTATGAGTGGTATTGTTAAAAGAAGGGGGGGGGATTTGGACAAAGACACGCAGGCAAAAAGAACATCAGGTGAAGACAGAGGCAGAGACTGAAGTAAAGGATCTATAAGCCAAGACACTCAGGGCTGCCAGGGACAGGAGAAAGCAAGGATGGGTACTTCTCCACAGGATTTGGGGATCTAGGGGACCTGCAGACACCTTGGCTTCAGACACCTAGCCTCCAGAACTGTGGGAGAATAAATTTCTGCTCTTTTTAAGCTGCTTGATTTGTGGTCATTTGTTATGTTTTAGAGTCCCAGCTCTGAGAATACAGGGTCAAAGGAATTATTGGCAAGACAACTCAATTGCTACAGTAACTTGGTTTCTTGTCTTTAAAAATTAGATTTATGATGCTGCACTCTGATTTCATCATATTCTTGAGGTCATTGTCTAGGGACATATTTCAACTGGGGCTTTCATATTTATAAAGTTGGTCTTAGATGGCTAGTGTCAAATACTAGGGGCAAGAGAAGCCTTCACAGAATAAAACTGGATAGTGGCAGATAGAGCTAAAACGTAAGAGCATATACCTTTCTAGGCCTTTATCTCTTTGGTCTGATGTGTTAGGAATCTACACTAATAAAAGAGAAAAATGGTAATTGGCGTACGGCACTACCCTTTTCATTGGCTAATCAGGGCTATATGCAAATTAAATGCCAACTAAGATGGCAGTAAACTACCAACAAAGATGGCGGCTAATTTGCATATGTAGGCACAATTCAGGGAGGCGAAAGGGAAAGCAGGAAGAAGCCCCCTGCCACTGACAGTGATCGGAAACCCAGGGGGGAGCTAAGAGCTGGGGGGCAGGGCAAAGGCGGCCCTGGGGCCGCCTTTGCCCTGCCCCCCAGCCATGATCGGAGAATCAGGCGCCTTTGCTGCCCTGGCCAGTGATAGCAGGAAGTAGGGGTGGAGCCAGCGATGGGAGCTGGGCATGGTTGAAGCTGGCAGTCCCGGGAGCTAGGGGTCCCTTGCCTGGGCCTAAAGCAGAGCCCACGATCGCGGGGCCGCTGCCACTGCAGGTCCACACTGCCCGAGCCAGACGCCTAGGCCAGAGGCGTTAGGCCTGGGCAGGGGCGGAGCGGGAGATCATGGGGAGCTGGGAGTCCCCTGCCCAGGCCTAATGCCTTGGCCAGAGGCATTAGGCCTGGGCAGGGGCGGAGCCTGCAACCACGGGGAGCTGGGGATCCCCTGCCCAGGCCTGACACCTCTGCTGGAGGCCTCAGGCCTGGTCAAAGGGCCGATCCAGTGATTGGTGATCAGAGGGTGATGAGGGTCAACTCCTCTGGCCGAGGCATCAGGCCTGGGTGGGGGGCTGGGGGTCCCCTGCCCAGGCCTGATGTCTGGGCCAGAGGCATCAGGCCTGGGTGGGGGGCAGAGCCAGGGATTGGAGGGATATGATGGTCCCCTTGCCCAGGCTTGAAGCCTGGGTCAGAGGCGTCAGGCTTGGGCGGGGGGTGGAGCAAGCGATCAGAGGGAGATGGGGGTCCCCTGCCCAGACATGATTCTTGGGCCAGAGGCCTCAGGCCTGGGTGAGGGTCAGAGCCAGTGATCGGGGGGAGTTGGGGGTCCCCTGTCCAAGCCTGACACCTCTGGTGGAGGCGTCAGGCCTGGGCATGGGGCCGATCAGGCGATCGGAGGGTGATGGGGGTCTACGCCTCTGGTCGAGGCATCAGGCCTGGGCAAGGGGCAGAGCCAGCAATCGGAGGGGTCTGGGGGTCCCCTGCAGGCCTGACGCCTGGGCCAGAGGCATCAGGCCTGGGCTGGGGGCAAACCAGTGATGGGGGGAAATGAGGGTCCCCTGCCCAGGCCTGACGCCTGTCAGAGGCGTCAGGCCTGGGCAAGGGGCCGATCCTGCGATTGGGGGATGATGGGGGTCAATGCCTGAGGGCTCCCAGTATGTGAGAGGGGGCAGGCTGGGCTGAGGGACACTCCCCCCCACACACACCCAGTGCACGAATTTCGTGCACCGGGCCCCTAGTATAACATAACCATGGTTGAAGGTAGTGTTCTATTGTTTGTGGTTAACATTTTTTTCTAGTTTTCCAGGTTTTATTTGTTTGTTTACTGGTAAGACTGAATAGGTAAGGCAAAGGAGAGACATTGCATAAATTAATGATACTTAAAAAATAATAAATATTACTCTAGCAGCATACTGTTGGATAGATGGGAGGAAAGATACACTAGAATCAAGGAAAAGAACTCGTGAATTTTTGTTGCAAGCCTAACAATATGAAGTCAGAACCATAATGTACAGGAAAGAAAAAATTGGCTATTCAATTTCCAGAGAACACAAACTCAGTACTGAGGATCTATGAACTCTTTTTAATATATTAAGAAAAAAAAGAGAGATGCTTAATATTTACTCAGAATAAGACTGCTGCACTGTTTCAAAGTTTTCAGGTTTATTTGGTTTTGCTTAAATGAAATAAACTTAGTTTTAAACCTTGAATAACGAATGGGAAAAATAAAACACTTGAATACCTATTCATTTTTAAGGAGCAAACTGTGTTAGGGAGAAATTACATAAAGGGTTTTTGATGGTAGCAGCTCAGGGTCATTGCCTTAGACCTGGTTCATTCTCCACAGTGTGTACTCAGGGGTGGCCTGATACCCTGCTGTCTGCTCAATCAGCATCTCAATTAGATAAAGAAACAGAGCCAAGGTTATTTCTTCTTGCTTCAGAATTAAGAAAAAGTTTGTTTCAGAAAAATAAATAACTGCTACTCTAAATTTTATAAGGATATGTGCATATGAAGTAAGAGAATTGCAATAGTGATGTACTCTATTTATTGCCAACATATGAAGCTAATTTATATTCATTTATACTGAAAGTAGGACACACTTGACAGCTATTAATCCATACAGTAATTAACATTAGTTTTGCAAGCTGAAGATAATATGAAAAGCTTATGCTGTGATATAAAATTTTTCAATGGATCATAATTAACACACAACTTCAGTTTCTGATTAATCATTTTTTCTTAGATTGTTCATAGTGAGACCAGAATTTTTAGGGGTGAAAAAGACAAGTTTAGGAAATTTTGGATAATTTAGAAATTGGGAGGACCATAGAAGAAGCACAGGGCTGCAGAGCAGCAGAAGGTATATTTCCATAGAACAGGGAAGCTGAAAAGCTGCAACAGGTACATTTCTGTAGAATAGGGAAGCTGGGAACAGCAAAAGGTCTATATTTACAAAATAAAGAGAAGGAAGCCCTTCATCCAGAAGGATAAGGAGAAAGCCCAAAGGGAATAGAAAAACAATAAGGAAGGAGGGTGGAGAACCTCACTTGTCAGATGTGAGGTTCAACCTTTGAGCTCAAGAGTTACTATAGTAACCAGCCTAAGGGAATAGTGACCAATCAGAGGGGATATCAAGGCACCAGGATCTGCAGCCTTTATAAGCCATAGGGAAGAGGAGCTCAGTGGGACTTCTCTTTCTCCCGCCTCATGTGGGAACCTGTACTTGTTCTTTAACAGATTCCACCTTTGCTATTCCACCTTCTGTCCATGGATTCAGTCTTCAATTCTGGCAGACAAAGAATCCGGGACATCCTGCCCAGTCTAAAACTTCTGCTTCAATAGGTTATGCCTAATTAATGAAAATAGATATAAAATTTTGGTCCAATGTACTGGAAGTCCAAAAAATGTTATAATTTTATTTTGCTATTACTCTTTAAATAGTGATTAAAATTTAAATCACTTTACATGAGATTATTACTACCAAAAAGTTTTATTTCACTAAAAATAAAACCAGTGTTTTTACTCTTTCTGGAACTTCAAAAAATATAGTAAGATAAGAATTTTGCTATCAGAAAATTTATTTCTTAAATCATACTTAATAACAACTAAATATCTGCAGGATTGTCAGTCATTCTCTGATTACTTATTTCATACAAAATATTTTTAATATTCTCTATTCAAACTTATGTCAGTATTTTAAGAAAACATTAAAATTTAGCAACATTGAAAAAATATATATCCTGTATAAAATTGAAATCATTTTTCTAAATGAAAGATATTCAGCTATTGCTAAAATATTGTTCTCAAATCCAGAATTCACATTTACAATACCAAATAGGAACTGATTATTTTTTTTTGAAGTATTATGAATGTTGAACAAATTTCTTTTGAATGTTATTATGCTTCTGTAACAATGAAGATGGTGTCTATGGAAAGGTGACTCCAGTTCCTTTACTTGTGGTTTCACAGATGATAATAAGCCAAGGTCCGGAGTCCTTTCCTAGCTGGATATTGTCCCATAGTCAGAACCTTCCTAGTGAGCATGTCTAGCCAGGAAGGTCAGCTGTTAGTGGGCATGCACTAAGAGGCAGTCTTTCTTGCCCTACACAGGAGACTACCCGTGAGGGCCCTAACAAGATGGTGCTGGTTGCCACTTTGTTCTTTTTGTCTTTTCAGATAGGGAACCTACGTGCCACCAAGGTCAGCACCCCCTAGGTTCCACAAACCCTGAAGAGAAAGTGTGCTCAAGAGTGGCCACAATATAAACTTGCAAATGGAGATACATGGCCTTCAGAGGGAAATATTAACTATAAAACCATCTTGTAATTAAATATTTTCTATAGGAGGTCCCATATGTTCAGGCCTCCTTTGCTTTAGGAGACAATCAGAAATTGTGTCAGCAATACAAAATTGGCCCCTGACTCTTGGCAGTATTGACCCAAAAAGATACCAGAAAGTTAAAAACCCCTAACAAGATGACGAGGCTTAGTGGCCCACCAAATATACCTGAACCATCCTATCCTCCTTATCTAGGACTTGTGGATGGACAAGTCCTGCCAAGACCCAAGGGGACATGGCCTCCCAGGCCCCTGGCTACCCTTTGTCTCTCCAAGCAGTGGCAAGGGGAGAGTCCAGACCCATCGGGGTCCAGGGATCATTTTCCCTACAGGACTTAAGACAAATTAAGATGAATTTAGAAAAGTTTCCAGATAACCCTAACAAGTACATAGATGTTTTTCAGGGACAGACACAAACCTTTAATTTATCATGAAAGGATATAGTGCTCCTTTTCAGTAAGACACTCTCAGGATCCAAGAAATGATCAGTCCTAGATACAACCCAACAGGTTGGAGACGAATGCTTTGTAGCAAATGCCAATAGGGTCCCCCATGATCAGATTGGACTGTTTTTTCCCCCAAGGCTTTAGAAATAGCCCCACTTGTTTGGTCAAGCCTTATGTCAATTTAACTACCTGCAGAGCAAAGTATACTACAGAGGTCACTAGATTCACTGATTCAGGTGGTTCCAGATCCTAGAATGTCCCTTCCATATATATATATCTCCTATCTAATAATAGAAAAACATGGTAATTGACTGTACCTTTGCTACGCCCTCCATTGGCTAATCAGCGCGATATGCAAATTAACTGCCAACAAAGATGGCGGCTAATTTGCATACTGCAGGCAAGGTGGGCTAGCACGAGCCCCCGTGTGCCGCCTAAGTCCCGCCCCCAGCCGGGACCCCGTGTGAGGCCCTGGGCGGCGGGGCTTGGTGGCGCGATCGGCCCGAGGAAGCCCTATTCTTGCAGGGGCTGCTGGGGGCCCAATCAGAGACACAAACATGCAGGCCTGGCACCCAGTCTATAACTCCAATGGAATTCAAATTCTTGAATGGAAAATTATAATAAAACACATTTTATTCTCATTTACATAAAAGAGGTTTTTTCAGTGTTGACTCTAAAAAAATATATTGCTATAAAAAGAATTATATACTCTGGTCTTACTCCAGCAAGAAATATATGTTTTCTCTTTCATTAAGAAAAAGATGTTCACCAAGAAAATTTATAGCGTTTTATTTTTTATTAATTATCTACTGTTAATAATTGAAATAACAACAATTTGAATATTTCCTTTTAATTTAGAGACTTCTAATGGAAATAAAAATTAGATTTCAAGTATGTTGTAGAATATATATGATGGGTTATTCAAGGATGTATAATTTGGGGATTAGTGAAAGATGCTGGTATAAAATTCTGTTGGAGAAATCAGGTACAGGTTTTAAATGAAAAGAAGACATAAAATAACTACCTGTTAAAGAAGTGCTTGTTCATATGTTTTTAAAAGAATAATTATCATCAAATATCACTATGTCATTACATTATACTTGTGAAAGATAAATGTAACTTTTAAATGTTCATAATATCATATGTTGGGAATTATATATGTTGTGATAATTTAAACTCATGATTGAACATTTTAGATGGCAACTGAAATTGTGTAATGATATATATATATTTTTAAATTTTTTGCACAATTGCTTGTCGGCCATTGTGAAATTCCACCTATTTACCCTGTTGGTTAGAAGTGTAGAGGAAGAACGATTGTTATGGGTGGCCTGTTTGTCCCTCCTTCTGAATTAGTCCCTTCCTCATCCCTTTGCTCCTTCATTTCCTTCTTGTTTCTGTTTTCTTTTCCACAGCTTACCATACCTTAGAAAAATTAAAATTAGACCCATTTCCAGCAAATAACTACCACAGGATCTACATGCAAGTTTCATAACCCACTGTGCTTCAGCATAATTGTTGAACCTTTTTGTGATGTAAAATATCTGTCTCCTTGATTTTAAGTTGAACTACAAGTTCACTTTCAATTTAGTCCTAAGAGATGTTATAAAAATTACCAATCCTCTCCTTTTCCCTTCCTTAATTTTTGCACTTCTTGACTCTTTATTTTTAAATTTTATTGAGATATGATTCACATATAACATTATATTAGTTTCAGATATACAACATAATACTTTGACATGTATATATTGCAAAAGGATTATAATAAGCCTAGTTAACATCCATCACTGCAAATAGTTACTTTTTTATTATGATGAGAACTTTTAAGATTTTCTCAATTAGCAACTTTCAAATATACTGTATTTATTTTTACAGTATTATTAATTACTAGAGGTCTGGTGCACGAAATTTGTGCATGGGGGCGTGCCTCAGGCCGGCCTGCACCCTCTTGCAATCCAGGACCCCTCAGGGGCTGTCTGACTGCTGGTTTAGGCCCAATCCCACAGTGGGACATCCTTCTCACAATCTGGGACTACTGTCTGCTAACCGCTCAGCTGCCTGCCTCATCACCCCTAACCACTCTCCTACTTGCCTCATTACCCCTAACCACCTCTGTCTCAGTACCCACTATGGCGGTTTTTGTCCAGAAGGACATCAGAATGACGTCTGGAAGGTTGTTCGGCTGCCCAGTCTAATTAGCATATTACACTTTTATTATTATAGATAGACACCATGTGGTACATTATATCCAAGGACTTATATTTAATTGGGAGCTGGTACCTTTTGACCCCATTTACCCATCTCTCCACAAACCCAACCAGACCACTCCCCACCATACTAGCAACCACCAATGTGTTTTTGTATCTGTGAGGGTTTTTTGTAAAAAAAAAAAAAAAATTATTATTTTACTAGTAGTGTTTTTTTAATCCCCACTTGAGAAGTGAGGATATTCTTTCCATTGATTTTTTTTTTCAGAGAGAGTGGAAGAGAGCAGGGAGAGGGAGAGAGAAGAGAGCAACATGGTTGTGAGAGAGACACAGGGATTGGTTACCTCCCACACATGCCTGGAACCCAGATTGGGATTGAACCTGCAACCTAAGTAGTTGCAATTGACCAGGAATTGAACCCACAACCCTCTGGTGTGCAGGCCACTGAAGCTCTAAATGCTGAGACATGCCAGACAAGGCTAAAAGAATATTAATATGATATTATTATTATTTATTTTTAGGTTACACATATAAGTAAGATGATAGGTATTTCTCTTTTCCTGTCTGAATTATTTTACTCTTGATCACAAAACAACAGGGAGAGTTTTTTTTCTCTCTTCTCTCTCTCTTCACCTCCCTTCCTTTCTCTCCCTTTATGAGTGAGACTCAGCATAAAGAATGTATAAAGGGTCTACAAACCATTTTATCTTTTCTGGCTCTTGTTATAATTCAAAGCAAGTTGATTAGCCATTTATTAGTCTGGATTTCTTTAATTACACCAACAGAATTAAAATGTTCAGTAGAGAGTTATTTACTGGGGTTCTACTTTATGGAAATGTGGTTTTGTGTGCAGTTTGTTGGATTAAATTTAATTGTGATGCTGGATTCTGTGCTTAGGCATTTTCTAAACTCTTTAGAAGGAAAGTTTAACATTAAAATGAAAGCAGTAATTATTTGTTCTAAAAGCAGATTTGTATCTGTACTTTGTACTTTATTAGAAGAGATTAGCTAGCCAAGGTGATAACTTGCATGATTATTATATTTTGAATGTGCCCTCCTAACCTCATTTACTGTATGCCAAGGAGGTGTTAGTAATGAAGCAATAGATAGACCTTTAATATTTATAATTATTTCATATTATGTAAATTTGAACTAATTTAAGAGCCATATTAGGATAATTCATCTTAATAGAACCACCTAATAAGCATTCCTTAATTACCCATTGCCCTGATTTATAATTAAGATTTAAACTTTAAAGTCTGTAGGATGGCTTTTATCTTGATTTTATTCCATGTTTTGAATAAGTAGAAGTGAAATAATGTTTTAATTTTGAACAATTCTTTTGAGAAATTTTATTTACAAGTCAAAATATTTAAAAGTAAGAATAGCTAACATTTCTGCACACAATTTTTTCTCAACATATTAGAACACTTTTTTGGAGGCTATTCTATTTTTTTATTTCATATTATCAGTAGATTTAATTTAATTAAAACCACAAAAAAATCAAACAGATAGTATACAATACTAAAGGAAAAATAAATGTAAACTTGATCTTTTCACTGTTACCTTACACAATGGTTTTCAGCTTATTAGAGCTTCTTGCAAATATCATTGAAATAATCCTATATAATTAAAGCCTAATATACTAAGTGTCTGGTCGTCTGGTTGTTCGTTCAACCAATCAAAGTGTAATATGCTAATGATATGCTAAGGCCTCTCAACCACTTGCTATGATGTGCACTGACCACCAGGGGGCAGACAGTTGACCAGTTGACCAGTTGCTATGATGTGCAGTGTCCACCAGGGGCAGACACTTGGACCAGTAGGTTAGCTTGCTGCTGGGGTCCGGCCGATCGGGACTGAGTGAGATGGGCCGGACACTCCCTGGAACCCTCCTGCAGTCCCTCCCCAGCTGGCTACCTCCTGTATCCCTCCCTGATCCCAATTGTGCACTGGTGGGGTCCCTCGGCTTGTCATGTGCCCTTGGCCTGGCCTGGGACCCCTTGGGGGATGTCGGAGAGCCGGTTTTGGCCCAATCCCACTCAACACAGGAGCTACCTTCTGGTGGTCAGTGTGCTACCACAGGGGGAGCGCCACTCAGCCAGAAGCTGGACTCATGGCTGGCAAGCACAGCGGTGGTTGCAGGAGTCTCTCTTGCCTCCATGGCAGTGCTAAGGATGTCCAACTCCTGGCTTAGGCCTGCTCCGTAAGCCATCCCCCGAGGGCTCCTGGACTGCGAGAGGATGCAGGCCAGGCTGAAGGTGCAACCCGCCCCCCCACCACAAAGTGCATGAATTTCATGCACTGGGCCTGTAGTTATTAATAATAATGTTTGCCAAGTATATAGCTAAGCATTTTATAGGTGTTTTTGTCATTTAATCCAAACAGTATTCCATGAGTTTCTCTCATATTAAATTTAAGTAAATTGTTCAATGTTACATCACATGTAAAAGGCATATCCACAACATGAATAAGTACCTGAATACACTAAAGAGTAGCTAACTTTCTCAGTTTCATTATAATAATGATCTGAATGGTAAAGATCAGATTTAAGGTCATATATTTATAAAGTAAACAATTTAAAAATAGATGATTTGTAATCTCCTGTTACTTTTCAACAAAAAGTAATGGAATTCACATATTTAGTGCTTTAAAGCAGAGATTATATGCTATAGGTTGCTTTCTTAAAATTATGAATGGCTGAAATATATAGAAAACAATTTAATAAAATTGGTAAGTATTCCCTTATCACTCAGTTTTTTTATATGGCAATGCAAACAGCCTTGATTTTTTTTTTAGATCAAAAAGAGTTGAAAATAAAGAAGTACTTTTACAGCCATCCTACCTCAATTCACCCAATAATAAGTGTTGTTATAGTTTATGTACAGAAATTGATTCAACAAGCATCAATATAATTTAATTTAACCCAAGGAATGGAATAGAATAGAATAGAATAGAATAGAATAGAATAGAATAGAATAGAATAGAATAGAAAATAGAATAGAATGGAAAAACAATATGATACAAGTTTTAATCTCTATGAGAAAAGGTCAGTCAAAACTGTTCATGTTCCCTTTAGTTTTCTTCAAGTGAACAGATAAGCAGAATTCAAATATCTCCTGTACTGTGTTCAGCCCAATGGCCACTAACAATGTCTCTGAGTCACAGAATTAAGGTTGTTACTTAAGGACTGGAGCCTTATAGTGAAATGTTACTGTAGTCTGCTGAATTAACATGCTAGAAAGTGTGAGAGAGATTGTTCTAATTCTATTTAATAACACTTTCTATGGCAGAATCTGATCTAAGTTGAACTCTAATTACATATTCCTCGTGTTTTTCAGGAAACAAAATACACATCTTTCTCATTTTTTTTTAAATGGAATGCCAGGGGACAAAGTTCCTATATAAGAGGGAAATTATCTGGGAGATTAATAAATGTTATTAATTTTACTTTAATATAGACTAACAGAAAATAGCCAAAGATCTTGATGAAACCAACTTAATAAAACATTCTAAGGTGTCTTTTCAAGTGGAAAATATCATAATTAATTTGAAGAATGATTTTATTTTCTTATCACCCAAATCCATCAGTTTACAATTTCTTGAAGATTGTGAGAAGCTTTATTTTTTATTTTAATATTTATTTGTTTGTTTATTTTTTTAGAAATAGGAGATCATAAAGAATCTCAGGTATTGTTGGGAATTGCTTAGTGAAGGTAAAGAAAAAGAAAAACTGATGCTATAAGAGATAAGACAAAAGGAAGAGAAAATAATTTCAGGTATAAAAACTTTGAGAGGTCTGGAGTAGGTAGAATCCAGTAATGCAGAAAATGGGCTGACCCATTTGTAGGTTTAGGAAGTAGAGGGAAGATTTAAGCTTTGGGGTGATATTTGCATAAAATTATTTTTTTAGATAATAAATTATAAATCAATAATAAAAGGATTAATGTAATTTATTCTTCAATAAAAGTACATGCTTTTGAACATATTAGCTTGTAAAGTTTTCTGGTTAGGAAAACTTTAACAATATTGAAAAGTAGAATCAAAGAGAAAAATATATTACTGCTGATAGTATAAAGAAATACATGTTTACTAGGTGAATTTTCATTCACATTGAAAACTAAATCACTTAATGTTATAATCTATATTATAGGGTTTTTTTACATTATTTAAACATAGTAATTTATTAGTTTTAATTAAAAATATTTTTTTAAATATTTGAAAGTTTTTTGAGAGACCACAAATCTGAAATGCTTTATTTGCATCATCCTCAAATGCACTCTGTTAATCTGATTATTGGCATTTCTTCTTTAGTTCCTTTGTTTTATATATATATATATATATATATATATATATATATATATATATATATATATATATATATAATTTCTTTTAGAGGCCCGGTGCACAAAATTCATGCACTCGGGGAGGTCCCTCAGCCAGGCCTGCACCCTCTCACAGTTTGGGAACCCTCGGGGGATGTCCAACTGCTGTGGAGGTTGGAGAGGCTCCCGCCACCACCACTGCACTTGTCAGTGTTTAACCTGGCTCAGGGCTTCTGGCTGAGTGGCGCTCCCCCTGTGAGAGCACACTGACCACCAGGGGACAGCTCCTGCATTGAGTATCTGCCTCCTGGTGGTCAGTATGTGTCACAGCAACCTGTCATTCCACTGTTTGGTTGATTTGCCTTTTACCATATAGGAGATATATATATATGTATAAATTTATTTCTACTATTTTAGAAGTTTTGATGTTTTCTAATAGTGCTTCAGAACTCTGACTTTCTCTTTGTAGGCTTCCTGTTTTGTGTGAATATTCTTGATGGTAATTAACCCACAAGTAATAACATTCAAGCTGTATTTAAAAATAACCATTAAAATACCCAGCAATTTTACACATATTGGCAGAGCTGTAACGGCCCAAGCTTTCAAGTTTTCAGTCATTCTAATCAGCTCCTTTCATGTTGTTTCATTGTCCCACTGCAGAGACAAATTATACTTACTTGACTGCGCATTCAAAATTTAAACAATTAACCGTTTTTCTTAGTCACTGGAAAAAATAGCTAAACTTGTTGCAGTACAAAACTGCATCAGAATGATTTGGTAAAAATCTTTAGATAAGAATGAATAAACAGAACCTTGATGTCTTCATTCAGAAATTCTATTAAATCTGAGGGCTTTTATCTTTATAACTCTTTGTTCCAGTTAATACCAATTAATAACATCTCTTATGGTGAAAATATGGAATGCTTTCTCTAGAGAGAGCTTTAGTAAGTCCCTCATAGCCTTGATAGCTATAAACAACATAATTTAAATGCTAACCTGCTTGCCTGGCGTAAGGTTTGGGGAACCATAAATTTTAGTGCTAATACTAGACAGTCCTCAGCCAACTGAGATGGTTATCAATGAATTAATAATTATGGGTGTTAAATGTTTTAAAGGTGTCAGTGGTAATATTGGTGGCAGCAAGAATGGCACCAAACATTATACCTATGGAGTTGGACCGATCTGAGTTCAGCAACCTTGATACTTGAGTTCTGGCTAGGAAAGAATTCAGAGCCAAGACTCAAACTATAAGAGAAAGTCACAGAGGTAGAAGTGAGCAATAAAAGAAATGGGATCAGGAGCTAACACCCTAGTGGGAAATAAGAGGGTGCTGGAGAGGAAGGACATGCTCCCAGGTGGAAGAGCTCACTGGGTCCTCTGTCCTAAGGGCTTTTAAAGGTGGGGGTTTTGGAGGAGGTTCCAGGGAAAGATCTCAATAGAATAATTATCAGTTTCCCAGGTATGTCTTTCAGGGTCGTGGTCTCCACTGATTGGTCTGTGACAGGATAGGGGTCATTAACCATCAAGTTGGACTTTATGTCAGCCATGGTGTGGCTTATCAGGTTTTGCTGCTTTTCTGGGGCTGGAGCTGAAACACAACTGAGGCCTAGATGTATATGATACAGGTCAGAATCTCATTGTTCCAGGGGCTTAATGCTTAAAGGTTATTCTCCAACCCCTTGTTTGTTTCCCCCTCTAAGGAGATCTAACCTGCATAACTAGCAACATGCCAGGGGAGAAAATACCATGGGAGGATCCAAACCGTATGATCAGTGATATGCTGGGGGAGGAAGAGTTATCCTCTGGGTGAGTTTCTTCTTGTTTTACCATTTTTCCCTGTTGCTAGGCACCTGGTGACCTTTTGTTCCTGGCTCATCATCCTTGTTCTGCTCATGTCTGTCTGCCTACCACAGTAATAATTTTAATAATTATATGCTTGAATATCTATAATAATAAAAGGGTAATATGCTAATTAGACTGGACGTCCTTCCTGACAAAGCCACAGTGGCTGCAAGGGCTGAAGGCAGGCTGCTATGGCAGCGGCTGTGAGGGCCGAGGGCAGGCCACCACAGAGGCCGGCAGTGGCAGCAGCAGCTGGATGATGGGGGCAGCACCTTCCCTGATCACCTGGTTGCCTCCCACAGAGGGAGGCCAGAGGCAGCAGCAGTGGCAGGGTGATAGGAGCAGTGCCTTGCCCTGATCGGCCTGGTCACCTCCTACAGAGGGAGGCCAGACTGCAGCTTAAGTTCTCTCCCTGAGGGGAGCGAGCCTAAGCCATAAGTAAGACTTTCCTATGGGCTCCCAGACTGTGAGGTGGGTAGGCCAGGCTGAGGGACCCCTTCCCCCAGATCCTGGTACCTGCAGCTGGCCAGAGGGAGGGAAGCAGGTGGTTAGGGGTGATCAGGCAGGCAGGCAAGCAGCTAGAGGAGATCAGGGAGGCAGGAAGAGTGGTTAAGGGTGATCAGGCAGGCAGGGGAGCAGTTAGAGGCCAGCGTTCCCAGATAGTAAGAGGGCTGTCTGACTCCTGGTTTAAGCCTGATCCACAGGGATTCCTGTGAGATTTGGCCTAAACCAGCAGTTGGACAATCCCTGAGGGGTACCAGATTTTGAGAAGGTGCAGGCCAGACTGAGGAACCCCTCCTCCTGTGTGCATGAATTTTGTGCACCAGGCCTCTAGTTATTGATATAATAATGTATATTTACAATTGGAAAACTTGTGCCACCTTCTGTACTGCTCAAGTCTACATCTGATAAGGTTTTAAGCTTTTGTTTAATACACAAAAACTCCACTAGGAGAATTGGACCTTATCAAAAAGGGGCAGTCAAAATCCTAAAGACCCCTTGTCCTTGAACTGCGTCTCTTTACACAATGAAACTTCTTTCTTAGCCCAAGATTCTTGAACTTTCATGGCTATCATTTTCTTGCTTTCCTTGACAATATACTAGCTATGATTGCATCCCTTGGTAAGATAGTTTAGTTTTGTCTACTTAGGAATTTTATAAAATGGAGTGTACTTTATAAAAATGAAATATTCATTTTTAATATTTTTTGTATACTTTGCATATTTTATATTTATGTAATTAAGTTAATTTAACATATATAGACATTTGCTTTGTTTTCAATTTTGAGCTATTATGAATGCTACGACAATTCTAGTACAGGTATTCTAGAACATGTAGTTTCATTAGGCTATACACAAGAGTGAAAATTTTGAGTTATGTGTGTTTGCACATGTAGGTAAATCTTGTTTTGCAAAATATTTTTGCCATTCATATTTGGCCATCAGTTCATGCAAAATCTCTTTTGCTATCTATCTTTGTAAGACTTAGTCCTCTCAGGCTTCTTAATTTTTGCCAGCTAGTGGTGGGTATCTCAGGTAGAAATGTAACAAAACCATAAGACCTGAGCTACACCAGCTAAATATACAGTATTTCTCAAAAGGCTCAAGAGAAAACTCCATTCCCTATGTAATTAGAAAAATATTGATGAAGCATTTTGATTTTCTTCTTTATTTACTCTCCATCCTTAGTTGATTTCACTCTGGAGCTATATGACCTAAGATATTATGCAGGTAATAATGAACTTGTACTTTTAGCCTGGAGGTTGAGATTCATATATCCCATTGTCTTTTTTGGCATATCAACCTGGAAGATCAGTCATCAATATCAATCAAATATGACTAAAATGAAGTAATTGAATCACCTCCTACAATCTATTCCTATCTTGTTAAATGCCACCCTATGTATCGATCACTCAGGTCCCAACATAGAAGATACACTAGATCCCTTTTGTTCAAACTCTATATCTAATTCTTCAATATGTTCTGGTCCTCAGCACAATTTTCAAAATGATATATATTTAAAAATCAATATTTCATCACTACTTCCCTAAAGGCTTGATCTATGGTCATAGCTTCTTGCCTAGTTAAAATAACTGCCCCTTATATAATCTCTTTGCTTCAATTTTTCTATTTCCTCCTGGAGCTCTATGCAATATTTCTAAAGTATCACTAAGTCACATCACACCTCTGCTTTAAAGTGCAAAGGGCTGGTCATTAATCTTAGAATGAAAAACACATTCTACAATCTGTTATTATTATCTACAACCTATTATTCACCCCTGCTAATCTCTTCAATTATCTCCCTTCATGACACTTCTTTTCTCCTACCCTCCAAGTGTTTGGTCCTTTTCCTGGTCTCCAAGAACAATGAGGTAGTTGGAATCTCAGGGCTCTGATTCTTGCTGTTCCTTCTACTTTAGCTTATGTAGTATGCCTCTTAGTACCAGTAGATTTAATCATATTACATTTTTTTCACTCTCTATATATCATTTCTCAATACCTGAAATTGCCTTATTTGTTTGTTTGTTTGTTTGTTTAAGTGTTTATTGCCTGCCTACTGCGATTAGAATGTAAGTTTTTGATGGCAGGAACCCTGCCTCTCTTACATGCTGCTATACTAGGCTCTGTAGCAATGCTTGTTATAGATCAGGTACTCAATGGTGACTGAGTTCTGTAATTACAGGCTTCCCAGTGGAGTGTACAATGGAGTTATTATTCTTCTAGTTGTGAAGACTTTATTTTTCTATGTACAGTATTATTGGTGTGTGTGTGTGTGTGTGTGTGTGTGTGCATGTGTGCATGCACACGCACACATGTGCGTGTGTGTAAACACACATGTTTTGCAAAAAGTCTTTATGATGTTCTTCAGGTCTGTCATTCCTCAGGCTCTTTTAATGAAATTTCCACATGAATGAGCCCCTTCCAGAGAGTTGCATTTGGTAATTCTTTAAACTTGGGTAGAATCTAATAACCTTGGCCTCAGCTGATGATGCAGGAGTGGACATCTCCAATAGAAGATAACCTATAATCTTATTTGTGCCATATGATGTGTTCTGGTTCAAAAACTTGACAGTTGCGTGGAAATTCATTTTAGGTGATGTCTGGAAGAAATGACCTTGTCCATTCTCTTATGGAGTTTGAAGGTGAGAAATATCAAGGAAGTGATCAGTTGCCAAGGGAATCAACTAAAATAAATAAAAAAAAAACTTTTAGAATTAATCATACAATATTGTGTGAACCTTCTTGTCTCGGATAGATATAAAATAGAAAGAGTACAAAATAATAAATTTTAATATAAAACAAGAAATAATACTAGAAAATATTTTTGCTGAGCAGTGTAAAAACTGATTCTTCAGAACGAATTCACATTACATTATGATTCTTTGTATGTAGTCACTTTAGAAAAATATTAACTATCATAGAAACAGGAATTGAGAATTAACATATCAAACTCATGCTTAATCAAATCTGGTAAGTATCTTCTTTATTGTTTATGTTGTATTTATAAATGTTATATGTAAAATACTTTTCAAGAAAGACAGTTAAATTCTACACCTTATTAAATAACACTTTAAAAGGCCAGATTTGATTATGAACTACTGGTCATACATTTTCTCAGCTTTAAACAAATACATTTTAGTATTGATCTGGAGAAATGTTTAATTCATGTACTCTTCAAAGAAAATTAACTCTACCTCTCAAAGGCCTTGTCTCCAAATACAATCACAATAAAGCTTCAACATATGAATTTTGGGAGGACACAAACATTCAGTCCATAACAATTTCTTTCCTGAATGCTACCAGAAGCGGCCTCTTCCAATCCACAAAGATCCCTCCTCTCCATTCCCCAATTTTCCAACAGAGCACAAATCACACAATAATAATAATAATAATAAGACACTTCCTCATATAAAATTTAATTAAAATCCAATGTTTTTATCTTAAAACTAGAGGCCCAATGCATGAAATTTGTGCAAGGGCTTCTGCCACAGCGGCCCCCACCCTCTGCAGCTTTGTCCGGAAGGAAGGACATCCAGAAGGATGTCTGGTCTAATTAGCATATTTCACTTTTACTATTATAGATTGGCCTTTAAAAGAATCAATAAATCTCTTGTGGTAGAAGTAAAATCACAAACTTAGAATTAGTTTTAAAAGGCCTTTATAAAAGACCTTTATCATATGCCAAGATATATCAGAAAAGAAGGATGAGAAGTCTCACATACTAGAGGCTGGGCTCATATTCCAGTTCCTTTATACAGCCTGAGTCTATTTTCATCTCCTCGTACTCAAGATAATCCAAAAGAGTACTGATAAAATACATTTGGAAACACTCATAGTATTTTGACCATATGGAAACTTTTTTCTATCAACAAATATTTCTGTTTTATTATGGAGATATTGACTTCATTTTCTCCCCATTTGTGGTTATATCTTTCACAAATTCACATATTACTGTAGCCCATCTTTATTTCTGGAGGATACATCCTAAGATATCCAGTAGATTCCTGAAGTCACAGAGAGTACCAAACCCTACATACACTGTGTTTTTCTATACATACTTCTGATAAAGTTTAATTTATAAATTAGGAACAGTAAAAGATTAACAAAAATAACTAATAAAGTAGAAAATTATAATAATAATACACTTTAATAAAAGTTACATGGATGTAGTCTGTCTCTCAAAATAGCTTATTGTACTGTACCTTCCTTTCTTTATCTTGCAATGAAGTGAGATGTTAAAATGCCAAACTTATTCCTGAATCTGTGTAACCATCTCTTATTTGCAGCAAATGGCTTTCTGTCACTCATTTCAGCGGATCCTTCCTAACGTCTTTGTATAGGCTCAGTGCTTTCAGACACAACACATTATTTTCAATTGGGACATGTTTTCTGCTCATGTCTCCGCCCACAAATTTAATGCCTTTACCATCTTAACTAAGAACTTATCATACACGATGGCTGTAACTTTTGCAGTTTGAGGTGTGACAGAAAAACTAGTACAATTTTTTTTCCTTCACAAATTTAAAAATAGAAAAGTCATTCTAATCATAGATCTTAGCACCTCAGCAGAGAATTTCTTTTTATTTCCTTAAGTTGAGAACTTTCGGCTTTTCACTCAAGGGAAACACGTGTGGCTTCTCTTTGGCGTATCTGAATTGTGAGCTTCACTACTTTTGTGCCATTATGAAGTAAAATAAGGATTACTTGAGCACAAGCACAGTGATACCATGACAGTTGACAGTCATAAGATAATCAAGATAACTGAGATGGCTACTTAGTGAATCATGGGTGGGCAGTGTCTACGGTGTAGAGATACATGACAAAGGGGTGACTCACTTCCCAGGTAGGATAGAGTGGGACCCTCAAGATTTCATCATGCTGCTAAAAACAGTGAAAATTTTAAAATGTATGAATTATTTATTTTTTAATTTTTCCATTTAACATTTCAGATCATGGTTGACTATAATAACTGAAACCATGGAAAGTGAAACTGCAGATAAGGGCACTGTGCTTGTATTATGTTAAAGTGCTTTTGAGAAATCTCACTGCAGCAACTGTTTTTGTTTTGTTTTGCTATTAACATTTCTTAACTTTTATTTTTCAATTACAGTTCACCTCCAGCATCACTTTGTATTGGTCTCAGGTGTACAGTACAGTGGCCAGATAATTATACACTTCACAGTATTCTCCCCAATATCCCCAGCACTCATCTGGCACCACACATAGTCACGGAAACATTATTGACTATACTAGAGGCCCGGTGCACAAAATTCATGCACTGGAGGGGGGGGGGGTGTCCCTCAGCCCAGCCTTCACCCGCTCCAATCTTAGACCCCTTAGGTCCGACTGCTGGTTTAGGACCAATCCCTGTGGGGGCCTAACCTCTCGCTTGCCTGCCTGGCTGATTGCCCCTAACCACTTCTGCCTGCCAGCCTTATCACCCCTTAACTGCTCCCCTCCCAGCCTAATTGATGCCTAACTGCTCTCCTGTCAGACCAATTGCCTCCAAGTGCCCTCCTCTGCTGGCCCAGTCACCCCAAACTGCCTTTCCCTGCCAGCCCAGTTGCCCCTAACAGTCCTCCCCTGCCGTCCTGGTTGCACCTAACTGCTCTCCCTGCAGGCCCAGCACCCCCAATTGCCCTCCCTCCTCTGCTGGCCCAGTCACCCCTAACTGCCCTCCCCTGCAGGCCATCTTTGTGGCGGCCATCTTGTGATGATATGGGTGCGACCATCTTGTGAGCACATGGGGGTGGCCATCTTGTGGTCACATGAGGGCGGTCATCTTGTGATGACATGGGCATGACCATCTTGTGACTACCCGGGGACGGCCATCTTGTGCGAGGGCGTGATTGTCAATTTGCATATTACCTCTTTATTATATAGAATTCTCTATGCTGTACTTTATATATCTGTGACTATTTTGTAACTAACAATTAACACCTGTTTTAGAAAAATATATTTTTATTGATTTTCAGAGAGAGGAAAGGATAGGGAGAAAAAGAGAGAAACATTGATATGAGAAAGAAACATTGATATGAGAGAAACATTGATGTGAGAGTGAAATGTTGATATGTTGCCTTCTGTATGCCCTCTACAAGGGATCAAGATGGCAACTGGTGCATTTTTCCTGATCGGGAACCAAACTGGCAACCTTTTGGTGCATGAAGATGACACCCAACCAACTGAGCCACACTGGCCTGGGCAATTAGTACTTCTTAATCCCTTCACCTCTTTCACTCAGTCCACCACCTCCCTCTTCTCTTGCAACCATCAGTCTACTCTCTCTATTAGTCTGTTTCTATTTTGTTTATTGATTTATTTTGTTCTTTAGATTCTATATATATATGTATATATATATTTTTTTATATATATATGTATATATATATGAAATCATATGGTATTTGTCTTTCTCTAACTAACTTATTTCACTTAGCTTTATACCCTCTAGGTTCATCTACAAAGTCAAAAATGCTAAGATTTTATTCTTTTTATGACCAAGTACTAATGTATATATATATATATATATATATATATATATATATATATATATATACACACACACACACACACACACACACATATATACATATATATATATATGTATACATATATATATACATATATATATATATGTATATATATATATATATATATATATATATTCAGAACTTTTTTATCCATGCATCTATTGATGGATACTTGGGTTGCTTACATATCTTGGCTATTGTAAGTAAAGTAACACTTCATTGCAACAACTATTAGTAAGACATGGAAAAGAATGCACTACTACCAGAAAGAATAAGCTTAGTGATTTCCATGTCTCTATCCCAATTCCTGAGGATAGCTGGTGTACATATATTTCCTCAAGATTTAATTGTGGTCTTCAATTTGTTGTAGCATATCCTATATAATAATCCTATATATAAACATGTAATATGCAAATAGACCAAACGGTGGAACAATGCATTGGCAGGGGGGCAGGGCCAGTGAACAGGCTGTGCCAGGCCAGCCAAAGTGCATGCCAGCAGGCAGAGGGAGGGGATGGCAATCTGGGGAGCCGTGGCAACCAGCAGCGGAGGGGGGATGGGAGTACAGGGCTGGCTGCTTTCCAGCTGGTGCTGTACCCTGATTTTTGAGCCAGTCGTCTCTTGCAGAGGGAGGCATCAGTTGGACATCACTTGAGGGCTCCTGGACTGCAAGAGGGCACAGATCAGACTGAGGGAAACCACCAAGTGAATGAATTTTTGTGCACTAGGCCTCTAGTACAGGATAAAAAGCACTTTCCTCTCAGGGCTAAATCTTCCACAAGATGATAACATTGACATTTAGCTTGCAAGTCTGATTTTTCTATTAATTTTATATAAAATTTATAAGTTTAAATTAATTAACTAATTACATCTTTCAAATTATAGTTGCAATACTATCTCTCTAAAAAAGCCAAAGTATTTTCTGCATTGCAAGCATATAAATTAGAAAATATGCAGAACTTCCTTCATAACACAGAAATGTGAATACTATGAGCTTGATTCTCATAAACATTTCTCTGCTTAGTCTTAAATCTGCTTGGGTTTAAGAACACTCACCCATTAAGGAAGAAGTTTATTACCATCCCAATTAATTGAGGTTACTTAGGCTAGATATAGTAACTGGATGAGACACTTTAAACGTAGTTTTAGTGGTTAGGTGAATGATTTTATTACTTCAGGAAGTATACAATCATTTAGAACACATTGTTGTATTTAAGCTACATTCATTACTTAATTATTTTTCTATTTACAGAAATTTGCAGTTCTAGCTTCAGTTGATAAATTAGGTTACATAACAATCTTTCTCCTAACTCTGAAGACTTTAGAACTTAATAGAATTTTTAGCATATAAAGTTAAAGACTTTTAGTCTTGATTAGGTCTTGCCTCCTTTCATATTCTTAGGTCCATAAAATATTTAAAGGTAATTAAAATAATATTTAATATATTTCAGATATTTTGCATGGCTTTATCTGGCTTAATAGTAATAACACATGTAAATATTAAACTTGTAATCTTCCTTGTATATTGTTTTTACTATTTTTATATACTCTATCAATAAAACAAATGAGTCAATGATACCACAGAAGTAACAGGGCACAAAATAATAATGTTTTTCTTATTTTAAACTTGGTTGATTATTATAGACTTTTCATAGATTCAATATATTTTAATGAAATACAGCCATCATCCTCCTTTTGATGCTTAAATTTTCCCTTCTTTGGTTGGCTTTTATGTGGGTTTAGGAGAACCCTATTAATATTTAGAAGCATTATTCCTCTCTGACTCAATAATTTTCCATGTAATTTTTAAAACCTTAATATTTGTATTAATTAAAATTTAACTAAACATTAAAATATTAATGTACAGGTTTTGTTTGTATAGCCCTGATCCAGAAATAAAATCAATCAGTTCTCCAAATATGACTGATAACTTTTAATTAAAAAATATTGGAGAACAGGCTCTCCATATATGATGAATTTATCTGAGTCCATTTTTTTAAATTAAATCTTTATTGTTCAGATTATTACATTTGTTCCTCTATTTTCCCCCCATAACTCCCCTCCTCCCAGTTCCCGCCCCACCCTCCGCCCTCACTCCCCACCCACTGTCCTCATCCATAGGTGCACGATTTTTGTCCAGTCTCTTCCCGAATCTCCCACACCCCTTTCCCCCCCAAGAATAGTCAGTCCATTCCCTTTCTATGTCCCTGATTCTATTATGATCACCAGATTATTTATTCACTTGATTCTTAGATTCACTTGTTGATAGATGCATGTTTGTTGTTCATAATTTGTATCTTTACCTTTTTCTTCTTCTTCCTCTTCTTAAAGGATACCTTTCAGCATTTCATATAATACTGGTTTGGTGGTGATGAACTCCTTTAGCTTTTCCTTATCTGTGAAGCTCTTGATCTGACCTTCAGTTCTGAATGATAGCTTTGCTGGATAAAGTAATCTTGGTTGTAGGTTCTTGGTATTCATCACTTTGAATATTTCTTGCCATTCCCTTCTGGCCTGCAAAGTTTCTGTTGAGAAATCAGCTGACAGTCGTATGGGTATTCCCTTGTAGGTAACTGAGTTTCTTTCTCTTGCTGCTTTTAAGATTCTCTCTTTGTCTTTTGCTCTTGGCATTTTAATTATGATGTGTCTTGGTGTGGTCCTGTTTGGATTCCTTTTGTTTGGGGTTCTCTGCGCTTCCTGGTCCTGTAAGTCTATTTCTTTCACCAGGTGGGGGAAGTTTTCTGTCATTATTTCTTCAAATAGGTTTTCAATATCTTGGTCTCTCTCATCTTCTGGCACCCCTATAATTCTGATGTTGGTACGCTTGAAGCTGTCCTAGAGGCTCCTTACACTATCTTCGTATTTTCGGATTCTTTTTTCATTTTGCTTTTCTGGTTGGGTGTTTTTTGCTTCTTCACATTTCAAATCTTTGCCTAGATTCTTGCGCTCCTCTGGTCTGCTGTTGGGAGTCCGTATAGTATTCATTATTTCAGTCCGTGTATGCTTAATTTCTAGTTGGTTCTTTATCATAACATCGAGGGTCTCATTAGATTTCTTGAGGATCTCACTACATTTATCGGCGGCTTCTAGACAGTTCTTAAGAGACCTTAAAAGAGTGGTTCTGAACTCAATATCCTCCATTGACAGTTTTGTCCTGTTTCTTTGTCTCCGCATTTTTTATGCTTTCTTTTTTTTTTTCTTTTTTTTTAAATATATTTTATTGATTTTTCACAGAGAGGAAGGGAGAGGGATAGAGAGTTAGAAACATCGATGAGAGAGAAACATCGATCAGCTGCCTCCTGCACATCTCCCCACTGGGGATGTGCCCGCAACCAATGTACATGCCCTTGACCGGAATCGAACCTGGGACCCTTGAGTCTGCAGGCCGACACTCTACCCGCTGAGCCAAACCGGTTAGGGCTTTTATGCTTTCTTGATGCACCCCCTAGTGCTCTTTGTGTGCAGTCTTGTTGTAGTTAAGCCTTGATTGTTGTCGGCAATACCGGGGGTGATTTGACCTCCAGGCTAACTGGCTATGAGAGTCCGCTGTGTCTGCAGTGGGAGAGCTTCTGTGTTGGATCTCTACGGCGGTGCTAATCTAGCCTTTGCCTGAGGCTATCTGGCAAATGGCTCTGTGCAGGGCTTGGGCGGGGCGGTCCCCGGGGATCTACAGGGCGGGCCGGAGCGAGCATTTATGGCTGCTCTCAGTTCCGTCCCTAGGGGCTCTGCCTCACAGAGTCCCAGCAACTGCTGCAAACCTGGGAGAGAAAGCTGCCTTCGAGTTCCGACCGAAGCCAGACAGTCCCGCTTCTCCCGTTTGAGTCTGGGTCCCTAGAGACTCACCCTGATCTGGAGCTCAGAGTCTGAAACTCCCTCCCGATTGAAAACAACAACCATGCCCTCCGCCTCCAGCCCGCTCCGTGTGCACTCCGCACCTTAGTATTTCACTTCAGCACTGCGCCTCCTCTGAGTCTGGGTATGATATTCTCTTTCCTCCTAGTTATAGAATTTCCACTCAGCCAGCCTTCCTGTGGTTCTGGATGATGTCCGTTCCGTCTTTTAGTTGTTTTTTGAAGTGGTTGTTCGAGGCAGCAATCTCCAGCCTTAACCTATGCCGCCATCTTGGTTTCCTCATCTGAGTCCATTTCAATGAAGAGAATTTATAAATGATATATGACATATAGATAGATAGAGAATTTGTAAATGATAGATGATAGACTGATAGATATATATCTATCAATATGTACAATTTAGTCCAACTTCAAAGTGCTCCTTCTTTCTTTTTTTTATCCTTTGTTTTCCTACCTCCTCTCATATTGGATAACTTCGTTCCTAGTAAAAAATGGCATACTTATTCATTTGCTTTATGTGAGAATGAATTAGAAGACAACAATTCAACGTTCATGTGATTAGTGACACAATGGAATAAAGCTAGTGATTCTGTTTCCTCTGGTTCTTTGATGCACCTGACCAGGTATGCATAGTTGCTGTATTTTTTCTAAGATGTCTTATTAACCATCATTTTATGTGACTCTATAGTTACATACCTGATGGACAATTTCATCAATCATTTTAGTTTTCTTTCTGTTTGAGAGCATTGTTATTGCAATACTTCATAGTTCTAGCTTGGTGGAGACTCTAACTCTAAGCTAATTATCTTTTTTGGTGATCAATGGAAGGAGAAACAAAGGTATACCTACTTGTCTAGTTTGAGACAACAAGAAAATTCTAGCATATTAATTCCCAAAGTTCTGTATAAAATTTTATTTTGAACCTGTCTGGTTTATCTACATTATAACTTGATTCAGAGTTAATACAGAGTTATAATACTTATATACAATCTCTAACTAGACAAAGTTATATATATAGTTCTAATTAGATTTCTATTTCTGTATATAACTATTTAATATTCAGTAATGTATGACATTTGTATTTCCATTGAATTTTAATTTGTTCAAATTTCATTCTGAATTAAAGCTTTTTAATTTATCTTTATCCCTTCTCTGATCTTCAAGCTCTTCTTCTTTTTCACAATACATTATATTTCCTTGTCAGTGTAATATATTCTGTAGTGTTGTTATGATAATATCAAGATTTGTTTTTGATTAGCTCATTTGATTCTCTTAACCATATTAACTTATGTGCTATCAATTTGAGCCTTAATTTTACTCTGTAAGAGAATCAAGTAATTTTCTAATGTTTTGTTACCATATATTATTCTCTAAGAAAAACATGTAAATACAGGTTTTTGTATTAAATCCTTTTTATAACACAAGGGTAAAAAATATACTTTATTTTATACAGTTGTTTGTAGTATTTTCATTGGTTTGTACTCACAGACAACCTTAGGGTGGAACTTCCAATTTCTAGAAAGTTTGTGAGTAATACAAATTCATTCTTTCAACCTATGGCATTTCAAACCTTCAATATCCATTTGAGAATGGTTAAAACAACCAGAGTATATGAAAATAAAATATTATTATAATTGCCAATAATTTCCAGAAACAATCAATATTCCATGGTTATTTTATCTAGAAAGTTTGTCAGAACTTTTGTTCTCATTCATATTTTTTTCTGATTGCTAAGGTCTTTTCCACATTAAGGGTTCAGGAATCTGGAGAAGGGACTGTGATGTAAGTGGATAAACTAGACACTAGACATGAGATATAAATTTGGAAGGCACGGGGAAGCCAGGGGAGGCTGTACTTTCTAGTGAAGTGGGCTCTCTGAATCTCCGGACCCAGGGCTTTTTATTCATACATTTTGTTCTTTAGAAAAGCAGATATACATATCCAAGGTAAGGTTTGGTAAACAGTAAAGGATTATCAGGTTGGGGGAATTGCCCTCAGCTCTCTGGCAGCAGGCAATAACATGCAGATCTTCAGCCCTGCTGAAGGTGTCCATCAGCCTTCTGATGAACTCCTCACATTTTATTATGCTCTGTTGTAATTAGCCTCCAGCATCTGATAACCTAGGTTGTTATAAAAACAAATTAATAAACAGAAGTTTTAACATTGCTAGCATATTTCAGTTGGCTATGTTTTTGAAATTCAGTGATCTACAGTGCATGTACATTCAGTTTTGGTGTAAAATTTTAATGTCTTTTATGAACTTAAATACATAGTTGCTCAAGCTCTTAATAAATAGCTCCATCTAAAATCTTCATGCCACTATATACTTTTAAATTAAAATAATATTGCAGCCCAGCTGGTGTGGCTCAGTGGTTGAATATCAACTTATGAATCATGAGGTCAGGTTTCCTATCCTGGTCAGGGCACTTGCCCTGGGTTTTGGGCTCCATTCCCGGCAGGGGGGGGGGGGAGGCATGTGGAAGGCAACAGATGGATAATTCTCTCTCATTATTAATGTTTCTATCTCTCTCTCCCTCTCCCTTCCTCTCTGAAATCAATAAAAATATTTTTTAAAACAGAATTTTCCAATTTTATCTTATAATAATATTGTTTATTAATATTTGAAAATATAAAGGGTATTTGTCAAGTAAATCCCCTTTTTTTACAATAAGTGCTGCAGAAAAACAGCAACATTCATATATGAGTCTTTTAACAAGAAGATTGGAGACAATTTGTTCAAACCTGAACACCTAGAACCAACAGTTGCAGATCCTACCCAAAAGACAAATCTTTTATCTGTCTCATAGCCAGTGGTTTGTTTTTATCTCTGAATATTTAAGTTTCTCTCTCTATAGTTTACTCCACAGAGTACTTTTTTACTTTGAAGACCTTGTCTTCCTATTAAAAATCTTCCAGCACAGGCACACTACTTTTTGAACAAAATATTCTAACAGAATTTTTCACATTTCTCTAAAGTGTTATGCTCTATTAATTTTTTTGTCAATGGTAGTGGTAGAAGGTACTTGCTTTTGCAGCTTATTTAAACCTCTCCCAAAGTATGTTCATGAGTAATTTAAGAAGATTGTACAATCTCTCCTGGGTTTCCTTGAAGAAGGGTTTGGTCTTTCTTTTAGAATCTCATATTCCTAAAGACATTTTGATTTTACCTACAATTCTGTTTCTATCAGTTATTCCAGAATGTCATGGTCTGAGGATTCATCAAGGAAAATAATCAGTTTGTGATCATTACTGGTAAGAAAAAATGTTCAATTTCATTTGTAATTAGAGAACAGTAAACTAAAACAATGATTGATTTAAAACTAAGAAATCAGATAATACGAAAGATCTGAGAAGTGGTTGAAAGGGGTCTCTGCTTACATACAGTTATTAGGAATTTAAATGGGTAGCACTGCTTTGGGAAAGGTGTTTCTATTTTCTTGTAAGTTGGACCATTTTCATACCTTATTGCTAAGGAGCTCAACCCCTAGATAAATAGCTACATGGCCCACCTGAAAAAAATGATCAGATACATGTGTGGCAGGAGCTTAATAAGGGAGGAAGGGTTTAAACTGCCACATGGAAAGCTTCTGTCATTAACACAAACACATATTACTGCTTTTGAAACAGCAATATGTCTTTAGTTGACCTTGAACATGAAATCAATGTTATGTATCTCCAAGTCTCCTGGTAAATATATATATACTAGAGGCCCGGTGCACAAAAATTTGTGCACTCGGGGGAAGGGGGGGTCCCTCAGACCGGCCTGTGCCCTCTCGCAATCTGGGACCCCTCGGGAGATAATGACCTGCTGGCTTAGGCCTGCTCCCGGGTGGCAGAGGGCAGGCCCAATCCCTAGGTGCAGCCCCTGGTCAGGCTCAGAGCAGGGCTGATTAGGGAGTTGGGGCGCCTTCCCCTGTCATGCACAGAGCAGGGAAGACTGGGAGGTTGCGATGCCACCCTCAGTCACGCTCAGGGTAGGGCCGATTGGGGGGTTGGGGGACCGCCCCTGTCACACTCAAGGCAGGGTCGATGAAGAGGTTGCAGCACCACCCCCTGTCACGCACAGAGCAGGGCCCTTCAGGGGGGTTGGGGCTCCATACCCTGTCATGCACAGAGCAGGATCAATCAAGGGGTTGGGGAGCTCCCCCCTGTCATGCACAGAGCAGGGCCGGTCAGGGGGTTGAGGAGCTCCCCCCTGTCACTCATGGAGTAGGGCCGATAGGGGAGTTGGGGCACCGCCCCCTGTCACACTCAGGGCAGGGCCGATCAGGTGGTTGGGGCGCCAACACTCATACTCAGGGCAGGACCAATGGGGAGGTTATGGCTCTACCCCGTCACACACAGAGCAGGGCCCGTGCGGGGTGGGGGGATTGGGGCACCACCCCCTGTCACACACAGAGCCGCAGGGTGATCAGGGGGTTTGGGCGCTGCCCCCTGTCACGCTGATACCAGTGCCGGGAGGCCTCTCAGCTCTGCTGATCCCGGTGCTGGGAGGCATATTACCCTTTTACTATGTAGAATAGAGGCCTGGTGCATGGGTGGGGCTGGCTGGTTTGCCCTGAAGGGTGTCCTGGATCAGCGTGGGGGTCCCCACTGGGGTGCCTGGCCAGTCTGGGTGAGAGGATAATGACTGTTTGCAGTTGGTCACACACCCTTCAGGGTGGGGGTCCCCACTGGGGTGCCTGGCCAGTCTGGGTGAGAGGATGAGGGCTGTTTTCAGGCTGGGACTGAAGCTCCCAGCCGCTCCTTTTTTTCTTTTTTTCATTCTGGGCCAGCTTTAGCTCTGAGGCCTCGGCTGCTGAAAACAGGTTTCTGGCCTTTGTTTACCGTCTGTATTTGATACAATGTTGCGTTCCGGCTGGCTGAGTAAAGCAGGTTTCTGGGTTTGTTTTAGCTTCTTTATTCGCAACATAGTTGCTGAGAGTTGCAGCTGAGAGGCTGGCAAGTCAGGCGGGGAACGTTGGAGTTCTCTGTCACTGAAGCAAGCAAGCCTCCCTGTTCACATCAGCTGCCTGGCTGCCGGCCGCCATCTTGGCTGCCAGTTAATTTGCATATCTCAGCCCTACTCTGTGAGTGACAGGGGGATTAGCCAATGGGAAGGGTAGCGGAGTGACACTAATTACCATGTTTCTCTTTTATTAGTGTAGATTCTCTCTCTCTCTCTCTCTCTCTCTCTCTCTCTCGAGATTATATATATATATATATATATATATATATATATATATATATATATATATGGCTGCCACCACATTTGAGCAATCCTATCCTATATAATCTATCTATACTAATAAAAGGGTAATATGCTAATTAGACTGGGTCAACCGGCGATCTTCTGATGTCCAACTTCCTTCTGGATAAAGCCATGGTGGTGGAAGCTGAGGCAGAAGCAGTTAGGGGCTATCAGGTTTGCAGGAGAGGTTAGTCAGGGGTTAGATCAGGTCAGCAGGGGTTAGGGGCAATCAGGCCAGCAGGCAAAGGCAGGTGGGGGTGAGATTAGGCCAGCAGGGGAGGACAGTTGAGGGAGAGATGAGGCTGGCAGAGGAGGGCAGTTGGGGGCAAGTTCAGGCCACCAGGGCAGGGCATTTAGGGGTGATCAGGCAGGCTGAGGCAGTTAGGGGCTCTCAGGCAGGCAAGCAGAGAGGTTAGGGGCAATCAGGCAGGCAGGCAGGTGAGTGGTTAGGAGCCAGCGGTCCCAGATTGCAAGAGGGATGTCCAGACAGTGTTGAGGATAAATTGCTAAACCAGCAGTCAGACATCCCCCAAGGGGTTCTCAATTGGAGAGGGTGCAGGCTGGGCTGGGGGAACCACCCTGTGCACAAATTCCGTACACCGGGCCACTAGTATTTAATAAACAAGAACAGAGTGTAAGTTGGGGCCAATGAAAACTGGAGGGCTAGCAAGGAAGACGAGGGACCAATTAACTCATCACACTGAGGTTTGGAAATGGTGATACAAATTAGAAGGAGTTCATTTTTACAGGAACTGAGTAGCAAGATGACATTCCTTTTTATTGCAAACTTTTGAAGAAATGAAATTAAATCCCCATAAGTGCATGGGACACCAGAAACAAGAATGAAAAAGAAAAGGAATCTTTTCATACTAATAGACACTCTATGAATGGAAGAGAATGGTGAGAGGGCAAAGAGGCTGCTTTTGACAGTTCCTGAAATATAAAGGGTTTTCCTTTGACTGAACATTATCAATTTCTTCATTACCTTCATAAAGAGCCAAATCATTGCTTGTAATAAGTATTTAAAAACTGTTTATTTACATGAACAAATTAACTTGTACTCAAAAGTCAGTCAGGGTTGAGGATAAATTGCTCTACCGGGCAATCTGTTTGACTATTAAATGGTAGTAATCTGCAATCCAAAGACTGATGCTGCATAATCACCAATGAATGACTGAGCATTGAACTGCCTAGAATCATAAATCAATTTTGGGCTACAGGTGTCACTCAAGTGTGTTTTTAATCTAAATTTAGAGAATGAGTTTAATAGTGTGTGAAGAAAAAGAAAGACAAGTCCTTTTTCACAGTGGCATATTATATTTTCTTTTTATAGTATGAAAAATGTTTTTACTTTATACCTCAAGAATATGGTGTCTCTCAAAAAAAACTAAAATGAATTTTAAAAAGGAAATTTATTATCTTCATTCAGCTAATGCCAAGAGGATTAATATGTATGAGAATTTTAGGAAAAGAAGACAGGGTAAACATCTTAATTTACTACTGTTTCAGCTCTCATTCAAGATTTTAAATATATCAATAAAATAATAAACTTTGAAGACTTTTATCAATAATATTGAATGCCAGAGTAAATCAAACATTATCAAATCTTTGAGAGAAAATAAATTATAAGCCCAGTCTTCTATTCATACCAGTCTCACAAGTGGATTAAACTATCAAAAATTTTAACTAAGCAAAAATCCTTGTTTTCTAAAATACATATATTATATACCCTTTATATTTATTTATATGTATACATGTATAAGCTTTTGTTATATGCTTGAGAAAGGACTACAGAAAAAGAAAGGTAAAATGGAACACACAGACTGAATGACGAGGAAGAAGTTGAATATGAAATGTTAAAAGTGAAATAAACAGATAAAATTAAAATTAGTCCACTTGTTTTAAATCACATATGGAGCTCTGGAGAAAAACAAAATGAAACAATACCTGGGCCATTTATGTTTTCTAAAAACTTCCAAGATAATTCTAATGTGCAACTGGATTTTAAAAGTGATTATAAGTGGTAATTTTAGTGATAAAGACTTCTATTGAATTTTAAATGGCCCAATTATGACACATGCTATTAAAATAAATAATAGTTACATAATTACAATAGAAAATGTGATTATCAGTTTTTATGATCAATAGCCAGAACAAAACAAAAAAAGATAATTACAATTGCAAATCATAATGCAAAATGATAAACATAGTTATATACTAGTAAACTTTCATGGGGAGAACAAGTAGAGTGGTACAGAAAACATAATATGCATCTGTTTGTTTTCATTGTTCATATCAGTAATTCAGTCAATACAGTTTGACTTGATTAAATCAGAAATGAGAAACAAACATATTCAGTCTTAAATTTTTATAGGTATAAAAGAGTTTATTAAAAGAACTAAAAATAATAGTAAAACCAACCAGCATAAGAAAGAAAATGAATTTAATTTAATGAGAAAATACCATGAAGATTGTCATCAATGATATGAAATGTCAAAAATAATATTTATAGACAGTCCATGCAAAACTATATTAATGATGCATAAGTGAGAAAAGGGGAAAAGATCTCCAGTTATAGTGTTAAGCAGTAAACAAGTAGATTTGGAATAATCCTCTAAAATGTTATAATATAAATAATCCTATATAATAAAGAAGGAATACGCAAATTGGCCATCACTCCACCACAAAGATGGCGGTGCCCACAGAGGAGGTGGGAGAGGGGAGGTTTCTGTAATGGAAGATGGCTACACCCACAGCGGAGGCTGAGTTCCCGTAAAGAGCCTTAACGAGCAATCAGCAGGGACCTGAGGCTGCAACCGCCCAACTATTCTCCCACTGTAGGTCTTGACAGGAGTCCTCAGGCTGGTCCCCAACCCTGGTGCCAGGCTGGGGGACCTCAGGCCATGCCCCCCACCTGGCAGGGTTTAACGGGGGACCTCACGCCATGCTCCCCGCTCTGGCGCCAGGCCAGGGGACTTCAGGCTGCTCCTCCTGTCCTGCAGGGCTTGACAGGGGACCTCAAGGTGCACCCCCCGCTCGGTAGGGCTTGACGGGGGTGGGACCAGCTGGGTTTGGATCTAGCCCAATGGGTGTGGGGCTGGCCGGGTCTGGAACTCGCGCTTTTTTGAGGTGCATGTGGGTGGGCAGGGACTTGACTCTGGGTGCCGTGGTGTGCCCCAGACTCTGACAGGAGGAAGATTTTCATATACATTTTGCTAATTTTCTTTCATCTCTGACACTTCTATTATAGAGAAAGGGCAAATAACAATATTAAAATATTTCCTCTAATTAATCCTCTTTTAATGTGCTATATAATAAAAACCTAATATGCAAATCAACTGAATGGCAGAACGACCAGTCTTTATGACATGCACTGACCACCAGGGGGCAGACTCTCAATGCAGAAGCTGTCCCCTGGTGGTCAGTGCACTACCACAAAGGGAGCAAAACTCTGGCAGAAGCCAGGCTCACAGCTGGTGAATGCATTGGCGGTGGCGGGAGCCTCTCCCGCCTCCACTATAGGCAGGTGGTAAGGAGCGAGGGGTCCTGGACTGCGGCTGGGCTGAGGGCCCCCACCCCAGTTCACAAATCTCATGCACTGGGTCTTTAGTATTAGAAATAAATTAAAAACATAATTTTGGTAGCACTTCTTTTACTAGTCAGAGTGGAGTAGAAGAGGCCACATATATTTTCCTGACTGAAACAACTAAAAACATGAACAAAGTATAGGCGGAATGATTTTAATACATTGGATATTAGTCAGTTCAAGACTGTGATACGCGAGAAAAGGAAACACAGAAATGAGTTGTAAGATTGACACACCTCTGAGAAGAGTAAAGCTGATCTCCTGCTAATTTAGGAGGGAGAATCTGGACTCTCTCTGTGTTGAAATCTGGGGATGATAGTCTGGAGAGACCAAGATTATTAGTTTGTAGAACATATTACTATAGAGGACAGACCTACCCAGAGTAAGAACTAGGATATATATTATTCAGATATATATGTGAATTATCTATTTATTGAATTATTTATCAAATTTCTGAATATAAAACTTTATTTAACAAGTTGAAAAATACAAAGGTGTGCTAAACCAAACATTAGACAGTACAGAAAAAAAGACCGATAAACTGAATGCATAACAGTAAAAACTATTCTGGGTCTATTTTGATTTTGCATTTAATTTTGAATAGTTTTTACTATCCATTTGCCATCAAAATTAGTTTTTATAAGAGGAACAGAATAATTTGGTTCTGTAAAGAGGAGAAATAAAATATAATGCTGAGAGAAGTATAGTTAAAACATTGACTCTTTCTCCTGACCCCAAGTTAGCTACCTCAGCTGGGGTAGGGGGAAAAAAAGTGGATAGAGGCATAATGGTTAGATTTTGAATTTGGGAAAAGCTTAAAAGAAAAAAAAAAATCAGAATATTCTGGGCCAAAGATTTAGGACATTCTCCAAAGATGATTAAATTTTGCCAAATTACAAAGCAAATAGGACTTGCTAATGGGGTGCTATACTAATTAGTAACCTGCAGTTCATTTCACTAATGGAGTACTATCTTAATTGGTAACTGCAAAAAGAGAGGAAATAATTAATGTTTCTCAATGAATAGCAAAGCCTGGTTTTGAGAGCACCACATAATCAGTTTATTCTTATTACAAAAGAAATGGTTCTAAAAAACTGATCTTGGTCCAATTTATCTGGTTGCAGATGGCATAAAAAGTCAAACCTAAATTTGAGACTTTTTTCTGTAGTATCTGCTTACCTAGATACTCTTTAGTAGTCCCTGTAATTAGGATACATGGACAACACCTCCTTAGAACCCTGTAGTCAGAATACAGGAAATATTGTATTTGTATTCAGTCATGTTCCCTTATACTCAGGCTTAACTTACCAGTAACAAAATGTCATACTAGTTGCTTATTTGCTTGGAGAAGTAAAGAATGCATATCACATTCTTACATACCTTTAATGCCACCATAAGTAACATCACTGACATTTAAACTTGACATTTAAACTTGGAATTTGAAAAGGAAAAAAAGAAAAGGAACAAAGAACATGATCTTATCTGCCCATTGCTTTCCTTTTGTGGATAGATGTACAGGAAGTGAGGCACTGAGAAAGTGACATGGAAAAACCCTAGGAATTTGACCAGTAGAAGGTGCTACATTAAACTAGTTCTAGAACCCTTAGCAAAGAGAATGTATAGTCATACCTCATTGTTTAGAATTTAGAGATTTTGATAAATCATTCAAAGTGATTTTAGAAAACAGATTATGCAATAGAAAGCACTGTTTATGAATATGCTGGTTTTTATTACTTAAGATATCCATCATCTTTATAATCAGGAATTCTCCTGTAGATATTGATGCATTTTTTCAATACTTAATTATTTCCCTTATGTCAAAGAAACTGCAGAGAAACTAATTTATATGTGTTTGTGTGTGGTTATATAAACATACACATATATACTACATTCTACCTATCTATTTCTAAAAACACAATATGATTTTAAAAGCATGTACTTGCACATTCTTTAATACACAACATTTACTTCAAGGGCATGTTATTATATACATGCTTTACTATTTACTGTTATAACAGAAGATATACAATAGAACAATACACAGTGACACCTCAGAACAATATATTAAAGTGCTAAGGAAATCGTAACTTTCTAAGATAAAATAGTTTAAAGTTAAAAGTTTTAATGCTTTACATTTATGTGATTGTGGCAGAAATTTTGTTTCAAATCTCCTCTTCCAAAATTATCCTATTTCCTAGGATAACGGACACAGCAAAGCAAGTGAAATCTGACAAGTTCAAAGCCTCTGAACTAAATTACTCATCATTCGAATCTAAGGTAAAGGAAGGGGCAGAGAAAATTATAAATGAAGCATAACCATGTGTAGACCATATTTCAAGTGTGAACTGACATTTTCAAGAATTACTATTCAGGCAGAAAGAAAGGAATGTATATCGGTGTGGGATGCCATAGAATTGTGTCTACCTGCTTGTAATTGTCTAAGAATCCTGTTACATTCCATTTCTCACTTATTTTCTAGAAACCAACTTGGAAAGATGTCTTTCAGCTTCCAAAACGGAGCAGTTTCTATAGCTACTAAAATTCTGCATGGAAATTCAAAACAATCTTCTTGTCAGAAGAGAACAAAAATGTGACCTCTAAACACCACAGCCAATTTAGAGACATCTGGAATGAGCTCGCAGTGATTCTTTCACATCCATTGGAGGAAAACCTGCTTATTTGCTCAACCTCATTTTCTTCCCCAAATGATTAAAGTTTACAGTTCAACTGCTTTGCTAGAGGTAGGTATGTAGTACTATGTGAGTAAGGTGCAGTGGCACATAACTCCATCTGCAATAATTATAGAAGTCTTGTAGAGGTGACACAAATAATTGAAGAGAATTCCCATCCAATTTGAATTATATTTCATATATCTATAAATTGTAGAAACAACTTCAGAAAATGTTGCATCAAGGGAAAGTCAATGCATGGTAAACAACTACAAAAACAAAAGATATGTTGAGTTATTAGATAACTACATACGTGTAATCATTGACATGGCCTGTAGCCAGTGAAGTGGAATGAAAACAACAGATCTTGAAAGAAGTCCCTTGTCTCTTTTGCTAAAAAATAAAGTATAATTGACTGTTGTATCATAAATATCTGGCTAAAAATATAATGTATAAAAGTTTCATTGACCTAATTCCCAGTAAGCCAAAATTTGGTAGCATCTTTATCCTAACTAACATACTTAATTTTGTTTGCCTTCTTTGCATGCATGTATAGATTATTTTTATTTAGTATGTAAAGGGTTGTTAAAGGTGTCTTTCACACCTTCAGTGCCAGTTGCTGGGCACATGTAAGATGATCTTGAAATAACAAAGATGCTAAGTTAGTATATCTGCTAATAATTTAATAATTTGCAGTAGCAGAATGAGAAACAAAAAGCCCTATTTCTCATGGACATTAAAGTGCTTTGACTTTCTCAGGTCTTTTGAAATTAAATTATGAGAAGGAAATAATATTCCTGGTTTTCTGAGTGTAAGAATATAAGTTTAGCCTGGCCAGCATGGCTCAGTGATTGAGCATCATTCTATGAACAAGGAGGTCACAGTTCAATTCCTGGTCAGGGCACATGCCTGGGTTGTGGGCTCAATCTCCAATGTAGCTGTGTAGGAGGCAGGAGATCAATGATTTTCTCTCATCATTGATGTTTCTATGTCTCCCTCTCTGAAATAAATAAAAATATATTTTTTAAAAAAAGAAAAATAAGAATATGATTTTAACAAAGCTGGTTTGCTTACATAAGGTGGTTACACAGACCACCTTCTGTAAACACCTCCACATTTCATTTTTCTTCTTGTAAATTCAGATGCTTAAAAAAATATTTGATTACCAATTCATGGTTATTTTTGTCCAGAAAACAGGGTAATTTTCAATATCTAAAATTGTGTTTTAAATCATGGCAAAATAGGCCTACAAGGGCCATAGCAAGGCTGTTTGTCTATTCTATAACCAAGTTATATTTTTTAAGTGAAAATAAAAAAAAAAAGTAATTTTAACCTCAAGTTATTTTAGGAAGACAAATTGGTTTAAAGACATCATGTGCTACTTTTCCTAAATTACTAAAATAAATCAAGGGCATTGATACTTAAGGCTACATTATTGGCAGTAGTAATCAGTAATATTTAATCTGCTTTTGGGCGAGATATCATTAAGCAGATCTCTGTTTTGTGTGTTTGTGAGTTCTTTTGGGGGGGATTAGTTTTATTTAATATTGTCTTATAATTTTCTTCATAGAATTCAAATCTTTTGTTGCATTTAAGCCAAGAGCCTTTTTATGCTGTTTTAAAAATAATTATTTTAATGTTCATATACTATTGGCAGATGTGTGTAAACATGAAATTGAGATTTTATATATTATTTTAAAAATTAAATAATGTTACTATATGTAACTAGATCCTTTGGGATTTCCCATGTTGACAAGTATCATCTGCATCTAATACTTTCTGTATGCTTTTTTCTAATTTATGTCTTTGATTTCCCAATTTTGCCTTACTCAGCTGCCTTTGCTGGAAGAATTGTAGGAGCCTTTGTCTTGAACTTGACATTAAGAGGATTACTTTTAAATTTTAAACAGTAATAATAGCTGCTGTAAATTTTTTATAGATACAACTTATAAGGTTAAAGAACTTACATAATTAGTTATACAGTACAAGCTTGACAATGGTAAAGTGCTCAATTTAAGTTATTTTAATAATGATAAATATTAATATTACTATACATACTTTTTAAAAAATTATTTTTTAAATTAAATTTTGGGGTGGCATTAGTTAGTAAAAATATATATGTTTCAATTGTACATTTCTATGAAACACGATCTGCATATTGCATTGTGTGCCCACTGCCTAATGTCAAATATTCTTCCATCACCATATATTTGACCCCTTTTTCCCTTTATTACCCACTCCTCTTCTTCCTTTTGGTAGCCAACATGCCATTGTCTGTGTCTATGAGGTTTTGTTTGTTTGTTTTTTCTTGTTTGTTCATTTGTTGCTTTTAGTTTTATATCCCACATATGAGTGAAATATTAGGGTTCTTAACTTTTTCTGTCTGACTTATTTTGCTTAGCGTGAAGGCCCCTCCATGCTGTCATAATGGCAGTATCTCATCTTTTCTTATGGCTGAGTAGTACATACATATATACACATTAGTGGCCCAGTGCACAGATTCGTGCATATTGAAAGGAAATTAGAAGAAATATTTTAATATCACTATTTGCCCTTTCTCTATAATAGAAGTGTCAGAGATGAAAGAAAATTAGTAAAATGTATATAAAATAATATATAAATTGATTAATAAATAAACAATAACAGCATGATATAACAACAATAAAGATATGATATAAAAACAACAAAAACATGCTATAAGAACAACAAAAACATGATGTAAAAACAACATTGATAAAAAAAATGACTGATAAATTGATTAAACTTATTCTAATATCTCCCTGTATACCACATTAAGAGTAAAAACACTTAATACATTCTGTCAACGATGCTGGTTCTTTCAGCTTCAGAGGTATGTTGTGCCAGTAGTTGGTCTTCAGAAATATCCTGTCGATGATGTCACTTTCTTTCAGCTTCAGCATGTCAACAAAAACAACAAAATTCATGATTGCCAATGACAGATCGAAACATACATGTGTAATTGATGCCAGTGAGAGATTTATATGTATCACGCATGTGCGAGTCAATGTTTGTTTTTAAATTGCCAGTGCACATCATATGTACTAGCCGGTTGGTAGGTCGGATGGTCGGATGTACGTACAGTCAGTCACTTAGCCTTTTATATATATATACTAGAGGCCTGGTGCACAAAAATTTGTGCACTCGCGGGGGGCGGGGGTCCCTCAGCCTGGCCTGTGCCCTCTCACAGTCTGGGATCCCTCGGGGGATGACCATCTGCTGGCTTAGGCCTGCTCTCCAGGGGATTGGGCCTAAGCTGGCAGTCAGACATCCCTCTGGAAGCCTGGCAGCCCTCAGGGGGATGTCCACTTGCCACCAGGGAGCAGGCCTAAGCTGCAGTCGGACATCTTTAGCGCTGCTGAGGAGGCGGGAGAGGCTCCCACCACCACCGCTGTAATGGCAGCCATCAGCCTGGCTTGTGGCTGAGCAGAGCTCCCCCTGTGGGAGCACACTGACAACCAGGGGGCAGCTCCTGCATTGAGCACCCGGAGGGGTGCTCAGTGCATGTCATAGCTACTGGCCGGTTGTCTGGTTGTCTAGTCGTTACAGTCACTTAGGCTTTTATATATATAGACTAGTGCTCCAGTGCATGGATTTGTGCACATTGAAAGGAAATTAATTAGAAGGTGATGAGTGGGGCAGGACTGGGTGAGATGGGCCAGACACACCCTGGAGCCAACCTCCTATGGCTCTTCCCTGGCTGGTTGCACCTGGGGCAGTGCAGTGACTTGAAGGGTGTCTGCAGAGTGAGCAGGGTCCCTCCAGCAGGTGGGGTCCCTCGGGCTGGCCTGAGGGGGTTGGGCTAAAACTGGCTTTCCAACACCCCCAAGAGGTCCCAGATTGTGAGAGGGTGGTTCTCAGGTGATGCACCCAGGAATTGGGCTTCCTCTTCTCTGGTTCTGGGGTACATCACCCAAGAACTGCTGCTGCCAAGCCCCCTGGTTGTCAGATGGTCACTTAGCCTTTTATATAGATAGATAGATATATACCACATCTTATTTATCCAATCATCTATCAAAGGACACTGGTTATTTCTATGTCTTGACCTCTGTTAAATAATGCTGCAAAGAAAATTTTTTCAAATAAGTGTTTTCCAATTTGGGGGGTAGATACCCATAAGAGGGGTTGCTGGGTCATATGGTAACTCTATTCTTAAAACATTTTTAGGAAACTTATACTGTTTCCCATTGTGGCTATACAAGTTTATATTCCCACCATTGGTAAAATCAGAAAGCTACATGCAAAACATTTAAACTAGACTACAGTTGGTCCACATATACAAACATTTACTCAAAATGTTTCAAATACCTAAATATCAGACCTGAAACAATAAATTACATAGACAGAACATAGATACTAAACTTTTGGACCTTGGTCTTAGAGAAAATTTTATGAATATGACCCTAAAGGCAAGGGAAGTAAGGGAAAAAATGAAGGAATGGGACTATATCAAACTAAAAAGCTTTGTATAGCGAAAGAAACTGCCAACACGACAAAAAGGCAACAAACCGAATGGGAGAAAATATTTGCAAATAACAGTTCTGACAGGGGTTAATATCCAAAATATATAAAGAACTTGTGCAACTGTGGCCAGTGTGGCTCAGTTGGTTGGAGCATTGTCCCATATACCAGGAGATGGCAGGTTCAAGTCCAAGTCAGAGTACATACCTGGCTTGTGGGTTTGATCCCTGGTTGGGAGGTGGAGGGAAAGGCTGCAGTCAATAGATGTTTCTCTCTCACATAGATGTGTTATTTTTTTCCTCTTTCTTCCTCTCTCTAAAATCAATTAAAAAATTGAATTCATACAACTCAAAACCAACCAAACAAACAATCCAATTAAAAAATGGGCTGAGTCCCAGCCAGCATGGCTCAGTGGTTGAGCATCAACCTATGAACCAGGAGGTCATGGTTTGATTCCCAGTCAGGGCACATGCCCGGGTTGTGGGCTGGATCTCCAGTGGGGGGTGTGCTGGAGGCAGCTGATCAGTGATTCTCTCTCATCATTGATGTTTCTCATTAAGCATATATTAAAAAAAAAAAAATGGGCTGAGGACCTGAACAGAAACTTCTACCAAAGAGTCATACAAATGGCCAACAGATATATGAAAAGCTGCTCCACTTCAGCTATTAGGGAAATGCAAATCAAAACTATAATGAGATACCACATTACACACATTAGAGTGACTATTATCAATAAGAAAAGTAATAACAAGTGTTGGAGAGGTTATGGAGGAAAATGAATCTTTTTATGTACTTTTAAATAGCGCTCAATTAGATATAGTTCAAAGCGAATCAGAGCACACACGCTTCTTTTCCTGTTTCTTTAATTCTCCAGGGTTGCCACTAAACTCTTCGCTGAGGCAAAAATACTTTTTACTTGATTGTAGCCTTGAATTTGTTGCTGTGGCCTACTAATGTTGAGATCAGTCCTCTTCAATTAACAGGCCTTTTGTTCTTCTTCCTGTCATCTGCAGAACGAACAAGGCTAACTCATCCTCAACCTTAGTATTCTTTAAAATACTGCTAGCCCCTGCCAACCTCAGCAACTCATTGTTGGCGCCTTACCTTGTACCTCAGCATCAATTTAGAATGTTCCACACTGTAATGCTATTCCCCATTAGCCAATTCTCATATCAAATTTGTTATCCTTCCCTTCAGCAAGTCTGATCATGTCTTAATCCCTCCCTTTTCCCCTATCTGTGTATCCCCCATTACTCATTTCCTTATCTGCATGGGTTAATCTCCTTGTTTCATGACTCTAACCATTTTTCTAGTAGCACACTCAATGTACTCATCCTTTTTCCATTTATTTCCTCTATATGTATCTTCTTCACAACACATATATTAAGACTTTTTCAGTTTTTTAAAAAATATTTGTTTGAATTTCTTAAAACCAGTTTCTTAAATGTTTCCCAAACACTTTAATAATTCTCGAATATTTCTCAGCCAACTTTACAATGGATTTTTGACCTTGCTCGGGTTGCTGTTTACTTTTAAATAACACTTTAATCTTTTCAGTTTCAGTTTTGAACACAGTTTGAAAACACATCCCCAGCCAGCTTTCATTTTGTATTCATTACAGGAGTCAATTAAGCTTTACATTACCCTTCCCTCCCTTTTAAACATTCTTTGACCAGATAACCTTGCCTCCCCCTGTGGAGAAGTAATTGAGGCTATCTCTCATGAATTCCCTTAACAACCTACTTTCTCCATCAATAAACATCCTCTTTCTTCTTTCTCTTCAGTTTAAGTGGAATTGATGTATCTCTTTTAATCCGCATTTAATTGTTTTACATTTGTTCATGGCTCCATCCTTTCCTATGATTTCTAAGTGGGCCTAGATTTATCAGCTCTCTCTCTTTAGTGTCATCAACTTTCTTCTCATGAGTCTTTGTTATCCTATATAATAAAAGCCCAGCGACCATAATGGTGTGACGACCAGACCGACCACTTAACCATTCGCTATGACATGCAAGCACCTCTCCGTCCCTCCCCACCACCACCCCACCCTGGCCTGCAGGCTCTGAGGGTAGGTGGCAGTGGGGCGGGACTGGGGCCAATCTCTTGGTCCCTCCCCACAGCCCGCAGGCTCCAATTGCAGGATGGCGAACGGGGAACCAGGGTGTGTGGCAGCAGGGTGGGACTGGGGACTGGCAAGTGGGCGGAAGATGGCCCTGATCGCAGGCTAGGCCTTGGGACCCTACCTGCACACGATTTCATGCACTGGGCCTCCTAGTAAATATATAATAATACTTATGTCTCTCCCATCTTAAAAAACTAAACAAGGAAAAACACCAAACTCTCCATTGAGAGTTAAATTATAGGCAATGATGTATCTCTCTTCTAACTTTAAAAAAGTAAATTTCTAGAAATAATGCTTTATGCTTACTGACTTTACTTTCTCACTCTTTGTATATTCATCCATCTGGCTTCAAAATTTATTTCACTCTGAAACTGCTCTTACATAGGCCAACAGGCCAGATGGTCCTGAAAACATATACTGTGAGCTGGTAATGGCAAGAAAAATCTAACAGAGAATTTTACATTTTTAAGAGAAGCGTGAAGACTATCAGAATCAGAAATACTATATAAGACTTCTATTTCACAGGCAAGACTGGCAAAATTCAGACTCTTGTACCCAATAGCCACTCCTTGAAATTTTGTTTATTTGTTTTACATCTAGCTACATGGTTGAAAACTTACTTTATTTCAATGAAAAAATGGGTAGAGATAGAACTAAACTATAGCATCGCTTAAAATAATTAGCAAATATATAGATTGGCCATAATTCCCTGATCTAAAGTTTAAGAGTGTTATAATAAATGATCTTGTAACACAGGAGATATGGTTATTTATTGTAGGAAAGCTTCACTGATATCATTAAAAGAGCACTTAACGGATGCAGGTCTAATTTTGATGATGGGATATAGATATATGTTTGCATGTAACTCTTTTTACATGTAAATTTAAAAAAATATTTTAAGAATAATTATGAGTATGTAGAAATATGACATAAATTTCTAATAGCAGAGTAATTTGGTACCACAGTTCTTTAAAAAATTGTTAATAACTATCAAAGATATTACTATTTAGCTTTAAAGCCATACTATTTCGAGAAGTTATTTAATGTGTATATGGTGAAAAACTGAAAGTCTAAAATCCAC